>NC_052070.1:46745005-47401039 GCF_015852505.1 Tachyglossus aculeatus | reverse complement strand
CAGAACCTGGGTGTATCACAATGGAATTCAGAGGAAGATCAGCTGCAGTCTGTTATTATTATAATAAAAGTAATTTTGGTAAGCCCTTACTTTATGCCAAGGACTGTTGGGAAGCAGCATGGTCTAGTGGATAAATCAGTCCGTCAGTCATTCGTCTTTATTGAGCACTCACTGTGTGCAGAGCCCTGTCCTAAGTGTTTGGGGGAGTACAATATAACAATTTAACAGACATATTCCCTGCCCACAATGAACTTACAGTCTAGAGGGGTAGACAGGTATAAATATAAATTACAACTATGTATATAAGTGCTGTGGGGCTGGGAAGGGAGATGAATAAAGGGAGCAGGATAGGTTGATGCATGCAGAAGGGAGTGGGAGAAGAGGAAAAGCTGGCTTAGTCAGGGAAGGCCTCTTGGAAGAGATGTGCTTTCAATAAGGTTTTGAAGGCGGGGAGAGTAATTGTCTCTCGGATATGAGGGAAGGCTGTTGTTCCAGGTCAGAGGCAGAGTGCGGGCAAGAGATCAGCAGCGAGATAGACAAGATCGAGGTACAGTGAGAAAGTTAGCATTAGACGAGTGAAATGTGTTGACTAGGTTGTAGTAGGAGAATAGCAAGGTGAGAAAGGATGGGCCAAGGTGATGGGGTGTTTTAAAGCCAATGATGAGCAGTTCCTGTTAGATGTGGAGGCAGATGGGCAATCACTGGAGTTTCTTGAGGAGTGGGGAAACATGGTCTGAATGTTTCTGTAGAAAAATGATCCGGGCAGCAGAATGAAGTGTGGTCTGGAATTGGGAGAAACAAGAGGCAGGGAGGTCAGCAAGGAGGTTGCTAGAGCAATCAAGGTGGAATAGGATGAGTGACTGGTAGCAGTTTGGATGTTGAGGAAAGGACTTTAATGATGTTGTGAAGGTTGAACCGACAGGATTTAGTGATGGATTGAATATGTGGGTTGAGAGAGAGAGGAGTCAAGAATAATGCCAAAGTTATGGGATTGTGAGACAGAAAGGGTGGTGGTGCCATCTACAGTGACAGGTAAGTCCGAAGGGGGACAGGGATTGGGTGGCAATGTAGGATAAAGCATGGGCCTGTCAGCCAGAGAACATGGATCTAATTCTGGCTCTTCCAGTTGCCTTCTGTGTGACCTTGAGCAAGTCATTTAACTTCTCTGGGCCTCAGTTTCTTCAACTACAAAATAGGGATTGAATGCCTGTTCTCCTTCCTACTTCACTCTGAGCCCCATGCGAGATAGGGACTGTACCAAGCCTGATTCCTCATCTGTAAAATGAGGATCAAATAATAATAATAATTTTGGTATTTGTTAAGCGCTGACTATGGGCCGGGCATGGTATTAGGGTGAGTACAAGCAAATCAGGTTGGACCCAGTCCAACTGTGATCCCCTTCTATGCAGACTGTGAGCCCCATGAGGAGAGGGACAATATCCAAACTACGTCCTATATACAGACACTTGTATTTGTCTCAGGGCTTAGTACAGTGCTTAGCACACAGTAAGTGCTTAACAAATACTACCATTATTATAGCATTGACTCTCATAGTTTTAGCTGAGGCAGCCCAGAAGCCTGAGGAGAGAAAAGAATTCTCCCACCCAATACTCCTTCCCTCTGCCCCTGCCCCTGCGGTTTTCTCCTTTTTGACTTAAGAAGGTTAAGCCATGTTGGGGACAGCCAGTTCAGCTCTCTACATTCACGGTGACCTAAAAGTGGCCCTCTTCTGGGGCTGGGCTACCCAGGCTGACGTAGTGACACTTTCCCTCCACAGCAGAGGCTGGGAAATTCAGTGTGCTTCAGCTGCTCACCCCATTCAGGGAACTCCCCCATCCCCAGGGAGCTTCCATTCTTACTCGCTGTCAATCCTGGCAGTTTTCAGGGCCGTAGGGAAGGTTGAAAACATAGTAGAGTGGCTAATGAATAACCAGCAGGAGCTGATCAATATTCTTGCCACCTGGATGGAAACTATTCCTCCCAGTATTCCCAGGCACCTCCCCCACTGCATTTGGGGAGAGATAGGGGAGAGTGACTGGGAAGGGTGAGCAGGGAGGAAAAGGGGGGAGGCCAACACTGCCAGTGCTTGGCGGAGGAGAAGTTGTTTATTGCCAGCTTGCCCCAGTGAGTCTGTGTCTTCTGCCAAGTGTGGGTCTTCTACAGCCATGGCCCAGTGGTACTGGCAGGAGGGCATGGCAGCCATCTCACCCATGCCACCACTGCCACCCACCCAGCCTTAAGGCAGTGCCACACTACAAAGTTCCTTGTGAGAAGGTGGCTTTTCCCACACTAGGCCTCCACTGGGGAAGCTGGGGAGCTATACAGAGGTTTGGGTCATTACCTGGCTCCCCCAGGCTTGAGACATTGTGCCTCGTGTGGACACTCAACAAATGATCCAGACCTGGTAGGGGAACAACCCTGAGCTTGGACCCTCTTATGTCCAGAATTTTAATTTTTAACACCTAATCTCCCTCTGCCTCCTCTAAATTCTGGGGCTCGGAAACCCCTCCCCGGCTCAGAAGGATCTGGGAGAGGGGAGCTAGACTCTGGCTTAGAACAGTGACCAGCCTTAGAACAGTGCTTTGCACATAGTAAGCGCTTAATAAATGCCATCATCATCATGGGGGGTTGGAGTCCCTTTAGAAAAGGTTCTAGGTTCTGTCTGATATCATTATGTGTGGCTGAGGCCTGGCAACTCCACAAGCGGCCTTACTGGTCTCCCTAACTTCACCCAGGCTATAGAGTGGCATCTCATCATCACTGGAAGTGAATGAGCATTTTCTGAGCGGAAAGCACTTTATACCTAAGGAACTCTCAAAGAAATAGGAGACAAGGTCCTTGCCTGTGAGGGCTTTACAGTCCAAATGAGGGAAACCAGACCCAAAAAATAACAAACATGTGAATGTAGACATAGATGACAAGCAAAGCTGGTTAAATTAACCTCTCTGGAAACAACTGCTTAAGTGGCTGAAAAGAGGGAATGGCCCAGAAGGAAGGGATTCACCTGGGAATACCTCGGCTTCTAGGCTGCTTTTGAAATTGGGGGCCACCAGTTTTGTCTCATGATGCTGCCTGATCTGGAGTTTGTCAACGTCGTGTTCTCCTGGTTTTCTTCCTAGCTCTCCTAGCACCTCTTTTCCTTTGCTGGCTCCTCTTAACTGAGGGTATCCCGCAACATTCTGGGTTGAGACCTTTGCTCTTTTCTCTCTAAGCCCATTCCCTTTTAGATAAGCAGTTTGAAAAGGCACAGGCCTGGGAGACGTTAGAACCTGGGTTCTAATGTCAGTTGTATCACTTGCCTGTTGGGTGAACAGCTAATGTAACTTCTCTTAGCCTCAGTTTCCTTATGTGTAAAGTGGTGATTCAGGACCGTTCTGAAGAAGTATGGCATAGTGGATAGAGCATGGGACTGGGTGTCAGGAGGTCATGGGTTGCAATCCTGGCTCCGCCACTTGTTGGCTGTGTGACCCTGGACAAGTCACTTCACTTCTCTGTGCCTCAGTTACCTCATCTGTAAAATGAGGATTGAGACTGTGAATCCCACATGGGACAGGGACTGTGTCCAACTTAATTTTCTTGTATCCACCCCAGTGCTTAGTACAATGCCTGACACAGAGAAGCAGCTTGGCTCAGTGGAAAGAGCACAGGCTTTGGAGTCAGAGGTCATGGGTTCAAATCCTGGCTCCACCAATCGTCAGCTGTGTGACCATGGGCAAGTCACTTAACTTCTCTGGGCCTCAGTTCCCTCATCTGTAAAATGGGGATGAAGACTGTGAGTCAGCAGTGAGACAGGAGAGATCCAGGCACAGTGAGAAAGTTAGCACTAGAGGAGCCAAGTGTGTGGGCTGGGTTGCAGAAGGAGAGAAGTGAGGTGAGGTAATAATAAAGGTATTTCGCTTACTATGTGCAAAGCAATGTTCTAAGCGCTGGGGAGGTTAAAAGGTGATCAGGTTGTCCCATGGGGGGCTCACAGTTTTAATCCCCATTTTACGGATGAGGTAACTGAGGCCCAGAGAAGTTAAGTGACTTGCCCAAAGTCACACAGCTGACGGTTGGTGGAGGCAGGATTTGAACCCATGACCTCTGACTCCAAAGCCCGTGCTCTTTCCACGGAGCCACACTGCTTCTCTGCTTCTCTAGGTAGGAGGGGGCAAGATGGAGTGCTTTAAAGTCAGTGGTGAGGAGTTTTTGAGGTGGATGGGCAACCACTGGAGTTTCCCGAGGAGTGGAGTAACATGTCCTGAATGGTTTTGGAGAAAAATGATCTGGGCAGCAGAGTGAATTATGGTCTGAAGCTGGGAGAGACAGGAGGCTGGGAGGTCAGCAAGGAGGCTGATGAAGTAATCCAGGCAGGATAGGGTGAGTGACTGTATTAATGTGGAAGCAGTTTGGATAGAGAGCAAAGAGCAGATTTTAGTAATGCTGTGAAGGTGGAACTGACCGGATTTAGTGATGGATTGACTATGTGGGTTGAATGAGAGAGAAAAGTCCAGAATAACACCAAGGTTATGAGCTTGTGAGATAGAAAGGATGGTGATGCTGTCTATAGTTATGGGAAAGTCAGGTGGCGGACAGGGTTTGGGTAGGAAGATAAGGAGTTCTGATTCTGACATGTTACGTTTCCGGTGACAGAAGGACATCCAATTAGAGATGTCTGCAAGACAGGAAGAGATGTGAGATGTTGCTTGCTATATTTTTATATCTGTCTCCCTGGAGACCGTGTAAGGGCCTTGTGGGCAGGGAATGTGCCTTGTGCTTCTTCTGACTGGGTTCCCTGGCCCTTGCTGTCTCTTCTCCAGACTAAACAACCCCAATTCCTTTAATCTTGCCTCACTGGACCTGTTTCCCTCTCTTTAATCACTGTGGTCTTTCTTTTCTGTACTCTCCCATGTCCCTGCAAGTCCTGGGACAAAACAGGAAACAACACTTGAATAAGGATCTGAGCAGGACAAATTAGAGCTGGCAGAAGGATCCCCTCACACCTCTGCCATGAATGTCACATTCCAAGGCTCAGGACTTTTACTCTGCTGGCTGCCATTCAACCTTTCAACCTCTGTGACTCTGCCTCTGCTGGTATTTTTATCTGTGTTCCTGCCAGCCTCCTGCTCCCTCCCAGATTTGGATCAGGCAGGAATCTCTGTTATGGGGTCATTTTTCCAATCATCTAGGTGCCTGGGAAGTCATCCTTTTCCTCTCACAGAGTGAGGGGCCTAAGAAAAGGAAGGCCAGTGGCCCCAGCCCTGATCCCTTTGGGTTCCAGTTAAACCAGACCAGGTTGTCACCACCATTAAGACCTGCCCTTGGCATTCCCCATCCAGCTGGTCACTCAGGAACCTCAGTATGATCAAGACCAGATGTTTCCAGCTGGTTCGTGAGGCTGTCCCCAGTACCAAATTAGAAATTGAGGTGGCCAATCCAAACTAAAGCATGGCTCTCATTCAGCTGCTGGGCAGCCTATACATATAGACTTTTACTAGTAATCATTTTGGCTGCACGGAGGGCTGCAGGGGGATGTCATTCCAATCCTTGTGGCGGCGAGGTTGTACCCCAGACCACGTGGGCCCGGGACGGGGAGGGGAGCAGTGCCCGACCCTGTCCCCAGTCGCTGCTGGATGCCTCTTTCTCTATGCTGCCTTCCCCTCCTCCTCTCCTTCCTCTTTCTCTTCTCCCCTAGAAAACTCTGCTCTCCACCACTTGTCACTTAATTCCCAGGAATGCCAGTTCACCATTCCAGATAAAGGGTGTTTGATCTGCTGCTCTTGGTTATATTTAAATAATAATTGTGGCATATAAGTCCATGATGGGTGCCAAGAGCTGTCTTATGTGCTTAGTACAGTGCTTGATGCACAATATTTGGTACGTAGTAAGCACGCAATATTATTTTTATATAATTCAAGATAATCAGGTGAGACACAGTCATTGCCCTACAAGTCCCCATCCTACTAAGTCTAAGTCTAAGTAGGAGGAGAACAGGTATTGGATACCCATTTTATAGATGAGGAAACTGAGGGCTAGAAAAATTATGTGACGACCAAGATCACACAGCAGGCAAGTGACAGAGCTGGGATTAGAATACAGGTCCTCTGACCTCCAAGCCTGTGCCCTTTCCACTAGGCCACGATACTATTCAATTAAGCTTTTGGTAGCTGGCTTTTCGGATCAGGAGGCCTGGCCACTTCTGATTAAAAAAATTATTTGAAAGATTGCAACTCTTTCTTGACCCTTTCCTATGTGTATGACACTCAGCCATCACAGGAAGTTGAGTTAGTCTGGCCTGGTTTGACCTTTGCAAACCCACGTTGATTCCTCCCTAGTCTTTTCTGCACTTCTAGGTGGTTTCAAGTGGATCATTGGAAAATTTGTTTTAATCTCTTAGGAACTGCTGTACAACTGACTGGTCTGTGATTCATTCTCTTTGTCTTTGTAAAGATGGACACTACTTTTGCCCTTTTCGAATCCTCTGGGATTTCTCCTGGGTTTGGGTACATTTTCAAAGCAATAGCTAGTGTCTCTGCAATAATGCCTCTAAATTCCTTAAGTAGGCCATCAGGGCCATTGGTGATTTTAACTGGGAGGAGCAGGGGTGAGGGAGAAGGGAGAGCAAAGAAATCTAGAAATTGTGGGAGGAAGAAGGGAGAGAGTGAGGGATGGCATGATCTAGTAGAAAGAGCATGGGGCTGGGAGTTAGGAGACCTAAGTTCTAATACCAATTCTGCTACTGACTAATTGTGTGGCCTTGGACAGTTCACTTAACGTTGAGAGCCTCACTTTTCTCATCTGTAAAGGGGATAAGTTACCTGCTCTCCCCACCACTTATCAGTCCGTCATTTGTACTTATTGAGCACTTACTGTGTGCGGAGCACTGTCCTAAGAGCTTGGAAGAGTACAATATAACAATACAACAGACACATTTCCTGCCCACAATGAGCTTACATCTAGAGGGGGAGACAGACAGTAATATAAATAAATAAAATTATTACTAGATGCTGAACCCCGTGCTAGGAAGAGACTGTTTCTGATCTGATTACCTATATCTGCCCCAGTGCTTAGCACAGTGGTTTTGCATGTAGGAGGTGCTTAATAAATTCCATTAAAAAAAAGGAACACGGGAAAGAGGAAGAGACCTAAAGATTGAATGAGGGCGTATCAGTCCCAGATGTGCACACTTTCCTATAGGTACAGCTGCTCTTCTGAGATTTCAGAGACGTCTGTAAGAGCATAGGCTCCTGAAGACCAGTATTTATGTGTCTTGCTTCTGTTGAACTTTCCTAAGTGCTCATTACAGTGCTTATTACTCAGAAGGTGTTTAATAACTTTCATTGATGTTGCTGCTGAGTTCCCTTTTTCTGCCTGGGTTTGCCCAATAGCCTTGCCCTTGTGTTTTCCCTTCCTGAGCTTGAGCTGCCCCTGCTGCCCAGAGGAGATCCTCCAACCAGTTCTCCAGGTCTGTTGATGCTTGCTGTGAGCTCGAGCCATTTGGCCTTAATAATAATAAGAATAGTAATAATAATAATAATAGTTCTGGTATTTGTAAGCACTTACTATGTGCCAGGCACTGTACTAAGCGCTGGCGTGGATACAAGCAAATTGGGTTAGACACATTCCCTGTTCCACATGGGGCTCACAGTCTCAATCCCTATTTTACAGATGAGGTAACTGAGGCACAGAGAAGTGAAGTAATTTGCCCAAGGCCACACAGCAGACAAGTGGTGGAGTCAGGATTAGAACCCAGGACCTTCTGACTCTCAGGCCCATGCTCTATCCACTACACCATGCACCCAGCCCAGTCCCTGGGAAAAACAGGGTTTCACAAATGCAAGAATTATCTCTCCTACAGCTCTTGATGTGAAATCAGTTTTGGAAAAGGAAAGGAAACAAAATCCAAGAGGGAAGAGACATAATGAAGGGGCCCCTGGCAACAAGCCCATTTTGAACCACCTTGCCCCACTTGGCTTCCTTTCCTCCCCTTCCCACAGGCCAGGAGTGACACTGAGTGGTGATCCTGTGGCCTCTTGTCCACATCATCCCCTGCCACAGGGACCACCTCCAATCTCAGGCCTGGGATCACGGCCCATATAGAGACTCTGGATGGGTCCTACCCATCCAATCTCAGTGCAGACTTTATCTCAAAGGAGTGAAAGGATTTCAAGCCTCTGAGGAGCCCATGAGGGTTCAGAGGTCAGCTGGATTCTGCTGAACTATAAAAATTCACTGATTGCACCTAGCAAGGTTGAAGGGTAAGCAGAATGGCTTTTCTCTCCATCCCGGACGACTGTTGTTTTCCTTAGAGGTTAGTGGGTAATACTTGAGAGAGGATGGAAAACCCAGCAGGAGCAACTCAGCCATCTGCCTCGAAGCCAGGGGTAAGTGTGTCCGTGGGGTAAGGAGAAGTTAAGCAGTCTGGAGCTTGAGGGAGGTGACAAGCCATAGTAGGTGGTGGAAAGTTGGAAAGGTGGAGTGGGATGGGAGGCTCTTCTGGGGTCCAGAACTGGGGGCACCCTGGGGAATATGCCCCTGAAGGATTACTGTCTTTGTAAACCATAACCCTGCTATTTGGCGAAGTCCTTCAAGATAACCTGATAAACTGCTTCAGTCCCTGGGTGCCTCAGCCATTACAAAAATCCTTTAACTTCATTAGTCACCAGCATAGTGAGTAGGGAGTGGAACTAGGGAAGAAGCAGTGTGGGATAACAATAATAATAATACTTATGGTATTTGTTAAGCGCTTACTATGTGCCCGGCACTGTACTAAGTACTGGGGTGTATACAAGCAAATCGAGTTGGACACAGTCCCTGTCCTGCACTGAGTTCACAGTCTATTGTGGTGATCTCCACCCCATCTGGAGCCACCTCCGCTTTTCATCCTCCTCCTCCTCCTCCTCTCTCTCTCTCATGGCCATCTACAGGGCCGTGGACTGTAGTTTATGAAGGGGGGTTGCATGGCTTGTGTGGGCACAGTAGTAGCAGCTCTCTATGCCCAGCCAGGAAGAGATGAGTGTGGCAGGGCAATGGGACTAGGGACAGGGAAGGATCCTGATTTTGATATTTCAAAAACTTTGTGTCTCTCTCTTGGTCTCATTGTCCCACTGTGTTCTTGTTATTATGGAGGAAGCAGGGACACTAATAAAGATTCAGCAAATCTAAACTGTACAAATCTCTTTGTCTCTTTCTGTCTCTGACTCTCTCTCCAGAACACCTAGTTTCTTTTTGAGGAACAGGCAAATCCTTGCTCATCTCCCCCTACATCCCAGTCCATCCACAAACTTAACACTAACCTACTCATTGTACCTCAGTCTCATCTCTCTCCCCCGTTGAACCCTTTCCCACATCCTCCCTTCTGCCTGGAACTTCCGCCTCCTAATTTCCATTGGATCAACGTGCTCCCTATTTTCAAGGCCCACTAAAATCATATCTCCTCTAGGAAGCCTTTCTTGTCCAACCTCTCATTTTCCTACCCTATTTTCCCTTCCACATCACTTAAGCACTTGAGTTCATACTCCCAGGCACTTTGATATTCACCCCCTTCACCCCCGCCCCAGGAACACTTATGCACATATCATTATGCTCTGCTGCTTCCCCCATCTGTAATTCAGTCTGTCTGTCTCTCCGACTAGATTGCAAGCTCCATGTGGGTAGGGATTGTGTCTTCCAAACACACTGTACTTCTCAAGTGCTTAGTGCCATCTTCTGCACATAGTAGGTGCTCAGCAAACATCACTGTTTTATTAATTGATAGTTCTGATTAGCTTTACAAATTAGTGAGGGAGTTCTAAAACTTTCAGCAGGCAGATAGAGAGAGCAGAATAATGTACACAGGGGTTGCCAGGCCAGGACAGCAGGGAAAGGGCAGGAAAGGCTTGCCTCAGCTTAATGGGGCCTCTTGGAGGAGATATGATTTTAGTAGGGCTTGGAAGGTGGGGAGAGTGGTGGTCCATCCAACATGAAGCAGTGCGGTTCAGTGGAAAGAGCATGGGCTTGGGAGTCAGAGGTCATGGGTTCTAATTCTGGTTCCATCACATGTCTACTGTGTGACCTTGGGCAAGTCACTTAACTTCTCTGAGCCTCAGTTACCTCATCTGTAAAATGGGGATTAAGACTGTGAGCCTCATGTGAGACAACCTGATCACCTTGTATCCCCCCGCCCCCAGCACTTAGAACAGGGTTTCACACATAATAAGCGCTTAACAAATGCCAGAATTGTTATTATGAAGGAGGAGGGAGTTCCAGGCCACTGGGAAGAAGAGGGCAAGATCAAGATCCAGTGAGTAGGTTGGTGTTAGAGTAATGAATTATGCAGGCTGAGTTGTAGTAGGAGAGCAGTAAGGTCAGGTTGGATGGGAAGAGGTGATTGAGTGCCCCAAAGTCAGTGGGAAGGAGTTTATTTCATGTGGAGACTGACGATCAACCATTGGAGATTTATAATAAGGGAGATTTGGGCTGAGTATTATTTAAAAAAAATGATCTGGGCAGTCCCTCTTCAGGGACTGAAGAGGGGAGAGACATGAGGCAGGGAGGTCAGTAAGGAGGCTGATGCAGCAGTCAAGGAAGAATATGGAGGGTGCTTGAATCAGGATAGTAGCAGTTTGGATGGAGAGGAAAGGACAGATTCTAGAGATATTATGAAGATAGAACCAACAAGGGTTTGGTGACAGACTGAATTTACAGGATTGAGAGAGATGAATCGAGTTAATGCCATGGTTACAGGCTTGTGAGACAGGGAGATGGTTGTGCTGTCTACAGTAATGGGAATGTCCGGGGGCATACAGGGTTTGGGTGGAATGATAAGGAGTTCTGTTTTGGACATGGTAAGTTTGAGGCGTAGGTGGGACATCCAAATAGAGATACTCTGAAGACAGGAGGACATGTGAGACTGCAGAGAAGGAGAGAGATCAGGGCTGGAGATGTAAATTTGGGAATCATCCCCATAGAACTGGTAGTTGAAGCCTTGGGAGCAAATGAGTTCTCCAAGGGAATGGGTGTTTGCCTCTTTGTTTAAAGTGCTGTTAAGAGTTGTGTCCCATGCTACCATGGGAAGCAGCATGGCCTAGTGAATAGAGTACGGGCCTGGATTCAGAAGGACCTGGGCTCTAATCCCAGGTCTGCCACTTGTCTGCTGTGTGACCTTGGGAAAGTCACTTAACTTTTCTGGGCCTCAGTTAACTCATCTGTAAAATGGGGATTAAGATTGTGATCCCACGTAAGACTGAGACTGTGTTCAACCTGAATTGCTTATAACTTCCCCCAGCATTTAGTACAGTGCCTGGCACATAGTAAGAGCTTAACAAATACCACAATTAGTATTATTACCAGAGAGGGAAATGTTGGCTCCACACACCGATAATAAAACCTTAGAATACCTTGGAAAATGTAGAGCACTTTCGTATCCATTGTCTCATTTTGTCCTCCCTTTTAAAGTGGAGAGAGGCAGGTGCCATCATCCTCATTAGAGGAAACTGAAGTTCAGAGAGTTTAAGTGACTTTGTCTATGGCTATACAACAGTCCAGGGACAGAGCTAGGATGAGAGCTTTCCAAATGTAGGTAGGTTTTTCAGTGGAACGAGGAATAATAATAAAATAGTACTTGTTAAGTGCTTACTATGTACCAAGCACTGTACTAAGCACTAGTGTTATTATCAAGTGCTGTCTAGTTGTTTCCAATTCATAGCAACTCTATGGATGTATTTTCTCCAGAATGCCCTGTCTTCTTTCATAATCCATAACCTTTCTAACAGTTCTTCCATTATCGTTGTTGTGGTCTCCATACATCTAGCTGCTGGTCTGTCCCTTCTGTGTTTTCCCTGGACTTTTCCTAGCATTAGTGCCTTCTCCAGAGAATTAGTTCTCCTGATTATGTATCCAAAATATGCTAATCTAAATTGAGTCATTTGGCCTTCCAAAGACCACTTTGTTTTAATTTGCTCCAGAATCCATTTGTTTGTTTTTTGGGCAGTCCATGGCATTCACAAAAGTCTTTTCCAATATCACATTTCAAAAGAGTCAGTGCTCTTTCTCTCCTGTTTTTTCACTGTCCAGGCTTTGGATCCATACATTGTCACTGGAAACATCATAGAATTGACAATTTGTATTTTTGTGGTAATTCTTACATCAGCACATTTCATGACTTTTTCCAGGTTCTTCATAGCAAGTCTTCTTCACTTGCTTAAATCTTCAGCTTTAAATCTTCAGTGTATTTCTTGACTACTAGTTCCTTTATTATTGATTATCAATCCCAGGAGAGAAAAATTGTCATCTATTTCAATCTTCTCTCCATCCACTACAAATGTGTAGATAGAAGATAATCAGGTTGGACACAGTCCCTGTCCCTCATGGGGCTCACAGTCCAATCAATCAATTGTATTTCCAAACAATCCAATCAATCAATTGAATTTATTGAGTACTGTGTGCAGACCACTTTACTAAGCACTTTTAAAGTATACTGCAGTGCAGTTTATTGACATGTTTCCTGCACAGAGGAGTTTATAATCTACAGTCTAAGCCCATTTTACAGATGAAGCAATTCAGGAACAGAGAAGTGAACAGAGAAGTTAATTGGCATGCCCAAGGTCATATAGCAGTCAAGCAGAGGAGCCGGGATTAGAATTCCAGACCAGGCTGGAAATTCTGAGGTCTCGATAGAGACCTGGAATGACCAAGGCTGGGTGTTCAGCTCAGGCAGCTGTGGGCACCTTTGCCTCCATTAACGGTAGATGCCTGTAATCTGAGGATCTGGATTCTAATCCCGGCTATGCCAGTTGCATGCTGAGTGACCTTGGCCAAGACGCGCTACATGTTCAGCCTGATTAACTTGTATTTATCCCAGTGCTTAGAACAGCATTTGACGCATATTAAGTGCTTAACAAATATAATAATACTAATAGGCTTTGGGAGTCCCCCTGGGAGCTGGAGTTGCTCCCTGTCTGATGCTGAAGTGCAATAAAATGCCTAAATGGAACACGTGTTGACATTAGAATGGGAACAAATTTCAACCACAAACACCTCTGCTTTGAGAGACATGAAATACACCTGGCCAACTGGAGTTCATGGAAACAGGAGATCCTGGGGGAAGTTTGGAAAATTGAAATGCTACAGGAGTGGTGGTTGTTGTGAGCAGAATGGCTCTTGGTATATGGATGCACACTTGAACTACTGCCCTTGGTGAGTAAGACTACATTTCAGGCCCCTCTCTGAACATGGCTAATCCCCGATGCATCACTGAAGGGAGAGCTTGGCTGGGCACTGGTGTTTCATGAGTTTGACAGGAGGTAAAGGTGTTTAGAGTGTCAGGAATCCACCTAAAGCCTATCCACCACTACAGCAGGGACAAGGTAAATTAAAAAAACATTAAATTATTACATTTGCTAAGCACTTAATATGTGCCAAGCACTGTACTAAGTACTGGGGAAGATTCAAGATAATTAAGTCCCACATAGGGCTCACAGTCTAAATAGGAGAGGAAAAACAGGCATTGAATCCTCATTTTGCAGATGAGGGAACTGAGACACTGAGAAGTTAAGCGACTTGCCCAAGGTCACAGGAGGTAGGTGGCAGAACTGGGGTTAGAACCCAGGTCTCCTGACTCATAACCTCATGCTCTTTCCACTAGGTCATGTTGCCTCCCTTAACAAAAACTTGAGAAACAGCGTGGCATGGTAGATAGGGCACCGGCCTGGGAATCATAAGGAATTGCGTTTTAATCCTGGCT
This sequence comes from Tachyglossus aculeatus, assembly GCF_015852505.1. Classification (NCBI taxonomy): domain Eukaryota; kingdom Metazoa; phylum Chordata; class Mammalia; order Monotremata; family Tachyglossidae; genus Tachyglossus; species Tachyglossus aculeatus. Next base: position 47,387,337 of record NC_052070.1, on the reverse strand, counting down.
ACACCACTTATCTGCTGGGTAACCTTGGGCAAATCACTTCACTTTTCTGTACCTCAGTTACCGCAACTGTAAAATGGGGATTAAGACTTTGAGCCCCATGAGAGACATGGACTGTGCCCAAACTGATTAGCTTATATCTACCCCAGTGCTTAGTACAGTACATGGCACATAGAAAACACTTATATTCCATTTAAAAAAGAGAGAGAAAAAAATAGTTTAGCGAGAGCAGCTTCTCCCCCTTCCGGGGCCCTGCTTGACTTCACTGGCCCAGCTCGTGGCCCACTCTGATGGCACATTGTGCTGTTCAGTCCACAGCCAACAACTAGCCCATTTTGGCATGCAATTGGGCAGGCTGGGAGGTTCATTCATTCATTCAATCATATTTATTGAGTGCTTACTGTGTGCAGAGCACTGTACTAAGCACTTGGGAAGTACAAGTTGGCAACATATAGAGATGGTCCCTACCCAACAACGGGTTCACAGTCTAGACGGGTGAGACAGACAAGAAAACAAAATATATTAACGAAATAAAATAAATAGAATAAATATGTACAAGTAAAATAAATAAATAAATAGAGTAATAAATGTGTACAAACATTTATACATATATAGGTGCTGTGGGGAGGGGAAGGAGGTAAGGTGGGGGATGGGGAGGGGGTGGAGGGGGAGAGGAAGGATGGGGCTTAGTCTGGGAAGGCCTCCTGGAGGAGGTGAGCTCTCAGTAGGGCTTTGAAGAGTGGAAGAGAGCTATCTTGGCGGATGTGTGGAGGGAGGGCATTCCAGGCCAGGGGGAGGACGTGGGCCGGGGGTCGACGACGGGACAGGCGAGAATGAGGCACAGTGAGGAGGTCAAGGAGCGGAGGGTGTGGGCTGGGCTGTAGAAGGAAAGAAGGGAGGTGAGGTAGGAGGGGGTGAGGTGATGGAGGTGTGGGTGTGTTGGATTCTGTGCACCCTCCCTTCCTTCCCTTTCCCAAACTCGCTGGTTGCATTTCCTGAAGGCACTGGGGCTCCTTTAACCTACATGAGAAGTGGTGAAACATTGAATGATTACTTGGTGGTGTCAATGAAAATGGCCTCAGGAGGAAGAGCTCTGTGGGGCTGGGCAGCAGCCACTCCATTGGTGCCCACCCTGGATGGGTTCTGCCTTGGGGCAGGAGAGTCTCTGAAGGGCGGTGAAGGTTCTTCACTTCCCCCTGCCCCCAGATCCCTGCATCCAACTGGTGGTCTTTCCACAGAAGCTGACCATCGTGCTTGCCCTGGTGACGCTGTTGGCCGCATTTGGATCGTCATTCCAGTATGGATATAATGTGGGTGTCATCAACGCTGCAGCACAGGTAAGGTCCATTGTCCATGAACTGATTCTCCAGCCTAAGACCTAAGACCAGCAGTGTAGTATAGTGGGTAGGACACGGGCCTGGGACTCAGAAAGACGTGGGTTCTAATGCTGGCTCCGCTGCTTGTCTGCAGTGTGACCTGGGACAAGTCACTTCATTGGGCCTCAGTTACCTCATCTGTAAAATGAGGATGAAGACTGTGAGTCCCATGTGGGACATGGACTGTATCCAACTTGATTAGCTTGTATCTACCCCAGCACTCAGTTCAGTGCCTGGCACGTAGTAAGCACTTAAGAAATACCATTCAAAAAAAGACCATAAGCATTGCCATTATTGGAGCAGACCAAAAGTCCATCCAGCCCAGTATCCGTCATTCAGCAGCAGGATTCAGTGGTACCTTTGTACCCTCTAACTTTGCCCTCTACAACACTCCCATTCCAACTGATAGCCCAAGATGGACTCCTTGCTTATAAATTTATCAAAACCTTTTTCAATTGGCTGATAATTTTTCCTGCATCACTTTTAGACTGTAAGCTCATTATGGGCAGGGAACATGCCTACCAACTCTGTTATATTGTATTTTCCCAAGTGCTTGGTACAGTGTACTGTCCCCAGTGGGAGTTCAGCAAATACCATTACTAACATTGTGGCTTTCTCTCATTCATTCATTCAATCATATTTATTGAGCACTTACTGTGTGCAGAGCACTGTACTAAGTGCTTGGGAAGTACAAGTTGGCAACATATAGAGCCTTTGCTCCTCTCTAGTACTTACAAGTTCACTTTAGATTCCGTCACCCTTGGGAGTGAAACTGTTCCCACCACCTTTCTTCCTTTTTTTATGGTATTTGTTAAAGTGTTTACTGTATGCCAGGCACTGCATTAAGTGCTGGGGTAGATACAAGATGGGCTGGATACAGTCCTTGTCCCACATGGGACTCATAGTCTTAATCCTTATTTTACAGATGAGGGAACTGAGTCACAGAGAAGTGATGTGACTTACCCAAGGTTAAACAGTAGACAAGGAGTGGAGCTGGGATTGGAACCCAGGTCCTCTGATTCCCAGGCCCGTGCTCTCTCTGCTAGGCCACGCTACTTCTTGGCACATCTTTCCACGAAGGAACATGGTCTAACAGCTGCAGATGTTTTTTCTTCCTGGGCCAAGTTGGGTGTTTCTGTCTTCCAGTTCATGCAAGAATTTTACAACCAAACCTACCATGAGAGAACAGGACAGTATATGGATGAGAGCTCCTTCACCTTACTCTGGTCTCTCAGTGTGTCCATGTTTCCCCTGGGAGGCTTCCTGGGCTCCCTAATGGTTGGCCCGATGGTGAACAAATGTGGCAGGTAAGTGAAACAATGCCACGGTCTGTGAGAAACCAATATTCAAGTCCTGAGAAGATGCCAAGATAAGATGATTAATATTAATAATAATAATAATAAGCACTTTGTGCCAAGCACTGTGCTAAGTGCTGGCATTGATGCAGGACAATTGGCTCAGACACAGTCCCTGTCCCACCTGGACCTCACAGTCCGAGTGAAAATGGATATTTTATCCCCTATTTTCAAGGTAAGAAAATTGAGGAACAGAGAAATTTAGTGAATTACCCAAGGGGTCAGAGCAGGCAAGTGGTGGTATTGGGACTAGAATTCAGGTCTGCTGACTCTCGGTCCTGTGTTTTTTCCACTCAAGCTCCCAAACCCAGCATTGTCAAAATAGTATTGCTATAACCCCCCTAATCCGGTTCTCTGGTGGCATTAAGTTCCAACCCCTGTCACAGAGGAGGACTTTGAATCTCCAAGGTGATTACTGCCAGGGGTAAAGGACTACCCAGCCTCTCTGGAAAGGGAATTCAATCAGTTTCCTGCCTCTGATCCCTGCTCTAGCTGTTCCTCCAACCGGGTCTGCTATTAATTGAGGAGAAGGCACAGAGTAGGAAAGGAACAAAGGGTGTGGGTCCCAGTGCCTGGACTAACTGGAGCTGGTGGTCCTTTCCTTCCTCTCTCCCACTCATGGCTTCAACCAAGCAGTTCTTCTTGCTGTGTCTCTTTACTCTCCTGCCTCCAATCCCTTTTTTGCACTCTTCTCTTGGTCTGGAATTTTTGTTGGGCCACAGCTCTCAGCCTCAAATTCTTCCTGTCCTCCCTCCTCCCCCAAGAGGCCTTAATTAATTCACAGCATTCCAAGCTCTTCCAACCCAACAACTACACTTAGCCCAAATATATTTTATTCTTAACCTCAGTACTTGTATGCCTATCACAATCAGTTGTACATACAATTATTTATTCAGCTACTGCATGTCATTTAACCTTGGTTTTACTGACGTAATTCTCTTGGTTCTCCTCTTTCCTTCTCAGTCTCTTCTGCAGGATCTTCCTGGGCTTCTCACTCCCTAAAAATGGGTGTCCCTCAAGGCTCTGTTCTTGGTCCTTTTCTCTTCAAGCTCTACATTCATTCCCTTGGGAAGCTTATCCTCTCCCATGGCTTCAACTATCATCTCTATACAGATGATTCTCTAATCTACAATGAGAGCACTGACCTCTCTCCTCTAAGAGTTCACATTTCTTCTTACTTCTGGGAGGTTTCTACATGGTTTTCCCATTGGTATCTCAAGCTCAAAATGTCCAAAATTTGGCTCCTCATCTTTCTTCACAAATCCTCTCCTCTGCCTTGCCCATCACAGTTGACACCACCATCCTCCTCCTAGTCTCTCAAGTCTAAAACCTTGGCATTATCAATCAGTTGATTTATCAACTGTATTTGTTGAGTGCTTACTGAGTGCAGAGCACTGTACTAAGCACCTGCGAGAGTGCAGTAGAATATAGTTGGTAGACTCCTTCCCTGTCCATAAGGAGATTACAGTCCAGAGGGGGAGGCAGTTATTAAAATAAATTACAGATATGTACCTAAGCACTGAGGCTGAGGGTGAGGGAAATATCCAGTGTTTAATGGGTACAGATCCAAATGCATAGGTGATGCAGAAGGGAGAAAGAGTACCATAACTGGCACATAGTAAATGCTTAACAAATAACATTAAAAAAACTATATGAGGGCTTAATGAAGGAAGAGTTAATCAGAGGAGATGTGATTTTTAAGCAATTTTTGAAGGTGGGGAGGGTGATGGACTGTCATATATGAAGAGGAAGAGAGTACCAGGCCAAAGAGAGGACATGAATAAGAAGTTTGCAGTGAGATAAACAAGACTGAGGTACAGTGAGTAAGTTGACATTAGATAAGTGAAGTGTGTGGGCTAGGTTGTAGTAGAAAATCAGTGAGATAAGGTAGGAGAGGGCAAGGTGATTGAAGCTCATGGAAAGCAGTGTCTGTTTGATGCGGAGGTTCTTTAGGAGTGAGGAAACATGGACTGAATTTTTTTAGAAAAGTTAACTGGGCAGCAGAGTGAAATATGAGCCGGACTGGGGAGAGTCAGTAGGGAGGCTTATGCAGTATATAATATGTGCTTGGATCAGCGTAGTAGCAATTTGCATGGAGAGACAAGGGTGAATTTTAGAAATATTGTGAATGTTGAACTGAATTTGGTGGGTGGCAGACTGAATATACACGTTAAATGAAATAATTGAATTGAGGATAATGCCAAGATTACGGTCTCGGGAGACATGAAGGATAGCGGTGTTGCCTATAGTGATGGGAAAGTCCATTCTTCACTCTGCTGCCCGGATCATTTTTCTGCAAAAACGTTCAGTCTGTGTTTCCCCACTCCTCAGTGCCCATCCACCAGTGCATCAGACAGAAACTCCTTACCATCAGCTTTAAAGCACGCAATTACCTTGACCCCTCCTACCTCACTTTGTTGCTTTCCTACTACAACCCACCCACAAACTTCCTCCTCTAATGTCAACCTACTCACTTTTTCTCCATTTTTCATCTGTCTCAACACCAGCCTCTTGTTCGGGTCCTGCTTCTTACCTGAAACACCCTCCCTCTTCATAACCAAGGGACAATTACTCTTTCCACCTTCAGAGCCTTATTGAAGGCACATCTCCTCCAAGAGGCCTTCCCTGACTAAACCTCCATTTCCTCTTCTCCCACTCCCTTCTGTGTCAACCTTGCACTTGAATTTTCCCCCTATATTCACCCCTCCCTCAGCCCCACAGCACTTATGTACATATCTGTAATTGATTTATATTAATGTCTATCTCACCCTCTAATAATAATAGTGATGATAGCATTTGTTAAGCACTTACTAGGTGCCGAGCACTGTTCTAAGCACTGGGGTAGATACAGGGTAATCAGGTTGTCCCACGTGGGGCTCACAGTCTCAATCCCCATTTTACAGATGAGGGAACTGAGGCCAGAGAAGTGAAGTGACTTGCCTAAAGTCACACAGTTGACAAGTGGTGGAGCCGGGATTAGAACCCATGACCTCTGATTCCCAAACCTGAGCTCTTTCCACTGAGCCATGCTGCTTCTCATAACAAGAGACTGTAAACTCTAGAATGTAAACTCACTGTGTGCAGGGAATGTGTCTACCAACTCTGTTATATTGTTATACTGTACTCTTCCAAGGCTTAATACAGTGCTCTGCACACAGTAAACGCACAATAAATTGAGCGATGGATTGAAAACATGATAATAATAATAATAATGGCATTTATTAAGTACTTACTATGTGCAAAGCACTGTTCAAAGCACTGGTGAGGTTACAAGGTGATCAGGTTGTCAAACAGGGGGCTCACAGTCTCAATCCCCATTTCCCAGATGAGGTAACTGAGGCACAGAGAAGTTAAGTGACTTGCCCAAAGTCACACAGCTGACAATTGGCGAAGTGGGGATTTGAACCCATAACCTGTGACTCCAAAGCCCGTGCTCTTTCCATTGAGCCATGCTGCTTCTCCATCATTCTGATGTGCAGAAAACATCATTCTGCACACATCTCCCCAGTCCTCAAAATCCTGCAATTGTTACCCATTCCTCCCTACATCAAACAGAAATTCCATGCCATCAACTTTATGGCACTCAATCAGCCCTTCCCTTCTTCCTTATCCCACTTGTTCCCTTTAGTCCTCTTAAACTCACCTTTTCCTTGTGCCTCATTCTCTTCTCTCTTGCTTCCACTCTCTTGCTCATACCCTCCCTTTGGCCTAGAACTCCCTCCCCCTTCAAATCCATCAGACCACAGTTTTCCCCATTTTCAAACCCCTCTTTTAACCTCATCTCCTTTTAACCTCATCTCCTCTCGAAAGCTTTTTCCTATTAATTTCTATTCCTCTTGGTTTATATCCCTCCAATAGGACTGAGTTAACACCCCAATTTGTCTAAGGCCAATAGATTTTGCTTATCCCCAGATGCCACATGACATCATCATCCCTGGGTTCCCTGCTCTACTCCCTCACCCAGCAGGCCGAGTTGGGAGCACTGACCAGTTGGAGTATATGCCTTGGTAGTTGCCCCCATTCATTCATTCCTTCATTCAGTCATATTTATTGAGCTGTTACCGTGTGCAGAGCACTGTACTAAGTGCTTGGGAAGTACAAGTTGGCAGCATATAGAGATGGTCCCTACCCAACAGTGGGCTCACAGTCTAGAAGGGGGAGACAGAGAACAAAACAAAACATATTAACAAAATAAAATAAGTAGAATAAATATGTACAAGTAAAATAAACAAATAAATAGGGTAATAAATATGTACAAACATATATACATACATACAGGTGCTGTGGGAAAGGGAAGGGGGTAAGACGGGGGAATGGAAAGGGGGACGAGGGGGAGGTGAAGGAGGGGGCTCAGTCTGGGAAGGCCTCCTGGAAGAGGTGAGCTCTCAGTAGGGCCTTGAAGGGAGGAAGAGAGCTACCTTGGCGGATGTGGGGAGGGAGGGCATTTCAGGCCAGGGGGATGATGGGGGCCAGGGGTCGACAGCGGGACAGGCAAGAACAAGGCACAGTGAGGAGATTAGTGGCAGAGGAGCAGAGGGTGTGGGCTGGGCTGTAGAAGGAGAGAAGGGAGGTGAGGTAGGAGGGGGCGAGGTGATGGAGAGCCTTGAAGCCGAGGGTGAGGAGTTTCTGCCTGATGCTCAGATTGATTGGTAGCCACTGGAGATTTTTGAGGAGAGGAGTAACATGCCCAGAGCGTTTCTGGACAAAGACAATCCGGGCAGCGGTGTGAAGTATGGATTGAGGTGCAGAGAGACAGGAGGATGAGAGATCGGAGAGGAGGCTGATACAGTAATCCAGACGGGATAGGATGAGAGCTTGAACGAGCAGGGTAGAGGTTTGGATGGAGAGGAAAGGGCGGATCTTGGCAATGTTGTGGAGGTGAGACTGGCAGATTTGGGTGACGGCTTGGATGTGAGGGGTGAACGAGAAAGCGGAGTCGAGGATGACACCAAGTTTGTGGGCTTGTGAGACAGGAAGGATGGTAGTGCCATCAACAGTGATGGGAAAGTCAGGGAGAGGGCAGGGTTTGGGAGGGAAGACGAGGAGTTCAGTCTTGGACATGTTGAGTTTTAGGTGGCGGGCAGACATCCAGATGGAGATGTCCTGAAGGCAGGAGGAGATGCGAGCCTGGAGGGACGGGGATAGAGCAGGGGCAGAGATGTAGATTTGGGTGTCATCAGCGTAGTGATGATAGTTGAAGCCGTGGGAGTGAATGAGGTCACCAAAGGAGTGAGTGTAAATCGAGAACAGAAGGGGACCAAGAACTGAACCTTGAGGAACCCCTACAGGGCATGGGAAGGGGAGAAGGAGCCCGCAAAAGAGACTGAGAATGAACGACCGGAGAGATAAGAGGAGAACCAGGAGAGTACGGAGTCTGTGAAGCCAAGGTTGGATAGCGTGTTGAGGAGAAGGGGGTGGTCCACAGTGGCGAAGGCAGCTGAGAAGTCGAGGAGGATTAGGATAGAGTATGAGCCGTTGGATTTGGCAAGCAGGAGGTCATTGGTGACCTTCGAGAGGGCAATTTCCGTGGAATGTAGGGGACGGAAGCCAGATTGGAGGGGGTCGAGGAGAGAGTTGGTGTTGAGGAATTCGAGGCAATTCTAGGCAATTACCAATTGCTAATCCCTCTATTATTAGCACTTGCCAATTATTGGGACTAATAATTATTGCTAATGGAGTTATTAGCATTTGGTCCCTGGGCATGGTACTTTCTGGGCAGCAGCTGGTGCAGTTCTGCCCAAGCCAGCAACCTTCCAGCCATGCTTTTTGGGAGCAGGGAAGGGAGAGAAGTGGACAGGTGAGGTGTGAATATTGAACCTGAGCTGGGATCTTTCAAGCCAGGTTTTCTGGGGCTGTGGGTCCTGCATGACCGGATCTGTGGTTCCCACATGCTTTCTCCACATGTCCCCAGTAACAGTCCAGGGCTGCAGGGAGGGGAAGAGAGAGAATTCTTCCACTAACAGTGGGGAGCTGTTCTCCATCTGGCACACTCAAGGACAGCTTTTGGCAGGAGCAGATAGGTGGCAGAAGGTCATGCAACATGGCTCAGTGGATAGAACACGGGCCTGGGAGTCAGAAGGACCTGGGTTCTAATCCCAGCTCTGCCACATGACTGCTGTTTTGACGGTGGGCAGGTCACTTCACTTCTCTGTGTCTCAGTTACTTCAATCGTAATCTGGGGATTAAGACTGTGAGCCCCATGAGGGACAGGGATGTGTCCAACCTGATTAACTTGTAACTATCTTAATGCTTAGAACAGTGCTTGGCACATAGTACGTGCTTAAAAAGTACCATGATTATTATTATTAGGCATTACAGTATGGGGTGTTCAGGATTGGTGGACCCTAGTCTGGGGCTCCTGGACTTCTGTTCCATGAACCCTGCATTAATCTAGACCTGCCCTCAACTGTCACTCTAGCATTTCTGAGTTCACCTAGAGATGTATTCACAACCTCCCACAACACTTATATACTCTATTACTTAAGCATTAACTCATACTGATTCCCTTTCCTTCCTCTTGTCCAAAATGTATTTTAATATCTGTCCCTGCAAGGGAGTGTAAATTTCTTGAGGGCAGGGATTATGTCTCTTCCTTCTATTGCATTCTCCCAAGAGCTTACTACAATTACACAGAGTAGGTGCTCAGTAACTACTATTGATGGATAGTCCTGTCATATTTGCACTACTACCATTTGTACTCTCATTCATCCTCTTGCTTCCACTCTTTGAGGGATTGTAAGATCTCTTTGATTATAAGCACTCAGAGGGCAGGAAACTTTTGTTTTGCATGTGTTTTACTCTCCTGAGCACTATGTACAGTGCTTTGCACTCGGTGCTCAATGATTAGTACTGATTGACTGATTGGGGTGGAAATTGGCTATTCCCATTGCCTCTGTATGTTTCTACACCAAACCATACCCTTCTGGGAACCTTTCACACACAGAGGCATTGAGCAACACAACTCCCTCCACTGACAGATGGGGCCAAGTCAAGAAACGAGGGGTCAATCCTTCAGCTTCATCAGGGGCATGACCTGACCCTGTTCTCCTTGCAGAAAGGGGACCCTACTGATCAACAACATCTTCTCCATCATCCCCGCCATCCTGATGGGAACTAGCAAAGTGGCCAAGTCATATGAGATGATCATCCTTTCCCGTATTGTGGTGGGAATTTGTGCAGGTATCCACGTTCAGCTCTACCATCCAGCCAAACCTGTGGGGCAAGCTGGCTGCAGAAGGGCAGGCTGAGTAAGGCTAGGCCAATCCCAGGGGCTCTTGGATCCAGTGAGGATCAGCAGAACAGCGATCCCCGCTACTCTTCTCTCTCTTCAGGCTTGCAGGCAGCAAAATTGTCTGCTCTCCTAGTCACTGCCTTAGTGACAAACCAAGCTGTGGCTCAACCAAATTCTGAAGAGTTGGGCTGGGTCCCCGGGAGCCCTTCCACTCCCTCTATTGTTTACCTATATTGTTGTTGGGCTTCAGCATCTCCAGGTGATTATCCGGGGGTGGAAGGGTGAATAGATCCAGCTCATTCATTCATTCATTCATTCAATAGTATTTATTGAGCGCTTACTGTGTGCAGAGCACTGTACTAAGTGCTTGGGAATTACAAGATGGCAACATATAGAGACGGTCCCTACCCAACAGCAGGCTCACAGTCTAGAAGGGGGAGACGGACAACAAAACAAAACATATTAACAAAATAAAATAAATAGAATAGAAAATATGTACAAGTAAAATAAATAGAGTAATAAATCTGTACAAACATATATACAGGTGCCGTAGGGAGGGGAAGGAGGTAAGGTGGGGGGGGGGATGGGGAGGAGAAGGAAGGGGAGAGGAAGGAGAGGGCTCAGTCTGGGAAGGCCTGCTGGAGGAGGTGAACTCTCAGTAGGGCTTTGAAGGGAGGAAGAGAGCTAGCTTGGCAGATGTACAGAAGGGAGGGCATTCCAGGCCAGGGGGAGGATGTGGGCTGGGGGTCGACGGCGGGACAGGCGAGAACATGGCACAGTGAGGAGGTTAGCGACAGAGGAGCGGAGGGTGTGGGCTGGGCTGTAGAAGGAGAGAAGGGAGGTGAGGTGGGAGAGGGTGAGGTGATGGACAGCCTTGAAGCCTAGGGTGAGGAGCTTTTGCCTGATAATAGCTCTGGGTGTAGAAAGGGTCACCTGGCTCACTGACGAGTCCCACATCCGACTAACAGCCACGTCCTTGGACATCCACTCAGTGGATTTTTCCTCCAGCCACGTTAGCTCCAAGAGGAAAGAGAGGGGATGTGTGTGTGTGTGTGTGTGTGTGTGTGTGTGTGTGTGTGTGTTGAGGTTGAGGGGGAGGTTAATATGTGCACTGTATGTTGTATGTTTATCATGTTATATTTATCACATATTGATCATATAATATGTGGTGTTGTGTATTTATAAATATATGGGCATAGGCAGTGCTATTATTGGGTTAGTCCAGAGGTCCTGGAGAAGCAGTGCTGTCCAATTATAATATAACAATTGTGGCATTTGTTAATTGCTTAGTTACATTGGGCAAGTCACTTAACTTCTCTCTGCCTCACTTGCCTCGTCTGTAAAATGGGGATTAAGATTGGGAGCCCCTCGTGAAACATGGACTTTGTCCAACCTGACTATCTTGTATCTACCCCAGTGCTTAGTACAGTACCTGGCACATAGTAAGTGCTTAACAAATTCCATAAAAAAGTGATCAAATTCTTCCCACTGCTGACTCTCCCAACAAGATGGATATCTCTTGATCTGATTTTTCATCCCCTGTTCACCAGGTTTGTCCTCCAACGTGGTCCCCATGTACTTAGGAGAACTGTCCCCCAGAAACCTGCGGGGAGCCCTTGGCGTGGTGCCACAGCTTTTCATCACGATCGGCCTAATCATCGCCCAGATCCTAGGCCTCCGGAGCATTCTCTCAAGTGAAGAAGGTGAAATCCAGGGTGGGGCCCAAGTGCAGCGATAAACTCCCATTGGTTCTGGCATGACGCTTTCCCAGTGCTTACAAAGTACAAGATGGGAGGAGAGGTAAGGGAGGGATGGGTAAAAGGAGGGCAACTTCGTTCCCAGAGACAACCAGAGACCAGCTAGGATCCTCTAGACTGTAAGCTCACTCCTCTAGACTTTAAGCTCATTTTGGACAGGGAACGTGTCTACCAACTCTGATGGTAGACTTAATAATAATAATAATAATAATAATAATAATAATAGTATTTGTTAAGCACTTACTATGTGCTAAGCACTGTTCTAAGCACTGAAAATGGTATTTGTTAAGTTCTTACTATGTGCCTAGCATTGTACTAAGCTCTGTGCTAGATACAAGGTAATCAGGTTGTCCCATGTGTCCCACAGGCTTCATCCCCATTTTACAGAAGCGGTAACTGAGGCACAGAGAAGTTAAGTGACTTGCTCAAAGTCACACAGCTGACACATTTTACTCTCCCAAGGGCTTAGTACATTGCTCTGCACTCAGTAAGCACTCAATAAATATGATTGATTGATCCTTCAGGCTCTACTTAGAACACAATCAATCATATTTATTGAGCACATACTTTGTGCAGAGCACAGATAAGCATGTGGAGGAGTACAGAGCAATAGAATTGGTAGGTGCAGTACTTGTCCTCGAAGAGCTTACAATTTAGGTAGGGAGACAGACACTAAAATAAATTACAAGTAGGGGGAACCAACTGGTTTTAAAGATTTGACCAGAAGTGCAGCTGGGGTAGCAAGAGTGCCAGCAGCCCCAGCTAGTTGTTTGAGGGAAGATGGCTGCCCCCAGGTTTCTTAGGGCAGAGGTACCTGATGGGAAAAGTGAATCATGAGGTTGGGAGGTCAACTAGTCTATTTCCCTGCCTTGGGTAAGGCAGCACATAGTGCCTCCTAACCTGAGGTGATATCTTGGTTGGGAAGTCAGACAATTGTCTTCACTGAGCATTTGCTGCATGCAGAACACTGTATCAAGCGCTTGAGAGAGTACAGTGTAATAGTACTTCCTTGCCCACAACAAACTGACAGTTTAGAGGGGGAGACAAACATTAATATAAATAAACAAATTACAGATGTATGCGTAAGTGCTATGGGGCTTGGAGGAGAGAATGAATAAAGAGAGCAAGTCAGGGCAATGCAGAAAAGAGTGGAAAAGATAAGACAATATCTTTTCAAAGGGGCTTGGATCATCCCAGCTGGTCCTGAGGGTAACAGTCCCGGCCGCTGACTCCCAGGACTGGAGCTGTGTTGGGCACCATCCCCGGAGCCAATGGGTTGTTCCTGTAGAGCCACTGATCAGATTGGATTAATTCATTCAATCATGTTTATTCATTCATTCATTCATTCAATCGTATTTATTCAGCACTTACTGTGTGCAAAGCACTGTACTAAGCGCTTGGGAAGTACAAGTTGTCGACATATAGAGACGGTCCCTACCCAACAGCGGGCTCACAGTCTAGAAGGGGGAAACAGACAACAAAACACAACATGTGGATAGGTGTCAAGTCATCAGAAATTGGATCACGTGGATGTGTTGGGGCAGGGGATCCCAGGCTCTCATCTCTCCTGCCCTGTTGCCTTGGGTCAGTGGCTCACAGAACAGTGATCCCAGATAGTGATTCTGAGGTGGAGGCAATAGTGTGTGTTGAGAGCCGTGGGGAGGGTCCCAGGGGTAAGGCCCAGGTCTAAGCCTATATGACCACACTTTAAAGGTGGATTTGCCAGTGACTCTAATAATGAACAATAAATGTGGTATTTACCATTGATTGATTTGTTAAGGGCTTATTAAATGCAAAACACTGTATTGAGAGCTGGGGTAGAGAAAAGAGAATGAGGTGGACACAGTCCCTGTCCCACATGGGGCTCACATCTAAAGGGGAGGGAAAGGAGGTATTTAATTTCATTTTACAGATGAGGAAAATGAGGCACAGAGAAGTGAAATGACTTGCCCAGGGTCACAGAACAGGCATGTGGTGGAGCCAGAATTAGAACTCAGGTCCCCTGACTTCCAGGCCCATGCTCTTTCCAGTAGACCATGCTGCCTCTACTGCTCTGGGCCTCAGTTTCCCCATCTTTACAGGGAGCATAACAATCTTCATCCTCTCCCAACCATCCAGGGATATTGTAAAGAGAATCTGTGTGGCCTCGGAGTCAGAAGGAACTGCATTCTAAACCGGGATCCACCACTCATCAGCTGTGTGACCTTGGGCAAATCATTTTACTTATCAATCAATCAATCAATCGTATTTATTGAGCGCTTACTGTGTGCAGAGCACTGTACTAAGCGCTTGGGAAGTACAAGTTGGCGACATATAGAGACAGTCCCTACCCAACAGTGGGCTCACAGTCTAAAAGGGGGAGACAGAGAACAAAACCAAACATACTAACAAAATAAAATAAATAGAATAGATATGTACAAGTAAAATAAATAAATAAATAAATAGAGTAATAAATATGTACAAACATATATACATATATACAGGTGCTGTGGGGAAGGGAAGGAGGTAAGATGGGCGGGATGGAGAGGGGGACGAGGAGGAGAGGAAGGAAGGGGCTCAGTCTGGGAAGGCCTCCTGGAGGAGGCGAGCTCTCAGTAGGGCCTTATCTGTGCTTCCATTACCTCATCTGTAAAATGAAACTGTGAGCTCCATGTGGAACATGGACTGTGTTCAACCTGATTAGCTTGTATCTACCCCATTGTTTAGTTCAGTTCCTGGCACTTAGTAAGCACTTAACAAATTCAATTTAAAAAAAGGGTTGGTAGAGTATACTGCAGGGTTTGGAGCTCCAAGGGAAAAGTGCTGTTTAAGGCCAAGAGCAAGCATCCCATCCAGTTTCTGAGGGGACCTGTCTAAACTGTGAGCTCATTGCGGGCAGGGAATATATCTGTTTATTGTTATATTGTACTCTCCCAAGCGCTTTGTACAGTGCTTTGCTCACAGTAAAGTGCTCGATAAATGCGAATGATTGAATGAATGAATGAAGGCATCATGGGCAATGATGAGATTCACTGCGGGGACTGGATTCCCCAGTGCAGATTCTCCTCCAGGGAAAGGGCAGGGATGTGGGTGTTTGTAAGTGATGTCAGTCTCCCCAGGGAGCTGTCTGGACCGGGTGTACGTTTTCTGCAGGCTGGCCCATTCTGCTCGGCCTGACGGGTGTTCCTGCGGGGCTGCAGCTGCTCTTCCTGCCCTTCTTTCCCGAGAGCCCCAGGTACACCCTGATCCAGAAGGGAGAGGAAGAAAGAGCTCGAAGAGGTACCACAATCCCCTGATAACACAATCCCCCCTTCTTCAAGTATTCTTGAATCCACTGCCAAATTTCAGTGTCCTGTGTTACTTACAGTGCTCTCCTTCACTTCCAGATAATTTTAGAGTTATTTTGGCTTAAGCATTTCCCTTTCCTTTGAAGTATTTTAACTAACTTGACTAGAGTGATTAAAGCCCAATGCAGTTTAGCATCGAGATTGACAGATTTATTTAGCTTAGGGAGTGATAACTCAAGCCTGTTAGCATCAAATGCCTTTTCTTGACCAAGGGCTGTGAAAGATGACACTTGGAAAACTAAATTCTAGATTGACATATGTGAACACCAAACATTGAATTCAAAATCTTTCCTTGCTGGTGCCTACTTGTGTTGTTGGATCATGTAAAAGCCTTGATTACTGTGGTTTGAAATCAATATTTTAAAATACATTTCTATTATTTTGGTAAATATTTTGGATCTTGGACATGAGAAGCAGTGTGGTCTAGTGTATAGAGCATGGCCCTGGGAATCAGAAAGACCTGGGTTCTAATCCCAACTCCACCACTTGTCTGCTGTGTGACCTTGGGCAAATCATGCAACTTCTTTGTGCCTCAGTTACCTCCCTGGAAAAATGAGGATTAAGACTGTGAGCCCCATATGGAACATGGACTGTGTTCAACCTGTTTAGCTTTTATCTACCCTAGTGCTTAGTATAGTGTCTGGTATATGGTAAGCACTTAACTTTGTTTAGCATCCTTTCACATAATACAAGATTTTCATGGAAAGAGTTAGGAGTGCTCCACTGGGGTAGAGCAGTATAGTCACTCTGGGAAGAGAGGGTAGAGGATTGACTAAGCTATTGATTTGGGCAGCCGTAGGGGAGGCATCCAGAGTCTACCATCCCACAGCCATCACCCCCACCCCAGCATTTTTGGGGGCCACAGGCTTGGGAGGTCCTGGGTTGAGGGACTCCTGGTTGGAAGGACCCTGGGCTGCCCCGGCTTGGCCTGGCTTGTGTTCTCAGCCTCTGGCTCTGTTCTCGCCTGCAGATTTAAGGAAACTGAGAGGCTGGGATGATGTGGAGGATGAGATGGAAGAGATGCGCCTGGAAGACCAAGCAGAGAAGGCTGAGGGACGTCTGTCTGTCCTCAACCTCTTCACCTTCCAGCCCCTGCGGTGGCAGCTTATCTCCATTATTGTCCTGATGGCTGGCCAGCAGCTGTCAGGGATCGGAGCAGTGAGTGCATGGGGCCACCTGCCCTCAGACTTAAGTAGTTGTTCCTCAGGGGAAATGCTAGAATCCATCCCAAGAAGAAAGCCAAGATCCCAAATCAGATTTATTTACCCACTTCCCCTTGAGGGGGCGGGAGGCGGAATCTGACACACTTCGGCTTTGACTGGGCAAGACTGTGCCTTGGGCCCGAGTGAGCCCCACTGACTGCTTCTCTAATCTGGTTTTAGATTTTTTACTACTCAGGCAGGGTCTACCAGAATGCGGGGATAAAGGAGGATGATGTTCAGTACGTGACGGCAGGCACCGGAGCAGTCTACGGAGTGATGACCTTCGTGGCTGTACGTACCACCCACCGAGAGCCGGCGAGTTCCACAGGCAGGGATCTGGGAAGAGACAGTCTCAGGAGTGTGTGAGATTCCTCAGAGAGGGGCCAAGTCATGTTACAGAATCCAGAGTTCCTCACTCCTCCTATCCCGCACTCAACTGCGGGCTCCAGGTGTCAGACTTTCGAGGTGGTGGGTGGCAAGATTCCATGGAGGCAGTGGAAGAGGTGGTCCCCACAGCTTTTCACTATAGCATCTGCTAAGAATTTATGATGTGCCAAGCACTGTACAGAGCACTGGGATGGGTATGAGGTATTCAGGTCAGGCACCATCCCTCTCTTTCATTGTGCTCACGGCCTAAGCTGGAGGGAGAACAAGTATTGAATTCCCATTTTGCAGATGAATAAACTGAGGTACAGAGAAGTTAAGTGACTTGTCCAAGGTCACACAACAAGCAAATGATGGAGCTGGGTTTAGAACCCAGGTCCTTTGATTCTTAGGCCCACGTTCTTTCCACTAAATCATGCTGCTTCTCTCTTTTTTTTATGGTATTTGTTAAGTACTTACTATTTGCCAGGTACTGTACTAAGCATTGGGGTAGACACAAGATAATGAGGTTGGACATAGTCCATGTCTCACATGGGGCTCCCAATCTTAATCCTCATTTTGCAGATGAGGTAACTGAGGCACAGAAAAGTTAAGTGATTTGCCCGAGGTCATATAGCAGACAAGTGGCAGAGCCACTTTGAGCTGGACTCCCAGCCTTGCTCATCCCAGGTCTCTGACCTGAGAGTTTCTTGCCCCTTTGCTTCCACGCCCTTACAACAGAAAACTGGCACTTAAGGTGAGCAATTAATTGATTTCTCTGAAGATTTTTACTGTGAGCCCAACAATTCCACCTTTTCATTTCTGGCACTGCAAGGAACCAGACATACAGTGAGCTGGAAAGCCTGTGAAACACACCCCCTCCAGAAGGGATTGGGGCCAGGGGTGGCTGTTGGATCCCTGGGCCCCAAATCTTGAACCTGGGCAAATGTTCAAAGGGTCAAAAAGTAGAGGTCATGGCCCTTGTCCCACCCCTCTGCTGTTTTAACTGGATCTCCCCTGTGGCCAAAGAAAGGCAGAATTACTGAATTCACTCTGCCTGAGACTGAGCCCAGGAGACAGGCTGCAATGGATGGAGCTTCTTGGTGTGTTAAGAGACAAAGTAGTGGGGAGGCCAAGGTATTCAGGGAGCAGAGCTGCAGTGGGACAGCCCCAACAGCCCATAGGGATCTGGGGGGCTCAATGATTACCTGGGTAAGTTTTCCATCAGCTTCGCTGCTACTGTCCAGTTCTTTCTGCAAGACCCAGGTACCCATGTATGTGAAAGCCAATTCTTATCAAAAGAATTACAGAATTTGTTAAGTGTTTATTATGTGCCCAGCACACAATTCAATCAGATCAAAAAGAGTCTCTATCTCACATGGGGCTCACAGTCTAAGGGGGAAAGGGGGAAATGGTTATTTAATCCCCATTTTAGATGAGAAAACAGAGGCACAGAGATTTTAAGTGTCTTGCCCAAGGTCACACAGCAGGCAAGTGATGGAGTTGGGTCTAGAACTCGGGTCTCCTGACTCCCAGGCTTGGGCTGTATCTACTAGGCCTCATTGAAATTCTGGCCTTGGGGAAGGGCTGCTGCCATCATCAGTACTTCTGGAGTTTTATGGGGTTCTCTTGTCCCACTCAACTGCTCTCTCCCCCTCCATTCTGGGGCTGGTTGTGGTGGAGAAAACCACGAAGGTTAGAAAAGCTATGGGCCCCCTGGCCCGGGGCTAGCTGGGTTCGCAGATTCTGGCCCTCTGCTCCCACGGGCCCCGGCTGGCCAGGATTTTTGGAGACACCCTTCCCTCCAGCTGCTCCTTCAGTAAGTCAATTGTATTTATTTAGTGCTTACTGTATGCAGAGCACTGTACTGAGCACTTGGGAGAGTACACTACAACAACATAACAGATACATTCCCTGCCCACAGTGAGCTTACAGTTTACATGGGGAGACAGATATTAATACAAATGAAGATGATAAATAAATCAACTTCTCCGGCAGGTCTTCATTGTGGAGGTCTTGGGGAGGAGGCTGCTGATGCTCGCCGGCTTTGGCATCTGCTGTGTGACCTGCGCTGTGTTGACTGTGGCCCTCGTGCTTCAGGTGGGGAATAAGCCCACTCCTTCCTCTGCCTTCCATGGATGATGGGAGAGTGCAGCCCCTTCCCTCACCACCGGCAGGGCTGGGTCCCAAGGATGGGGAGTAATACCCCTGCCTACCATCACCCATCTACCTCCCCAGAACAGAATTCCTCTGGGAATGGGAAAAGATCCAGAGGAAACTGCGTGGGGCAGTGGGCCCAGCCTCCATCTCCAAACTCTTCCTGTTGAACCCAGCCCCTTAAGTGTAAAGGCTCTCCTAGTGGGTTCTGGCCCTGATGCAACCTGTCGGGTGGACCCTAGGGATGAAAAGGTAAGGGTTCCCACCACTCTGGGATTGGCCCAGGCCAGCCTCCCAGGTCACCCCTACTCTCCCCACACAGGACCAAGTGGCCGGGATGCCGACTCTCAGCATCGTCTGTGTCATCGTGTATGTTGTGGGACATGCAATCGGGCCCAGTGAGTATTTGAGGGCTGCTTACCCTGCCCCCTCCTCCCTCTCACCAGCCTGTGCAGGGAGCCAAACCCCACCAGCTGCTGAAGCAGACCTGGGAGGGATTGAATGGATGATCTCAGGCAGACAGGGCAGGCTAATGTGTCAGAGCCCTAAACTGCAGGGAAGGTGGTCTGAGTTTGGGCAGGCTCCCCACCCCCACCTCTCCCTCTTTCTTCCATCCACCACCTTACACAATGGAAACCTCAAAGGCATGATGGGAAGAGTAATTGGACTGAAAGCTTTAATTTCATTACAGAGGGTGTTCCAGACATACATTTACAGGGTTCCTCAGACAAGGAGAGGACCAATAAGACAGAGTAAGAAAAAAAATCTGAAAGCAACTCTTGCTGCTGTTAACTACTCAGAGTTCTCACCCCAGCTGTCCCACAATGGGGCCAGGGGAGGCAGGCATTCTGGGCAGCTGGGGAAAATGACACCAGTTGGGATTGGTATGGTTTCTCTTTCCTTCTCCTTCCACTCCTGCTCAACTTGGTGCTGGACTGGCCACCCCACCCCCACACCTCTCTGGCCAAAGGGACATTTGTGGTTAATGCTAGCCTTCTTTTGAGTTGGAGGACCAGGGAACAAAATGAATGACCCTCCTGACCACTACAGGATGACTGGTCACGTGCCATTTCTCTGCATTGCTCTAAGGGTTTCTTATATCATAGGAAGATGTTCTCCTTGATTCTGCCTTTGGAAAGAGGACACCCTGCACCCACTGTTAAAACGTTGTGCTTGAGTGGGGCAGAACATTTTCAGAATCGGTATCCACTGAATGTTCCACAGTCGGAAGACTCAAGATCCAATTCCCCGCACTCACTCTCTTCTCCTCTATTCTCCCACAAGGTCCCATCCCTGCGCTGGTAATCACAGAGATGTTCCTGCAGTCCTCCCGTCCAGCTGCGTTCATGGTTGGAGGGGGGGTTCATTGGCTCAGCAACTTCACCGTGGGGCTGGTATTCCCTTATATCCAGGTGAGCTTTGCCTGTCCCCAGGCTCTAGGGAAACTTTTTAGGAGAAAATACACCAACTGAAAGCCTGGAGCCTGATAGTGACATAGAGCAGAGGGGAAGACCCCAGCTGGTGATCAGTCTCTTAGTCCTAAATTGGCCTCCAATCCCAATTTAGCTGGCTCGCTAAATTTCTGTGGGTTGTTTTAGGCAGTTTCAGTCCTGGCTAGCTTGTCACATTCCCTGGCACTGACCTCCAGGAGCTCTTGCTCACCCCATCCCAGTTGGAATGTGCTCAGTACAGACTCAGAGCGAGGAGTATAATCTAGTGGAAAAAACGTGAGCCCAGGAGTCAGAGTGTCTGGGTTCTAATCCTGTCTCTGCCACTTGTCTGCAGTGTGGCCCTGGCAAACCACTTAACTGCTCTGAGATTGTCACCTCATCTGTAAAATCAATCAATCAATCAATCAATCGTATTTATTGAGCGCTTACTGTGTGCAGAGCACTGTATTAAGCGCTTGGGAAGTACAAGTTGGCAACATATAGAGACAGTCCCTACCCAACAGTGGGCTCACAGTCTAAAAGGGGGAGACAGAGAACAAAATCAAACATACTAACAAAATGGGGATTAAGACTGCGAGCCCCATGTGGGACAGGGACTATGTCCAACCTGACTAGCTTGTATCTACCCTAGAACTTAGTATAGGGCCTGCCATATAGTAAGTGCTTAACAAATAAAACTGGGGAAGAAAAAAAGGTCCCACAGCATTCTAAGACTTGTAGTTTGGACACTCCAGGAAGCTGAAGAACTTAAATTCCACACTTTCCTCCACTCCCATTCTCATGGTCACCAAGAGGGAAAGAAAAAGATACATAAGCTTGGGATGAAAGCCCAGTGCCCTGGTTTTCAACAAAACTAGCACAGTCAGCCTATTCAGACTCTCCTGTAGCCCCTCTTGCACAGGATGACAGTAAAGACCTCCTGGATTCCACCATATCCCATTTGTCCTCCTGCAGGGAGCCCTTGGCCCTTACAGCTTTATCATCTTTGGCATGATCAGCCTGCTCACCACCATCTATACCTACTTGATTGTCCCGGAGACCAAGGGCAAAACATTCATGGAGATCAATCAGATTTTCGCCAAGCGGAACCAGGTTGACAGCCAAGATGATAAGGAGGAACTAAAGGACTTCTAACCCTCCCCCTTCCTCCTTGCTGTTGTGACCTGCGAGCAACCCTAAGCTCTTGGGTTCGTGGCCACCCAGGGAGACCAGCCTTCCACTATTCCCTCCCTTTCTCATTTTATTTGCAACCAGCTAACTGTGTATCTGCAGAAATAGGGGTCATCCAGCATGGCTGGCAAGTTGTGTCTTTGGGCTCTCTGGCCAGCCCATGAATTCCTTCTAAGTTTTATTTCTGTGCTCATTAAAGAGCAGCCAACCACTTCTGAAGCAGCATCATGGAAATTTCCTCCTCCTCCTGGTCTTCCTCATGGCTTAACTATCTTGGCAGAGGCTGTGAATGATACCAGTTTTTCGCTGAATGCAACTGCAGTGGAGAACTGGAACAAGCAAAGTTGAGGGGTGGGGGTTTGGGGAGGCCCTCTCAGAGCCTGGTGCCCCTGAGGTCTGGGTGGCTCTGTCATGGTCTGGACTCCATCATTCTTAATCAGACCCAGCCTGCAGCAGCTGTTCTGACTACTGACAAAGCTCTTTGTGGACAGGGAATTTCCCATGCTTCCGTTGTATTCTCCCAAGGACTTGGAACGGTGCAGTGTATCCAGTGGGTGCTTAATAAATGTCATTGCTACATCAGCGCTCAGAAATGTGGATTTGCTGGGTTATTAGCAGTAAACCGTGAGATGAAGGGGGCACTTTCAGTAATTTTTGTTCAATTAAGTGGGAAAATTAGAAGAGAAATTGGGGGTGAACTGTTATGCCAAGGAAGAACTTTGTTTCTTTATAGTCATCAAATTCATTCATTCAATCATATTCATTGAGCACTTACTGTGTGCAGAGCACTGTACTAAGTGCTTGGGAAGTACAAATTGGCAACATATAGAGATGGTCCCTACCCAACAGCGGGATCACAGTCTAGGAGGGGGAGACAGACAACAAAACAAAACAAGTGGACAGGTGTCAATACCATCAGAAGAAATAGAATTATAACTATATACACATCATTAATAAAATAGAGTAATAAATATATACAAATATACACAAGTGCTGTGGGGAGGGGAGGGGGGTAGGGCAGAGGGAGGGAGTGGGGGCGATGGGGAGGGGAGGAGGAGCAGAGGAGAAGGGAGAGGCTTAGTCTGGGAAGGCCTCCTGGAGGAGGTGAGCTCTCAGTAGGGCTTTTAAGGGAGGAAGAGAGTTAGTTTGGTGGATGTATGGAGAGAGGGCATTCCAGGCCAGGGGTAGGAAATGTGCCGGGGGTCGACAGTGGGACAGGCAAGAATGAGGCATAGCGAGGGGGTTAGCAGCAGAGGAGTGGAGTTTGCAGGCTGGGCTGTAGAAGGAGAGAAGGGAGGTGAGGTAGTAGGGGGCAAGGTGATGGAGAGCTTTGCAATAGTAAGGAGTTTTTGCTTCATGTGAAGGTTTATAGGCAACCACTGGAGATTTTTGAGGAGGGGAGTGACATGCCCAGAGCGTTTCTGTACAAAGATAATCCTGGCAGCAGAGTGAAGTATAGACTGAAGTGGGGAGAGACAGGAGGTTGGGCGATAAGAAAGGAGGCTGATGCAGTAATCCAGTCGGGATAGGATGAGAGATTGTACCAACAAGGTAGCAGTTTGGATGGAGAGGAAGGGGTGGATCTTGGCGATGTTCTGAAGGTGAGACCAGCAGGTTTTGGTGACGGATTGGATGTGTGGGGTGAATGAGAGAGCAGAGTCGAGGATGACACCAAGGTTGTAGGCTTGTGAGATGGGAAGGATGGTAGTGTCGTCCACAGCAACAGGAAAGTCAGGGAGAGGACAAGGTTTGGGAGGGAAGATAAGGAGCTCAGTCTTGGACATGTTGAGTTTTAGATGGTGGGCAGACATCCAGGTGGAAATGTCCTGAACGCAGGAGGAGATACGAGCCTGGAGGGAGGGAGAGAGAACAGGGGAGGAAATGAAGATTTGGGTGTCGTCTGCATAGAGATGATAGTTGAAGCTGTGGGAGTGAATGAGTTCACCAAGGGAGTGAGTGTAGATGGAGAACAGAAGGGGACCAAGAACTGACCCTTGAGGAACCCCAACAGTAAGGGGATGGGAGGGAGAGGAGGAGCCCATGAAGGAGACTGAGAATGTACGGCCAGAGAGATAAGAGGAGAACCAGGAGATGACAGAGTCCGTGAAGCCTAGGTTGGATAATATGTTGAGGAGAAGGGGATGATCCACAGTGTCGAAGGCAGCTGAGAGGTCGAGGAGGATTAGAGTAGAGTAGGAGCCGTTGGATTTGGCAAGAAGGAAGTCATTGATGATCTTTGAGAAGCCAGTTTCAGTGGAGCCAAATTGGAGGGGTTCTCGGAGGGAGTTGGAGTTGAGGAATTTGAGGCAGCGAGTGTAGACGAATCTTTTTAGGAGTTTAGAAAGGAAGGGTAGGAGGGAGATAGGATGATAAGTGGAAGGGGCAGTGGGGTCAAGAGAGGTTTTTTAGGACGGGAGAGATGTGGGCATGTTTGAAGGCAGAGGGGAAGAAACCATTGGAGAGTGAGCAGTTGAAGATGGAATTTAAGGAGGGTAGGAGGGAAGGGGTGAGAGTTTTCATAAAATGAGAGGGAATGGGGTCCGAAGCACAGGTGGATGAGGTGGCACTTGAGAGGAGGGAGAAGATCTCATCTGAAGATACTGCTGGGAAGGATGGGAAAGGAGAGGAGAGGGTTGAGAGCCGGGGGGATGGAGAAGGTGAGGGGGGTGACTACGGGAAGCTCAGATCTAATGATATTAATTTTCCTAATGAAGTAGGTGGCCAGATCCTTGAGGGTTAGGGATGGAAGAGGAAGAGGAACAGGGGGCCTGTGGAGGGAGTTAAATGTCTGGAACAGCTGATGAGGGTGATGGGCATGGGTGTCAAAAGGGAAAAAAAATAGTTTTGCCTGGAAGAGGAGAAGGCAGAGTTAAGGCAGGAAAGGATAAATTTGAAGTGTACAAGGTTGGCTTGGTTTTTAGGCTTTCACCAGCAGCATTCAGCAGCTCAAGCATAAGAGCGAAGAAGGCAGAGAGTGGCAGTGATTCATGGCTGTGGGTTAGTGGTGCAGGAGCGACAAAAGGAAAGGGAAGCAAGCCAGTTGAGTTGAGTACAAGGTGGATTTGAGAGCAGTTATCTGGTCATCAAGAGTGGGTAGAGAGGATAGGGACGTGAGGAGGGTTTGTGATGCGCTGAGAGAGCTGAATGAGATCGAGAGAGCGAAGGTCTCTGTGGGGAGTAATATAGATTTATGGGGGGGAAGAATGTGAGAGAGGAGGCAGGTGAGAAGATTATTATCTGAGAGAGGGATTTCAGAGTTGGTAGTGCAGCAGTAAGAGATGATGAGGTCGAGGGTGTGACCAAGTTGGTGAGTGGGTGAGGTGGGGTGGAGCAGGAGGTTGGAGGAGTCAAGGTCCTCCTTGAAGATGGGCAGCAGAGGAGTCACCGGGTATATCCATGTGGATGTTGAAGTCTCCAAGGATCAGTGTGGGCATGGAAAAGGAGAGAAGAAAGGTGAGAAAGGGGTCAAAATGGTTAAAAAAAAGTTGGAGGTGGGACCGGTGGGGGGAGGGGGCGCTGTGGGGTGGTAGATGACAGCTGCAAGAATCTGGAGGGGGTGGTAGAGGTGAATAATATGGGCTTCAAAGGAGGGGAAGGAAAGGGAAGGGGATCTGATTACTTTTCCTCAAGATCTGTTTCTCCCCACCCATCCCCACTGCCAAACTGTTACTGGAAAACTGTTGTTAAAACATTCATTCATTCAATCGTATTTATTGAGTGCTTACTGTGTGCAGAGCACTGCACTAAGCACTTAGCACTGTACTAAACGCTTAGACACTAAGCTCTATCTCACCTATCCATCTTTTATCCTGTGAACAGCCACTGCAGAACACAGTTTGGTTATGGAGTCTTGAGATGCCTTGGTTTCAGTGAACACACAAGAGTCTAGGGCTGAGAAAATTTAGATCTCAGATCAAATTTTCAAGCCAACTGGTTAGCAAAACGTCAAATCTCAAAGCTTCATCAGTGGAAAATTCTATACCTTTTACTCCAGAATCCAAGCTGGACAAGAGAAATGATCATTACTAGGCACTTCCTAAAATAAAGAAAAGACTTGTAAAAGTAGAAAAGTCTTGCCTAAACACTCCTGGTTCTCTGCCACTCTGATGGTCAGCTACAAGATGTGATTCTTTGTTTTCCCAATTCTGTCAAAAATGACCAATGCTATTGTGCTCTCCAAAGTGCACAGTAAGTGCTCTATAAATGCTGTTGAATGAATGAATGGGTGGATTGGTGACCATCTGCCTGATTTTATACTGGATAGCCTAGTTTTCAGCTGGTTGTACCTTATGCCACTTTTGAGCATATGGGCATACCCTATTTAGAAATTTATTCATTTATGTGTCCATTTTTTCTTTCTTTTTACCTGTTTTCTCTCACAGCCTCACTAGACTGTGGGGAAGGGCAGGGATTGTTTAAATCAATCAATCAATCAATGATATTTATTGAGTGCTTACTATGTGCAGAACACTGTACAAAGTGCTTGGGAGAGTATGTCCTCTGTCGTCACCTCCCAAGTACTTAGTCCAGTGCTCTGCCACTGAGTTCCATGTCTTTGGCGGTGTGGCGTGCTCAGGGGAACCTGAGAGGGGTGCATAAAGGCTCCAAAGAAATTGCTGAAATTGGGATACCCTGGAGAAATATTCACGTGTTGGTCGATACCAGGCAAACTTCCAAAAAAATGACACCTGTATGATAGCATCATCACATTATTGTTTGATTCAGAGTGAGGCTTGTGCGCCACTGATACCTTGGGGATCCAGTGATTCTGAAGATTGCTGCTGGTCACCATGACTTCATACCTACCTGCAGTAAGTAGGTGTCTGTTTTTTCAGACAAGAATAAATGTCCCAGAAAAGGTTAGAATTGATGATATCAAGAACGTTACTTCCAGGAAATGAGAGAAGTCAGAGTGGGGAGGGGATGAGGATGAGGAGGGGAGGTGATGGAGAAGGGTTGTCTGCAAGAACAAGCCATCACCGTACCCCCAGAAACCCTTGCAAACTCTAGAAGCTGGGGTCTCAGCTCCTTGGGCTTCAGTTGCTTTGCTGGGACATTGTTACAGTTGAAGTTTAGGGTGGAACATTTTACCGAACTGATTCTGATGCTCAGGGCAAGTTATTTCAATTAATCAATCAATCAATCAGTGATATTTATTGAGCTCCTAAGAGTGTATAGAACCATAATGATTGCTTGGGTGGTTGGACATATCTGTGTTTGTGTGTGAGTAAGGCAAGCCCTTGCTCCACTCAGGGTGATCACAGGCCCTGCACAGGACTGCTCAAACACTGCTCAGACATCTGGGTGTCCCCAAGCACTGCTACTTTCACATTGGTGACCCAACAACTGATATCCTGAGCCTGCTACTTCATCCTATTTTGTCTGGAAGAAAACAGCAGAAGCCTACCATGTACCCTGCCTCTGGGGAGTGTACACTCTTCCCCTCCTAGCCACCCATCCTGCTGCTCCCATTTCCATATCCCTAGGCTTAAGGGCCTGAAAGTCTGTCCTCAGCACACACTTGGAGGTCAGAGGTCCCCACACTCAGCACCTCCAGTATGCAACAGAACACCGAGAGAAAGCCGAGGAAGTTGTTCATGTTTCTTTAAGCCTCCTGCCTGACTTTCTTTGAACCCGACTGATTTCTTTCTGTCTTACCTCCTGTGGCCCTGGGTGGCAACGGCTGCCTCCTTTTATCTCCTCGGAGCGAGCAGAGAAACTTGTTCAATGCTATTCTGTGTTCAGGCAAGGGTGACAGTGGCAGAATTCATTATATGTACTATTTGTTGCTAAAACCTCAACTTATGTCTTATCTACAATCCCAAGTGCAAGAAAGCGACCTGAGAAGGCCCCCGCAGGGTCCAGAGACCAGATGAGTGATATGGTGGACCATAAAATCTTGGCTGGCCACAATTGGCCGTAAAAAAGAGCGAGCTGGCTGCCCTTCGTTCGTGGGAATGCTTGGCTAAGAAGCCACCAGGATCTGGGCCGCCTGACACCAGGAAGGATGGAGAAGCCGCAGGCAGAAAAATCCATGCCTGATCCCCCGAGGACGGGGGTAAGTGAGGTGTGGGGGTCTAGTTTGGGGCGGTACAAGGCCTACAGCTATGTGCAGCTGTTAACTGGGGAATCAGTTGGAGGAGGTGTTGAGGACTGGACCCTCCATCTCTTATGGGAGGGGCCTCCGTGGTGCAGGCCAGGGAGGGGCTTCTGGCAAGTGAGAGCCTGACTGACCTGGAAAACCTGACAGCAAATCCCCAGCCAACATGCTGGATCTGGGAAAGGGATTGGGAGGAGCCTTGACTTCTATCATGGCCCACTTCCTGCCATGGACCACTTCCTGCATAGGCTCATGTCACCCTGGGGCTATGTGGAGCTGACAACTATGGAACCTGGCTTCTTTACCACAGCTGTGGGCATGGCCCAATCAGAGCTCAGGGAGTCTGGTCCGGGGACTGGGATCTCCAGATAGCCCAATGGACCAGTCCAGAGGGGGAGGAGGATTTGCCTAGGGAAGGGCCTGGATTGACCCACTTCCTGCTTTTCTTCAACCTGTGGTTGGAAATGGGCTGGCCCTGCAGTCCTGGAGCAGCCCCCAGAGGCTGGAGTAGCCCGGGCCAGATTGGGAATCCTGGGCCAATAACAGGATTGTAACATGGGTGGTGTGAAACCATTCCTGGAGCCCAGGAATTGGAGCCCTCATCTACTTAAAGCCTTCGTGGTCCTACCCCTACAAGGGAGCAGGAACTAGAGGTGATGACAACCGTCTTTCTATGTGGAGAAGAGTGGCCAAGCTTTAGCCCTGAAATTTCAGGACTGAGAACCTATGCGGAGGAATTGATTATAGTGATGGTGGTTTGCATGGCACCACTCAGGCTCTCTTGTCCCCGTCAGGTGAGTTCTTGCTGGGGCTTATAGGGCAACAAGCAAATAAGCAGGTGGAGTGCAGAACATTGCGAAAAACCCTCAGAGGTGTTCATGAACAGGACCCATATATGGCTGAAGTGACTGTTGCAGAATGCTGATCCTGGGCAGGAGAACAGTGACCCAGCAGGAGTTTCAATCAATCAGTCAATGGCATTCGTTGAGTGCTTATTATGGGCAGAGCACTGTACAAAGTTCTTGGGAGAACACGATACAGTGGGTACAATAGATAGGTAGATATGGTCATTTCCCACAAGGAGTTTATAGTCTAGAACAGAAGATAAACATTAAAGTAAGTTACAAATAGCAGAAATGGCAGGGTGAAAGAATATGTACCTAAGTGCTGTAGGGTTAGAGATACAGTTACTATCAAAACGCTTAAAGATTACAAATCCAAGTGCATAGGTGATGCAGAGGGGAGGGCAAATAGGGTGGGGAAATGAGTTACGGAAGGCTTCTTGGAGCTGTTGTGATTTTAGGAAGGTTTGAAGTACAAAGAATGGTGTCCTTTGGATTTTAAGTGGGAGGGAGTTCCAGGCCAGAAGGAAGACTTGGGCAAAGGGTCAGCGGGGAGAAGACATGATTGAAGTACACTGAGTAGGTTGTAATAGAGGATCAAAGTGTGCGGGCTGGGTTATAGTAGAAGGGTAGCAAGGTAAGGTAGGAAGGCGAGAGCTGATTGAGGGCCTTAAAGCTGTTGATAAGGAAGGTTAGCCACATAAGCCAACTAGCTTTCAGGATTCTGGCTAGGCTGTTCACCTCGTGGATTGCCCCAAGTGGTTCTTGGGTTAGGAACCTTCACCCCTGCTAGTGAAGGTTCTACCATCCTTCCCGTCTCACAAGCCCGCAACCTTGGTGTCATCCTCGACTCCGCTCTCTCATTCACCCCTCACATCCAAGCCGTCACCAAAACCTGCCGGTCTCAGCTCCGCAACATTGCCAAGATCCGCCCTTTCCTCTCCATCCAAACCGCTACCCTGCTAATTCAAGCTCTCATCCTATCCCATCTGGACTACTGCACTAGCCTTCTCTCTGATCTCCCATCCTCGTGTCTCTCTCCACTTCAATCCATACTTCATGCTGCTGCCCGGATTATCTTTGTCCAGAAACGCTCTGGACATATTACTCCCCTCCTCAAAAACCTCCAATGGCTACCGATCAATCTGCGCATCAAGCAGAAACTCCTCACCCTGGGCTTCAAGGCTCTCCATCACCTCGCCCCCTCCTACCTCACCTCCCTTCTCTCCTTCTACTGCCCAGCCCGCACCCTCCGCTCCTCCACCACTAATCTCCTCACTGTACCTCGCTCTCGCCTGTCCCGCCATCGACCCCCGGCCCACGTCATCCCCCGGGCCTGGAATGCCCTCCCTCTGCCCATCCGCCAAGCTAGCTCTCTTCCTCCCTTCAAGGCCCTGCTGAGAGCTCACCTCCTCCAGGAGGCCTTCCCAGACTGAGCCCCTTCTTTCCTCTCCCCCTCGTCCCCCTCTCCATCCCCCCGTCTTACCTCCTTCCCTTCCCCACAGCACCTGTATATATGTATATATGGTTGTACACATTTATTACTCTATTTATTTATTTATTTATTTATTTTACTTGTACATTTCTATCCTACTTATTTTATTTTGTTGGTATGTTTGGTTCTGTTCTCTGTCTCCCCCTTTTAGACTGTGAGCCCACTGTTGGGTAGGGACTGTCTCTATGTGATGCCAATCTGTACTTCCCAAGCGCTTAGTACAGTGCTCTGCACATAGTAAGCGCTCAATAAATACGATTGATTGATTGATTGATTGATTGATTGCTAGCAAAAAGCCCCAGTGGACATTCCCCTACTGGACAAGCTGGAAGCAGTGTGGTCTAGTGGTGAGAGCACAGGCCTCGGAGTCAGAGGATCTGTGTTCTAATCACAGATCTCTCACTTGCTTGCTGTGTGACCTTGCTCAAGTGGCTTAATTTGTCAATGCCTCCATTTGTTCATCTGTACAATGGAGTTTGAATAACTATTCTCCCCTTGAGACTGTGAACTCCATGAGCTCCACGTTGGACATGGGTTTTGTTCAACTGGGTGATCTTGTATCTACCCCGGTGCTTAATACAGTGCTTGGCACACAGAAAGCACTAAATAAGTGCCATGATTACTATTAAAATCCAGATCTTCTGATTCCCTTGGATGAACATTGCTCTCAAGACCGAATCTAGGGATTCAGAAACTAGTAGAATGGGTTGATCCAACTCTCCCTCTGGGCAACCTCAGAGCAGTGGCCCTGGGTACCGTCCAGTCCTGAGGGAGAGAAGAAGTAGATGTGAGAATACTTGGACTGTGAGTGGCTGATCCCATCTGTTACACATGGGCACTAATGTGGTGGTTAAATGTAGTTTTCCGAGAGCCCAGCCTAACCCGATGAAATGTGCCCTCTTTTTTGCAGAGGCTGACTCTGACGCTTGCCCTGGCAACACTGACGTCTGCATTTGGGTCGGCTTTCCAGTACGGCTACAACATCTCTGTGGTCAACACCCCGCACAAGGTGGGCTTGGCTGCTGATGGGACGTGGGGGGGAGTGGGGAAGGTCCACACCTGGTGACACGTGATATTGAGGTAAAGGGAAACTCCAGGCAAGAGGGCTGGTGACCTGCAGTGAGCAGGAACAGCTTCCAAACTGACCGACGGAGTTCTCTTAGACCAAATGGGTTGCATTCTTGCAGAGCTTCTTGCTAACATAAACTCATGCTGTAGTGTCCCGGGTCTGGTGCTGCAGCTTGCACACAACTGTTTATTCCAGTGTATTCATTCATTCAGTTGTATTTATTAAGCGCTTATTGTGTGCAGAGCACTGTAGTAAGCATTTGGAAGAGTATAATATAACAATAAACAGACACATTCCCTCCCCACAGTGAGCTTACAGTCTAGAGAAGCAGCATGGCCTAGTGGCAAGAGCACGGGCTTGGGATTCAGAGGTTGTGGGTTCTAATCCCACTCCGCCACTTGTCTGCTGTGTGACCTTGGGCAAATCACTTAACTTCTCGGTGTCTCAGTTCCCTCATCTGTAAAATGGGGATTGAGACTGTGAGCCCCACGTGGGACAAGGATTTGTCCAACTTGATTATGTTGTATCTACCCTAGTGCTTAGAACAGTGCTTGGCACATAGTAAGTGCTTAAAAATATACCACAGAGGGGGAAGCAGGCATTAATATAAATAAATAAATTACAGATATGTACATAAGTGCAGCGGAACTGGGAGGGGAGATGAGTAAAGGGATCAAGTCGGGGCAACACAGAAGGGAGACGGAGAAGAGTTAAGGAATGCCTAGTCAAACAAGGCCTCTTGGAGGAGTTGTGCCTTGAATAAGGCTTTGAACTGGGGGAAAGTATTTGTCTGTCAGATATTAGGAGGGAAGGCGTTCCAGGCCAGAGGCAGGACATGGACGAGAGGTCAGAGGCGAGATAAATGAGATCGAGATATAGTGAGAAGGTTCATTCATTCATTCATTCATTCAATCGTATTTATTGAGCACTTACTGTGTGCAGAGCACTGTACTAAGCGCTTGGGAAGTACAAATCATCCAAGCATTTAGTACAGTGCTCTGCACACGGTAAGCGCTCAATAAATAAGATTGAATGAATGAATGACCATACAGAGATGGTCCCAGCCCAACAACAGGCTCACAGTCTAGAAGGGGGAGACAGGCAACAAAACAAAACAAATAGACAGGTGTCCATACCATCAGAAGAAATAGAATTATAGCTATATGTACATCATTAATAAAATAGAGTAATAAATATGTACAAATAAAATAAATAGATTAATAAATATGTACAAATATATACAAGTGCTGTGGGGAGGGGAAAGGGGTAGGGCAGAGGGAGGGAGGGGCCGATGGGGAGGGGAGGAGGAGTAGGAGGAGAGGAAAAAGTGGGGGCTCAGTCTGGGAAGGCCTCCTGCAGGTTAACACTACAGGAGCAAAGTGTTAAGGCTGAGTTGTAGTAGGAGAGTAGCAAGGTGAGGTGGGAGGGGGCAAGGTGATTGAGTATTTTTCAAGCCAGTGGTGAGGAGTTTTTATTCAAGCACACTGGGCTGCAACCAAATATGTGTTGCTGGAGGAACGTTCTCATATCTGCCGTTGTGTTCTAGCCAAAGCATGTAGTGAAAACGCACAGGCTAGGAGAACTGAGTATATCTCACGTGGGGCAGCTACTGCATAGTATTCCCACTGATGACCAGTAGCGTGGCCTAGTGAAGACAGCATGGGCCTGGGAATCAGAGGGACCTGGGTTCTAATCCCAACTCTACCACTTGTCTGCTGTCTGACCTTAGGCAAGTCACTTCACTTCCTTGTGATTCTGTTACCCCCAGTACTAAAATGGGAATTAAGACTGTGGGTCCCAAGTGGGACAGGGATTATTTCCAACCTGACTACTTCGTTTCTACTCAGTGCTTAGTACAGTGCCTAGCACATAGTAAGCACTTAACAAATACCATAAAAAAGAGGTGGTTCTGGTTCTGGATGGTGTTGGCTAAAGCAGGCCATGGTAAAGGGTGGGAAGATTTCAGGGACAGTCCCTCAGGAGTTCATTAATGGGATCAGTGACTGGGATTGGGGGCGGGGAGTTTATACTCAGTTCTCCTCTAGTGCCATGGGTTGTGCTTTTGTAAAATCTGTTTTAAGGAAAACCCGTGCTGTAGTACTCAGCCATTCTGATACCAGGCGCCTATGCACAAGCTGCATCTTCTGCCACCAAGTCATGCTGTAACCAAACAGGCTTGGGTTGTTGGACAACTCTGTTAGCAAAGCAGAGTGAAAACCCACGCCGTGGCAGAATTGGAAGGGTCAGTGCCCTGGAGAAGGGCCTTGGTGGCTGGGGTAGGATTGGGGTGACCCGGCCCTCAGTCCCTAGACATGGCCTCAAGGCCCAGAAAGTAAAAGATTGGGTCCTGTGGCAGGGGTTGAGGCACTTGCCAACAATGTCTGAGCAATGCTCACCCCAAATTGCCAGGGGCCAGAACAGACACATGACGGCAATTCCCTGGACACAGTGTGCAAGTGTGCAAGAGATTCTCTCTCAAGGACACAGAGACCAAGTCACTGACAGCAGTGTTGCCCTCATTCTGAAAGACAGTGCTACTGTGTCTCCTCTGGAAGAACTCCTCAGCATATGTATGTGTGTGTTTGTGTGTGTGTGTGTGTGTGTGTGTGTGTGTGTGTGTTTTCCAGGTGATTAAAGCCTTTTACAACGAGACCTACTTTGAGAAGCACAAGACGTTCCTAGACGAAAGCTCCCTGCTTCTCCTCTGGTCTATCACCGTATCCATGTTTCCTCTCGGCGGCTTGCTAGGGTCTCTGATGGTCGGCCCTCTGGTTGATAAATGTGGCAGGTAACTCCAGTCTTCTACCCAGTTGTTTACCTCACGGCCCCCTGCAAGCTTCTGCTTGGCCTGCAGGACTTCCAGCCACCTCAGAAAAGTGGGATGAGAAAGATGCAGTTGAGACTCCTAACCCCCAATTTTGCCAGTCCAATTCCTGCTCTGGATTGCTGCTGCTGCTGCTACTGCTGCTCCGTCTTCTGTCCCTCCTGCTGCTTCTGGTGTTTCTGCTGTTGCAGCTATGGTTTTCCAGGGTATTCAGGGTTCTGGATTGGCTCTACTGCTCGGAGTTGTCTAAAATGTGATAGATAAAGATTATACTAACCCTGCTCCAGAAATAGGCAAGGTTCTGTAGTGCCAAGACCCTTTGTAGCTTTCAGGCAAAGGATTTAGATATCCTTTGTGACTTTCTAGGGCGTGGGGGAGAAGGGCTACTCAGCCCACTTTCCCTCTCTCTACTGCAAAAGAGCAGACTGACCCACAGCTGTTCGGGAAAGTATCCAAGTGGCTTCTGGAACTGTCCTACCCTGCATAGGCATCTAATCTGCATTGATTGAGCCCTGTATCTTGACCCACCTTCATTTCCAGAAGTGAGGCTGCTGGCAGAGTTAGTGCCTGCTCCTGACTGTGAATGCAGTAAGCAAGACCACTGTATAATCAGTCCTCCCTAATAATAATAATAATAATAATAATAATAATATTTCAAGCACTTGCTATGGGGCCAGCACTGCAGTAGGAGATTTGGGGAAAAAAAGATAATCAGGTTGGACACAGTCCCTTTCTTACATGTGGATTACAGTCTAAGGGAGAGGGAGAACCATTCATTCATTCATTCATTCATTCAATCATATTTATTGAGCACTTACTGTGTGCAGAGCACTGTACTGAGCACTTGGGAAGTACAATTTGGCAACATATAGAGATGGTCCCTACCCAACAACGGGCTCACAGTCTAGAAGGGGGAGACGGACAACAAAACAAAACATGTGGACAGGTGTCAAGTCATCAGAATAAATAGAAGTAAAGCTAGATGCACATCATTAACAAAATAAATAGAATAGTAAATATGTACAAGTAAAATAAATAAAGTACCATCCAAACCGCTACCCTGCTGGTTCAATCTCTCATCCTATCCCGACTGGATTACTGCATCAGCCTCTTCTCTGATCTCCCATCCTCCTGTCTCTCCCCACTTCAGTCTATACTTCACGCTGCTGCCCAGATCATCTTTGTGCAGAAACGCTCTGGGCATGTTACTCCCCTTCTCAAAAATCTCCAGTAGCTGCCAGTCAATCTATGCATCAGGCAAAAACTCCTCACTCTCGGCTTCAAGACTGTCCATCACCTCACCCACTCTTACCTCACCTCCCTTCTCTCCTTCTCCAGCCCAGCCCGCTCCCTCCTCTCCTCTGCCACTAACCTCCTCACTGTACCTCGTTCTCACCTGTCCCGCCGTCGACCCCCGGCCCACATCCTCCCCCTGGCCTGGAATGCCCTCCCTCCACACATTCGCCAAGCTAGCTCTCTTCCTCCCTTCAAAGCCCTACTGAGAGCTCACCTCCTCCAGGAGGCCTTCCCAGACTGAGCCCCTCTTTCCTCTCCCCCTCCCCATCCCCCCCGCCCTACCTCCTTCTCCTTCCCACGGCACCTTTATATATGTTTGCACTGAATCCCCATTTTACATAACAGGAAACCGAAGCACAGAGAAGTTAAGTGACTTTCCCAAGATCACAAAGCAGGCAAGTGGCAAAGCCGGGGTTACAATCCCTAAATCTCAGTCCCTTGCTCTTTTCCCTAGGCCAGACCCCTTTGGGAGTAAAAACCACAATAGTCAGAGCCTCTTGGGGCTGGCAAAATGCTTTCATGAAACAGGCTTCTCATGAGTCATTGGTTCCCACCTTGCTGCATCCTCATCATCATCAACACTATCATCGCCATCATCACCAACATCACAATCACAACACCTGCTCCTGTGGGCTCTGCCCTCCTTCCCCAGTCCATTTATCTCTGCTCCACCAGGAAGGGTGATGCCACCAGCAGATTAGGGGGTCAGGTCCAGGGTAAAGTTCCCATTCAGGGGAAGACTGGGCAAAGATTCAAAAGTCAAAGTTACCCAAAAAGAAATCCTCCCCAGTGTGGGAGGTGAGCCCTGGATCCCAGGATGCTGCTGCTGCTGGAAGGAGAGCTTAGGACGGAGGGTAGTGCAAATGGAAGGGACAGGAGGGCCCACTGTGAAGAGGTCATGCAGAGGCTGGTTATTATCTGTGGAAAGGGGTGAAGGGCTTCTGGGGCCTGAAATACCCGAGAGAGAACAGAAATCCAGCTCAGGGCTGTGGTAGGAGAAGGTTTGCAGGTAAATGAGGAGAAAGGTGTTGTCTGGTCCATCCCTGAGGGAGCCCCTCTGCAGGGAGTGTATGCTACCAAGCTTATTATCAAAACTGTAAACCCATTATGGGCAGGGAGTGTGTCTGCTAATTCTGTTGTATTGTACGCTCTCAAGTGCTTAGAACAGTGTGTTCTGAAGATAGTGAGCACTCAATAAATGCCATTGATTGATCCATCTGATGATGGTTGGTGGCACCATTTCACCGAGGCCACTTTCTGTAGTGCGTTTTTTGTTTTTTTAATGAAATTTGTTAAGAACTTACTATCTATCAAACACTGTTCTAAGCACTTGGGTAGATACAAGGGAATTAGGTCAGACACAGTCCCTATTCTGCATGGGGCTCACAGTCGTAGTAGGAAGGCAGAACAAGAGAATTGAGGCATAGAGAAGTTGTGACTTGCCCAAGGTCAAACAGCAAGCATGTGGCAGAGCTGGGATTAGAACCCAGAAACTCTAACTCCTAGACCCATGCTCTTGGCTTCAAGGCTCTCCATCACCTCGCCCCCTCGTACCTCACCTCCCTTCTCTCCTTCTACAGCCCAGCCCACACCCTGGCCATGACAACTTCAGCCCTAGAATTGTGCCCAGGGTGTCTACCCCAACCGGCTCCTTCCTCAGGACAGGCCTCAGTCCCTCCGAGCATCAGGGCCTCTCCCTCAGTCACCCCACAGTCGGGCCCTTTGCTCTCTCTGCAGAAAGAGGACCCTGCTGATCAACAACATCTTCGCCATCGTCCCTGCCATCCTGATGGGAACCAGCAAAGTGGCGAAGTCGTATGAGATGATCATCTTCTCCCGGGTCATTGTAGGAATCTGTGCAGGTCAATGGCTCCGCCCAAGCAGGGCCAGGGGCCTGAATAGGGCTAGCTTGGAAGGTCAGGGGAGCTGTAAATGATTTTTGTCCCCTTGCCAAATGCAATCAGTTCTGCTTGATCCTGATCCTCCTCAACCACTCGGCTGCTTCTGATGCCGTGGACCACGCCCTTCTGGGTCTCCTCTTACTTCCCTGTCTGCTCCTTCTCAGCCTTCACTTCCCACACCTTATTGTGGGTATCCCTCAAGGCTCAGCTTGGAGTTCCTTTCACACCCCCAGCTGGAGTTCATCCACTCCCATGACTTTAATTACCACCTCTTTTCAGATGACTTCCAATCTCCCTCGCAAGCCCTGCCGTCTCACCCCCACTAATTTCATGCCATTTCCTCTTACCTACAGGACATGGATGTCTCCCTAGCACCTCAAGCCCAACATGTCCAAAACTGAACCTTTCATCTTCCCTTCCAAATCTTGCCCACTCCCTTCCCTTCCCAACACAGTCTCTGTCTGTCTGTCTCTGAAGCCCAAAACCACAGCATTCTCATTGATTCTACCTTCTCGTTCAAGTCCTGCATTCATTCTGCAGCTCAGTTCTGTCAAGTTTTCCTCTACAACATTTCCAAGACTCTCCCTTTCTTCTCTGTCCAAATGGCCACTGATCCAGGTGCTTGTCATATCCCAGCTGGACTATTGCATCCGCCTCTTTACAAGTCACTCTGTGCCCAGTCTCTCTGCTCTCCAGTCCATTCCTCACTTCACTGTCCAAAGTATTTTCCCTCTCCTCCAAAGCCTTCAATGATTACCTTTTCCTTCTAGACTGTAAGCTCCTTCTGGGCAGGGAATGTGTCTACCAACTCTGTTATACTCTCCCAAGACCTTAGTACAGTGCTCTTCACACAGTAAGCACTCATTATATACAACAATAGTTATCAAATGGATCAATCAGTGGTATTGATTGAGTGCTTACTGTGTGTAAGCTCTGTACTAAGCTCTTGGGAGAGTACAGTATAACAGAGTAACTGCCCAGATTGCTACAGATAATTCTCATCCTCCCTTGGTAAAGACAAGGGTCTTGGCCCAAACTGTCAGTGTCCTGGGGAAGGCCCCTGAGGGGGCTTGGAGTGTTGTCCAGGGAAGGTTGAGCTAGCGTCACTTGGAAGCTTGGATCGAGGTCCCAGCTCCAGGACAGAGCCCAGGGGTCTGATTCATTGATACCCTCAGGATTGATTCACTACCTCTCTGGATTTTGTTCTCCCTGGCAGGTGTGGCCTATAGTGCTCTGCCCATGTATCTGGGAGAGCTGTCCCTGAAAAATCTCAGGGGATTGCTGGGAACAATGACAGAGGTCTTTGTCATAACTGGAATCTTCCTGGCACAAATTTTCAGCCTTGAGGCAGTACTGGGGACCACAGCAGGTAAGAGAAAGAGTTGTGGGGTGGAGGGAGGACATCTGTGGGGCTGACCAGCAGTGACCAGCGCTGCTCGGGAAAATGTTTGGAACATTACTCGAGGAATTCATGCACTGGACAGGGCTGTGTCCCAGCTTCATGGGAGCATGGTGGAGCTGGGCATGAACTATTTTCCCAAGATAGAACCAGAGGGGAAACAGAATGGACTAGTGGATAGAGCACAGGCCTAGGAGTCAGACAGAACTGAGTTCTAATCCCTGCTTCGCCACTTGTCTGCTGTGTGACCTTGGGCAAGTCACTTAACTTGTCTGTGTCTCAATTATCTCATCTGTAAAATGGAGATTAAGACTGTGAGCCCCATGTGTGACAGGGACTGTGTCTAACCTGTCCTACCCCAGTACCTAGAACAGTGCTTGACACATAGTAAGTGCTGAATAAAATATCATCATTACTATTATTATTACTAGGAGTATCTGGCAGGGGTTGGGGGAGGCAGGCTGTTGACATTTTTTCCAGAAGTGGGCAGGGGAGGGAAGGGAGACCGTGCCAGTTCACCCAGTTCTATAGCATGATGGTTGTGTTCTCACCAAACCCACCATCAAGGAAAACTCATGTTTGAGAGCCCTAATCCATTCCCAACCCTCTTGAAGTGGCAGGCCAAGCCCAAACATGCCGTTCCCTATTTCCTAAATAACAATAATAATATTTGTGGAATAATAATTGAGATCTTTGCTAAAACTTTACTATTTGCCAAGCACTGTGCTCAGGCTGGGGTAGATACAGGATAATCAGGCTAGTTACAGTCCCTGTCCCACATAGGGCTCACAGTCTAAGAAGGAGGGAGAACAGGAATTGAATCCCCACTTTTATAGAACTGAGGCACAGAGAAGTTAACTATGGTTACATTGTGCCCATGGGAACACAACAGCCAAGTGATGGAGCCAGGGTGAGGACTCAAGTCCCTGGATTCCCAGTTCTGTGCTCTCTCCATTAGGCCATGCTGGCTCTCAACAGCATTCTAGCCAACCAAGGTTTGAACAGAATTCTGGACAAAATGCACATTGTGCTAGAACTGAGTGGATTGACTTTGTAATGAAAGAGCTCCCAGAGCTCCAGTCACTACAGCAGGCCTGACTTGGAATAGTGGTGAGGCATCATGAGGCGGTATCATTGTCACGATTCCTAAGACAGGTGATGCCATCACAATCAGTCAACCAGAGCCAGTTGGCATGAAAATATAGCTCACCAGGGGGTCTCCTATACAGCTGTTGGAGGTTTATATGATTATTATTATGGTATTTTGTAAGCACTTATTATGTGTCAAGCACTGTTCTAAGTACTGGGGTAGATACACTCTGATATGTTGTTAACAAATCGATCAATTAATAATAATAATAATGGCATTTGTTAAGCGCTTACTATATACAAAGCACTGTTCAAACCCTGGGGTGATACAAGTTGATCAAGTTGTCCCACGTGGGGCTCGCAATCTTAATCCCCATTTTCCAGATGAAGTAACTGAGGCTCAGAGAAGTGAAGTGACTTGCCCAAGGTCACAGAGCAGACGTGACGGAGTTGGGATTCGAACCCATGACTTCTGACTCCAAAGCCTGAGCTCTTTCCACTGAGCCACGCTACTTCTCTCAATCGTATTTATTGAGTGCTTACTGTGTGCTGAGCACTGTATTAAGCGCTTGGGATGGGAGAGTTTTTTGGGGGGTTTTTAGTATTATTTGTTTAGCACTTACTATGTTCCAGGGAGTGTACTAAGCCCTGGAGTGGATACAAACTAATCAAGTTGGACACAATATAGCTCACAGTCTTAATCCTCATTTTAGAGATGAGGAAACTGAGGCACAGAGAAGTAAAGTGATTTGCCCAAGGTCACACAGGAAACAAGTGGTGGAGCCAGAATTAGAACACTGGTCCTTCTGATTCCCAGGCTCGTGCCCTATCCACTAGGCCACTCTGCTTCTCAGTTTCTCTGCAGAGTTGATGATGATGATGATGATGATGATAGTGATGGTATTTGTTAAACACTTTCTATGTTTCAAGCACTGTTCTAAGCACTGTGGTAGATGCAAGCTAATCAGGCTGGACATAGTCCCTGTCCTACATGGGACTCACAGTCTTAACACCCATTTTACAGATGAGGTCACTGAGGCTCAGAGGAGTTAAGTGACTTGCCCAAGGTCACACAGCAGACAAGTGGCAGAGCTGGGATTAGAACCTAGTTCCTTCTGACTCCCAGGGTAGTGCTCTATCCATCAGGCCATGCTGCTTCTCAGTAGCACCTGCCCACAAGGGACTTAAAGTCTACAATTTAGGTTTCCTCAGTTATATTGCTGAGCACCACTCTCATTCTAAGTATCCATGGGGTTAGTCCTCTACAGTGGAGTAGCAGATGACAGGGGTGCTCAAGTACTGTACAGAACCTTGGCACTTCCCTTTGCTCACTCTCTCTTTGAGGGGCTTTCCTGAAGGCCCAGTTCTCCCAAGTCTAGACTCTATAGAGTGTAAGCTCATTGTGGGCAAGGAGTGTGTCTGTTACACTGTTATATTGTACTCTCATTCATTCATTAAATCGTATTTACTGAGCACTTACTGTGTGCAGGGCACTGTACTAAGCGCTTGGGAAGTACAAGTTGGCAACATATAGAGGCGGTCCCTACCCAACAACGGGCTCACAGTCTAGAAGGGGGAGTCGGACAACAAAACAAAACATGGGGGCAGGTGTCAAGTCAACCGCTTAGTACAGAAAGTGCTCAGTAAAAATAGTTGACTGACTGACTGGAGGCAATCAATAGCACCTCCTCCAAGAGGCCTTCCCAGACTGAGCCCCTTCCTTCCTCTCCCCCTCGTCCCCCTCTCCCTCCCCCATCTTACCTCCTTCCCTTCCCCACAGCACCTGTATATATGTATATATGTTTGTACATATTTATTACTCTATTTATTTATTTATTTATTTTACTTGTACATATCTATTCTATTTATTTTATTTTGTTAGTATATTTGGTTTTGTACTCTGTCTCCTGCTTTTAGACTATGAACCCACTGTTGGGTAGGGACTGTCTCTATATGTTGCCAATTTGTACTTCCCAAGCGCTTAGTACAGTGCTCTGCACATAGTAAGCGCTCAATAAATACGATTGATTGATTGATTAAGCACTTACTATGTGCAAAGCACTGTTCTAATAGTATTTACTGAGCACTCACTGTGGGATAAGAACTATACTGAGCACTTTGGGGAGTACAAGTAGAGTCTGAGAAGCAGTGTAGTCTAGTGGAAAGAACAAAAGCCTGGGAGACAGAAGACCTGGGTTCTAATCCCAGCTCTGCCCCTTGTCTGCTGTGTGACTTTGGGAAAGTCACTTCACTTCTCTGTGCCTCAGTTCCGTCATCTGCAAAATGTGGGTTCAATACCCTTACTCCCTATTGCTTAAACTGTGAGCCCCATGTGAGACCTGATTATCTTGAGAAGCAGCATGGCTCAGTGGAAAGAGCACAGGCTTGGGAGTCAGAGGTCAGGGTTCAAATCCTGATTCTGCCAATTGTCAGCTGTGTGACTTTGGGCAAGTCACTTAACTTCTCTGTGCCTCAGTTACTTCATCTGTAAAATGGGGATGAAGACTGTGAGCCCCCCGTGAGACCACCTGATCACCTTGTAACCTCCCGAGCGCTTAAAACAGTGCTTTGCACATAGTAAGTGCTTAACAAACACCATAATTATTATTATTCTTCAAAAGAATTAGAAGTCATGAACCCTGCCCTTTATAGGCTTTGCAGTCACTGGAGGATTCTGAAGCCAGTGGATTGCCAATTTGTTAAGAACTTCTGGTTCTTAAGACAGGAAAGGGCAAATTCAGGATGGATTTGGCAGTTTCCACAAATGGGGCTCTTGAAACTGGCAAGTTTTAGTCAATGTAACTTTGGAAGTATGGTATTCTAGAGACAATCTAGAGACCGAGGTGTTTTAATCTCCTCAGGGTGGCCCGTGTTGCTAGCGATCACAGGCATCCCAGCAGGGCTGCAGCTGCTCTTCCTGCCCTTCTTCCCCGAGAGTCCCAGGTTCACGCTGATCCAGAAGGGAGATGAAGAAAGAGCCCGACAAGGTACCACTACCCTGGGAGGGGAGGGGAGAGAGCTGATTCATCCACCAGTATGGGCAGCTGTAGGGGAGGTACACAGAGTCCACCATCCCACGGTCCTCTCGGCAGCCTTTTGGGCCACTGGCGTGGGAGGACTCCTGGCTGAGGGACTCCAGGTCCAGCAGACCATGGGCTGCCCCGGTGTGGCCTGGCTTGTGTTCTCAGCCTCTGGCTCCTCCTTTCCTGCAGATTTACAGAAACTGAGAGGCTGGGATGATGTGGAGGATGAAGTGGAAGAGATGCACCTGGAAGAACAAGAGGAGAAGGCTGAGGGACGTCTGTCTATCCTCAACCTCTTCACTTTCCGGTCCCTGCGGTGGCAGCTTATCTCCATCATTGTCTTGATGGCCGGCCAGCAGCTGTCGGGGGTTAACGCGGTGGGTGCGGGGTCATCCCGGCGGGGGTGGGCGGGGGACATGGCCCTCCTGCATTTGGTCTTGGGAGTTCGATAGGAACCTTCTCAAGGGAACTAGAGACCACCCAGGGGCAGCCAGGACAGAGCCAATGGTTCTTAAAGTCTTCAAACTGGTGTCTTGGGTCCTTGGAGTTTCACTGCATCGGTGGTTTCTCCTAATGCTGCTGGGGTCTCGTTGCAGATCAACTACTACGCAGACACAATTTATACCAGCGCGGGTGTGGATCCTGCTCACACTCAGTACGTGACCGTGGGGGCTGGCATCATCAATATAATTATGACGGTTGTCTCGGTACGTTCCTCTCCTACTTGGGAACAATTTCCTGCCTGGATTCTCCTAAGCCCTTTTCCTCACTCAGTGGCCCACTAGGGCCCCCATGAAGTTGATTCCAAGACAGCAGGGCAATCCTCTTCTCCCTCTTCCCCCAGACCACCGAAAATCTGGGAATCTGATTTCGCCCCTACCCCCACCTTGCCCTCACCTAGCTCTGGAGGGCAGTAAGCGGAGCAGAGAACTTTATTTCCTGGCTCTCTGAACCCCACCCTACCCCTAGGGACCTCAGAAATCTGTTAGGCAATGCCACAGAGAGGGGGTTGCCATGCTGGAGATGGGCAAGAGAGACAGACATTTCAGGTCATTCAGGTTCATCTTCCCTATGGGGGCGGTGGCAGCAGAAGCTGGGGTCTGTGCTCCACTCTGGGGAGGGCCAACATCTTAGAGAATGAAGGACTTTGGGTGCCATCTGAACAACTCCAGGGCAGGTCAATCAATCAATCAATCCATAATACTTAAACAATCAATCAATCATATTTATTGAGCACTTACTGTGTGCAGAGCACTGTACTAAGTGCTTGGGAAGTACAAGTTGGCAACATATAGAAATGGTCCCTACCCAACAGTGGGCTCACAGTCTAGAAGGGAGAGACAGAGAACAAAACAAAACATATTAACAAAATAAAATAAAGAGAATAGATATGTACAAATAAAATAAATAAATAAATAGAGTAATAAATATGATGATGATGGTGATGATGGCATTATTAAGCGCTTACTATGCGCAAAGCACTGTTCTAAGCGCTGGGGGGGATACAAGGTGATCAGGTTGTCCCACGGGGGGCTCACAATCTTAATTCCCATTTTACAGATGAGGTAACTGAGGCACAGAGAAGTTAAGTGACTTGCCCAGAGTCACACAGCTGACAATTGGCAGAGCCGGAATTCAAACCTATGACCTCTGACTCCCAAGCCCATGCTTTCCACTGAGCCACGCTGCTTCTCCTGTGTACAAATATGTACAAACATATATACATATATACAGATGTTGTGGAGAAGGGAAGGAGGTAGGGCAGGGGAGATGGAGAGGGAGAGGAGGGGGAGAGGAAAGAGGGGGCTCAGTCTGGGAAGGCCTCCTGGAGGAGGTGAGCTTGTTGTGCCGAGAATCAGCGAGTGAGACCCAGGTAGTAATTTAGAAGTGG
This sequence comes from Tachyglossus aculeatus, assembly GCF_015852505.1. Lineage (NCBI taxonomy): Eukaryota > Metazoa > Chordata > Mammalia > Monotremata > Tachyglossidae > Tachyglossus > Tachyglossus aculeatus. The sequence continues at coordinate 47,343,023 of NC_052070.1, read as the reverse complement.
ATTTTATTAGCGCGCCAGGCACCCAGATCAAGCAGCCCCGATCAGGGGTAGGGCCGGAGTTTATAAAGGCACAAAACGCAAGGCTAACGGTCAGGAGTTGCGAATCAGTGGAAAGTTTACAGAAACAGAGGCTTGCAATTGGTTAATTTTCGCTTGGGGTCATAAACGGCCCTGAACAGGGTGGGGGAGGGTTTTTGTCAGGCAGGTCAGGGTGGGGGAGGCCTTTTGTTAGGCAGGTTTTGTGGCGGGAAGTTTTGGCGGGCATTCTTCTTCCGTGAAGAAGGGTGTACAAAATGGGGGGAGGAAGGGATGGGAAAACAAAGTGGAGATCAGACAAACCCGATCACAACAAGCTCTCAGTAGGGCCTTGAAGGGAGGAAGAGAGCTAGCTTGGCAGATGTGCTTGTGCTTAATGAGCACAGACTGTGTGCAGAGCACTGGGCTACATGCTTGGGAGAGTCCAGAAGAGTAAAATAGACCCAGTTCTTGAGCAGGAAACTCAAGAATGAGGAGTTCTGAGGTCCTCAGAGGGTGGTGCAGCCTGTGGCATGCCCACCAGTGTCCACTCAGGCCATCACACTGGGGATTGCCAGGGGATCCTATCACTGCCAAGACAGGCTTGATGCCTCTTGGATGAGCAACACATCTGAGTGGACAGCCTTCTGAGTTGTTACTACTATTATTATCATCATCATCATTATATTTGTTACGCATGTACTAGCATTGTATTCAGTGCTGGGGTAAGATTAAAACTCTGAGCCCAATGTGGGACAGGGACTGTGTCTAACCCTATTACCTTGTATTTACTCCGGTGCTTAGTACAGTACCTGGCACATAGTAAACACTTAACAAATATCACAGTTATTATTACTATTATTATTACAGGATAATCCGGTCAGTTACAATCCCTGTCCCACCTAAGGCTCATGGTCTAAGTAGGAGGAAGAGCAGATATTAAATTCCCATTCTTTAGGTGAGGCAACTAAGGCACAGAGAAGTTAAGTGGGTGACTCGCCCAAGGTGTTACAGCAGACAAGTAGCATAGCAGAAAAGAAGCATGGCTCAGTGGAAAGAGCACGGGCTTTGGAGTCAGTGGTCATGGGTTCAAATCCCAGCTCCGCCAATTGTCAGCTGTGTGACTTTGGGCAAGTCACTTAATTTCTCTGGGCCTCAGTTACCTCATCTGTAAAATGGAGATTGACTGTGAGCCCCCTGTGGGACTACCTGATCACCTTGTAACCTCCCCAGTGCTTAGAACAGTGCTTTGCACATAGTAAGCGATTAATAAATGCCATTATTATTATTATTAGTATAGCCGGGATTTAGGACCCAGGTCTTCTGATTCCCAGGCCCGTACTCTTTCCACTAAACCCCACCCCTCAGGATGACCCTGTGAACTGGAAACACAGAGCTTCAAAAGCCAGGGAAGAGCCCAGGGGAGCTGTGCTCTGGGCTGGAGTGGTAAGACAGCCCAGGGGCAGGGCCCACTGCCAACATGCTGATTTAAGTGCCCAGCCTGCCAGGGTTTCCCGATTGGGCTTTGTTGAATAGTTATAGACCTAAGGATATTTACTGAGGGCCCTTTGGGTGCAATACACTGCTGAAGCTTGAAAAAGCACAAGTGTCCATTACCCGCCTGCAAGGAGCTTGCATTCTATACAATGTAGCCCAAATATAGCATTTCCCCCACTTCCTCTTCTTCCCTTGCAGGCTTTCATCGTGGAGCTGTGGGGGCGGAGGACCCTGCTTCTGGCTGGCTATGGGATCTGTGGCATGGCCTGTGCTGTTCTCACGGTGGCCCTCCTCTTCCAGGTCTGAAGCATCCAACTGGGATGCAGGGCTGGGCTGGGGCAGGGCCAGGCCCCAAGTGGAAGGAAGCCTAGCAGGGCCTTCCCTGACATCTATCATGTGTCAGCTCCTTGGGACAGAGGCCCAGCCTGGGGTCACCTGGGGGACCCAGGACCTCAGGGTCAGTTCAGGCTGGCCCTAAGCCTAACCCAGCTGGACTTGAGCCTTGCGTGGTGGGCCTTCCGGGCCTCCTCTCCCATCCTGGGGCCACAGAGAGCTGCGGACCGGAAGGTTCAGCACCTCCAAACCCAAATTTGGAGTCCCTTAACAGAGGTGTTAACAGACTTAGGGTCAGTGGCCACCCAAAGCAACACCTGACTTCCCTCTTTGTAGGGGACCTCCTGGGCCGGTTTCTGGTGTGGCAGGTCCACCAGCTCCATGTTGTGACCAGATCTGGGTCAAACCCACAAAAACAGAAACTGGGATGGGACTGAGGTGGGGTGGGGAGGGGGTCCTGGGGCTGAGCTGGGGCTGGGCTGGGCCTGCTCCAGTGGGAACCAGTTTGAGGTTGGGGGGCACTCTGGATTTCCAGCCATTTATACAAGGCCAGTTTTCCAAGCCCCAGCAGACACCCTGGGCTTTAAGGCAGCATTACAAACAGTTGACCAACCCACAAAATGACTCCAGCCTGCCTTCTGCCATTCAGCTTTTCAGCATGAATCCTTCTTTGTCTTTAGTGAGCAAGTGAGCTACTCAAGGCTTTTTAAGGTCGCAATATCAGCCCTCAGGCTCCAGTCCCTACTAACCCTGTCCTGTCCCGCCTTTGACGGGGCTTTGATTGTAGCCTCTGGCCTCAGACTCACCCTAGTGAGAACCTTCATGTGTCCACGGAAGCAGAGCCGAGCTGGCCATGGCCCTAGGAATCATGGAAGGGTTTTTGCAAACTGGCTCAGGGTTGGGAGTAGCTGCCAAACTGTTTCTGGGGAAAATCTAATTGTGGGCTGAGAACGTACCTATCAACCCTGTTATAGGGTGCTCTCCCAAGCACTAGGTACAGTACACTTGCATGCAGTAAATGCTCAATAAATACCACTGATTGATTGATTAATCTGAAAACTTTGTTCCCAATTGTAGAAAGCAGATGGGTTCTTTTTAGGAAGAGCAGGACTCCTTTTCCCTTTCCTGGTTCCCCATTGCCCTTTCCACCCAGCATATCAATCATTCAATCAATCTTATTTACTGAGTGCTTACTGAATATGCACAGCACTGTATTATGCATTTGGAAGAGTACAATATACCAGAGTTGGTGGGCACAATGAGCTTACAGTTTAGAAGGGAAGACGGGCGTTTGTACAAAAAAAATAGACTACAGATATGTATGGAAGTGCTGTGGGGCTGAGGTGGGGTTGGTGAATAAAGGGTGCAAATCCAAGTGCAAAGGTGACAGAAGGGAGGGGGAGTTGAAGAAATAAGAAGAACCTGTATATATGTATATATGTTTGTACATATTTATTACTCTATTTATTTTACTTGTACATATTTATTCTATTTATTTTATTTTGTTAATATGTTTTGTTTTGTTGTCTGTCTCCCCCTTCTAGACTGTGAGCCTGCTGTTGGGTAGGGACTGTCTCTATATGTTGCCAACTTGTACTTCCCAAGCGCTTAGTACAGTGCTCTGCACACAGTAAGCACTCAATAAATACGATTGAATTAATGAATAAGGGTTTAGTAGGGGAAGCCTCTTGGAGGAGATATGATTTTTAATAAAGCTTTGAAGGTGGGGAGAATGATGGTCTGTTGATTATGAAGGGGGAAATGGGGAGTTCCAGGCCAGAGACAGGACATGAGTGAGGGGTCGGCAGTGAGATAGATGAGATTGTGGTACAATGAGTAGGTCGGCATTAGAGGAGCTAAGTGAGTGTGCTGGGTAAAATAGGAGGGGACAAGGTGTATGAGTGTTTTAAAGCTAATGGTAAGATGATGTGGATGTGGATGGGCAACCACTGGAGGTTCTTGATGAATGAAGAAACATGGGCTGAAGAGTTTTGTAAAAAAGTGATCTGGAAAGCAGAGTGAAATATGGACTGGAATGGGGAGAGACAGGAAGTAGGGAGCTCAGCAAGGAAGCTGTTGCAGTAATCAAGAAGGAATAGGATAAGTGCTTGGATCAGCATGATAGCAGTTTGGATGGAGAGAAAAAGGTGAATTTCAGTGATGTAGTGAAGGTAGAACTGATAGGATTTGGTGATAGTTTGAAGAGGATTGAATGAGAAAGATGAGTCAATAATGCCATTGTTAGGGGCTTGTGAAGCAGGAGTATAGTGGTGCTGTTTACAGTGAGGGAAAGTCACAGGGAGGACAGAGTTTGGGTGGAAAGATGATGAGTTCTGTTGGGACATGTTAAGTTTGAAGTATTGGTTGGACATCCAAGTAGAAATGTCCCAAAGGCAGGAGGAAATGTGGGACTGCAGAGGAGGAGAGTGATCCAGGAAATCATCAGCATAGAGATGGTAGGTGAAGCGATGAAAGTGAATGAGTCCCTCAAGGGAATGGGCACAGAGGGAGAGTAGAAGGGGACCCAGAATTAAACCTTGAGGGCCCCCCACAGTTAGCAGGTGGGAGGCAGAGGAGAAACCTGTGAAGGAGACTGAGAATGAACTGACAGAGGAATAGGAGAACCAGAAGACGACAGTGTCAGTAAAGGCAAGGTTAGATTATGTTTCCAAGAGAAGGGGGTGGTTGACAGCGTCTAAGGCAGCTGAGTAGTCAAGGAGGATTAGGATGAAGCAGAGGTCATCGGATTTGGCAAGAAAAAGAACACTCATAATCTCTCAGAGGGCAGTTTTAGTGTAGTGAAGAGGACGGAAGCCAGATATGAAGGGGTGACATGCATATAACTTGCAGCCTAACCCAGTTCTTCTAACAATAACAATCCTGTTGTGGGCAGGGATTGTCTCTCTTTATTGCTGTATTGTACTTTTCAAGTGCTGGGTATAATGCTGTGTACACAGTAAGCGCTCAATAAGTACGATTGGATGAATGAATACTTGTGGTGTTTGTTAAGCGCTTACTATCCATCAAGCACTATGCTAAGTGCCAAGGTAAATACAAGATAATCAGATCAGACTCAATCCCTTTCCCACATGGGGCCAACAGTCTCAGGGGGAAGGAGAACAGGTATTTAATCCCCATTTTACATATGAGGAAACTGAGGCCCAGAGAAGTTAAGTGACTTACCCAAGGTCATCCAGCAGGCAAGTGGTGTAGCTGGGATTAGAATACAGGTCTCCTGTCTCCTAGGCCCATGTTCCTTTAACTAGGTCACACTGCTTCTGGAGACAGTGCTGCTTCTGGTACTACCATTGAGGAGCGAACAACCCCACCCTCCACACCCCACAACTAAACAACATGACTTCCCAGTCGGCTAGAGCTGCAGACATTGCCCCATTCCAGGCCCCCCCCATTCCAGCTTTTCCCTTCTCTCGGGGCCTTTCCTTCTCCAAACCCTTTCCACCATTCTGACTCTCCCCACAGAGCACGGTCCCTGAGCTGAGTTACCTCGGTGTCATCTGCATCTTCTTCTACATCGCTGGACACTCTATTGGGCCCAGTAAGTGTCTCTGAAGAGGCATTTTTTTCTTCTTTTTCTTCTTTTTTACGGTCTTTGTTAAGGGCTTACTAGATGCCAGGCACTGCACTAAGCACTGGGGTAGATAATAATAATAATGGCATTTGTTAAGCACTGACTATGTGCCAAGCCCTGTTCTAAGAGCTGGGTGCGGGGGGCGGGGGGGAGATACAAGGTGGTGATGAGGTTGTCCCACGAGGGGCTCACAGTCTTTATCCCCATATTCCAGATGAGGTAACTGAGGCACAGAGAAATGAAATGACTTGCCCAAAGTCACACAGCTGACAAATGGTGTAGCGAGGTGGAGGTGGGGGGTTGCAAGCTACCCCAGGGGAAAGGGATTGGAGGCCCAGTTGTCCCTGCTCAGGGGCCTCTGGAAGTTTGTGTGAATGGATAAAGGAACCACTCTGATCAGGTGGACCCAGGCATCCGGAATGCTCCCTCAGCCACACCTAGGACCTTCACTTTCCCAGAAGGTCTGATTCTCAACCCACCCCCAGCCCCACAGCACAACTGTCCATATCCTTTTACTCTGCCGCTCCTCCTACCTGTCATCATCATCATAATAATAATTATGGCGTTTGTGTAGCTGTTACTATGTGCCATGCACTGCACTCAGCACTGGGGTGGATACAAGCAAATGGGTTTGGACACGGTCCCTGTCCCACGTGGGGCTCACACTCTCAATCCTCATCTTCCAAGTGAGGTAACTGAGGCCCAGAGAAGTGAAGTAACTTGCCCAAGTTCACACAGCTGACAAGTGGTGGAGTAGGGATTAGAACCTATGACCTTCTAACTCCTAGGCCCATGCTTTATCCATTGAGCCATGCTGCTTCTCTATTTATTTCTATCTCTGTCTCCCCTACTAGACTGTAAGCTAGATGAGGGCAGGGATCATGTCTACCAACGCTGTCGTATTGTGCTCTCCCAAGGGCTTAGCACAGTGTTCTGCATACAGTAAGCGCTCAACAAATACCACTGTTGGATTGATTGGTTGAAGCAGAGACCCACAGGGTTGTCGCCTTTGATACAGAAGCGACCCTGATGTCCTTGCCAGAATGGCCATTCACCCTGTTTCACACAGCTCGTTGTGGGCAGGGAATGTGTCTGTTTATTGTTATATGGTACTCTCCCAAGTGCTTAGTACAGTGCTTTGCACACAGCACTCAGTAAGTACAATTGTATGAATGAGCACCAGATAGCTCTGGTTTCAGCTGGTTTGTTACGTGGCCTGAGGCGCCTTGGTTTCCCATGTTTTCACTTGAAGCGCAGTCCTCCCTCTGCCTCTGCTCCAGCCGTCAAGACTGGGGGCTCAGAAACGGTGCCTGTGTACCCATGGGTCTGGGAGCAGAGGCTTTGAAATGGGGGAGGAAAAAAGAGAGGCTGTCAGGAGCCCCCCTCCCCACAACACGCTTCTAACTTCTGTAGATTTCCACAAAGAACCTTTCCATGGGCCCTTAACCTTTTTTTATCATACTGGTTAAGCACCTACTATGTGTCGAGTGCTGTTCTAAGCACCGGGGTAGATTCAAGATTATCAGATTGGACACGGTCCCTGTCCTATATGGGACTCACAGTCTAAGTAGGAGAGAGAGCAAGTTTGGAATCCCTATTTTACCATTGAGGAAACTGAGACACAGAGAACTGAAGAGGGCTTACCCCAGGTCAATCAATCAATCCATCAATCAATCGTATTTATTGAGCACTTACTGTGTGCAGAGCACTGTACTAAGCGCTTGGGAAGTACAAGTTGGCAACATATAGAGACAGTCCCTACCCAACAGTGGGCTCACAGTCTAAAAAGGGGGAGACAGAGAAAAAAACCAAACATACTAACAAAATAAAATAAATAGAATAGATATGTACAAGTAAAATAAATAAATAAATAAATAAATAAATAGATTAATAAATATGTACAAGCATATATATATATATACAGGTGCTGTGGGGAAGGGAAGGAGGTAAGATGGCGGGGATGGAGAGGGGGATGAGGGGTCATTCAACAGGCAACTGGCAGAGCCGGGATTAGAACTCAGGTCCTCTGACTTCTAGGCGGGTGCTTTTTCCACAGGGTCATACTGCTTTTCTTAAATTGTCATTACATTATATAACCTGGACAACCTATGTAACACAAACAAATGTCTGCTGTTTCCTGGTCAGAAAGGGGCGTCTTTAATGTCATTAAAGACCATCCTGACCCTCTTCTGCCACTCTTTTTAGGAAAGGAGCCTCCCAATCAATCAGTTAATCAATGATAGGGCCCAACAGGGCCTGTCCAACCAAAACAGGGACAATCAATCAATCAATTAATCCTATTTTTAACAGGATTTGTTAAGTGCTTACTATGTCCCAGGCAGAAGGCTTAGTGGAAAGAGCCCGGACTTGGGAGTCAGCGGATGTGGGTTCTAATCCTAGCTCTGCCACTTGTCTGCTGTGTGACCTTGGGCAAGCTGCTTAACTTCCCTGTGCCTCAGTTACCTTATCTGTAAAAAGGGGTTTAAGACTGTGAGTCCCACATGGGATAACCTCATTACCTTGTATCCACCCCAGCACTTAGAACGCTGTTTGTCACATAGTAAGCGCTTAATAAATACCATAATTATTATATTTGTTATTACTAAGCATTGGGGAATATACCAGGCAATCAGGTGGGACACAGTTTATTCATTCATTCAATTGTATTTATTGAGTGCTTACTGTGTGCAGAGCACTGTACTAAGCACTTGGGAAGCACAAATTGGCAACATATAGAGACGTTCCCTACCCGACAATGGGCTCACAGTATAGAAGGGGGAGGCAGACAACAAAACGAAGCAAGTAGACAGGTGTCAATACAATCAGCGTAAATAGAATTATAGGGCTCACAGTCTCAATCCCCATTTTACAGATGAGGTAACTGAGGCACAGAGAGGTTAACTGACTTGTCCAAGGTCACACAACAGACAAGCAGCAGAGCCGGAATTAGAACCCACGCCCTTCTGACTCCCGGACCCATGCTCCATAATAATAATAATGGCATTTATTAAGTGCTCACTATGTGCAAAGCACTGTTCTAAGCGCTGGGGAGGTTACAAGGTGATCAGGTTGTCCTTCTTGGGGCTCACAGTCTTCATCCCCATTTTACAGATGAGGTAGCTGAGGCACAGAGAAGTGAAGTGACTGGCCCAAAGTCACACAGCTGACAATTGGCGGAGCCGGGGTTTGAAACCAAGACCTCTGACTCCAAAGCCCGTGGTCTTTCCACTGAGCCCCGTTGCTTCTCTATCTACTACTTGTGTGCAGTGTTCTGTAGTCATGAGCCTTATTATACTATACTACTACTAATGGCATTTATTAAGCGCTTACTATGTGCAAAGCACTGTTCTAAGCACGGGGGTAGAGACAAGGTAATCAAGTCGTCCCACGTGGGGCTCACAGACTTAATCCCCATTTTGCAGATGAGGTAACTGAGGCACAGAGAAGTGAAGTGACTGGCCCAAAGTCACACAGCTGACAAGTGGCGGAGCAGGGATCTGAACCCAAGACCTCTGACTCCAAAGCCCGTGGTCTTTCCACTGAGCCCCGTTGCTTCTCTATCTACTACTTGTGTGCAGTGTTCTGTAGTCATGAGCCTTATTATACTATACTACTACTAATGGCATTTATTAAGCTCTTACTATGTGTAAAGCACTGTTCTAAGCGCAGGGGTAGAGACAAGGTAATCAAGTCGTCCCACGTGGGGCTCACAGACTTAATCCCCATTTTCCAGATGAGGGAACTGAGACACTGAGGTGACTTGCCCAAAGTCACACAGCTGACAAGTGGCGGCGGCGGGATTTGAACCCATGACCTCCGACTCCACTGAGCCACGCTGCTTCTCTATTCTTCCTCCTCCCAACTACTTCCCGACTCTCCCGGCTGGTCAAACCCCTAGGATTAGTCCAACAGGATCTGTGTTTTCAGAGTCCAGTTTTTCCACCCTGCCCACCAGGATCACTTTGGGTTCCAAAGGCGTGCGGCTGGGAGTCGGGCCACCCTGCCGCTCCGCGGAGCCGCCACTAGAGGGCGGCACAGGCCCGAAGTACGAAGCCGGAGTTGCCCAGCGGCCCCCTCTGGCGGCCACGAAAAGGAATGCTGATTTCATCAATCGTATTTATTGAGCGCTTACTATGTGCAGAGCACTGTACTAAGCGCTTGGGAAGTACAAATTGGCAACATATAGAGACAGTCCCTACCCAACAGTGGGCTCACAGTCTAAAAGGGGGAGACAGAGAACAAAACCAAACTTACTAACAAAATAAAATAAATAGAACAGATATGTACAAGTAAAATAAATAGAGTAATAAATACGTACAAACATATATACATATATACAGGTGCTGTGGGGAAGGGAAGGAGGTAAGATGGGAGGGGATGGAGAGGAGGACGAGGGGGAGAGGAAGGAAGGGGCTCAGTCTGGGAAGGCCTCCTGGAGGAGGTGAGCTCTCAGTAAGGCCTTGAAGGGAGGAAGAGAGCTAGCTTGGCGGATGGGCAGAGGGAGGGCATTCCAGGCCAGGGGCATGACGTGGGCCGGGGGTCGATGGCGGGACAGGCAAGAACGAGGTACGGTGAGGAGATTAGCGGCGGAGGAGCGGAGGGTGCGGGCTGGGCTGTAGAAGGAGAGAAGGGAGGTGATGCAGGAGGGGGTGAGGTGATGGAGAGCCTTGAAGCCCAGGGTGAGGAGTTTCAGCCTGATGCTGATTTCCCACTCAAGGGTTGTGCTCGCCCCACCTTCCCTCCCACCAGGTCCGGTTCCGTCCGTGGTCAGAACTGAAATCTTCCTGCAGTCCTCCCGGCCGGCCGCGTTCATGGTGGACGGTGCTGTGCACTGGCTCACCAACTTCGTGGTGGGGCTGGTGTTTCCCTTTGTCCAGGTGAGAGAGAGAGAGAAAATGTGTGTGTGTGTTTGTTTGCAGGGGGAGTGGGGTGGGAAGCCTGGGCCAGGGTCACTCCAGGCCTGCTTCAAAGAACCATCGAAACCCTAGCCCTCTCCAGCCCCAATACCCAATGGGCTGAACGTTTAGCTGTCATTTTAGCAGACAGCTTGATCTCCAGATAGTCTGTCCCCAGCCTAGTATCCATCAACTTTGTTATTTTGTACTCTCCCAAGCACTTAGTACAGCGCCCTGTACACAGTAAGTGCTCAATAAATACCGTTGATTGATTGATTTGGGGCTGGCTGCTTTTACATCTGGTCTGTTTTGTTTTTAGAGCCCAGCCCCACCTCCCCGTCTCCAGCCCCTGACCCCTGCCCACTTCACTTTGCCAGGGCTCCTGCTGCCCAGTTCCATGGCTTGGGTGTGGAGCCAGAGATCATACAGACGTAAGAGGGTAGTGTGACAACTCTGGAAAAAGCGTGGGAGTGGTGTGGGGATCTTTCCAAGATAACGTTTTGGGACTGGTGAAACCGCCACATATGGCGTAGGGGATGCCATCTTGTTACACTGAATGCCTGGGTAATACTTGTGAAGTCACATGTATCTCTCTTCCATTTTCCACTAGGGTCATTAGTGGTCACCCTATTGTTGCCCCATGGTCAACTGCTCAGGGTCCCTGAGGTCCCACAGCCTGGACAGGAGGGACCAGCAACCCCACTCCCTACACCCCCTCTCTTCTGGTTCTGTCTCCACAGGAGGGCATTGGCCCCTACAGTTTCATCATCTTCACCGGTATTTGCCTCCTCACTGCCCTTTACATTCATGTGGTGATTCCCGAGACCAAGGGAAAAACTTTCGTGGAGATTAACCGGATTTTTGCAGAGAGAAACAAGGTTGAGATCCCAGGAAAGACTGAAGGAACAACAGATGCCAGACCATCTCCTCCACCTCTCCCATCCAGGGAAACAGCCTTTTAGCTTGACAGGTTTGCAGACCGGGAACTGGCCATGATGGAATCCCCCTGCCCTCCCCTTTTCCTCTTCCTATTTCCTGGATGGGGGGTGTCCCCGGTAACTGGACAGTGGAGCAGGTCCAACTGTGTGAGGGGGATTGTAAGTGCGAAAGCGGGTGCAAGGGCTGCAGGGGCACTGGGGGACTGCTGGGGGGAACAGGTTTTGGAGAGCTAACCAGGTCCCAAAGCCATTTTGGCTCACTGTAACCCTGACTGGAAACTCAGGGAACTGGGATGAGTGAGGCCGGGGACTGTCGTCCCCATTATCCCCACGGACTTGCCACCTTTGGGGCCCAACCTTCCCAGAGGGGCACTGTGCCCGGCTCCCTTGTTTGGCCCTCAGAGGCTTTGGAAGCTGGTATTCCTGAGTTTTGTCAAGGAGCCAGCTTCCTTCAGGTCTGCCAAGTCTCCCAGCTCAATTCCCAAGTGAAGGGACCATGAGATGAGCAAATGGGAGACCCATCACTGGCCCAATTCTAGTCTTTGTCACGAGGTCTGAGTTCTCGTCCCGGCTCTGCCATCTGCCTTCTGTGTGACCTGGGCAAGTCATTTAACTTTTCTGCACCTCAGTTTCCACATCTATCAAATGGGGATAAAATGCCTGTTCTCCCTCCCTCTTAGGCCGCGAAACACATATGGGTTAGGGACTGTGTTTGATCTGATTCATTTTTATTTACCCCACTGCTTAGGACAGTGCTTGACACATAATAAATGCTTAAGAAATATCAATCAATAGTATTTATTGAGTGCTTACTGTGTGCAGAGCACTGTACTAACCGCTTGGGAGAGTACAGTATAACAGAGTTGGTAGACTCATTCCCAGCCCAGAATGCGCTTCTGGTCTAGAGGGGCTTAAGAAGAAGTAGAAATCCCCTCATGAAAACCCTTCTTTGACTCAGGGTGAAGCCAGGGGGTCTGGGAATCAATGAAACAGCAAAATTTTTGCCTCGGTTCATTCATTCATTCATTCAGTTGTATTTATTGAGCACTTTGTGCAAAGCACTGTACTAAGCGGTTGGGAGAGTACAATATAACAATAAACAGACAACATTCCCTGCTCATTCTGTCTCCCCATCAGCTCGGAGCTGCTTCCTGCTTTTCCTAGAAGGCCACACTCCCCAGTCAGATCGGTTCAAACCCGTTTAATAGTCACGTCTCCACTCAAAGAGACTCTCAGAGTGGATTCAGGGAAGGACTGAAGCCCTCTTCTAGGGCAGAGAGAGGAAAGAGAAAGCAGCTCAGCAGAGGGAAGGCACCGCAGAGATCTGCGGGTTGGGGTTCTGGTTTCGGAAGCAGAATGGAATGCTCCCCTGATTAGGTGGGTGCGGGCCAGCCTCCTAGGCTCAGTAGTGTCCCCAGCAACTGGAATCATAGTCCAGTCTGACCCCTCCGGACAGGCTCATCCTGGCCTCCCCCCAGGCCACCACGTCTGCCTTGGCCGTAGCGGGGCCACAGCGGGCCAGAGTCGCGATGTCCTTGGGGTCCAGGACGTGGCTCCAGCAGTTCATGCGGCTCATCCCACCCTCAAAGGCATCGGAGAAGACCTCCGTGAGGCCGTCCCGGTCCTTGCCGAGGATCAGCGTCCCCCCTTCCTCGATCACGTGCCCTCTCCGGAGGCTCTGCTCACCCCTTGCCAGCCCGTTGACCCACAGGTGCGCCAGACCTGAATGGGAAGCCCAGGTCATGCAGAAGTGGGTCCACGCCTCTGCCTGGGGGTGAGCAGAGAAGACTGCCGGGACTCCCCCGACCCATAGGGTCACCTGGGAGCCCACCGTGACCTCCATCTCACTGGTGCTGTCCAGGGTGGAGTAAGAGAAGACCGTCTGGCTGCCCCGGCCGGCGGTCCGGGCAGAGAAGCATAACGAGAAAGAGTGGAGCTTCATGGACCGCAGGGGCCAGACTTGCACGAAGCTGGCTACGTTCTCCCGGGGGAAGTGGAAGGCAGGGAAAGCCGGAGAAGAGCCTGCAAGGGAAATGGGGCAGACGTCAGAAACTTCAACCTTCTCTTGGGGGGCGGTCCCCTTGCCTCTTCCATGGGTACCTGGGTAGCTGGAGTGGGGGGGAAGGCTCTGATTATCTGGGGTTGAATTGGCCAGGGGTGAACCCAAAGCTGGCCCACTGCTGCTGTGCCCGCTTGACCACTTGGGAGAGGAGGAAACATGGGGACCGAAGAGGCAGTGCTGCTTATAAACTAGGGCCAGATGACTCCTGTGCCACTAGCCGCCCTGGGCATCAGCTAGGTGGGGCTTGATGGGACATGGCCCTCAGCAGGCTGGAGCAGCCAGAGCCAGCCATGACTGACCACCTCTGGGGCCGGACTCCACCTATGTGTGTGGAGATCGTCTGTGGGCAGAAAGAGATCTCCACCCCACCCCGAACCGATTCACCCCTCTTTGGGGCCTCAGCTGTTCCCGAAGGACTCCTCCCACCAGGCCAGTATTCCCCAAACCTGCCACGGACTTTGTCCTGCCTTGCTGAAGGGGAGAGCTGCGGCTTGCCTTCTGCCAATAGGGCTTTCCACAGGCAGGACTGTTGAGGGTAGACCCATAGGAGCAATCCAGCCCTTACACTCTAAAAGGCCCAAGGAGTCACCATCATGTCAGGTAGCAAGGGCCGGCAAAACAGCCAGGGCCCACAGCCAGGTCACGAGTGTAACCTTTGCTCTTCAATAATAATAATAATTGTGGTATTTGTTAAGCACGTACTGCATGCCAGGCACTGTACTAAGCACTGAAGCGGATACAAGCAAATCGGGTTGGAATCCCCTCCAATCTCCCTGCTGCCCCATGCAGGGACAGCACTTCAGGGCTGCCTCTTTGGTATGGAGACTGGAGCTGGGAGGGGCAGGGAGGCCGTGGGAGAGGCTGGGTGCTCATGGGGAGGAGAGAGTTAAAGGAGAAAATCTTGCTTTTTATACTGTTAAGTGCTTGCTGTATGCCAAGAACTGTACTGAGAGCTGATAGACACAGATAGTTTGGAGACAGTCCTTGACCCTGGCCCACATGGGATTCACAGGGGAGGAAGGACAGATATTTTTAATTCCCATTTTACAGATGAGGAAACTGAGGCCCAGAGAAGTTAAGTGACTTGCCCAAGATCACCCAGTGGGCATGTAGTGAAGCTGGGATTAGATCCAGGCCTATGTTCTTACCACTAAGTCACACTGTCTCCTTCCATCATGTAATGGTGTGAGTCACCCTGGGCTCTGCCCCTCCCTATGATCGGGCCTGTCCAGAGGGACAAAGTGGTTTCCCAGGATGAAGAGGCAGCAGACTGACAGCTTCCTCTAAGCCCGTTGCGGCTTTGCCCACCTCATCCCGGGAGCGAGGTAGACTAGATGTCTTGCGGGGGTGAACAGGTGACCACTGGAGTACACTATGTAGTCACCGGTAAAGTGTATGGCTCTTCTGGTAACTTCAGGTACTCAGGAGATGCTGTGCAGTCAGAGCTTTCAAAAAGCCTTCCCTGGTGGTGTTGGCTGGGGGAGCAGGGGCTGGAGTTGAGGGGGAGGCAGCTGGGGGGAACGGATACCTGGTTCTCAAGAAAGGAAGTAATAATAATAATAATAATAATGTTTGTTAAGTGCTTACTATGAATCAGGCACTGTACTAAGCACTGAGGTGGATACAAGCAAATTAGGGTGGACCCAAGTCCTTATTCATTCATTCATTCATTCATTCAATCATATTTATTGAGCGCTTACTGCGTGCAGAGCACTGTACTAAGCACTTGGGAAGTACAAGTTGGCAACATATAGAGACGGTCCCTACCCAACAACGTGCTCACAGTCTAGAAGGGGGAGACAGACAACAAAACAAAACATGTGGACAGGTGTCAAGTAATCAGAACAAATAGAAATAAAGTTAGATGCACATCATTAACAAAATAAATAGAATAGTAAGTATGAACAAGTAAAATAAATAGAGTAATAAATCTGTACAAACATATATATGTAGGTGCCGTGGGGAGGGGAAGGAGGTAGGGCCGGGGGGTGGGGAGGAGGAGAGGAAAAAGGGGGCTCAGTCTGGGAAGGCCTCTTGGAGGAGGTGAGCTTTCAGTAGGGCTGGGTCCTTGAGGAGCATTGGGTTAGGTGTGCGGGAGCTCCAGTGCCTGTTTACCTGGCTTGCTCCAGGTTCTGCCATCATGCCAGGCACCTGTGGGTGGAGGTCTGGAGGTAGAGGGGTGGTAAAGCTGAGCCCTGCACTGCCTGGCACATATGTTCAGGTGAGGTAAAGAGAGGAGGATGGGAGAAAGACCCCAGCTGTCATCAATCAATCAATCAATCATATTTATTAAGCACTTACTGTATGCAGAGCATACAATCCAACATTCCCTGCCCATAGTGAGTTTCCAGTCTAGAGGGGGAGACAGACATTAATTTAAATAAATAAATTCTGGATATGAGGCTGGTGTTAGGAGGGTGAGCCCCACCCAAGCCCTGCCAGCTGGCCTCCTGGGGAATAAGCCCCACTTGGACAGCAATGGCACGTTGGTGCCTAGTGGTCACACCCTGTGCCCTTAGATTCCCTGCACCCTAAAACCCGTGTAACATCTGGGGAAGCAGTAGAGTGGTCAGTCAAGGAGCCAAGAATGAGAGGAAATTGTAAACTCCTTGTTGAATAGGGACTGTGTCCGAACTGCATCAACCCGGTGGTTAGTACAGTGCCCAGCACACAGCAAGCACTTAATAATGATTGATTATTATTTTTATTATTATCCACTAGCTGCTCACAGGTACAGAGCGCTGCTGTACACACTTTACAGTTCAGATCCAATTCCTGTTCTCTGCCCCTTGAAGGCTCATAGTCTATCTTGTCTCCATTTGATTGATGAGGAAACCAAGGCCCAGAGAGGTTGTCACTTGCCCAGAGTCACACAGAGCTTCCACTAGAACCCAAATCTCCTGACCCCCAGTGCCATGCTCTTTCCAGAACCAGTCTCTCAGCTTCTGGGTACTCCAGCAGCTGCTGTGAGGAGGGCAGGGGGAGGAAGTGGTGCTAAGATATAGGCTCAGCTGCTAACTGGAATTAGGGAGAGGGAATAGGATGGGATTCCAAAGTTCAAAGGAATTTGGGGGTGCAGAGGGGGTGCTCCCCGACTTTGAAGCAAGCCATGCGGTGCATATCCCATGCAGCAATGCTTTGCCAGAGGCATCATACATTTTAGCTGATAGGCAGATGTAGGAGAAAAGTAAGGGAGAGTTTGCTATTCCATCTTCTCTCTCTCTTGCTCTCTTCCCAGCTCCCCCTCTACCTCTCTCTGTTCTTTTGTGTTCTGTCTCCCTCCTTCCAAGCTCGTATCTCCTCTTGCCTTCAGGACATCTCCACCTGGATGTCCGCCCACCACCTAAAACTCAACATATCCAAGTCAGAGCGCCTTATCTTCCCTCCCAAACCCTGTCCTCTCCCTGACTTTCCCGTCACTGTAGACAGCACTATCATCCTTCCCATCTCATAATCCCGTAACCTTGGTGTCAACCTTGACTCCACTCTCTCATTCACCCCACACATCCAATCCATCACCAAAACCTGCTGGTCTCACCTTCCCAACATCGCCAAGATCCACCCTTTCCTCTCCATCGAAACCGCTATCTTGTTGGTACGATCTCTCATCCTATCCTGAATGGATTACTGCATCGGCCTACTTTCTCATCTCCCATTCTCCTGTCTCTCCCTGCTTCGGTCCATACTTCACTCTGCTGCCTGGATTATCGTTCTACAGAAACGCTCTGGGCATGTCACCCCCCTCCTCAGAAATCCCCAGTTGCCTATCAACCTTCACATGAAGCAAAAACTCCTCACTATTGGCTTTAAAGCTCTCAATCACCTTGCCCCCTCCTACCTCACCTCCCTTCTCTCTTTCTAGAGCCCAGCCCACACACTCTGCTCCTCTGCCGCTAACCTCCTCACTGGGCCTCGTTCTCCCCTGTCCCTGCATCAACCCCTGGCCAATGTCCTACCTCTGGCCTGGAATGCGCTTCCTCCTCACATCGACTAAACCAGCTCTCTCCCCTGTTTCAAAGCCCTAATGAGAGCTCACCTCCTCCAGGAAGCCTTCCCAGACTGAGCCCCCCTTTTCCCCTGCTCCTCCTCCTCTCCCCATTGCCCCGACTCCTTCCCTCTGCTCTACCCTCTTCGCCGCCCCACAGCACTTGTGTATATTTGTACGTATTTATTACTCTATTTTATTAATGATGTGTATGTATCTATAATTCTATTTATCTATTTTGATGGTATTGATGCCTGTCTACTTGTTCTGTTTTGTTGTCTATCACCCCTTCTAGACTGTGAGCCCATTATTGGGTAGGGATTGTCTCTATCTGTTGCTGAATTGTACTTTCCAAGAGCTCTGCACACACTAAGTGCTCAATAAATACGATTGAATGATTGAATGAATCTCCTCTAAGAGGCCTTCTTTGACAAGGCCCCTATTTCCCCTACTCCCTCTCCCTTCTATGTCGCCTATGCATTCATATCTCTATCCTTTCAGCAGTTGATATTGACCCCACCCTCAGCCCCATAATACTTGTGCATTGTCATTTCCCCTATTTAATTCATTTCTATGTCTCCCCTTCTAGACTTTATGGGCAGGTATCGTGTCTGACAACTCTATTGTTTTGTACTTTCCCAAGCACTTAATTCAGTGCTCTGCACACAGTAAGCTCTCAATAAATACCATGGATTCAGAGATTGATTGTTTGAGGAGCATGCTGTCTAGCCAGCTCCGAAATGTCTGGGTACAGAGGGCCGGGCAGGCTGATGGAGTTAGCCTGAATGGGTTCCATCATCTCCTGGCCTAGGGAAGGATGGATGGAGGTTAAGTAGGGAGGAAGGGAGGCGTTGAATGGATGTAGATATGTCGGGACCAGGAAGGAGGGTGATATTCCAGGCACTGGGGTCACCGAGGCAGCCAAAGACTGGGCATGGAGAACCCAAAGTGAATGGTTGGAGTGGTGGAGATGGGTGGGGCCGGAGGAGGAAATTTATCCACTGGTTCAAGAACTTTGGGTTAAGGGACTTTTGGAGAGGCTGCGGGGCCTGACTGCTCCCAACAAGTACTGTCCAGGGAATCCCAGGGTTACCAGAGCCTCTGCAACCCTTAGGCATCTCTGAATAATAATAATAATTTGTGGTATTTGTTAAGCACTTACTGTGTGCCAGGCACTGTAATAAATGTTGGGGTGGATACAAGCAAATAATGTTGGACACATGTCCTGTCCTGCGTGGGGCTCACAGTCTCAATTCCCATTTTACAGATGAGGTAACTGAGGCCCAGAGAAGTGAAGTGACTTTCCCAAGGTCACACAGCAGACAAATGACCGAACAGGAATGTCTGACCTGCCACAATCAGAGCATGGAGCATGCACATGGTGAGCATGTATGTGGGGAGCATACACCTGGGGAGCATCATCAATGTGACAATATGCAGGGGGAAAGAGAATAATTACAATAATTGTGGTATTTGTTAAGCGCTTACTCTGCCTAACACTGTATTAATTGCTGGGGTAGATACAAGCTTAATCAGGTCTCACATGGGCCTCACAGTCCCCCAAGTAGAGGGGAGAAGGAGGCCCTGGGAGTCAGATGACCTTGGTTTTAATACCGGCTCTGTCACCTGCTTTCTGTATGACCCTAGACAAGTGACCTGACTTCTCTGTGCTTCAGTTTCCTCATCTGTAAAATGGGGATTAGATACCTGCCCTCCCTCCAATTTAGATTGTGAGCCCTTGTGGATCAGAGACTATCTTCAACTTAATTATCTTGTATCTTCCCCAGCATTTAGTACAGTCCGTGGCACATAGTAAGCAGTCAATCAATGGCATTTATTGAGCACTTACTGTAGGCAGAACACTGTTCTAAGCATTTGGAAAAGTGCAGTACAACTGAGTTGATAGACATGATCCCTGCCCACTAGGTGCTTACCCAAGTATTGTTAGTAGTAGCAGTAGTGGTGCTGGTTCCTTCCCCTCTGCCTTCAAGCCTGCCCACGTCTCCCTCTAAAAAACCCCTCTGTTGCCCCCACTGCCCCTTCTAGTTATCGCCCTATCTCCCTCCTACCCTTCCTTTCCAAACTCCTAGAATGAGTCATCTACACTCACTGCCTCGAATTCTTCAACTCCAACTCTCTCCTAGATCCCCTCCAATCTGGCTTCCATCCCCTACACTCCACCGAAACTGCCCTCTCAAAGGTCACCAATGACCTCCTTCTTGCCAAATCCAATGGCTCCTACTCTATCCTAATCCTTCTCGACCTCTCAGCTGCTGTGGATCACCCCCTTCTCCTAAACATGCTATCCAACCTTGGCTTCACAGACTCCGTCCTCTCCTGGTTCTCCTCTTATCTCTCCTGCCATTCATTCTCAGCCTCCTTTGCGGGCTCCTCCTCCCCTTCCTCCCCCCCCCCCCCCCCCCATCCCCTTATTGTAGGTGTTCCTCAAGGGTCAGTTCTTGGTCCCCTTCTGTGCTCTATCTACACTTACTCCCTTGGTGAACTCATTCGCTCCCACGGCTTCAACTATCATTTCTAAGCGGATGACACCCAAATCTACATCTCTGCCCCTGCTCTCTCTCCCTCCCTCCAGGCTCCTATCTTCTGCTTTCAGGACATCTCTATCTGGATGTCTGCCCACCATCGACAACTCAATAAATCCAAGACTGAGCTCCTTATCTTCCCTCTAAAACCCTGTCCTCTCCCTGACTTTCCCATCACTGTAAATGGCACTACCATCCTTCCTGTCTCACAAGCCCACAACCTTGGTGTCATCCTTGACTCCATTCTCTCATTCACCCCACACACCCAATCTGTCATCAAAACCTGCTGGTCTCACCTCCACAACATTTCCAAGATCCGCCCGTTCCTCTCTATCCAAACCGCTACCTTGCTGGTTCAATCTCTCATACTATCCCGACGGGATTACTACATCAGCCTCCTCTCTGATCTCCCATCCTCCTGTCTCTCCCTGCTTCAGTCTATACTTCACTCTGCTGCCCAGATTATCTTTGTACAGAAGCGCTCTGGGCATGTGTACTCCCCTCCTCAAAAATCTCCAGTGGCTGCCTGTCAACCTAGGAATCAAGTAAAAACTCCTCACTCTCGGTTTCAAGGCTCACCATCACCTCACCCCCTCCTACCTCACCTCCCTTCTCTCCTTCTACAACCCAACCCACATCCTCCACTCCTCTGTCACTCACCTCCTCGCTGCCTCATTCTCTCCTGTCCCACTGTCGACCCCCGGCCCACATCCTTCCCCTGGCCTGGAATGCCCTCCCTCCACACATCTGCCAAGCTAGCTCTCTTCCTCCCTTCAAAGCCCTACTGAGTGCTCACCTTCTCCAGGAGGCCTTCCCAGACTGAGCCCCCTTTTTCCTCTCCTCCTCCCCATCCCCCCTCTGCCCTACCTCCTTCCCCTCCCCACAGCACTTGTATATATTTATACACATTTATTACTCTATTTTACTTGTAAATATTTACTACTTTATTTTGTTAATGATGTGCATATAGCTATAATTCTATTTTATTCTGATGGTTTTGACACCTGTCTACATTTTGTTTTGTTGTCTGTCTCCCCCTTCTAGACTGTGCCCCCTCCTTCCTCTCCCCCTCCTCCCCCTCCCCCTCCTCCTCCCCATCCCCCCTGCCTTACCTCCTTCTCCTCCCCACAGCACCTGCATATATGTATATATGTTTGTACGTATTTATTACTCTATTTATTTTATTTGTACATATTTATTCTATTTATTTGATTTTGTTGATATGTTTTGTTTTGTTGTCTGTCTCCCCCTTCTAGACTGTGAGCCCGCTGTTGGGTAGAGACCGTCTTTATATTTTGCCAACTTGTACTTCCCAAGAGCTTAGTACAGTGCTCTGCACACAGTAAGCGCTCAATAAATACGATTGAATGAATGAATGTGAGCCCGTTGCTGGGTAGGGACTGTCTCTAAATGTTGCCAAGCTCTTAGTACAGTGCTCTGTACACAAAGAGTGCTCAATAAATACGATTGAATGAATGAATAGCAGTAGGAGAGGAGTAATAATAGTTTTGTTGTGATATTGTTATTATTATTATTCCTTCCACAAAATTTTTGGCCTGGAGCCTCAGGGCAGGAAACAGGAGGTTAAAGGGATGGTAGTGTGAAAGTAAGAGGTGGGAGGATGGAATTCTTTTTTAAATGTTATTTGTTAAATGCTTAGTATTTGTCAAGCACTGATCTAAGGGCTGGGGTACAAAGAAGTAATCAGGTGAGACACAGTCCCTATACCACATGGAGCTCACAGTCTAAGTAGTAGGGAGAGCAAATATTAAATCCCCATTTTGCAGTTGAGAAACTGAGGCACAGAGAAATTAAGTGACTTGCCCAAGGTTCATTCATTCAACTGTATTTATTGAATACCATATTCATTGAATAGTTGAATTATTGAATATTTATTGAATGCCAAGATCATACTGCAGGCAATTGCCGGGGGCAGATTTAGAACCCAGGTTCTCTATCTCCCAGGCCTGTGCTCTTTCCATTAGGTCATGCTGCTTCCCAGCCTATGTTAAATATATTAAAGATCAGATTAGATCATGTGACTAAAGAGCACTGAAGCTCACCTTGGTGTGTTTGAAGCTGTTTGCTGAAAAATATGACTTTAGGATTAATAAAGTATTGAAATAGTCCACCTGGGAGAGAACCAGGACCTAAGAAAGGACGATGAAAGCGAGGGCGGGGGCCAGAGGCAAGCTTGGGTCGGCACAAGCGGGATCTGGCCACTGGATTGGATGAAGTTAATTCTGGGATTTGGAGGCTGAGGGGCAGGGTCTTTGATTCCCAGAATTGGAAAGGTTGGGCCCTGAGGAGGGTCCTGAGAAAAAGAGGGAAGGTAGGGGTTCCAACCAGGAGCACCAAATCTGTTGACCAGGGGAAAGGCATGGCTGAGTGGAAGGAGAAATAAAGCCAAAGAAGTGGCTCTTGGTGGCTCCTACTACTGGAAATGGGGTGGTGGTCCCCTCCTTCCCATACGGCCTCCCCATCTTCTCCCCACCCCTGCAAGGGAGAGGTGCTAAAGAAAGCTCCTTGGCCAGTGGAGAGGGAGAGGCAGAAGCCTGTTATAACAATAATAATAATAATGATGGCATTTGTTAAATGCTTACTTATGTGCCAAGCACCGTTTTAAGTGCTGGGGTAGATACAAGGTAATCAGGTTGTCCATTGTGGGGCTCACAGCCTTATTCTCCATTTACAAATGAGTTAACTGAGGCACAGAGAAGTCAAGTGACTTGCCCAAAGTCACACAGCTGATCAGTGGTGGAGCTGGGATTAGAACCCACAACCTCTGACTCCCAAGCCCATGCTCTTTCCACTGTACCACACTGCTTCAATGTTATGTTATGTTGAGAAGCAGCGAGGCCATGGGGAAAAAGTACAGGCCTAGGAGCCAGAGGACCTGGTTTCTAATCCTGGCTCCGTCTCATGTCTGCTTTGTGACCTTGGCCAAATCACTGCACTTCCTCAGTTACCTCATCTGTAAAATGGGGATTAATACTTGTTCTCCCTTTTGCGGAGATTGTGAGCCCTATGTGGGACCTGCTGTTCTTTATATCTGCCCCAGCACTTAGCACGGTGCTTGACAAATAGTAAGTGCTTAACAAATACCATTATCGTTATTATTCCTCTCCCAAGCACTGAGTACAGTGCTCTCTGCACAATAAATTCTCAATAAATATGATTGATTGATTGATCCAAAACCAGGGTTGGAAAGCAATCAGAGGACAATGTGGTGGAGAGCCATACTGAGGCATCAGATAAATTGGGGAAACTAACGATTAAGAAATAAGTCTTTGGCTATGACTTCAGAAAGGTTTGGAGATCCCTCTAGACTCTAAGCTCATTGTGGGCAGGGATCAGGTTTACCAACTCTGTTACATTGTACTCTCCCAAAGCACTTAGTACAGTGCTCTGCACTTCGTAAGCCCTCAACAAATATAATTGATTGATTGATCAATCAATTTTAGACTGTGAGCCCACTGTTGGGT
Source organism: Tachyglossus aculeatus (assembly GCF_015852505.1). Taxonomy (NCBI): domain Eukaryota; kingdom Metazoa; phylum Chordata; class Mammalia; order Monotremata; family Tachyglossidae; genus Tachyglossus; species Tachyglossus aculeatus. The sequence goes on along the minus strand of NC_052070.1, from coordinate 47,319,681 downwards.
AGGGACTGTCTCTATGTGATGCCAATTTGTACTTCCCAAGCGCTTAGTACAGTGCTCTGCACATAGTAAGCGCTCAATAAATATGATTGATTGATTGATTGATTGATTGATCACAAGGAATTTTCTGTTGAGTGGGTGGAAAAGTTTGCAGAGGGTGGAGGAGACAAGTAGCATGGCCTAGTGGAAAGAGCCTGGGCCTTCAAGTCAGAAGACCTGGGTTCTAATCCCAACTCTGCCAACTGCTTGCTGTGTGACTTTGGGCAAATCACTAAACTTCTCTGTGCCCCAGACTCCTCAACTTTAAAATAGGGATTCAATCCTATTCTCTTCTACATAGACTGTGAGCCCCATGTGGGACACGGACTGTGTTCACCCTAGTAAACATATCTACCCCAGCATGTAGAACAGTGCTTGACACATAGTAACTGCTTAACAAATACCATAAAAGAGGAGGAGAAGATCCTGGAACAATAAATTCTGATAGAATATTTCAAGCTCTTAGAAGTTAAGGAGGAGAGAAGATTTCTTGAAAGTAGGCTTCTCAAAGAAAGGGGAGAAAGGAAGGATCCAAGTGCTTAGTACTGTGCTCTGCACACAGTAAGTGCTCAATAAATATGATTCAATGAATGAATGGGATTGATAGGAGAGGAAAAGAAAGATAAGGGTAAAGGGAATTTGAGCAGAAGGATTTTAGAATTCAGAGAAAAAAGGGCAGACTAAAGGTAGGGTGAAAGGGTGGGTCAGAATTAGAATGAAAACTCATGCTTGATCAATCGTATTTATTGAGTGCTTGCTGTGTGCAGAGCACTATACTAAGAGCTTGGGAGAATAAAATGTAACAGACACATTCCCTGCCCACAGTGAGCTTGATCATCTTGGTTTTTGTCTTTGAAGTCTCAACACATCCTTGTCATTTGCCTCCTGAACTCTCTTCTCTAGTTCCGTATTTTTCTGTCTTTTCCTCATTGCATTCTCACTCCCACCCCCTCTAACACCTGCTCTTCCACCCCAGGCTAGGTTCCCATCACTTCCTCATCTTCCCAGGTTTCCCTAAGTCCTCAGTTTAGAGAAAGCAGGAATCTAAGGAAAAAATAGAGAAGAAAAAAATTACAAAATTTCAACTTTCAAGAGAGCAAAATTAATTTATTGCAGCTAATAGGGTTATAAAAGTACAGACAGAGTAATAATTTATTCAGATTGAGTCAAATGATTAACAGTAATATAATCAGTGTTCCCAGAGCAACTGATTTCCATTTCCACCACTGCTTATATCTCACCTAAATATTTCCTACAACAGTCTAAGCCACATCATCACCATCATCACCAATCACCATAGCAACCCCCATGTTGTCCCAGGAACCCTTCTTCCACATGCACACATGATGTATGTGGGGGAAATCCAGAAGAATAATGAATCCACTGGAAGGAGTGTTTCTCGGAGAGGGAGGAGATGGAGACAGAGTGAATGTCCAGAGTTCATGTTTCAAGTTGAGGACTGGTTGTTTGGATGTACTCCTTACCTCTGAAACGTAACTGTGCTCTTAGTTCTTTGAGGTCATTTTGGATTTCCCTCAGCATGCTCCTGATGTCCTCATCAAAAGTGTTTTGACCTGACCGAAGAAAAGTAATAGTAAAAGGCTTCTAAGAAGTATTATTATTAATTGTAATAATAATAATAATAATTGTCACACTTCTCCTCTAGGAGACCTTCCCCGACTTGACCGTCATTTCCTCTTCTCCCATTCCCTTCTGTGTCGACCTTGCACCGGGATTTGCACCCTTTATTCACCCAACTCTCAGCCCCACAGTGCTTAGGTACATATCTGTAATTTATAGTAATGTCTGTCTCCCCCTCTGGAATGTAAGTTACCTGTGGACAGGGAAGGTGTCAACCAACTATATTATGTTGTACTTTTCCAAGCACTTAGTGCCATGCTCTACACACAGTAAGCGCTCAATAAATGCAATTGATTGATTGATTGATTTTTAAACACTTTCTATGTGCTAAACCCTCATTAAGATTATCGTCAGACACAGCCCCTGCCCCATTCATTCATTCAATCGTATTTATTGAGCACTTACTGTGTTCAGAGCACTGTACTAAGCGCTTGGGAAGTACAAGTTGGCAACATATACAGACGGTCCCTACCCAACAGCGGGCTCACAGTCTAGAACATAGACCCCATGTGAGGTCCACATTCAAGTAGGAGGGAGAACAGATATAGAATCCCCAGTTTATAGATGAGGAAACTGAGGTACAGAGAGGTTAAGTGACTTGCCCAACATCACATATCAGGCTAAAGAAGCAGCATGGCATAATGGATAGAGCATGGGCCTGGGAATCAGACGGTCATGGATTCTAATCCTCGCTCTGCCACTTGTTTGCTGTCTGACTTTGAGCAAGTCACTTCACTTCTCTGGGCCTCAGCTACCTCATCTGTAAAACGGGGACTGAGACTGTGAGCCCCACTTGGGACAGGGACTGTGTCCAAGCCGATTTGCTTGTACCAACCTCAGCGCTTAGTACAGTGCCTGGCTTATAGTAAGTGCTTAACAAATACCATAATTATTATTATTGTTTTCAAAGAGTTTACCCTGGAGTTTACCCCTACTCCTGGCCTACTCTCAGCCTGCCCGTCAGCCAAGATTTCTCTGGAAAGTACTCAGGAGGTTAGTACCTTTCCTTCACGCATTCCCATAAAGAGAAATGCTCTGGAATACACAGATTGTCTTTCCCACATCTTCCTCCAGCTTGTATTTTGAACCCTTTTGTAAGAATCATCTTCTGCACATCTGGATTTGGGGTTTCGATTTCCAGGACTGTATTGAGAAGATAGTGAGACTCTCTCCTTTGCACTTTTTATGTTCTCTGGATAATATGTCGGGATTTTATACATGATAAATAACAAAGAGCAATAATAAGGAGAATCACAATGGTCTTGTCTTCTCTTACCCTGAATGGTTTTGACTTGGAAGCTAGATTCCACCACACGACTGTTGAGGGGCTGGGTCTCGCGGTAATCATTGTGGATCGTGTTGTTATTACGGTCGAGCAAAGAGTTTTCCAACTTTATAATCTGCAAACACAGAGGCTGCTTTAGAAGGGCTAGAGAAGGCCAATGGGTTACTTGCAAAGGCTGAGAAAGCCCATTCTGGAGAATTAATTCCCAACCTCCTGGCAGAACAGGTCAGGAGACATGACCTAGAGGTGGAAGGAAATGGAGCAGCTTCTCTGAAAGTTTAGAAGCTACCCTCGTTTGGGGTCACAGTCAACTACTGACCGCTCTCTGTTTCCGAACAAGGTTCAGGGCTCTGGGTCAGGCTACTGAGGCTGAGGAAAAAAGCTACAGAAACAGAAAAGAAGACTTGACTGTAAACTAGACTATAGGTTTGTTATGGGCAGGGAATGTGTTTGTTTACTGTTGTATTATTCTCTCCCAAATTCTTAGTACAGTGCTCTGCACACAGTAAGTGCTCAATGAAAGCGATCGACTGACTGACTGGCAAGAAGACTCTCCGTCCAGGCTGGACAGCTGACATGCTCTCCCAGCTCTGGCCCTGAAGCCCATGGGGATCCAGTCAGGATTTCTGGGGGCTTCCTGTTTTCTGATCCCCTTCCAAGGCTCGGAGTCTTCCTCCTCTGTGCCTTAACATCTGGGCTATGTCTCGTCCTCTGGGCGAGAGGAAAGGCCTCAACTAGAGGTTTTCTAACTGGGAATGCAGTCATTATGGAAAACGGCATGGGCAAAAAATAATGAGAATTGGATGGGAGAGGAAGGAGGATCAGCTGGGAGGCTGATCTGGGTAGGAGTAGGGCGTAAAATGAAGGTGGTATACATGAAGGGGAATGACATGATAGGGGAGGCTGCTTCAGATTGATCCTTCAGGCCACAGCGGTCTTAAAATGGTTGAAAGCTTCTGGGCCAGAGTAGGGAAGTCAAGAAATAGTAGCTTGAAAATAAGTGGCACAATGAACGTAGGCCTATTCAGAGTGCCCCCTATTTCAAGCATCTGGATGGAACCTTGGGTGGAACCAGAAGTCACAAATATCCATCCCCTCACTATCCCTTATGGGGTTTTCCACAGTGCATTCATGAGCCCTCCAGCTGAGAAAGTAGAAAAAACCCCAAAGCAGGACTGAGTCTTGAGAGGAAGGCGGAAAGGATATAGATGGGAGATGGGAAAGAAGCAGAAAAGGAAGGGCATCCAAGCTGGAAGTGTCCCAGGGTACCCACAGAAGGGGTGAAGAATCAGACCCAGGCAATAGGTAGGAAGCTGAGGAAGTCAGGAAAGCAGCTGATGCCTGACCCAGGATGGATGGTGATGTTACCTGAGCAAGAGAAACAGTGATGGGGGCATCAAAAATAGTCCAGATGACACTCTCGTAGCATGGGGGTGTAGTCAGAGAGCCGTGGTACCTGTAGAAGTCATCAATATTTTTGGGCAACATACTCAGGACATCAATGGAAGTCAGGTTAGTGGATTGTCCTAACAGAGAAAGACAAGCAGGAGATTCAGTGTTCAAACAGTCTGCTGGCAAGTCCAGAGCTGGGGCTTAGGGGGCACCAAGTGTCAGGCTGAGATGGCGCCAACCCCATGCTAGAATCCCCTAGGATTTTGCCCAGTGAAGAAGAGACGGAAGGATAGACATGAATTTCTCCAACCTTCCTGAATCCGTGCGCTACACTTTCCAACCAGAGATGGGTTTTTAAGTGAATGGAAGGAAAATGGCAAACTAGGCTTAGTAGATGGTGAAGGTGACGCGGAGAGAAGGAAATTCTGTGGTTGAGTTCTTAGCAACCGGGACCAGCGTGGCCATGCCCTGTGAGCTGACCATCTCCTGCTCCTGCCAGGCCCTCCAGGTAAATGTCAAAACATCACAGAGTCAGGGTAAACTCTCCCATTAGATTCTAAGCAGCTTGAGGCCAGGCATTGTGTGTTTTGCTTTTGGTGTACTCTCACTCAGCAGGCTCGCAATAAATTCCACCAATGGATTGATTGCTTTTGGGTAGCTACCTTACCTGAACCCAGCACAGTGTTTAAACCATGGCTGATGCCAACGGAAGCAGAAGCAGTGTCCTGGCACTAAGGCCCTGAGCCCAATTTTCACTTTGCTTCTGAGTCTCTCTGCTGCAGGGTTGTGGGACAGGAAGGAAAGGTGAATGAGATAATTCACTAGAAACCCCAGGTTTGGACCCCAACCTGGACAGAGCCAGTCTAATTCTTGGCACCACCAAGGGCTTGCAGAGTTTGCCCCGGGCAGACAAAGCCACCCCCTTCTTTCATTCATTCATTCATTCAATTGTATTTATTGAGCGATTACTGTGTGCAGAGCACTGTACCAAGCACTTGGGAAGTACAAGTTGGCAACATGTAGAGATGATCCCTAACCAACAACGGACTCCTAACAGTCTAGAAGGGGGAGAGAGACAACAAAACAAAACATGTGGACAGGTGTCAAGTCATCAGAATAAACAGAAATAAAGCTAGATGAACATCAGAGCCCCACTTGCAATTGGTCTGCCCAATGGCAGCACTGCACTGGACACTCCCTCAGCAGGAAGCGGAGGGTCAGCTGGCTGTTGGTTGGGACGACTGTCAGGCAAAATGGCCATTGGGAGGCTTGTTGAAGGCAGCCATCTCGTAGCCCCAAATCCCTCTCTGCCCATCTCAAGCTGCTCCCTGTCAACAGAGCCAGTACTCTGAATGCAAACCTCCATATATTGTGTCCCCTGCAGGGCCAAATAGCATGTGACCTCAGGTCAGGGCCTTTTCCTCTGGGCACCTCCTTTCTTTTCCATAAGTTTGGAAGCTGTTCCCTGCCCCCTCTTCCTCACAGAGGCCTCCTGAGAATTCATTAGCGTCTTCGACAAAATCTGCCAAGTGCATTGGGCCCTTGGGGGAGAGGTGTCATGTAAATACCAGGAGGTGGTGGTTATTGATGAGAAAATATGTTCCAGGACTTAGAGAAAGCTGCAAAGTAAACACAAGGTGACAGGGTCTTCTGACTATTGGCAGACCCAGCACAGCTGCACTGGGGGATCCAGCTACTCCAGACTCAGAGAGAGGGGGTATCCTGGAGACCAAAAAGCCCCGGCCCAGGGAGACTGGGGTGGGAGACAGTTTTGGGTGGCAGGCCTGCTCTTTCTACCTTTGTTTTGAGAACCAAAGCTTCCAGCAAAACTTCCTCCAAAGACCCTGCAGGCCTACAAATGAGTGTTGAGTCCCTGGAGAAGAAGGTCGTCGCCGTCAGAGATAGGTCAGAATGCCCTATGAGTGGAGGGGCTAAGAAAACTCCTAGCAACAGCCCTGTCATTTGATAATGGGAACGGCAGGGTTGCCCCTTGCGACAACCGCAGCAAAGTGACTGCCCCTCTTCTCAGCAAGAACTGAGTCCCAACCCTTCCCCTAGACTGCTCCAATCTGGCTTCCGTCCCCTACACTCCACCGAAACTGCCCTCTCAAAGATCACCAATGACCTCCTTCTTGCCAAATCCAATGGCTCCTACTCTATCCTAATCCTCCTCGACCTCTCAGCCGCCTTTGCTATTGTGGACCACCCCCTTCTCTTCAACATGCTATCCAAACTTGGCTTCACAGACTCCATTCTCTCCTGGTTCTCCTCATCTCTCTGGCCATTCATTCTCGGTCTCCTTTGCGGGCTCCTCCTCGCCCCTCCCATTCCCTTACTGTAGGTGTTCTTCAAGGGTCAGTTCTTGGTCCCCTTCTGTTCTCTATCTACACTCACTCCCTTGGTGAACTCATTTGCTCCCACAGCTTCAACTCTCATCTCTACGCGGATGACACCCAAATCTACATCTCTGCCCCTGGTCTCTCTCCCACCCTCCAGGCTTGTATCTCCTCCTGCCTTTAGGACATCTCCATCTGGATGTCTGCCCACCATCTAAAACTCAATAAATCCAAGACTGAGCTCCTTATCTTCCCTTCCAAACCCTGTCCTCTCCCTGACTTTCCCGTCACTGTAGATGGCACTACCATCCTTCCTGTATCACTAGCCCGCAACCTTGGTGTCATCCTCGACTCCGCTGTCTCATTCACCCCACACATCCAGTCTGTTACCAAAACCTGCCGGTCTCACCACAACATCGCCAAGATCTGCCCTTTCCTCTCCATCCAAACCGCTACCTTGCTGGTTCAATTTCTCACCCTATCCCGACTGGATTACTGTATCAGCCTCCTCTCTGACCTCCCATCCTCCTGTCTCTCCCGCTTCAGTCTATACTTCACTCTGCTGCCAGGATTATTTTTGTACAGAAATGCTCTGGGTATGTCACTCCCCTCCTCAAAAATCTCCAGTGGTTGCCTGTCAACTTACGAATCAAGCTAAAACTCCTCACTCTCAACTTCAAGGATCTCCATCACTTCGCCCCTCCTACCTCACCTCCCTTCTCTCCTTCTACAGCCCAGCCTGAAACCTCCGCTCCTCTGCTGCTAACCTCCTCACTGGGCCTCGTTCTCACCTGTCCCAACATCGATCCCTGGCCCACGTCCTTCCCCTGACCTGGAATGCCCTCCCTCCACATATCCACCAAACTAGTTCTCTTCCTCCCCTCAAAGCTCTACTGAAAGCTCACCTCATCCAGAAGGCCTTCCCAGACGGAGCCCCCTTTTTCCTCTCCTCCTCCCCATCCCCCCACCTCTGCCCTACCTCCTGTCCCCACAGCACTTGTATATATTTGTACAGATTTATTACTCTGTTTATTTTACTTGGACATATTTACTACTCTATTTTGTTAATGATGTGCATATAACTATAATTCCATTTATTCTGATGGTTTTGACACCTGTCTACATGTTTTGTTTTGTTGTCTGTCTCCCCCTTCTAGACTGTGAGCCTGTTGTTGGGTAGGGACCGTCTCTATATGTCATCATCAATCGTATTTATTGAGTGCTTACTATGTGCAGAGCACTATACTAAGCACTTAAAAAAAGCACTGTTCTAAGCGCTGGGGCGGTGACAAGGTGATCAGGTTGTCCCACGGGGGGCTCACAGTCTTCATCCCCATTTTCCAGATGAGGGAACTGAGGCGCAGAGAAGTGAAGTGACTTGCCCAACGTCACACAGCTGGCAATTGGCGGAGCAGGAATTTGAACCCATGACCTCCGACTCCAAAGCCTGTGCTCTTTTCCACTGAGCCACGCTGCTTCTCCAACTTGTCGCCAACTTGTACTTCCCAAGCGCTTAGTACAGTGCTCTGCACACAGTAATTGCTCAATAAATACAATTGAATGAATGAATGAATCTTCCTGAGCAAAGAGGAGGGGAGCTGAGTTGGGACTCTCCGCTTCCCCCAGGCTTCTGAACACTAGGAGCTCTGTTGCCCTGGACCATGGAAGCAGCAGGAGTCAGGGCCTGAGAGCCAGAAGGACCTGGGTTCTAATCTCTGCTCTGCCACATGTCTGCTGTGTGACCTTGGACAAGTCACTTTCTGTGCCTCAGTTACCTCATCTGTAAAATGGGGATTAGGACATGGACTATGTCCAACCTGATAAGCTTATATCTACCCTGTCCACATGTTTTGTTTTGTTGTCTGTCTCCCCCTTCTAGACTGTGAGCCCATTGTTGGGTAGGGACCATCTCTATATGTTGCCAACTTGTACTTCCCAAGCACTTAGTACAGTGCTCTGCACACAGTAAGCACTCAATAAATATGATTGAATGAATGAATGAATGAATACCCCAGAGCTTAATATAGTGCCTGGAACATAGGCATTTAACAAATACCATAAAAAAAAAAGCAGAGCATCGTGGAGTACACATCCCAAGAAAGAGCTTTCTCTGCCTGTGTTCTTCAGAGGAAGATCAGCTGGTAAGATGCTGCCTTTCTATTCGGACTCCTCACCCCACTTCTTCTACTCCCTCCCTTTCTCTTGCGCTTAGAGATCTGAATAGAGATCCCAGAAGTCTACCTGCATATTTGACCTTGGCCAGGTGCTTCAGGAGTTGGCTGTAGTAAGTATTCTCTGCATTTCCAGCCTGTAGAAAGAATGCAAATCAGGGATTAGGTTCAGGGGCAGGGAGGCATCTAACTTTCTTCCTTGGATTCAACTGTTTGTTCCTTGGATTCAGCTGTCTTCCTGGCAAAGAGGTGGGGAGGAGGGGCTAAAGGGGAAAACCCAGGAATCCTTTTCATCTTTGCCTTTGCTTGGCTGGACAAATTACTCACCATGGCTCAGTTTCCTCATTTTTAAAATGGGAACAACACCAATGTTTGAGAACTTCCAAGAAGTCTGTGTCTGTCACATGAGGGCTTCAGAGTAACAAAAGAAGTGAGTTGTTTTTTTTAAAGTTCCTCCCTGGCTTCAGATCCCTTTTTAAGTAATGGAACTTAAAAAGGCACCTGGATTTCAGATCAGGCTTCTGGTAGGGAGGTATCAATAAGTGAAAACGAGCCCTGAGCACTCCAAGAGGGTTCCTTGGTGCTGATTTGATTTGATTTGATTTGTTGAAGGAGACAGAAGAGTATCGTCGGTGGGTTTAGTTCATGGCTTTCCTTCCTCTGTACACACACACTGACTCTCTCTGAGACATGGGGCAGGACTACTCTGGCATTTGTTTGAGTTCATCTCTCTTAAGATCATAAAAGGGTTTCCACTGCCATATCCATTATCTCTCTTGATCCTCAAAGCAGGGTGGCTGCCCCTATTGTCAGCAAGAACAGGCGGGGTGCATGTAATGAGAAATGAATTCTCAGGGTGATGAGAAGAAGCGTGGCTCGGGGAAAGAGCCCGGGCTTTGGAGTCAGAGGCCATGGGTTCAAATCCTGGCTCCGCCGCTTGTCAGCTGTGTGACTTTGGGCAAGTCACTTAACCTCTCTGGGCCTCAGTTACCTCATCTGTAAAATGGGGATTAAGACTGTGAGCCCCACGTGGGACAACCTGATAACCTTGTAACCTCCACGGTGCTTAGAACAGTGCTTTGCACATAGTAAGCGCTTAATAAATGCCATCATTATTATTATTATTATCATGTACCTTCCTGAGTGAAGAGGAGGGGAGCTGAGTTGGAACCCCACTGGGTTTCTGAACACTAAGAGCTTGTGGCCCCACATCATGGAAACAGCATGACCTAGTTGAAAGAGCAGAGGCTTGGGAGTCAGAGAACCTGGGTTCTAATCCTGGCTCCACCACTTGTCTGGTGTGGGAGGCTGGGCGAATCACTTACCTTTTCAGTGTCTCAGTTTCCTCATCTATAAAATGGGGATGGAAGTCTTCCTCCCCTTTAGACTGGGAATCCCTCGTGAGGCAGGTACTGTGTCTGATTGGATTGTAACTACTAACAGAAGCAGTGTGGCTCAGTGGAAAGAGCACGGGCTTGGGAGCCAGAGGTAATGGGTTCTAATCCCAGCTATGCCACTTAGCTGTGTGACTTTGGACAAGTCATTTCATTTCTCTGTGCCTCAGTTACCTCATCTGGAATATGGGGATTATTACCCCAATGCTTAGTTCAATACTTGGCAGAGAGTAAGTGCTTAACTAATACCACAATTACCCCCACAAAGGCAGTGGAGGAGAGGAGGAAGGAAACCAGTCCCCTGTAAACGCTGAACGGCTGTTGGGCTGCAGGTACTGGAAAAAGTGAACAAATGCTATCTCTGCCTCTGGATATTCAAGTGTTAAATTGGATACTGTCCATCTGGTCCACTTTGCTTTTCCCCCCAACCCATCACCCAAGATGGGAAAAGAAAAGTCCACCTGAAAGTATTATTCCAGTGTGGGAGAAAGGGTATCCTCGGTTTCCCAAGAACTTTTGTGGTGCCCATTCCCAGAACTTTATTTTTCAAACACCAGGGCTATGGCTGACTCCCAGGACAGCAATCTCTTCTGGAATACTGGGAGGTCAGCAGCTCGGGGCTCTTTCTCTACCACATTCATAGATCACTCTAGCGGCCTCCATCACCTCAGCCTGGCCAAACCCCCTCGTTCATCCCAACCGGGCCCAGTTCCAACCTACCACAAATAGGGCTGCCAACACTGCCAGGCCATTGGGCTTTTTTAGGGCGTCTTTATAGCTGGCATATCGATCAGAGTTATAATGGACAATGTGCAACTGCGGAGAGACAAAATCAGGTTAAGGTTGAGGCTCAGTATCTCTGGGTGGACTGGGCTGAAACGAGAGCTAATGCTTCAGTGCCCAAAGGCAGAGGAAAGAACACAGATTAGGGCTTAATAGTTGAGGCTTCCATTACCCCGACGCACCTTCCCACAAGTCCTCATTCCACCTGGGATTCTGGTAACAGCAAACCCCAATCACTCGAAAACTAAAACTCTGTTGGAAGTGAGGCAGATGTAGGAGCTGAGATGTGCCTGTTTTCTCTAGCCTCACTCCAGTCCTTTCCTCCTGACTGATGTTGACTCCCATCCAGAAAACACCCCTGGATTATTATTATTATTTTTATTATTGTTGTTATTGTATTTGTTAAGTGCTTACTATGTGCCAGGCACTGTACTAAGTACTGGGGTGGAGACAAGCAAATCGGGTTGGACACAGTCCAACATAGGGCTCTCAATCTCAATCCCCATTTTACAGATCAGGGAAGTGAGGCACAGAGAAGTGAAATGACTTGCCCAAGGTCACACAGCAGACAAGTGGGGGAGCCAGGATTAGTCCCGAATCCCACATCATCATAGATGTCACCCAATCCAAGCCATGCCCATGAAGCTGAGCTGTTTCAGCAGAGGCTCAAGGCTAGTTCGACAGACATTACAGAGGGAACCTGAGTTGGGCACAGGTGATAATAATAATAATAATGTTGGTATTTGTTAAGCACTTACTATGTGCCAAGCACTGTTCTAAGCACTGGGGGGGATACAAGGTAATCAAGGTTGGCCCACGTGGGGCTCACAGTCTTCATCCCCATTTTACAGATGAGGGAACTGAGGCACAGAGAAGTGAAGTGACTTGCCCAAAGTCACACAGCTGACAAGTGGTGGAGCCGGGATTAGAACCCATGACCTCTGACTCCCAAGCCCAGGCTCTTGCCACTTAGCCACACTGCTTCTCTGCAATGAGGCGATGAGGAAGAATTCTTTTCCTGAACCTTCTGACCCTGTCTGTGATCCTTCCCAAATCTCTTGAGGCACAGCCCCAGAGTGTGATGAACACTAACAGGTGGGTTATTTCAGTAAATTCTTGATATTTTAATAGCCAGAAATCTGGGTCTACAAAAATCAGGGGAAAGCCTAAGGCAAGAATAATAGGGCAGTGAAGGGGAAGGGGTGGCCAGGGTGAGTCTTGGGTGGATATAGGGATGAATTGTCACCTCTGACTGAGATGAACCAGACTCAGACTCTGGAACATCCAGTGAATGCAGCTGGCTTTGAACCAGTCTGCCTAGGTGGTCAGGGTGATGGGGAGTGAAAATATGACCAGAGCAGGGCTCCTCCCCCTTATATATGTTTCCTCTTGCTCCCACCTCCTGATCACAGCCGGGGTCAATTTCAGCCCAGAAAAGCAGGTGTTCTAGTGGAAAGAGCACAGGCCCAAGAGTCAGAGGACCTGGGTCCTAATCCCGGCCCTGTTGATTATCTGCTATGTGACCTTAGGCAAGTCACTTAACTTCTCTGTACTTCAGTTACCTCATCTGTAAAATGGGGATTAAATCCTACTCTGTCCTACCTAGACTGTGAGCCCCATGTGGGACAGGGACTGTGTCCAACCTGAGTATTTTGTATATACCCTGGAATTTAGGACAGGGCTTGGCTCATAGTAAGCACTTAACAAGTATCATTAAAATAAAAAGAGCAGCAGCATAGGGTAATAAGAGTGAGTTGGGCATTCAGGGTCATCATAATGGGCTCCCTTGATGTTGTTGGGCACAAGGCCAAGTCTCTTGTGCCCAATTTTATTAATGATGTGTATATAGCTATAATTCTATTTATCTATTCTGATGGTATTGACACCTGTCTACTTGTTTTGTTGTCTGTCTCCCCCTTCTAGACTGTGAGCCCATTGTTGGGTAGGGACCTTCACTATATGTTACCGATTTGTACTTCCCAAGCGCTTAGTACAGTGCTCTGCACACAGTAAGCGCTCAATAAATACATTTGAATGATTGATTGAATGAAGGAATGAATAAATGAAATATTACAGCAGACCTGGGTATGATGAGGGCTTGGTGTAGCACCAACAAAACCCAGAGGTGAAACTGGGGTGCGGTGGTAGTGAACAAGTACTGTACATTACTGTTGATAAAGGGGAACCCAGGAATTGCTGGCAAAACCCTATTTACTAAAGGTTTTCATTCCTGATTGTCCCCCTTCTGGACTGTACATTCCTTGTGGGCAGGAAACAAATCTACCAACTCTGTTGTATCATACTTTCCCAAGTGCTTAGTATAATGCTCTGCCCACAGTGAACACCCAAGAAATTCCATGGATGATGTACTTATGACCCACCCTGCTGCCAAGAAGAGGTACGGGCCCGTCCCTACAGGTACCTCGGCAACGTGTCTCATCCCGTCCACCGTGTGCTCAGAGCCGCTGGTTTCCAAGCTCTGTCCGCCCCAGTGAAAGTGCAGCTGCACAGCAGTGTAGGTCCCGGGCAGTCCATTGGTGATCTGCATGGTGGGTGGCAGGTTGATATAGACTGGAAGAGAAGAGATTGGGGCGGTTGTTTACGGATGGGATGCGGTCTAGCCGGTTCTCGTAGGCAAGATAGCTCAGAGCCACCCACCCACTAGGCCAGAGCAAGCCGGTGACTGAGGCTAAAACAGTGCGCTGAGAAAGAATGGTGATTCTCCTTTACCAAGGACGAAGGGGAAGAGGGCTGGTAAACTGTTTCTGCTTGTTTTGGGGGGTAGATTAGGCTCAAACATACACCTGCCATACTGCTTACCATCTACTTTAAAACAATCAATCAGCTCACCCCCTCCTACCTCACCTCACTGATCTCCTACTACCACCCAGCCCTCACACTCCACTCCTCTAGTGCCAGTTTATTCACCTTACCATCTCATCTATTTCATCTATCTTGCTGCCAACCCCTTTCCCCTCGTCCCCCTCTCCATCCCCACCGTCTTCCCTCCTTCCCTTCCCCATAGCACCTGTATATATGTATATGTTTGTACATATTTATTACTCTATTTATTTATGTATTTTACTTGTACATATCTATTCTATTTTATTTTGTTAATATGTTTGGTTTTGTTCTCTGTCTCCCCCTTCTAGACTGTGAGCCCACTGTTGGGTAGGGACAGTCTCTATATGTTGCCAACTTGTACTTCCCAAGCGCTTAGTACAGTGCTCTGCACACAGTAAGTGCTCAATAAATACGATTGATTGATTGATTGATTGATTGATTCCCATGTCCTCTCCCTCTCCTGAAACTCCCTCCCCCTCCATACATGCCAGACAACCACCCTTTCTAAATTCAAAGCCTTATTAAGGTCACATCTCCTCCAAGAGGCCTTCCCCAATTAAGCGCTCTTTCCCCTGCTCACTTTCCCTCCTGCATTGTCTATGCACTTGTGACTTTTAGACACTTGATATTCACCCCAACACCACAGCACTTTTTAAAATTATTTTTTAAGTGTTTACTGTGCATCAAATATCAAACACTGTTCTAAGCGCTGGGGTAGACACAAGTGAATTAGGTTGGACAAAACCCCTGTCCCACTTGGGACTCACAGTCTGAGTAGGAGGGAGAACAGGAGAACTGAGGCCCAAAGAAGTTAAGTGACATGCCCAAGGTCACACAGCAAGCATTTGGCAGAGCCGCGATTAGAACCCAGGTCCTCTGACTTCCAGACCGGGCTCTTACCACCAGGCCATGCTGCTTATACATATCTTTAAATTATGCATTATAAATTACTTATTTATATTGTCTGACCCTCTAGACTGCAAGTGTGTTATAGGCAGGGAACATGTCTGCTAATTCTGTAGTATTGTACTCTCCCAAACACTTAGTACAGTGCACTGCACATAAGTGCTCCATAAATACCATTGATTGATTGATTCAGCCAGAAGATTATCTCCATCTTGGAAATCCTCACTCCTTCAGTCAATCAATCATATTTATTGAATGCTTACTATGTGCCGAGCATTTTACTAAGTACTTGAGAGGGTACAATACAACAGAATCAGCAGACACATTCCCTGCCCATAAAGAGCTTACAGCCTAGAGGGAGAGATAGACAATAATATGGGTAAATAAATAATTTACAATATATAATTTAAAGATATGTACATAAGTGCTGAGGTAAATGGGGCTAGGGTGAATATCAAGTGTCCAAAGGTCATAGATTGAAGTGCTGAAACATTGCAAAAGGAAAAGAGAGCTGGGGAAAAGGGGGCTTAATCTGGGAATGCCTCTTGGAGGAAATGTGACCTTGATAATGCTTTGAAATAGAGAGAGCGGTGGTCTGGCATAAATGGAAGGGGAGGGAGCTCCATATTAGAGGGATGACATGGGAAAGGGGTTAGCACCTAGATAGCTGAGATCAGGTCACAGTGAGGAAGCTGGCGTCAGAGGAGCAGAGTGTGTGGGCTGGGCTGTAGTAAGAAATTAGTGAGGTACGGTGTTGTTTTTCAGGCTGGCTAGATCCTGTATAAAGCTACTCTTGAGATAACTCTCCCAAGTCTCTCTCCCTGAGTGCAGAAGGCGGATTAGCTGGTCAGCACAAGCAAAACAGAGGCTCTTCCATCTGTTTCAGGGAATCTCTCAAACCCACACCCATGACTCTACCTTGGTGCGCTTGCCCTAGGGGCTGCTGGGAGTCACAGACCCCTAGCACCATCTTGGCTCAATTCCTGTGTGGTGACCAGAAGTCTCTCTTTAGACAGAACCATCATGATTTGCATGATTCTGTTCTGCCATCCAGAGTACCTTGGACAGTAAGGGAATGTCACTAGCATGGTAAATTGCTAAATACAACCCTGGCCAGGGAGTTAATGTTTTCAAAAGAGCGATTTAGAGCTTACACTAATCATCCTTGTCATTAGGCTCGCCTCCGCTTAAAAAACGCCAGGTCTAGCCTCCTCCTTGCTTCCACCCCAGCACTGATCCTATGGCCAAAGCTACAGAAGTGGCTCCCTTGAGCTGGCTGTTCTCAAAATGAATGCAGCTCCTGGGAGTGATGTATCAGTGGCTAAATAGAGCAGAACACAGAAGCCCAGGTTCTCAGCCTGCTTGACAGGGATGGGAGCAATATCAACCACTGCTCTGAAATACACTGTATTTCATGTGAAAGTGGTTGAAAGAGTGGGGCAAGTTCAGTGCTGCAGAAACAACTTTAAAATCAATGTCTGAGTCAAGAGGCCTGAGTCAGAAATCGATTCAAAGACAAAAATAGGGAAAAAAGTGAATAGGTAAGTCATCAGGCAAGCTGATTTACAGGTAGGGGAATAGACAACACTGACACATAGAATTTCCTAAATGAATAGTTAGCACTAAGTGAGGGATAAGAAGACATTTTAACAGTTATGCTTCTCAAAAACACAATTACCATTCCCTTTCCGAGGAGTCAGAAGGTCTCAATCCCTGAGACTGTCTGGCGTCACACCACGGGCCAAGCAGAGGGGCTGCATTCCGGTCTCCAGTCTCTCCCCTCTCCGGTCCATACTTCATTCAGCTGCCTAGTCCGTTTTTGTAAAATGTCTTTCTGCACAAATCTCCCCACTCCCTCCAAATCTACCAATGGTTACCTACTTCTCTGCGCATCAAGCAGAAACTCCAGCCCAATATCTTTCAAGCACTCTATCAGCTCTCTCCCTCCTTCTTATCCACTCTCTTCTCCCATAACATTCGCTTTGTTCCTGTCAAGTCAGCCTACTCATTATGCCTTGTTTTTAACTCTCCTATTATCAGCATTTTGCTCAAACCCTCCTTCCCATCTGGAACTCTCTCCCCCTTCACATCCAGCAGACCACTGCTCTCCCCATTTTCTAAACCCTTCTGAAATCACATCTTCTCTAGGAGACGGTTACAAGGTGATGAGGTTGTCCTACGGGGGGTTCACAGCCTTAATCCCCATTTTACAGATGAGGTAACTGAGGCCCAGAGAAGTGAAGTGACTTGCTCAAGACAGAGTCTGTGAAGCCAAGGTTGGATAGTGTGTTATGGAGAAGGGGGTGGTCCACAGTGTCAAAGTCCCTGACAGGGTTTCCATCAGGCACTAGGGGATAATGATAGCAGCCTGGAGGACAAATGCCCACATAATAATAATAATACATAATAATAATAATACGTAGAGATCCAACGGAGTGAGCCAGGACAAGTGTGGGAGCATGTTGCCAGAGCCTGGTGCTTTTGGAGGAGCAGCGTGGATTAGTGCGAAGAACACACAGGCCTTGGCGTCAGAGGACCTGGTTTCTGATCGCAGCTCCGCCACGTGCCCATTGTGTGACTTCTCGGTGCCTCAGTTACCTCATCTGTAAAATGGAGATTCAATACCCGTTCTCCTTCTTACTTGGACTGTGAGCCCTGTATGGGGCAGGGACTGTGTCTGACCTGATCATAGTGAGTCTTTCCCAGTGCTTGGAACAGTACTGGACATTTAGTAAGTGCTTAATCAATTAATTATTGCCCAATTATTAGATGCCAGGGATCAATCGTTCACATTTGAGTGCTTACTGTGTGCAGAGCATTGTACTAATTGGGAGAGTACAATATAAGGAGTTGGTACACGCATTCCCGGCCCACGTGTTTGCTAGTTTTCTCCTGTGAGATGGCGGACACTCTACTTGGAACTTTGGCGTTCTTGGTAGGATTATATCTAAACTAACTCAGGCAAATTTCTGTCCTTTTCCTTTCCATCTTTTTGAGATGTCCAGGAAAGGGGCCTTGATTGCATAAGCCCTGCCAATAATGTATAGAAAGAGCATTTTATGTCTGACCTACTACCAAGTAAGCCATCCTACCTCCTTCCCTTCCCCACAGCACCTGTATATATGTATATTTGTTTGTACATATTTATTACTCTATTTATTTATTTATCTTACATGTACATATCTATTCTATTTATTTTATTTTGTTAGTATGTTTGGTTTTGTTCTCTGTCTCCCCCTTCTAGACTGTGAGCCCACTGTTGGGGGACTGTCTCTATGTGTTGCCGACTTGTACTTCCCAAGCGCTTAGTACAGTGCTCTGCACACAGTAAGCGCTCAATAAATACGATTGATTGATTGATTGAGACCTTCCTTGATTAACCTCTCATCTCCTCACCCTACATCCCCCTCTATTGCCACTTCAGCATTTCTACAACCTAAGCATTTGTGTACTCAACCCCCTCTACTTTGTGACGTAACATTTATCAATAATAATAATAATAATGATAATAGAACAGTGCTTGGCACATAGTGCTTAACAAATTCGATAATTATTCCCTAATGTAATAATAATAATAATGGTATTTGTTAAGTACTTACTATGTGCCAAGCACTGTTCTAAGTACTATGGTAGATAAAAGGTAATCTGGTTGTCCCCCGTGGGGCTCACAGTCTTAATTCCCATGAGGCACAGAGAAGTTAAGTGGCTTGCCCAAGGTCTCACAGCAGACAAGTGTGTATATATATATATATATATATATATATATAGATAGATAGATAGATATAGATATATACACATATATACATATATATATATATATATGTATATATATATATATATCTTTAGCCTCTCATTTCCACCTGTCTGCAGTTCATTTTAATGTCTGTGTCCCCTGCTAGATTGCTAGCTCCTTGAGAGGAGGAATCTTATATATAATTCTACTGGATTTGTCTGAGAACTTTAAAACATAGTGCTCTGCACACCATAAGTGCTCAATAAATACATTTATTGAGTGGAAGGATCATCGAGGGAAGTTACCCATCCCTCAATGTGGTCCTGCTGAAATAACACCATAGGCCTGAAAAATCTCATGTTCTTATTTAATACCTTCGAGTTTTAACTTTCAGCCACCGTTTGACTCTAACTGGCTATCCAGCCAATGCATTACCCAGATAATTTACTTTCCCTTCTCTTCCCTCCAACTGTCTGCCTTTCTAGAGCTTGGTGTCAGTTAAAAGCGTCGGTCTAGCCCATGCTGACTTCCTGCTCCAGGAGAGTGATGATTGGGTCCACGTGGGATAGAAAGGGCACCACTTCTACAACTACTAATAATAATACTACTAATAATAAGAAGTGGTAATTGTTGAGTATTTACAATGTGCCAAGCACTATGTCAAGCTCTGGGGAAGATAAGATGTAGAACCAATCACAAATGGGGCTCATGGACTACAAGGAAGGGAGAACTGGTATTTTATCCCCATTTTACAAGTGAGAAAAGTGAGGCACAGAGCCAATTAAGTGACTTGCCTAAAGTCACACAGCAGCCAAGTAGTGGAGCTGGAATTAGAAGCTAGGACTGCTGTCTCCCAGGCCTGTGTTTTTTCTACTAAGCCTCGTTCCACTTGGGCCTGACTCCAGGAGTGGAGCTACCACACAGGATGAGGGCTCAGGTTGGGGAGGAGTGTCTGTTCACTGGGATAGGAGATGAAACTCAAATCAGCCCCAGGGGAAGGTTTTTCAGGGAGGTGGTTGAAAGTCATGACAAAATGAGAGTTTTTTATGATCTGAGAACCAAGTCTCTTCATTCCTCACTTCTGTAGGAAATTGAGAGTTGCTGTTCTTTCCACTGGGATTTCACTTCTTTTTTTTTCTCCCTTCACCAACTCCCCAAAGGTGGTCACTGACTCCCACTGTGACAGGGTTACAAATGGAAAAAGTCAGGCTGGAACAGTTTACAAGCCTCACCTAAATCCCCAGATAATTTGTTGGTGGAAGCTGGAGCCTCCCTGCTCTGCTGATAATGGGAAAGGGACTCTGAGTTGATCATTGGAAGAAAACCAGCATGTCTTGGCATAAAGCAGATGGGTCTAGGAGTCAGAAGGACCTAGGTTCTAATTCTGGCTCCACCACTTGTATGCTGTGTGACCTTGGGCAAGTCAATTAACTTCTCTGTGCCTCAGTTACCTCATCTACAAAATGGAGGTTGAAACTGTGAGCACCACGTGGGACAGGGACTGTGTCCAACCCAATTTGCTTGTATCCATCCCAGTACTTAGTACAGTACCTGACACACAGTAAGCGCTTAACAAACACCACAGTTATTATTATTATAGTGCTTAACAAATACCATAGAAAAAAGAAACCACTTTTCCAATTGATCTTGCCCCTTTGAGGTAGGAGCAGTGAAAACCAACTCTTAATCAACTCTATACCAGAGATGACCCATGAAGACTGTTTGTTTCCAGAGGAAGGATCTTTTGACTTACGAAAAAAGGTGCACTGAAGAGGAGAGTTACAGTCGCGAGGAAGCCGAGCAGCACAGTCACAGAGGGATGTCTTTTTCGATTGGTATGAGGAAGGGTGGGAACAAAACCAAAATCCAGTTTTAAGAGGCCTCAAAGATTCAAATTCAAAACTTCAAGAGCAATTAAAGGTAGTTAAAGAAAAGGGTTTGATAGTCTCCTCACTCCCTGACTGTTGTTCCTCCCAAACCACTGCTCCCTTTTATCCTCAACTCCCAAACTGACAGTGAGGCCGAAGGCCAGGAAGATGTTCTAGACACCATCCTCCTGATTCCACTGCCTCCAAACCTGTGTCCTCTTTCCCCTCCTCCTTGAGACCCAGGGGAGGCAATGGGTAGTAGAAGGGTCATGGCCTAGTGGAAAAAGCATGGGTCTGGGATTCATAAGGACCTGGGTTCCAATTCCAGCTCTACCACTTGTCTGCTGTGTGACCTGGGCAAGTCACTTTACTTCTCTTTGCCTCAATTCCCTCATCTGTGAAATGGGGATTAAGACTGTGAGTCCTCTGTGGGACAGGGACTGTGTCCAACCTGATGAGCTTGCATCCACCCCAGAGCTTAGTACAGTTGCCTGGCACATAGTAAGCCCTTAACAAATACCACAATTAATATTGTTATTATTGTTGTTGTTATTATTGTTGATAATAATAATAATGGGAACTAGAAGGCTGCCCTTAGACTCCTTGCAGCTGCACTGCAGGTGGCTACAGAGTACAAGGGAAGAGGCAGAGGCTCTCAGAAAGAACTGTGAGATCACCACGAGGCTAAGTGTATTCCTCCCAAGAGGGACATTCAATTCACCACATGCAAATAGCTAAATAAATGCAGTCCTCCCAAAGGGAAGTTCCATTCGTGAAATATACGCTCATGTCAGTACTAAATTTAAATTTCAGGCACCAATCCAGCTTATCATGAAAAGGCAGTGTTTGTCTAAGACAGACAATAACCTGACACTTACGTCTCTGGAAGAAGAGTATTTAGAGACTGATTGGCCTCAGCTAAATGGAGACAAATTCCTGATGGTGACCTGAGAACATCAAGGTTCTGTTTTAAGTACTGAAAAGAATGTGTGAATGTGTTGAGATCGGATGCACCATTGTGTTTGAGTAAAGAGTAAGTGTAGAATGGGTTTTGGACTGGTCAGTGTTGTGAAAATGTGTATTGCAGGGAGAAATTCCTAATGGAATTTGGGTAGATTTGGTAGATTTGGGTAACTCCACAGTTCGAGTGCTGCTGGAGCTACCACTATAGAAGATCAAAAGGGAAAATTTGTTTGAAGGAAGGTGCCTCACTCAAGAAAATGATTAGCTTGCTTTCCCGTGAAGTATGCCATCTCAAGTTGGACAAGTTAGATGTCAATTAATTAAGTGCGAAAATGCAAAGGAGGTGATAACTTGAACTTGCTCTTTCAGTCTGCTCATCTGCCACCCTGGGGATGCTTTATAAATATACGAGTTGACAGTTAAAATGCCCAAATGCTGTCATGTTATGATAGATGCTTTTTCCAAATGGCCTGAGGCATACTTATGAGCAAAGGTGGATGTGTAGTTAAACACCTTCTAAAGGAACTTATTTCTGTTTTGGGTTACATGCCAGGATTAACAGGACCATGGAATTCATTTTACTGGGCAAGTAGTCAAAAGATATCTGTAAAGGACTAGGTTGTTGTTGTTGCCCTCTTCTATCGAGTCGTGTCCGACCCATAGTGATGTCACAGACACATCTCTCCCAGAACATCCTACTTCCATCTACAATCGTTCTGGAGGGTAGCCATATAATTTTCTTGGTAAAAATAGGGAAGAGGTTTACTGCTTCTGTGCAGTAAACAAGATGCTACCCTCGACTCTCTCCCATGCCGCTGCTGCCCAGCACAAGTGAGATTTGACTTGTGGCAGATTGCCTTCCACTCACCAGCCACTGCCCAAGCTAGGAATGGAATGGGTATGCCTCTGCTTGACTCTCCCTCCTGTAGTTGTGACTGGTAGAGTACTGGAAACTCTCCAGGTGCGATCCTAAGAGGGGAAAGGACTAGGTGAAAAGCAGCATTTCCATTGCTTGTTTCACCTGCAGTCCGCAGGCCTAGTAGAATGATATAATGGAAGGTGGAAACACAAACTAACAAAATTTTGCCCTGATACTGGATTGAAATGGCTGGAATGCCTTCCCTTGGCTCTCTCTAGCTTAGGGAGCACACTTAGCCGAAAGATGGGCTTAAACCCACATGAAATCCTGATGGGAAGGCCTATATACCTCATTAAGTCCCATTCTGTCCTGGGAAAGATGGAACATAGTCCTTACTGATGATGCCTTCTTGGATTATTGTAAATTTGTTAAATGACTCTCTTAAAGCCTTACATTCGCAGGTGCAACAAGCCCTACCAAAACCAGACCCGAACCAGAGCCACGGACTCAAACCAGACAATTGGATACTCTTAAGTCTTTCATGACAAATAACACCCTTGAGCCCAGGCAGAACGGACCATGCCAGGGGGTGCTAATTACAGGAACTGCAGTAAAGGGTAGAGGATAGCTAACCTGAATTCACGCGTTCCATACTAAGTTCCAGAACCATCAGAAAAGGACACTTGAGGTCATATAAGGACTGAACCCTTAACCCTTAACCCCTAAGGATTGACCCCGCTTCTGTTCTCCATAATAATAATAGTAATGGTGGCATTTGTTAAGTGCTTGCTATGTGCCAAGCACTGTTCTAAGCACTGGGGGAATACAAGGTAATCAGGCTGTCCCACATGGGGTCACAGTCTTAATCCCCATTTTCCAGATGAGGTAACTGAGGCATAAAGAAGTTAAGTGACTTGCCCCAAGTCACACAGCGGACAAGTGGCGGAGATGGGATTAGAACCCAAGACCTCTGACTCCCAAGCCCATACTCTTTCCACTGAGCCATGCTGCTTCTCATGTATAAGCTCCTCCTCTGCTTTCCACTCTCTTAACTATGGGGGTCCCTCAAGGTTCAATTCAGGGTCCCCTTCTATTCTCCATCTAAACCCACTCCCTTGGAGAATGCATTCACTTCCATGGCTTCAACTACCACCTCTATGAGGATGACACCTAAATCTACATCTCCAGCCCTAATCTCTCTCCCTCTTTGCCATGTCTCATTTCCTCTTGCCTTCAGGGCATCTCTACTTGAATGTTCTCCTGTCACCTCAAGCATACCTAACATGTGAAAACAGTACACCTTATCTTCCTTCCCTAAACCTGTCCTCCCCCTGACTTTACCATCACTGTAGATGGTACCACCATCCTTCCTGTTTCACAAGCCCATAACGTTGGTGTTATCCTTGACTCCTTTCTCTCATTCAACTCACGTATTCAATCCATCTCTAAATCCTGGCGGCTCCACCTTCACAACATGGCTAAAATTTGCCCTTTTCTCTCCATCCAAACTGTTACCATGTTAATACAATCACTTATCCTATCCTGCCTTGATTACTTTATCAGCCTCCTTGCTGATCTCCCAGCCTCCTGTCTCTCCCCATTCCAGTCCATACTTCACCCCACTGCCCAAATCATTTTTCTACAGAAACATTCAGAACATTTCCCCACTCCTCAAGAAATCCCAGTCGTTACCCATCCACCTCCACATCAAACAAAAACTCCTCACCATGGCTTTAAAGCACTCCACCACCTTGACCCCTCCTAACTCACCTCGTTACTCTCCTACTACAACCCAACCCACCGATATCATTCCTTTAATGCTAACCTTCTCAGTGTACCTTGATCTTGTCTATCTCGCCACTGACCCCTCACCCACATCCTGCCTCTGGACTGGAATTCCCTCCCTCCTCAAATCTGACAGGCAATTACTCTCCCCCTATCACTCAAAGCCTTATTTCAATAAGGCACATCTTACTCTCCCCCCATCATTCAAAGCCTTATTTCAATCAGGCACATCTCCTCCAAGAGGCCTTCGCACACTAAGCTCCCTTTCCTCTTCTCCCACTCCCTTCTGCATCACCCTGACTTGCTCCTTTAATTCACCCCCACTCCCAGCCCCATGGGACATATGTACATATCTGTAATTTATTTATTTATATTAATATCTTTCTCCCCAGCTAGACTGTAATCTTGTTGTGGGCAGGGAATGTGTGTTTTTAATATTATTATAAAAAACTCTCAAGCACTTACTACAGTGCTCTGCATACAGTATGTGCACAAAAATATGATTGAATGAATAGAATGAATTAATGTGACATGAATAATACTAGTCCTTAGGAAAACCCACAGAATTATTGGGACATCGATACTCAATAGGGACACTTAACCTTGGGAATAGTCCTTTTTGTTGGAGTGTGCATTTTTATAAGAACAGCCATGTATATGCTCTTGGCCATGGGCATCCTTTTACCTCATGTACTTGGATTTTGGAAATCCAATACCCTTTATGAAATCGCTTTTCAAGCAACAAACATCACTAAAAGTACATCTTGTTATTTTGGTGCCTATTTCCCGAGACGGGTAGCACAGGTGACCTCATGGGTCTCTATTCCATGGGAGAAAGACGACTTTTGTGCTCAATTAGCCCCAAGAGTTATAATGCCACTGCCAGAAATGACACTGGAAGCCAGAAATTTACAAATTGGTGGGAGCCCAAGTGGCAGAACATTGACCCTATTGTTGTGATCCCCACCATTGGCTTTATTTGTTTCGAAGCCAAAGGCACTGCCCCAGTAGGATAGCAGCTAATGTAATCGGACTGTGTCTTGCACTAACACCACCCGTAACCAAAATGGCACCTGGGTCCCAAAGTTATATTGAGAAAGTGTCAGGTTTGTGTAACCTTTCTTCTAAAGGGATGTCCAGCAGATTGAGTCTGTGGCAGAACTATTTTGTTTGTGGCACCTTTGTGTAAATGGCTACCAGCCAACTGGAGCGGGATTTGCTATATTAAATATCTTTAGCCCCCATCCGAATCCACCCAGGTAATCACACCTTTCAGGGAATTGTTGGTAACTATACCACTGAACTTTATACCAGCAATGCGTTTGGAAGGTTTGCCACTTCCCCAGTGGCAAGATCACTGCATAGGCTTATGACTGTTGCACGACTGCTAAGGCAAGTCTGTGGTCTCACTAATAATGTTCTGGCACTGCTAAGGGCAGAAGACCAAGCCAACCCATTGGCAGCACTGCAAAACTGCATGGCTTTGGATGTGCTCTGAGTAGCCCAAGGGGGACCTGTTTTGTAGTAATAATAATAATAATAATGGCATTTATTAAGCGCTTAC
Source organism: Tachyglossus aculeatus (assembly GCF_015852505.1). Lineage (NCBI taxonomy): Eukaryota > Metazoa > Chordata > Mammalia > Monotremata > Tachyglossidae > Tachyglossus > Tachyglossus aculeatus. Next base: position 47,294,121 of record NC_052070.1, on the reverse strand, counting down.
TATGTGCAAAGCACTGTCCTAAACACTGGGGAGGTTACAAGGTGATCAGGTTGTCCCTAGGGGGGGCTCACAGTCTAAATCCCCATTTTACAGATGAGGTAACTGAGGCATAGAGAAGTTAAGTGACTTGCCCAAAGTCACACAGCTGACAATTGGCAGAGTCGGGATTTGAACCCATGACCTCTGACTCCAAAGCCCGGGCTCTTTCCAATGAGCCATGCTGCTTCTCATAGTAGGTACCCAGTGTTGCACCTACATCCCCAACAATTTGAAAAACATCCCTGCAATACAACATTAATGATCCCAAATTGAGGGATTGAATCAGGAACATTTGGTCTATGAGGCAAGTAATAATGAAGGATTATTATTATTATCTTCTATTACCTCCTGGCCTCCCAAATGTAGGGAGGTGGTTGAATGGTGTGCTGCACATTGTATTTCTTGGATTATTTGTAATTCTACTTCCTTCTATTCTTTTCTGCGTATTGAGATACTGCTGTAATTGTATGAGAGGCACTCTAATGTGATTAGCCTGGAAAGAGTAGTTTCCACAGCCCTCAAGAAAGAGAATGCTAAGGAAACAGCCTGGGAAAAAGAGATCCTAAAACTCATGCAAATACAGCCCTAAAGTCTGCCTCATGGTCCAACCAATGGGACCTGTCCACTCAGCTACTCTGTGACAGTAGGGATCAGGTCGACTCAAGATCACGAGGTGGTAAACTGCTCAAGCTGGGGCACCATCCAGCTGCATCTGGAAGGGAATTCAGTCATTCATTCAATCATATTTATTGAGTGCTTACTGGGTGCAGAGCACTGTACTAAGCACTTGGAAAGTACAATTCAGCGACAAATAGAGACAATCCTTGCCCACAATGGGCTCACCATCTAGAAGGGGGGAGACAGACATCAAAACAAATAAATAGTCAAATTGAGTACGGGACTCTGTGATAATGCCAGTGAGACATCAAAGGGGAGAATGCGGAAACCAACTCTTAAACCCCTTGTTCCATTTTCTTTTCAGACTCCATTTTGTATTTAATCTAGCTTATTTTCCCAAGTCGTGCTTCAGATACACACAAACGCACAGGTCGTCAGTTAAGAAACCGGCAGCCATACTTGATTGGACCCATTGGATCAAATGACTAAAAGCACTAACACTATCTCTCCCACCTTTTGGTGATGAGATTGAGCTCGCTTTTAGGGCAACAGACTCTGTCTGTCCTCACCCATACAGATCTGTACTACTATTGCAGTAATAAACCCCCTGTGTTGCTGTGACGTGATTCTTTCATTTGAACCTGACAGAGCCAGTGCTGGGAAAGGAGTGGGATTCCATTCCTCCCTGCTGTAAGAACACCAGAATTGTCCATGAAATTCCTGGGATAAAAAATCCCGGAGAAGTAGCAGGTCTTGTTTTTACCCGGTTTTGAACATCAGAGAGGTCAGAAAGTGAGTGAAATGGGGAGGCAGAGAGGAAAGTTAAAGGGTGAGAGGTGAGAAGGGACCAGCTGTCTGGCTCCACTTTCGAACACCCCTGAAAAGTTGAGGTCAGCACAGAAGTCTGGACATGTCTCTTTCCCCGCTTCCCAGCCTCACCTGTGTGACCGTTGTTGGTCATGAGGAAGTTTCCCTTCAGAGGCCCCTGATAGCCAGACAACTTCAAATTCTTCAGCTGGTGGTTGTAACGCACCTTATTCCTCCGGATGTCAATGGGGGATTGATTCTGCCCCCCACAGTTGGGGTAAATAAATTCCCAGTGGGCTTCATCCAGGGCTCCGTCTGTTGTGGAGGAGAGACAAACACACATTCAGGCCGTTAGAGTGGCAGCCGCCGCTGGCTAAACAGCAATCAGTTGTATTTATTAAGTGCTTACTGTGTGCAGAGCACTGTACTAAGTGTTTGGGAAAAAACAAACTAGTAGAGATGGTAGACACATTCCCTTAGAATGGTAGAAGCAGCGTGGCTCAGTGGAAAGAGCATGGGCTTTGGAGTTAGAGGTCATGGGTTCAAATCCCAGCTCCGCCACTTGTCAGCTGTGTGACTTTGGGCAAGTCACTTAACTTCTCTGGGCCTCAGTTACCTCATCTGGAAAATGGGGATTAAGACTGTGAGCCCCACGTGGGACAACCTGATCACTTTGTAACCTCCCCAGCACTTAGAACAGTGCTTTGCACATAGTAAGCGCTTAACAAATACCATCATTATTATTATTATTACCTGGCACATAATGAGCACTTAAAAATACCATTATTATTATTATTGTAATTCCCAGCTCACTACAGAAAATGGAAGACTCCCTTTTCCCCAAGACTGTTGCCCCACATCTCAGCCCGGTCATTACGGCCCAGGAACTGCCAGAACCTAAAGAGGATATCCATCTTGTTCTGACGCTGCTGGCTGCAGATCTTCTCAGGAAAGCCATAGCTCCACAACAGCTTACTTGCATTTCCTGGGAAGGGGTGATCCCTCATGGGAACTATGGTGGCATTTAAATCCATTCCAGGGATGGGACTGTTGGAGGAGACTGGCTCTGACTCTCTGACTTAGAATGCACTGACTTGCTGGGGGATCATTTTGGGGCCTAGGTCAAAGGGACATCAAAACACAAAGATGGGCTAGGAATAAATCAATCAGTCACATTTATTGAGTATGCAGGGCACTGTACTAAGCACTCGGGAGAGAATAATATAACCGAGTTGGTAGTCATGTTCCCTACCCATAAGGAAATTATAGTCTAGAGGGGGAGACAGACGTTAATATAAATAAGCAAATTATGGATCTGTGTATTGGCGCTGTGGGGCTGATGGAGGGGTGAATAAAGGGTGCAAATCCAAGTGCACAGGAAAGATACTTAAAAGGGAATGAGAAATAATGATTAAAAAGGAAATATTCATAAGGTACTCATTCTTGACATCTAATTGATTACAGGACATGGAGTCAAAACTCCATAAATGAGGGGCAGGAGGTCAGGGCTGTATTACATAACTATGGTATTTGTTAAGCACTTAGTATATGCCAAGCACTGTTCTACCTGGGGTAGATACAAGAAATCAGCTTGGACACAGTCCCTGTTCTACACAGGGCTCACAGTCTTAATCCCCATTTTAAGGATAAGGTAACTAAGGCACAGAAAAGTTAAATGACTTGCCCAAAGTAACACAGCAGACAAGTGGGAGAGCCGGATAAGAACCTACATCCTCTTGACTCCCAACCCTATGCTCTTGCCACTAGGCCATGCTGCTTCTCCTCATATGGCCATGTGACCTTATATATCTGTGCCTCAAATTATTGAATTTAAAATGAGTATTATTAGCCTCTAAGCTGCGCTTTTCTCCCTTTGAAGATGAAACCACACAGAATGCATATAACTTTTTAGAAAGGCATCTGTGGCTCCCTTCATCATTGCTCCTGGTGAACAATCAATATAGAAATCTATTCCTTACCAGTCCTCCAGTCTCTTCATCATTTACACCACACCAATTCTTGAGAAGTGTCTTTTCCAAGGTGAAAGAGATGCTGAAAACTCCTCCTTAGGAACTTTTCTGGTCCATGACCCCTGCAACCTCACAGCTCTTCCTTTGAAAAATGCTTGAAGCTTTTTCAGTGGTTGCCCTCAAAACTCTTGATAGTCAGCTGCTGTAAATTATCCTCCACTACATACCAACTTACAGCAGGGAAGGAGGAAGGTGGCAGTCACAATTTAATACCTACTCTAGAAACACAAATAGCTCCTGTATATTATCAGGACCATCACACTGCCAGGACCCGGGCTATACATTTTTTGCCAAGGTTTAAAAAATTTGCGTTTTCCAAGTTGCCAGAGGTTTGCTGCCTGGAATTCATCCCTTTGACTGGGAGCCTTATATTAATACATTCAATCGTATTTATTGAGCGCTTACTGTGTGCAGAGCACTGGACTAAGCGCTTGGGAAGTACAAGTTGGCAACATATGGAGACAGTCCCTACCCAACAGTGGGCTTATATGGGACACAGATTGTGTCCAAGTCCAACCTGGTATTCTTGTTATCTACCCCAGCGCTTAGGACAGTGTTTGGCATGTAGAAAGTGCTTAACCACAATTATTATTGGTTATGTTAGTACAGAAAAAGGGACCGCCTCAAAGGAGAGTCTAAGTCCAGTTGTGTTTGCACAAGGCAGAACTTTTACACGTGCTGGGGGTAAGCTGCATCTGATGAAATCTGCAAAACAGACTGACTGATAGCCCACATTGTTCAAACCCCAACACCAGGCCTCATTTCCAGAATTTGGCTGGAAACCCAGACAGAGCCATTGGCATTACATGCAGCTGGTCAGCTTCTTAGGAGGGAAACTGACAAGGGTACTTAGCTGCCAAGAGATTGAGAGATTAAAAAGGTAGGGAGGACTCTTCTTTTAATTCTCAGCAAACCTTGCTCATATTCCCCCAGATCATCCATTCCAAGGACAATGAAGGACAAGTAGATCTGAAGCAAAGTCCCAGGTGGACAGCAACACAAAATGATCAGTGTCTGCATTTTTTTTTTTTTTTTTTTTGCCTTTTGGGGAGGGAGGATGGAAGCCCGGAATTGTAATTCTCAGAGCCAACAACCTGACCTGGCTTTTAGTTCTCTTCAGAAAAGCAGAGCCAGAAGCTCCCCATGAGGATAAATTAAAGGCCCTGTCTGGAGGTTTGAGATCCATTTTTATTACCTGAGTACGTCCAAAGTGGTCCATGCTGAGCTTCAACAGTGAAGAGCAGGAGTAGGAGGGAGATGAGCGTCTTCATGATGCAGCTGGGATCTGGAATTCCTACCAAGCCTAGAAAAGCCTTTCTTTTAAAAGCCCAGAAAGTGTAAATAATAATTTACCAAGTCCAGCCCCGCTCACCTTTCCACCCTCACTCTACCCTACTAAAACAATAACATCATCATCATCACCACCACCACCACAATAGCCCTTTTTACTTCATCTGTTCTCTGTAAAAAATGCTACAGTCGTTTGATTGATCTCATCACAGGTCAATGACTTTTCCATCCAATCAGACAGATGGTTATTTAATGACCTAAACTTCTGACGATCTCTGAAAGTGCCAAACAGTCAAACCTTTATAGTTTGGGCATCCATGCGATGGGGGAAATGCCCAAGGCAAAGGTGCCCAAGAGGTGGGGTTCATGAAAACAATGGCATTTTCTGTCTCCTCAGAACTGGCAAAGGAGATTCCTGAGGCCCTGAGCTTCCTGTGACTGAAGGGCCTTGAGCAGGTTCAACTGCGACAATATTTGATTAATATCCGACCTGAAATGACTTCTGTGAAATTTCATCCAACTGTTTGAGCTGAGGTGGGCAGGTGGAGGAATGCCCATTAGCCAGATTCATTTTCAGCTCGCACTATCTCTAGTCCGCTTCCAATCAAAGATTCCTGAACTGAGGCATATTATGCTGAATCCTTCCCCTTAGTTAATTATTGACTCTGAGACCTGGGGCTGCTGGTGAGCAAAGTTTAGAAAAGTACATGCCTTGGACCTTTTGAGCAAACATGGGTGCCTGTTTTTCTCCATGGAGATTATTTATTCTGACAGCTCCACTGAACTGTGTAACACTCAAACTAATCAAACATGCCCAGTGTAATGCAATTCCTAAACCTTGTGTATCCACTTGGGTAAACAGTCCTTGACATTAGCTGACAGAAATTTTCAGGTTTTTTTACCTGTTTACACTCCAAAATTCCACATACAGCAGCCTGCCAGAAGGAACAGAGAAAGGGAAGCATGTGCTCAAATGGGCCTCCTGAAACTTGCCTGGATCTAAATGAGGTTTATTTAGTCCTTGGGCACAAAGCAAATGTATTCCTGACCCGCTTCTTACTGGTCAGTTTTTCTGTAGGCTGACTAGCTATTAGAAGAGCAGACCAGTTTAAACCTCCATCAGTTCCAGCAGAATGCAGGTTGCCATGGGTTACCGGGGGGGGGGGGGGGGGGGAGAATGGACCTGTCAAGCCAGAGCAGTTCTCTAATAAGACAAAGTTAAGACCTTGTACCCTTTGAAGTGAGCGTTTGATCTTTCCCCTCCTCCCCACCCTCTGACATTCTGCCCTTTCTGTTACCAATTTGACGCCCTAGGGGGAACCAAAATACACAGGAGGTAAAGGATATATCCCCCAGCACCTCCTGAAAAGTTGAGAGAAAAAGAAGAGAAGAAAAAGGAGGAACTTGATTTCCCATCCTCTTTTGAGACCCAGAAGATGCTTTACCACTTTTTGAATAGTGAAGACCTTAAAGTTTCTCCTTTCCAACCTGTTATAATTTCTGGGGTTCTTCTGGCTGTTTCCAAGGGCTTTGCCACAGCCGAGTCAAGGGGATGATTGCCTCCTAGTACCCGAATGCTTGGCTTAACACAACCTGCCATCATTCTTGCCTTTTCACCAACAGAGTTCCAGTGTGGACTTAAGTTTAGCTTATGATCTTCTGGGACTTCCAGCCCTGTTGCAGGTCCAATGGAAAGAGCACTTCTCTGGCCATCAGGCGACCTGGATTCTAGTAATGATCCTGCGGGTAACTGGTGAGTGCTGGTGAAGACTGCATGGGCATTTCACAGATGTGCTGGACCCTATCCCCCACCCCACCCATTTGCTTGTTGCCCTGTCTACGTCAGGAACATTCATTCATTCATTCATTCAATCGTATTTATTGAGCACTTACTGTGTGCAGAGCACTGTACTGGGACAAGAGTGTGCAAGTGGTGCTGTTCAAACCATCAGCTCTAAAATCAATTCCTGCTTGCAGGACCTCAGCCCCAAAGTCTCAGGACCAAAACTCATCCTCCATTCCTGATAGGAGTCTCTTCTGGGGACCCTAAAATCTCTCAGCTGCCCTTGTCTGTGACCTTTCATTTCTCTCCTTGTATTTATTATTATTATTAATTATTGTTAAGTGCTGTCAAGTCATTTCCAATTCATAGCGACTCCATGGATATACTTCCTCCAGAACGTCCTGTCCTCTGCTATAATCCACAACCTTTCTAAAGGTTCTTCTGTTATCATTGCTATGGTCTCTATCCATCCAGCTGCTGGTCTGCCTCTTCCACATTTTCCCTGGAATTTTCCTAGCATTAGTGTCTTCTCCAGAGAATTAGTCCTCCTGATTATGAAGATTATTTTTTCTCCTTCAGTGTGCTTCCAACTGAACTCCCCTTCGTTGATTTCTGAGCAGAGCTTTAGGTTGTCCAAATTGTTTGGGTTCCAAGGCTGCCATCCTAGAGTGTCAAGACCCAACCTGGGTGCTTTGACGGCTGAGGGCAAAGGAGGAGAAAGATGCTTTTGTTCTCTCATGGCATTCCTCCAGCTCTGCTGCTGTGAGATTGGTTAGGGCAGAGAGAAAAGGAAAAGAAAAGAAAAGAGACCTGCAGAGACGTCAGGTTTGGACCTGCCAGGATTAAAGTAACAGGATGCTCAAAAGTAAACTTTTAATCCATGAAGAATACAAACATTGTTCTCTCAACTTGCCTGTGGTAATCAAATTGAGAAGCAGCATGGATACAGAACGATTGCAGATGGAGGTGGGGCATTCTGGGAGAGATGTATAAGACAAAGCTAGACAGTAGGGTAGTGGTTAGACCACCGGCCTGTGTTCTAATCCCAACTCTGCCACTTCTCTGCTGTGTGACCTTGGGAGAGTCACTTAACTTCTCTGTGCCTCAGTTACCTCATCTATAAAATGGGGATTAAGACTGTGAGCCCTGTGTGGGACAGGGACTGTATCCAACCTGATTAACTTGTATCAACCCTAGCACTTAGTACTGTGCCTGGCACATAGTAAGCACTTAACAAATACCATTAAATCAAATAGGTAAGAAACTGTAAACTCTATGCAAGCTAATGCTAGAAGTATATCTTTTACAGGTTCTGTATCATGCACTAACAGATGCAATTCAAAAAGCATAATCCAAGAAAGCATACCCTTTTCAGACTGTGAGTAAATATTAACGCAACTATTACTACTCTTCAGTGCTTCCTGATCTACAATGAATAAAACTTCAGAACAGCTGAGGCAGAAGATACTCGCGCTTTTTGAGTACTTAAAAGAATGCCTCCTTATTTTCCTTTATCTCTTCCTTGGAAAGAGAACATCTCTGCAAATTAGTCTGCAAGCCCCATGTGGTATAGGGTCTGCGTCCATTTGGATTATTTTATTTCTACCCCAGCTCTTACTACTGTGTTTGGCACATGGTAAGCACTTAACAAACACCACTAGTGCTATTAGGAGATCTGAGTTCTAGTCCTGACGCATCTGCTGGGACTATGTCATCAGTGGTGAAGGTTTCTGAGGGAAAAGTCACTGAGAGATATCTGTGAGGTGGCTAGGCCCAGCAAAAATCCTGAAAGGTAGCTGGCTAACATGGATGGAGAAGACTGCACTGAGGACCAAAGCAACTGCCTCCTGGATCATGGCTTTTCTTGCTGCACCCCTGTGCCCCAGCGAAGACACGAGTGGCAGAGTCCAGAGAGTGTGAGTGGCGCTACCCAAACCACCAGCACTGTACTCTATTCCTTTGCACAAGTTCTTTTTTTATGGTATTTATTAAGCATTTACTCTGGGCCAGGTACTGTTCTAAGTGCTGGAGTACATACAAGGTCATCAGGTTGGATACAGTCCATGTCCCACATGGGGCTCACGGTTGTAATCCCCATTTTACAGATAAGCTAACTAAAGCACAGAGAAGTTAAGTGACTTGCCCAAGGTCACACAGCAGCGAAGTGGTGAAGCTGGGATTAGAACTCAGGACCTCTGACTCTCAGGCCCATATTTTACCCAGTAGACCATGCTGCTTCTCAAGATCCCAAACTCTCAGGAACAAGGTTTAATTGTTAGGTTTTTATAGTGTCTGTTAAGCCCTTACTATGTCAATGACTGTTCCAAGTGCTGGGGTAGATTCTAGGTCAGACACGGACCCTGTCCCATGTGGGGCTCACAGTCTAAACAGGAGTGAGAACAGGTATTGAAAACTCATTGTGCAGTTGAGGAAACTGAGGCACAAGAGAAGTTAATTGACTTGCCCAAGATCACACAGCAGGCAAGTGGTGAAGTCCAGATTAGAACCCAGGTCCTCTGGCTTCCAGGCCCGTGCTTTATCCACTAAACCACACTGCTTCTCTATGTTCTTGACATCATCATTTCTCTTGCATTTTTGTACAACTTGAATCATATTTCTCACTTTGGATTTCGTTATTTTATCCCTACAAGTCCATCCTATTTATGGATGATCACAAGAATATAAGCAATAACACACTGGGTCAGACCAATGGTCTATCCAGCCCTGAATCCTGTCACCGTCTGCCAACAGGATGCTATATGAATGATTGTGAGCAGGTAGGGACTGTTTCTATATGTTGCCAATTTGTACTTCCCAAGCGCTTAGTACAGTGCTCTGCACATAGTAAGCGCTCAATAAATACGATTGATGATGATGATAATGATGATGTGAGCCAGTTGTTGGGGAGGGATTGTCTCTATATGTTGCCGACTTGTACTTCCCAAGCGCTTAGTACAGTGCTCTGCACACAGTAAGTGCTCAATAAATATGATTGAATGAATGAATCAATTGTTGCTCTCCTTTTGATCATCAGTAAGTCAATCAATGGTATTTATTGAGAGCTTTCTGTGGACAGAGTACTGTACTGAAGAGAAGCAGCGTGGCTCAGTGGAAAGAGCACGGGTTTGGGAGTCAGAGGTCATGGGTTCTAATCCCGGCTCCCCCAAATGTCTGCTGTGTGACCTTGGGCAAGTCACTTAACTTCTCTGAGCCTCAGTTACCTCATCTGTAAAATGGGGATTAAGACTGTGAGCCGCACGTGGGACATCGTGATCACCTTGTATCCCCCCCCAGCACTTAGAACAGTGCTTTGCACATAGTAAGCGCTTAACAAATGCCATCATCATCATTATTATTATTATTATTACTGAGTGCTTGGGAAAGTACAGTAAACAGAGTTGGTAGATGCAATCTCTTCCCCAAACAAGTTCTCAGTCTACAGATTCACCTAACATCCATGTTCTCTTACCCACCATCCTCCCCATTATCAACCTGCTTTTGGACCCAGCTCCTTACATTAGCTAATATAAACATCTTTAAAAATCCTAGGCTTGACCTCTTTACTGGCCATTAAAACCATGGCTTCTTTAATCTTCCCTAAAAATTAAACATTGTTATTCAGAGGACTTACCTGGTTGTCCCATTCCCCCTTTCTCCTTTCTTCACTATCTCTGACAGCTTCACCTGCCTTCTCCTAATGGATTCTTCTCTGCTTGCTAGCCTCCGCCTAGATTTCAACATGACCTCTTGAGGGTGTCTACCATTAGGTACATCTGCAACGAATATCTTCCTCCTTCCTCTCCTCCTCCGTCTTGCACATCTCACTCAGAACCCTTCCAGACCAGAGCTCTGTCCAGGTATGATCAGGAGAAACAAACAGGACAAGATTTTCCAGCAGCCCAGCATACGAGCGTTACCCTGCATGCTTTTCCCCTTCCAGGCTTACCTTGTTACCGCCTCCTGTTTGCTGGAACTTCTGGTTATCTGAGGTTGCCGGAGTCTTCCAACATTTAAATAAAACCTCCACCTCAATTTTACTTCAGAAAGCCTGCATCATCTCCTTCTCCTTCATCCCCACCCTGATATGATCATCAATAATCACAATGCCTAACACCCAGTCTCCAAAAGCCCTAAGGATGGCTCTAGGCACAGAAAGAAGGAACTAGGATTGAGCCAGTGAACTAAGTTTAGGACACACAAGAGGAGCATGTGAAATAATACTGTGACACCGCGGCAGCACTTGTGACATTGACTGCACGTGTAACACCGGATTGGGTCTGAGCTGTGTTTTCAGGCTCATTTTGTAGTGATTAGTTTCTACGGATTAAGCATTTTTAAAATATTCCTACTCTGCCAACACTGTTTGTGGTGATCAGCTGGTGACTTTCTCACCCTATGCCTCAGTCTCCCGATTACGAAATTATAGTCCTCTCAAGGGCAGAAACCGTGTCTTCTCCTTCCTGCATAATGCTCCTCGGCCCCTCCTACTGTGCTCTGCACATGGAGGGTGTTCAGTACATGTGTAGAAGATTGTTCCAGGTGCATGATTAATACTAATTAATCCTCAAATTAAAATCACCTATTCAAGTTGCGCTAACAGGGCAGGGTGCAGTAATTATCAGGACAGTGTTATTAGTCTCTTGAGTTGATTTCCACATAGTTCCCTGGCTTGTTCTCTCAGGATCCGGGTTGTGGTGCCTCTTCTGTTCCCTGTAGCTCACCTCACAGCTTCTCTAGTCAACTCAATCCCCAGCTTCCAAAATGCAAAAAAAATCTTCAGTCAGCATCCTCCTTCTCCCTCACAATGGCAGAAAATAATGCTTAATGCTCCCTGCAGGATTGTAAGACCATTGTGGGCAGGGATTGTCTCTCTTTATTGCTGTATTGTAGTTTCCAATTGTAGAGAAGCAGCATGGCTCAGTGGAAAGAGCCCAGGCTTTGGAGTCAGAGGTCATGGGTTCTAAACCCGGCTCCAACAGTTGTCTGCTGTGTGACTTTGGGCAAGTCACTTCACTTTTCTGGGCTTCAGTTCCCCCATCTGGAAAATGGGGATGAAGACTGTGAGCCCCCCATGGGGCAAACTGATCACCTTGTAACCTCCCCACCACTTAGAACAGTGCTTTGCACATAGTAATCACTTAATTAATGCCATCATTATTATTCCAAGGGCTTAGTACGGTGTGCTGCACACAGTAAGTGCTCAATAAATGCAATTGAATGAATGAATACAATTAATTCACTTTTAACTTTAGCCTGGATGGGAAAGAATTTGATGCCAGAGAGTGGGATGTTTGAGTGCTACTATCACTTGTTAAAATGAGGCTTTTCTTACTGTAATTAAATAGGTCCTCTCTCAGGGTCGCACCTGGGGAGTTTCCAGTACTCTGCCTGTCTTGTCTACAGGAAGGACAGTCAAGCAGAGGCCTGTCCATTCTATTCCTAGCTTGGTTAATGGCTAGAGAGTGGAAGGCAATCTGCTACAAGTCAAAACTCCCCTGTGCTGGGCAGCAGTGGCACAGGAGAAAGTTGAGGGCAGAGACTTAAGTTGACTGTGCGGAAGGAGGCAACGGTAAACCACGTAAACCATTTCTGTATTTTTACCAAGAAAACTCTATGGATACACTACCAGAATGATGGCAGATTGAGGTGGGGCATTCTGGGAGCGATGTGCCCAGGGTGTCACTATGGGTCAGAGACCACTCGATGGCATAAGGCAATAAATTAAATAGACAATAAATTCTTGATAACTGTTCACACAGTCACCCAAATCTCTCTTTCCAAACCTCTCTTGAGGGATGATAGGGCAAGGAGAATTGTAATATTTAATCCCTATCCGCAGGATTTATGTACCTGTGCAAATTTTATTTGTCCATTTGATTATTTATCGATTTTCATCATCATCATTATCATCATAACTGTGGTATTTGTTAAGAACTTACTATGTGCCAGCCACTGTTCTAAGTGCTGGGATAGGTACAAGATAATCGGATTGGACACAGTCCTTGTCTGTAAGTGCACAAGACACGATTTGCACTGTTACCAAATGTAAGTGCACATGATACAGTATGTAAAGGTACCAATGATGTAAGGCAAGCAAAGGCTATGTTTCATGAGTAGATCTAATAGGGAAGCATACTCACACACTTACTATGTGTCAGGCACTGTACTAAATGCTGGGGTAGATACAAGATCATCGGATTGGACATAGTTTCCTGTCCCACATAGGGCTCTCAGTTTTAATCCTCATTTTCAGATAAGGGAACTGAGATACAGAGAAGGTAAGTGATTTGTCCAAGATCACACAGCAGACAAGTGGCAGAAGCAGAATTAGAACCCATGACCCTCCCAGGCCTATGCTTTATCCACTCCACTATGCTGTTTAAAACCTAGACTGGCAGTAATATGCTAGTGAAGCATTCTCTTCCTCCTAGCCACACCAGTTGCACTGTTTGTTTCCTGCATAACCTGTGTCCTTCCGTTCTGATTAAAAGAGGATTCCATTAACGCCATTAGTACCCAGGACTATTTTACAAGAATGACAGGAATGATTTAAAGGGATGGCTTCCTAAACACTTTAAGGATGACTTCCTGAATAACCTAACCACATGCTCTCGATGTGTAGTGAGAGCTGAGCTGGCAGGATGGTCTGCTACCTAGAGATGACCATAAAACTCTTGTAATGAAAATATCCCCATGACGATCCAGTGCTGGGCTCCATTTAGCTGCATCCTGCCAGGTTTCCACTCCACAAAATTTCACTCTTAACAAAATAAATGAACAAAACAGAAGCAGTATGGCCTAGTGTCCAGAGCAGGGACCTGGGAGCTGTGTGACCTTGGACAAATCACTTACCTTCTCTGTATCTCAGTTAGCTCATCTGAAAATGAGGATTAAAACTGTGAGTCCTATGTGGGACAGAAACTATTTCCAACCCAATTATCTTGTATCTACCCCAGAATTTAGTACCGTGCCTGACACATAGTAAGTGCTTAAGAAATACCATTAAGAAAAAAAAAAAACAGGAAGATGAAAATACTGGAATTGCCTGTTCCCCTAATTTGCTAACATGACCTGCTGCAAGAAGTGTTTCTGGTTCATACCTTGACCTTGAGGTATGAAAGGTCATGGGAGCTCTATGGACACACTCATAGCACACAAATGGCAGTGAGTAATTGGAACATAAGGGTCACTTAAACCATTTACCTAAACTTGTTGGAAACACTTGTCAATGAACTGTTTTAATTAGCTGTTTGCACACCTGGTATTTCACATCTGGAAAGTGGAACTTTAGAGTCCTGATGTAACAGGTCCAGGGTGGCAATAGGGGATAGGAAATACTCTCTGGGAATAAGTTTGTCCTGCCTCCCCCAGTAGATGCTGAGCTCCATGAGGATAAGTAAAGTTTGTCTTGCTACTGTTGCTCCCTCCCAAGCACTTAGTACAGAGCCTAACATTCAGTAAGTGCTCAATAAATATTAGTGTTTAATTGACTCAGTCAATCATATTTATTGAGCACTTACTGTGTGCAGAGCACTGTACTAAGCTCTTGGGAGAGTACAATATGACAATATAACAAACACATTCCCTGCCCAAAATGAGCTTACAGTCTAGAGGGGGAGACAGACATTAATGTAAATAAATTACAGATCCATATATAAGTGCTGGAGGGCTGGTAGGAGCGATGAATGAAGGGATCAAGTCAGGGCACCTCAGAAGGAAGTTGAAGAAAAGGAGAGGAGGGCTTATTCTGGGCTTCTCTACTTATAGTTCTCATTCCCCCTTCTTCAGCAGCACCTCTCTGCTTAATCTCCACAACCTCCTGCTAGGCCAGATGGGACTTTCCAGCCAACTAGGGTTGTGGGGGATCAAACAGGACCCTAAATTTGAAGGTCAGTATACTCTCCGCTTCAGTCTATACTTCACTCTGCTGTCCCGGATTATCTTTCTACAGAAATGTTCTGGGCATGTCACGCCCCTCCTCAAAAATCTCCAGTGGTTGCCTATCAACCTTCATATGAAGCAAAAACTCCTCACTATTGGATTCAAAGCTCTCAATCACCTTGCCCCCTCCTACCTCACCTTCCTTCTCTCCTTCTACAGTCCAGCCCACGCACTCCGCTCCTCTGCCGCTAACCTCCTCACTGGGCCTTGTTCTCACCTGTCCCACCGTCGAGCCCTGGCCCACTCCCTACCTCTGGCCTGGAATGCCCTCCTTCCTCACATCTGCCTAGCCAGCTCTCTTCCCTCCTTCAAAGCCCTATTGAGAGCTCACCTCCTCCAGAAGGCCTTCCCAGACTGAGCCCCTCTTTTCTTCTGCTCCTCCTCCCCTCCCCATTGTCCCTACTCCCTCCCTCTGCTCTATCCCCTTCCCCACCCCACAGCATTTGTGTATATTTGTCCATATTTATTATTCTATTTATTTCATCAATGATGTATATATATATATATATATATACATATATATATATATATATAATTCTATTTATTTTGTTGATATTGATGCCTGTCTACTTGTTTTGTTTTGTTGTCTGTCTCCCCCTTCAAGACCATGAGCCCATTATTGGGTAGGCACTATCTCCATCTGTTGCTGAATTGTACTTTCCAAGTGCTTAGTCCAGTGCTCTGCACACAGTGAGTGCTCAATAAATTGGATTGAATGAATGAAAAAAAAAGTTTGTCAAGGTCTTGTCCGCTCTTCCTGTCTTAGATTGATGTTTCAATCAATCAATTAATGAATGGTATTTATTGAGCACGTAATATATGTAGGGCACTGTACTAATCGCTACGGAGAGCACTATATAAAAGAGTTGGAAGGCACACCTCCTGCCCACAATGAGTTTGTAGTCTAGAGGGGGAGGCAGACATTGTATTGCAGATTTTCACTGTCCTTTGGGTGCTTTAATCAGAGCTGAATTTGTTTGGTTTTCTCTAGGGTCCCTGTTGTTCAAAATTAAATTCTCAACAATAAATCGAAGTGCTTCAATTGGACATGGAACTTTACTTTTTAATTTTAGCTTCCTGTCCTTATCGAGAGCAAAAAGCCAGTGCTGTATTTTTGCTTTGTCCTTTATGGCTCCTTCCCAAGATGCTTGTGGAGAGAAAGCATTTTGAAAAATCAATAAAAACCAATTTTGATCATATCCTTTGCAGAGTTAAACTAAGAAATCACTGCTTTGGAAAAAGAAATTGCCTTCCTCTGGATTAGCCTGCTTCTGGTTACATTATGAGTTATGTAATTATGACAGTCAGTGGTTTTAAAACAGTAGAGTGTGATATTTTCCTTTCACATAGAGACATTCTCAGATGTTATTACCAACACTCTGGGCAGATGAAAGGATAATACATGATCAGGATCAATCAATCAATACATCAATTGTGTTTATAATAATAATAATGATGGTATTTGTTAAGCGCTTACCAGTGCTCACTGTGTGCAGACCACTGTACTAAGCACTTGGGAGAGTACAATAAAACAAAGTTGGTAGTCACATTCCCTGCCCACAAGGAGCTTACAATCTAGAGTTAATACATGATCAGGAGGGAATTAATTTTGAGAAATGGAAAGCAGAAATGTCATCAGGGCATTCCTCGGGCTGCTCCATTCTCCTTACTACAGGGTTAATAGACTGTGAGCCCCATGGAGACCAGGACTTCCTCCAGCACTTATTACAGTGCTTTGCACATGGTAGCATTTAATAAATTCCATTATTATTATTATTGTTGTTCCAAGATCAGTTGGTAAGCCAAACTGGAACAGTCTAGAGTTTTGGTTGGGGGAATAGTCAGATGGTGTAAATAATTCATGGCATGTGGAAATGCTCCCCAGCTCAATTGTCAGGAGCTGTGACTACCAACTCTATGGTATTGTACTTTCTCAAGTACTTAGTACAGTGCTCTGAACACAGTAAGAACACAATGAATATCTCTGATTGCTACTGATTAACTGAAATAGAAAGTACAGTTTAGAATTCAGTGTAAGGTGATATATTTGGGACCTTCACATCCCCATTGCATTGATTCAATGACTTGTATCAATCAGCAGTATTTTTGAGCACTTACTGTGTGCAGAGCACAGTGCTAAGTGTTGGATGAGTACAATAGAATTGGTAGGCATGATCCTTAACCGCGAGGATCTTACGGTCTAGTGAGGATTTTACAACCAAGTATTTTGGTTAGATTATGGGGCTGCTTGAAACAAGGATTTTGAAGAGCGGAATCCAGAAACAAAACTTTCAAACCACCAAGGCAACTTTGCACTGTTAGATGGGTTAAATGTCATTCAAAAATGTCTGATTTATTACTATTAAAAATTCTGGAAGGGTCACAGTATGAATATATTTCCTAATTAACCAAATTAACTTAGTTTTATGGCTCTCACCCATCTGTAAGTGAACTTTGTTGTCAGTGAATCACCTGACCTGTTCTTCAGGCAAGAGACAGAGCCTTGAAGATCAATAAATCTGGATATTTTCTCCAAAGAAATCCATCTGAGATTCATTCATTCATTCAGTCGTATTTATTGAGCGCTTACTGTGTGCAGAACACTGTACTAAGGGCTTGGGAAGTACAAGTTGGCAACATATAGAGACGGTCCCTACCCAACAACGGGCTGACAGTCTAGAAGGGGGAGACAGACAACAAAACAAAACATGTGGACAGGGTAGATACAAGCTTATCAGGTTCGACATAGTCCATGTCCTAATCCCCATTTTACAGATGAGGTAACTGAGGCACAGAAAAGTTAAGTGACTTGTCCAAGGTCACACGGCAGACATGTGGCAGAGCAGAGATGAGATGCATATTTGATGTCAGATAACAGTATCTAAGATGAAGAAGAGGATCTGAACTTTCTGAAAATTTTTATTTCAGCTTAAAATATTTTTAGATTTTTAAAAAGGCCTGTTTTTATCCCAAGGTGAGATTCAGCTATTTTATAATGGCATTTGTTAAGTGCTTACTCTGTGCCAGACACTATACTATGCACTGGGGTAGATACAAGATAATCACATTGGACACAGTCCCTGTCTCACAAAGGGCTCACAGTCTGGGTCCCCATTTTACAGATGAGGAATCTGAGGCACAGAGAAGTTAAAAGTGACTTGCCCAGGGTCATGCAGCACATAAGTGGCCAGATCCCACAGCTACTGGAAAAGACTTTAAAACAGAGAGAAAAATTGACCAGCAGAGAAGCACACTCACCCAAGGCGCCACCATGGAACAAAGTGGGACTTTATCCAGCAGAAAGAAACTGGAAGCAGGGAGGTTGAAGGAACTAAAGGATAAAACTCATGCTATCATACAAGACTAATCACCTCTTCATTAAGCATCTTGTGGGCAGGGAATGTATCTACCATCTCTATTATATTGTACTCTTCCAAGTGCTTAGTAGAAGTACTCTGAAGACAGTAAGTACTCAATAAATACCACTGATTGATATAAGGACTTCCTTCTTCTCAAAGGGGTAAATTTCTTTTACCTCTTATCCCAAATCTCCCAATATGGTAATCCTCCAACAATAGTTGGCAATGAGGTACAGGGAATTATCTCTGAACAAGGCTGGGGCAATTGTTCCTCATCCATGGAGACTAGGATGGCCCATTTTCCAGTTTCACTCTAGGAAGGCTGGTTTTCAGCTGGCCTTTCTCTTGGCTGTTTCAGCTATAACACGGATATTCAGTCTTCATGTCCTGGATTTTTATTTAAAATGCCCCATCTCCCTCCACCACAGGTCCCCCTCCCATTGATTATGTCCTTTCTCCCCCTCTAGACTGTAAGCTCGTTGCAAGAAGGGACCATGACTGCCAACTCTGCTGCATTGTACTCTCCCAAGTGCTTAGTACAGTGCTGTGAACATACTAAACACAAAATAAACACCATTGATTGATTGATATTCTGTGGCTCAGAAGTGGTGCTTATTTTCAGAGGGACCTAGAAAGGTAAAGCAATGACTCTGAAGAAACACTCTAGGTTTGGACAAACTTGAACCTTCTTAAAACAATGCATGTGATGTCATCCTATTTGCTGCCTGGCTGGGGTAACATATGTGATACATTGTGCATCACCATTTCTGGTATTCTTAAGTGCGATTGTAGGCTACCCTACATGAAACAGTGATTATGTCTGACCTGATTATCTTGTATCTACCCCAGTGCTTAATATAGTGTTTGACACATTTTTTAAGCACTTAACGAATACCACAATTACCATTACAGACTTTTAGACTGTGAGCCTATTGTTGGGTAGGGATTGTCTCTATCTATTGCTGAATTGTACTTTTCAAGTACTTAGTACAGTTCTCTGCACACAGTAAACACTCAATAAATATGATAGAATGAATGAATGAATATTGCAATGAGTAAAGTGGTCCTTGTTTCAAACAGTCAAGCAGTAAGGACAATTTACAATGGTGCTGGCAGTGATGGTTGTAGGGGATTTGTGAACAAAAATCCAGAGAGAGGTTTCATCTCAACAGAATAATAATAATAATAGTAATAGTGCTTGTTAAGCGCTTACTATGTGCCAAGCACTGTTCTAAGAACTGGGGTAGATACAATTTAATTAGGCTGGGCACAGTCCCTGTCCCTCATAGGGCTCACACTCTTAATAGCCTTCCCCAGTGGAGGTAAAGCAGTGGAGAGCATAAAGAAGAAGGCTCTTGACTTGCCCAAGGTCACAGAGCAGGCAAGTTGTACAGCCAGGATTAAAACCAGGTCCTCTGACTTACGGGCCAATGCTCTTTCCATTAGGCCATGCTGGAATTTTTGTAGCAGTAATTGTAGTAGTGGCATTTGTTAAGTGCTTACTTTGGGCAGAGCAACCTAAATGCTGGGAAAAAATACACAGGTAAAATTTGGACAGGACTGCTGCCTCCCAAAGGGCTTGCAAATCTAGGAATAAAGGAGGGGAAAGGGGATGGGTCAAATAAGAAAGGATGAAGTACTAAGGACAGATAGATAACATAAAAGACAATTACAGTGATATAGAGGCTTCAAGAGGGCATTGTGGCGATCAGAGCAGTGTTTCGGGCTCTTCACAGCCCAGGATCCAACAGTCTGCAATCACCTAGGACTCCAGTGCCTTGGAAAATTGCTGACTGGTATAGACTAGGCCCATATGAAGGAAATGGGAGCAACAGAGAGAAGAGAATGGAAGGATGTAAACGTAAGTGACTCCTGATCCACGCTTCATCCTGCAAGGCCTAACGCTGAGGAGATGATGGGATGATTTCCAGAAAAGGCAACAGATTGAGCTAAAGTAGTAAGGCTTTGATTTTCCAGACTCCTGCTAAAGATCTGCAGTAAAGTAGGATGTGGAGCTCCAGGAACCTATACTACTTCTGGGACACCGATGTCCCCAGAGGTGGAACTGGCTAAGACCTGGGAGAGTACCAAGACTTGCCCAGATTGGGGGTATAAATTCCCAGTCCCCTAAAACTCCCACTGCACCAAGGGCCCAGAAATAAATGGGAAACAACACTCCAGTTCATACTTCACTCTGCTGCCCTGATCATTTTCCTAAAAAATTACTCAGCCCATGTTTACCCACTCCTCCATTGTTTTCCCTTGATAATAATAATAATAATGATAATAGTCATATTTGTTAAGCGCTTTCTAGGTGCCAGGCACTGTGCTAAATGCTGTGGGAGATAGAAGCAAATCAAGTTGAACACAGTCCCTGTCCCAGATGGGGCTCACAGTCTCAATCCCTATTTTACATGCTGCCCATCCACCTCTGCATCAAACAGAAACTCCTTATCATCAGCTGTAAAGCATTCAATCAGCTTGCCCCCTCCTACCTTACCTCACTGATTTTCTAGTGGAACCCAGCCCACACAAGGTGCTACTCTAGTGCTGGCCAACGCCCCGTACCTGGCAGAGCCAGGATTAAAACATCCTCTGACTCCCAAGCCCACTCTCTTGCCACTGGGCGAAGCTGCTTCTGAAGGAGTTCAGGGAAGCTGCACTGGCAATGCAGCATGGGCAGCACTTTTCTACCATTCACACCATCTCTCTAAGTGGCAGGGACACCAGGAGAAGCAGTGTGTGTCTTCAGGTCTCCTGGGAAACCTTTCTCATTGCTTTCCGAGTTCATGGTACCACATGGCAGTTGTTCCTGAGGCTGCTGACTAGGGGACTGCTCCCTCTGGGACAAGGAGAGAAGCAGCACGGTTGAATGGAAAGTGGATGACCTAGGAGTCAGACACATGGGTGGGTTCTAATCCCTCTAATCCCTCTTGTCTGCCATGATTCCTTGGGCAAATCATTTAACTTCTCCGGGCCACTGTTTTCTCATCTATAAACTGGGGATTCCACACCTGTTCTCCCTCCCACTTTGTCTGTGAACCTTATGTGGCACAGGGATTTTGCCCAACCTATCTTGTATTGTCTGTAAAATGGGGATTAAGGCAGTGAGCCCCACGTGGGACAACATGATCACCTTGTATCCTCCCCAGCACTTAGAACAGTGCCTTGCACATAGTAAGCGCTAGCAAATGCCATCATTATTATTATCTAATTAATTACCCAGCAGAGGCTCTGTCCCAAGTGACCTGGAGAATAATAATGATGGTGTTTGTAAAGCATTTACTGTGTACCATGCACTGCTCTAAATACTGGGGGAGATGCAAGGTAGTCAGGTTGTCCCACATGGGGGTTCACAGTCTTAATCCCCATTTTACAGATGAGGTAACTAAGGCACGGAGAAGTTAAGTGACTTTATTTGTTAAGTGCTTACTATGTGCCAAGCACTGTTCTAAGCACTGGGGGAGATGCAAGGTAATCAGGTTGTCCCATGTGGGGCTCACAATCTTAATCCCCATTTTACAGATGAGATAACTGAGGCACAGAGAAATTAAGGGAGAATGAGATACTACCATAATCAGTCACAGTCCCAAGTTCCCACAGAAAATTGAATAGACATGTACAGGCTTTGGACTTTTCTCCAAAGCCACTTGGCTCTGAAACCATGTGCACAAAGATACATGACTGAGCATCAAAGCTCTTTCAGATTGTTCTGACTCAATGTTTGTCAATGTGCACATTAGGGCTTTTTAGAATTGCTGATGGAGAAAAATTATCCAAACACCCGACTAGCTCTGAGAATTCCTTTACAGATGCCTGCCCAATGCTGCCTTGAGCTATTTCTAACATCTCCAGATGCCTCCTCTTTCCTGTCTCGCCATGCAAAAACAGACTTGTCAATGGCTCAGTTCTTGTGAGAGCAGGTGCTCAAAATCCGTTGAATCTGTAATGGCCAAGAGAGGACAGTGAGAATCCAAGAGAATATTGGTTCTCACTGAACTCCTCACAACCCGCCTTTTCCTGCAGTTTTTTTTTTTTTCGGGGCCGGTGTGGGGTGGAATGGTTAATGCCACACTCCTTCTCACGGTCACCTCCAAGAGGGCCTAGATTACTGTAGTGGCCAGAATGTCTTCTTCTTCAGATGCCCTGCTAGAGCCCAACTACTGAGGCCATTTTAGCTCAGTATGATGATCCATCAATCAATCAATGGTATTTATTGAGTGCTTACTGTGTGCAGAGCACTGTACTAATCACTTGGGAGAGTACAATATATATAACAGAGTGGGTAGACACATTCTCTACCCACCTAGAGCTCATCAATCAATGGTATTTATTGAGTGCTTACTGTGTGCAGAGCACTGTACTAAGCACTTGGGAGAGTACAATATAACAGATTTGGTAGACACATTCTCTACCCACCTGGAGCTCACAGAGTAGAGGGGGAGACAGACACTAAAATAAACTCTGCCATCACTGTCACCTCAAATTTAACATGCCCAAAAGAGAACTCCTCATCTTCCCACCCAAACCCTGCCCTCCCGCTGCTTTTCCCATCACTGTAGACAGCCCCACCATCACCCCCGGCCCCAGTCTCACAAACCTTGACATTATCCTTGACACATTTTTCTCCTTGTATAAGCTAGTCCTGAGCATGGAATGTATCTAGGAATTTTGTTATACTGTACTCTCCCAAACCCTTAGTATGGTACTCTGCACACAGTGAAGAGCTCAATAAATGCAACTGATTGTATGGCTCTTTTAATGATGGAAACTCTGCCTTGGAAATCCATGCATAACAGTGTAACATAGTATCCATCTGGCCTTTTTCCTTTTGAGTGCTTATAGGTCTTAGGATCCCCGCTAAGCCTCTCAAGCGCTTTGTTTTTTACAAACCAATCCCAATTCATGTGCAAAACCCTCTAGGAGGCAATTTCTTCACCCATAATGGGAAGTCTCGGCAGGGCACAATTACTTGAAGCCAATGGAACTTGGCTCTGATTGGACAACAAAAGAAGGAAATTCCTAGTTGATCCACCCGTTTTCATGTCCTCAATTCCTCCCTCTTTAGCACACAGAAGTGAAACACAGAGAACAATAGGGATGCCTAACAGATCTTCACTGTTGAAAAGAGAATGAAGTTTGTTCTTGTGTAGTTTTACCATCCTTGAATGCACCAGAAACCACAAAGAACAACAGTAGATAATAATTATGGCATTTGTTATGCACTTGCTATCTGTCAGAGAGGGCACATAGGGCCCTGCTTTTGCTCTTTTTGTTTTGACCTCCCTGTCCCTACCCTGTCTTAATCCAAGAAAGAGGGTGGAGGCTTCTAGAAAAGCACGGTTACCCTGTGGTTTCTGGGAAAACATGGTTACCCGCACCATGCCTCCTGGCTTCCATATAGAAGCGTGATAAGTGGTCTCCACTCCACAAATCTCAAATTCATTTTTTTGTTGGTTTTGCTTTTCTCACTTTCACCTGGAAGGCAATGAGCCACCTGCCTTTTTATGAATCTTTCCACAAAGGGAGCTTCTGGGAAATCCGGTTCCCTTCTTCCTGGCTAATGTGGTGACAATTACTCTCATCCCCTTCAGAGCCTTACTGAAGGTGATGGCGGGCGGTTGTTCCGGATGGCCACCAAGGCGCCGGATGACTAAAGAATTAGTCAGACAGCATGTGACTGCCGGAAGTTTTAATGAAGTTTTATTGATAAGGCCGAAGACTGAATAGGGGGTAACGCACCCAGCGGGCTCATTTCCTTAAGGGAAAAGGCCCCAAGTGCCCCATACAGCGGGCTTATATACCGCTGTTGCTGATCATAGTGGTTGGTAGATTTGAAAACAGTGGGGACTGGATTGGTGCAGATTTGGTACAGAGCTGGGTGGAGTCTACCTCCTTATTTGATTTGGTTGCTGGACCCAACCAGTGGGCTGCAGGGTCTAAGGCCCATACCAGATATGGCAACAGAACCGTGTACATTCAAACAATATCTGCAACCTTTCCATGGTGCTTGAGGGGGCCCCCATCAAAGGCACATCTCCACCAAGAGGCCTTCCCCTACTATACCCTCCTTTCCTCTTCTCCCTCTCCCTTCTGTGTCACCCTGACTTGCTCCCGTTTTTCATCCCCAGCTCAGTCCCATAGCACTTACATTAATGTCTGTCTTTCCCTCTAGGCTCGTTGTGGACAAGGACTGTATCTATTATATTGTCATATTTTACTCTCCCAAGCACTTAGTACAGTGCTCTGCACACAGTAAGCACTCAGTAAATGTGATTGACTCCCTGGGGCAAGTATGGGAATATTTAGCTTTTTCCAGCTGGCTCCTTCACTATCTGTAAATGTACTTCTATACCATTCTCTCTCTAATTGGGGCACTGCTTGATAATCATCATCATCAATCGTATTTATTGAGCGCTTACTGTGTGCAGATAATGAAAGCTCATTGTAGAGATTTTATGGTGCCTCGTAGCAAATGAACTGTCCAGGTTTGGAGTGCCGTGGTGAGGCTCTATGGCCTGATAATAATAATAATAATAGTATTTGTTAAGTGCTTAGTATGTGCAAAGCACAGTTCTAAGCACTGGGGGTTACAATTTGATCAGGTTGTCCCATGGGGGGCTCACAGTCTTAATCCTCATCTTACAGATGAGGGAACTGAGACACAGAGAAGTTAAATAACTTGCCCAAAGTCACACAGCTGACAATTGGCAGAGCCGGGATTTGAACCCATGACCTCTGACTCCGAAGCCGGTGCTCTTTCCACTGAACCATGAAGGATGACTCACACTGTTGGCTTCTCAAGGCACCTGCTCTTGGAGAGGTTTGGCAGTGATGCAGAAAATTGTTGAGATTAGGCCTTCACACCTGTCCAAAAGTAGAAGTCTGGTAGATGCTTCACTGCCTTCTGGAACAACATCATGTGCCCTCCCTCATAGGCCTTGATGCCCTTGCTGTTTTCCAGCTCTGGTCTGTCTTGCTGGGCAAAGGGTGACTGTGTATTTTTTAACTGTGGTGGTTACTGATTTTTTTTTCCTCTTCCCAACTTTTATTGAGCCAGCCTAAGTAATCAATCAGTGGTATTTATGGAAGTTACTATTTGCAGGACATTGTAATAAGCATCTGGGAGAGTACAGTTCAACAGAGTTGGCAAACACATTCACCGCTCACAGTGAGCTTACAGTCTAGAGGGGAGGAAAAAGCATTAATTCATTTCATTCATTCAATCGTAGTTATTGAGCGCTTACTGTGTGCAGAGCACTGTACTAAGAGCTTGGAAAGTACAATTCAGCAATAGAGACAACCCCGGCCCACAACAGACTTACAGTCTAGACAGACATCAAAACAAGTTATCAGGCATCAATAGCATCACTATAAATAAATGGAATTATAGATTTGTACACATCGAAACAAGTAAACCTCCATTAATATAAATATAGATATGTACATAAATACACAAGTGCTGTGGGGCGGGGGTGGTAGAACAAGGGGAGTGAGTTGCAGCGATGGGAAGGGGAGGAGGAGCTGAGGAAAAGGGGGGCTTAGTCTGGGAAGCCCTCATGGAGGAGGTGAGACTTCAGTAGGGCTTTGAAGGGGGAAAGTGTGATTGGCAGATTTGAGCACTCAATCAAAGGCAAGAGGAAATGCGGTGGAGGGAGATGGAGCATTTGAAGGCATCTGGCGAAACAGCTGAGGGACAGGCCAGTTTAATTATTAAACTTAAAACTGACTTTCCAGAGGTTGAGGACCCACTGATGTCTGCAGCTGTTTAAGTCTCTATCAGTTGTAATTATTCATTCATTCATTCATCCAATCGTATTTATTGAGCACTTACTGTGTGCAGAGCACTGTACTAAGCGCTTGGGAAGTACAAGTTTTGGCAACGTCTAGAGACGGTCCCTACCCAACAGCGGGCTCACAGTCTAGAAGGGGGAGACAGACAACAAAACAAACACATAAACCAAATAAAATAAATAGAATAAATGTGTACAGGTAAAATAAATAGAGTAATAAATACGTACAAACATATATACATATTCATTCATTCAATCCTTTCAACAGAATAAACTCTTTTCTGGGGTTAAAGACAAAAGGGCTTGAGTTTCCCAGCTCATGCTGGGCTGTAAGGGTTTCTCCAAACCGACCTCTCCTTATCTAAAAGTCGACGTTTCCTACTCCCACTCGGCTTTGTTCATGAAAATGTTCCCGAAAGAAACACTCGAAGGTTAGTGAGATTTTACCTGGAGATTTTTTTCCAAGGTGATCCAGTGCCCACCAACGCTCAAAAGCAGGATGATATCATGCTTGTGCGGAAGTAGTTGTAACTTTGAAGGTGACTCATCTTCTTTACTGTACAGTCTCACTCCAGCATCTAGAATTATTGAGTATTTATTCTTTTCAGAGCACTGTACTAGTGCTTGGGAGAGTACGATCTAATCAATTGATGGTTTTTACTCGCTGTGGAGGCAGTAGGTGATCAATCAATCACTGGTAAGCAGCGTGGCTCAGTGGAAAGAGCCTGGGCTTGGGAGTCAGGGGTCATGGGTTCAGATCCCGGCTCTGCCAATTGTCATCTGTGCGACTTTGGGCAAGTCACTTCACCTCTCCATGCCTCAGTTACCTCATCTGTAAAATGACGATGAAGACTGTGAGCCCCCATGGGACAACCTGATCACCTTGTAACCTCCCCAATGCTTAGAACAGTTCTTTGCACATAGTAAGCGCTTAATAAATGCGATTATTATTATTATTATTAAGTGCTTACTATGTGCAGACTACTGTAGTAAGTGCTTGACAGACTCCAACAGAGTTGGTAGACATGTTTTCTGCTCATGGGCTACAGTGGGAGAGAGACACTGAAATGAAGTTAGGGGAAATAGTAGAGTGTAAGGATATATACATGAGTGATGTGGGGCTGGGGTAGGTAGTCAAGAACCTAGATGACGCAGAGGGAGGGCAGATAGGGAAAATAAGGGTTTAGTCAGGAGAGTTCTCTTAGAAGAGTTGTGTGATTTTAGGAGGGTTTCGAAGGTGGGGAAAATGGGGGACTGCTGGATTTTTTAAGTATTTACTTTGTGCCAGGCACTGTTCTAACTACTGGGATAGATACAAGGCAATCAGGTTGGGCATAGTCCATGTCCCACATGGGCTCACAGTCTAAATCTCCTTTTTACATATGAGGTAACTGAGGCACAGAGAAATGAAGTAACTTGCCCAAAGACATGGCAGACAAGTGGCGGAGCCGGAGTTAAAAACCAGATCCTTCTAACTCCCAGGCCCTTCTGATTCACTAGTCCAGAGTGAATTCCAGGCCAGAGGGAAGACGTCGGAAAGGGGTCAGGGGTGGGTTCAAATAAACTTTCGTGTGATATCATGATGAGCAATATATGGGCATGCAGGTTAAAGTAATGACTCATGTGGAACAGGAGTTCCATATGGAGTCTCTCATTTCCTCCTGACTTCAGGTCATCTCTGCTTGGGTGTCCTCCCTCACCTCAAACTTATGGGAAGTAGCATGTTATAGTGGATAAAGCACAGGCCTGGAATTCAGAAGGTCATGGGTTCTAATCCCTGCTCTGCCACGTGTCTGCTGTGTGACCTTGGGCACGTCACTTAACTTTTATCTACCCCAGTGCCTAGAACAGTGCATGACACATAGTAAGTGCTTAACAACTACCGTAATGATAATAATAATAATAATCATTATTATTTTTTTTAATTATATGTCCAAAACAGAACTCCTTATCTTCCCTCCCAAACCTGTCCTCCCCCTGACTTTCCCATCACTGTAGATGGCACCACCATCCTTCCTTTCCTGTCTCACAAGCCCGTAACCTTGGCGTTATCCTTGACTCCTCTCTTTCTTTCAACCCACATATGCGATCCATCGCCAAATCCTGGCAGTTCTACGTTCACAACATCACTAAAATCTGCCCTTTCCTCTCCATCTAAACTGCTATCATGTTAATACAATCACTTATCCTAACCCACTTTGATTACTGTATCAGCCTCCTTGCTGACCTCCCAGCCTCCTGTCTCTCCCCACTCCAGTCCACACTTCACTCCGCTGCCCAGATCATTTTTCTACAAAAGCATTCTGGACATGTTTACCTATTCCTTAAGAAACTCCAGTGGTTACCCATCCACCTTGCATCAGACAAAAACTCCTCACCATTGGCTTTAAAGCACTCCACCTTGCCTCTTACTACCTCACCTCTCTACTCTCCTACTACAACCCAGCCTGCACACTTTGCTCCTCTAATGCTATCCTTCTCACTCTACCTTATCTTGTCTATCTTACCACCAACCCCTCGCCCACATCCTGTCTCTGGCCTGGACCATGTCCCTCCTCTAATCCGATTGACAGTGACTCTCCCTGCCTTCAAAGCCTTATTGAAGGCACATCTCCTCCAAGAGGCCTTCCCTGACTAAGCCCCCCTTTCCTCTTTTCCCACTCCCTTCTCCACTGCCCTGACTTGCTCCCTTTGCTCTTTCCTCCCTCCCAGCCCCACATCACTTTTGTCCATATCTGTAATTTATTTATACTAATGTCTGTCTCTGCCTCCAAACTGTAAGCTTGTGTGGGCAGGGAGTGTGTCTGTTTATTGTTGTATAGTACAGGAGAGAATTGAGGATGGAGAATCAAGTTTACCTCACGGAAGGAGACAATGTTAAACCACTTCCTTATTTTTATCAAGAAAACTACCAGAGCGATTGCTGATGGAGGTGGGGTATTCTGGGAGACATGTGTCCATGGCGTCGCTATGGGTCAGAAACAATTTGGGGGCATAAGACAAGACAAGACTCTCCCAAGAGTTTAATACAGTGCTCTGCACACAGTATGTACTCAAGAAATATGATTGATTGAATGAATGAATGGACGAATGAAAAGAGGAGGGAGGGATTTTCTTCCCTGCCTCAGGGCCACCAAATATTCATTCATTCATTCATTCAATCATATTTATTGAGTGCTTACTGTGTGCAGAGCACTGTACTAAGAACTTGGGAAATACAAATTGGCATCTTTTAGAGACGGTTTCCCTACCCAACAATGGGCTCACAGTCTAGAAGGGGGAGACAGACAACAACACCAAACAAGTAGACAGGGGTCAATACCATCATAATAAATAGAATTATAGCTATATGTACATCATTAATAAAAATAAATAGAGTAATAAATATGTACAAATACTTCATTCATTCATTCATTCACTGGTATTTATTGAGCGCTTACTGTGTGCAGAGCACTGTACTAAGCGCTTGGAAAGTACAAGTCAGCAACAATTAGGTAGAGACGATCCCTACCCAACAACGGGTTCACAGTCTAGAAGAGGGGAGACAGACTTCAAAACAAAACAAAAACGGGCATCAATAGCATCAATGTAAATAAATAGAATTATAGATATTTACACATCATTAATAAAATAAATAGAATAATAAATACACTCACATATACACAAGTGCTGTGGGGCAATGAGGGGAGTAGAGCAGAGGGAGGGAATTGGGGTGACGGGGAGGGGAAGCAGAGGAAACGGGGGGGCAATAATAATTACAGTATTTGTTAAGAGCTTACTATGTTCCAAGCACTGTTCTAAGCGCTGGGGTAAATACAAGGTAATCAGATTGTCCCACGTGGGGCTCACAGTCTCAATCCCCATTTTACAGATGAGGAGACTGAGGCACAGAGAAGTTACGTGACTTGCCCAAGGTGACACGGGTAGTAGAGTGCTCTGCACATAGCAAGCGCTCAATAAAGACCATTGATTGATTGATTGTGAGTCCCTGTCCCAAAAGGGACTCACAGCCTCAGGCACTGAATCCCCAGTTTACAGATGAGGAGACCAAGGCAGAGTAATGTTAAGTGACCTGCCCAAGGTCACCCAGCAGGCAACTGACAGCAAGGATGAGAACCCATGTCCTCTGACTCCCTGTCCTGTGAACTTTCCAACAGGTCATACCTGTATATATGTACATATGTTTGTATGTATTTATTACTCTATTTATTTTACTTGTACAATATTTACAAGTGCTGTGGGGAGGGGAAGAAGGTAGGGTAGAGGGAGGGAGGGGGGCGATGAGGAGGGGAAGAGGAGGAGAGGAAAAAAGGTGGGGCTCAGTCTGGGAAGGCCTCATGGAGAAGGTGAGCTCTCAGTAGGGCTTTGAAGGGGGGAATAGAGCTAGTTTGGTGGATGTGTGGAGGGAGGACATTCCAGGACAGAGGTAGGACATGGGCCAGGGGTCAACAGCGGGACAGGCAAGATCGAGGCACAGTGAGGAGGTTAGTGGCAGAGGAGCGGAGGGTGCGGGCGGGGCTGTAGAAGGAAAGAAAGGAAGTGAGGTAGGAAGGGGTGAGGTGATGGAGAGCTTTGAAGCCTAGCTCTGTTTTCCAGGTCATCTGAGACTCAATCAATCAATTAATGGTATTTATTGAGCCCCTGAAGCATGCTGAGCACTGTACTAAGTACTTGAAAGAGCATGGGCCTGAGAGTCAGAGGTCCTGGGTTCTTATCCCAGCTCCTCACTTATCTGCTGTGAGACCTTGGGCAAGTCACTTTAACTGTGCCTCAGTCACCTCATCTGTAAAATGAGGACGAAGACTGCGAGTCCTATGTGGCAAGGGGACTGTGACTGACCCAATTACCCTGTATCTACCCCAGCGCTTAGTCCATATTCCATTCTGCTACCCAAATCATTTTCCTTCAAAAACGTTCAGACCATGTTTCTCCACTCCTCAAGAAACTTTAGTGGTCCACCTGCACATCAAGCAAAAACTCCTCACCATTGGCTTCAATGCACTTAACCACCTCGCCCCCTCCTACCTCACCTCGCTGCTCTCCTACTACAACCCAACCTGCACACTTCACTCCTCTGGTACTAACCTTCTCACTGTACCTCGATCTCATCTATCTTGCCGAAGGCCTCTCGCCTACACCCTACCTCTGGCCTGGAACACCTTCCCTCCTCATATCAGACAAATAATTGCTCTCCCCCACTGCAAAGCCTTATTGAAGGCCCATCTCCTCCAGGAAGCCTTCCCTGGCTGAGCCCTCCTTTCCTCTCCTCCCACTCCCTTCTGCGCCACTCATACTTGCTCCTTCATTCATCCTCTCTCCCTTCCCCAAAGCACATATGCATATATCTGTTATTTATTTATTTATTTATTTATTTATTTATCTATTTATGTATGTATTTATTTATTTATTTATTTATTTATTTATTTATTTATTTATTTATTTTGATGTCTGTCTCCCCCTCTAGATTGTGAGCTTGTTGTGGGCAGGGAATGTGTTTGATGTGCTTAGTACAGTGCTTTGCACACAGTAAGAGCTCAATAAATATGATTGTTAATAATAATAAGTAATTAACAAATACCACAATCATTATTATTATTGTTACAATGTAATCATTCTGTCCTCACTAGGATCTTCAAGTCTACTGGGTAAGAAGGCATAAAGTACAAATAGAAGGGGTAGTAGATGTAAGTTTGCTAAATTGGAGAGAACTAGACCTTCTTTTTGTTAGATTCATTCAATCATATTTACTGAGTGCTGACTGTGTGCAGAGCACTGTATTCAGCGCTTGGGAAAGTACAAAATAACAATAAGCAGTTGAAGTTCTGGAATGGTGAAAAGGCAAACTGAGGTAAAATTGTACACAATCCCTGTAAACTTCCAACAGTCTCAAACACACCTTTCCTTTTACATATAATGATGGTATTTGTTAAGCGCTTACTATGTGCCAAGCACTGTCCTAAGCGTTGGGGGAGATACAAGCTTATCAGGTTGTCCCAGGTGGGGCTCACAGTCTTAATCCCCATTTTACAGATGAGGTAACTGAGGCACAGAGAAGATAAATGACTTGCCCAAAGTCACACAGCTGACAAGTGGCGGAGCAGGGATTAGAACCTATGACCTCTGACTCCCAAGCCCATGCTCTTTCCACTACACCATGCTGCTTCTCTGTGTTTATACTCCACTGCTTCCCCTTTCTGTAATTCATTTTAATGTCTGTCTTCCCCACTAGATTGTAAGCTCATCATTATTATTAACATTATTATTATTATATTTGGAAAGCACTTACTATGTGTCAAGCACTGTTCTAAGTGTTGAGGTAGATCAAACAATCAATCAAGCATATTTATTGAGTGCTTACTGTGTGCAGAGCACTGTACTAAGTGCTTGGGAAGTACAAGTTGGCAACATATAGAGACAGTCCCTACCCAACAGTGGGCTCACAGTCTAGAAGGGGGAGACAGAGAACAAAACCAAACATATTAACAAAATGAAATAAATAGAATAGATATGTACAAGTAAAATAAATAAATAGAGTAATAAATATGTACAAACATATATACATATATACAGGTGCTGTGGGGAAGGGAAGGAGGTAAGACGAGCGGGATGAAGAGGGGGACGAGGGGGAGAGGAAGGAGGGGGTTCAGTCTGGGAAGGCCTCCTGGAGGAGGTGAGCTCTCAGTAGGGCATTGAAGGGAGGAAGAGAGCTAGCTTGGCGGATGGGCAGAGGGAGGGCATTCCAGGCCAGGGGGAGGACGTGGGCCGGGGGTTGACGGCGGGACAGGCGAGAACAAGGCATGGTGAGGAGATTAGCGGCAGAGGAGCAGAGGGTGCGGGCTGGGCTGTAGAAGAAGGGAAGGAAGGTGAGGTAGGAGGGGGAGAGGTGCAAGGTAATCAGGTAGGCCACTGTCCCTGACCCACTTGGGGCTTACCTTAAGCAGGAGGAGGAACAGGCATTTACTCTTCATTTTACAGTTGGGGAAACTGAAGCACAGAGAAGTTAAGTGACTTGCCCAAGGTCACAAAGCAAGCAATTGGCAGAGTTGGTGTTAGAACCCAGGTTATCTTACTACCAGGCCCGTGCTCTTTCCACTAGGCCATGCTGCTTCTCACTAGAGAAGCTCAAGGGCTTTGGAGTCAGCGGTCATGGGTTCAAATCCTGACCCCTCCAACTGTCAGCTGTGTGACTTTGGGCAAGTCATTTCACTTCTCTGTGCCTCAGTTACCTCATCTGGAAAATGAGGATTAAAACTGTGAACCCCTCCCCATGGGACAACCTGATCACCTTGTAACCTCCCCAGTGCTTAGAACAGTGCTTTGCACATAGTAAGCGCTTAACAAATACTATCATTATTATTATTATTATTAGGCCATGTTGCTTCATTCATTCATTCATTCAATCGTATTTATCGAGTGCTTATTGTGTGCAAAGCACTGTACTAAGCACTTGGAAGAGTACATTATAACAAAAAGCAGGCACATTCCCTGCCCACAACAAAGTTACAGTCTACAGGGGGAGACAGACATTCATATAAATAAATAAATTAAAGAAATGTACCTAAGTGCTGTGGGGCCAAGAGGGGAGATGTATAAAGGGAGCAGGTCAGGGTGAGAGTGGGAGAAGAGGAAGGGAGGGTTTAGTCATGGGCAGGGTTCCTGTTTACCAACTCTATTGTACTGTGATCTCCCAAATACCTAATACCATGATCTGCACAAAGTAAGTGCTCAGTAAATACCATTGATTGATCGTGATGCCTAATAGGGCTCAGTGAAGAAGGTAGTGTGCCTTACTAGGGGAAATGACAGTGGGTGTGCTACCAGTGCAGGAAAGGTACTAGAAATCACTATTCTGTAAATATAGTTCCATCAAATATTATGGATAAAATGGTAAGTTGTTTTTGTAAAGGCTGTAGAGAAGCAGTGTGGACCATGGGGCTGGAGTCAGAAGATGTGGGTTCTAACACTGGCTTGGCCATTTGCCTGCTGTGGGACCTTGGGCAAGTAAATGCTTAACAAATACCATCATTATTATTACCTTCTGTATACCTTAGTTGCCTCATCAATCATTGGCATTTATTGAGTGCGTACTGAGTGCAGAGCGCTGTACTAAGCACTTGGGAGTGTACAATACAACAGAGTTGGTAGAAATGTTCCCTGCCCACAGCGAGTTTACTGTCTAGAGAAAGAGATAGATATTATTATTATGGTATTTGTTAAATGCTATGTGCCAAGCACTGTTCTAAGCACTGGGGTAGATACAAGGTAACCAGTTTGTCCCACGTGGGGCTCACAGTCTTAATCCCCATTTTACATATGAGGTAACTGAGGCACAGATAAGTTAAGTGGTTTGCCCAACATCACACAGCAGACAAATGATGGAGCCAGGATTAGCACCTACATCCTCTGACTCCCAAGCCTGTGCTCTTTCCACTAAGCCACGCTAATATAAATAAATAATTTAGAGATATGCACATAAGTGTACATCTGTAAAATGGGAATTAAATACCTGTTCTTTTTCCTCTTTAGCATGAGTCCCACATGGGACAGGGATTCTGTCTGATTTGATTATATTGTATCTACCCCAGTGCTCACTACAATGCATAGCACATGGGAAGCAGCATGGCCTATTGGAAAGAGTATGGGCCTGCAAATCAGAGGTCCTGGGTTTTAATCCTGTCTTTGCAATTTACCTGCTTTGTGATCTTGGCCAAGTCACTTAACATCTCAGCGCCTGAGTTCCCTCATCTGCAAAATGGGAATTCAGTACCTGTTCTCAGTCAGTCAGTTCTATTTATTGAGTGCTTATTGTGTGCAGAGCACTGCACTAGGTGCTTGGGAGAGTACAATATAACAATAAACAGACACATTCCCTCCCCATAATGAGTTTACAGTTCTCCCTCCTACTTACTTTGTGAGTCCCATGTGGAACCTGATTATTCTGTATCTACTCCAGCATTTGGTACAGTTTGGTTTATAGTAAGCACTTGACAAATATCACATGTGTGTGACTTTGGGCAAATCACTTCACTTCTCTGTGTCTCAATTCCCTCATCCATAAAATGGGGATTAAGACTGTTAGCCCCACATGAGACAAACTTGATTACCTTGTACACCCCCAGCGCTTAGAACAATGCTTGGCATATAGTGCTTAACAAATACCATAATTATTATTATTATCACATGCTAAGAGCTTTACATATACCGCAATAATTACCAGTAAGAAAGGCCATAATAGAGCAAGTCATTTAACTTCTCTGTGCCTCAGTTACCTCATCTGTAGAATGGGGTTAATATTGTTTACCCCGTGTGGGAAATGGATTATGTACCACCAGATTAGTTCGTATCTACTCGGTGCTTAATACAGTGCCTGGCACATAGTAAGCCCTTAACAAATACTATAAAAAAGGTGGGGAGGGGGGCGGGGGGGTTAAACTGAATAAGAGCCTATGTTAAAGGAATGATGGGTTTAAAAAACACCTCAGGATAAAAATGAATAATGGTGAAAATGATCATGGGAATGTGAGGATGGCTGTTTGGAGACAGAAGATTATTTGGCTAAAGCTGTGCATAAGGGAAGAATGGCCAGCAACTGGAAAGGTAGCTCCTCCTAGTGGACAGAGACACATGAGCTTTTTAAAAAATCAAAAAATGTACATAAAATAAACTCTTAATTCTATTTCTGGTGAAAATAATTTAGGAAATATGGCCTCCTCGTGGCTCAGTGGAAAGAGCATGGACTTTGGTGTCAGAGGCCTTCCCAGACTGAGCCCCTTCCTTCCTCTCCACCTCGTCCCCCTCTCCATCCCCCTCATCTTACCTCCTTCCCTTCCCCACAGCACCTGTATATATGTATATATGTTTGTACATATTTATTACTCTATTTATTTATTTATTTATTTTACTTGTACATATCTATTCTATTTATTGTATTTTGTTAGTATAGTTTTGTTCTCTGTCTCCTCCTTTTAGACTGTGAGCCCACTGTTGGGTAGGGACTGTCTCTATATGTTGCCAACTTGTACTTTCCAAGCGCTTAGTACAGTGCTCTGCACACAGTAAGCGCTCAATAAATACGATTGAATGAATGAATGAACGCTGGGGTGGCTCCCAAGGAGATCGGGTTGGATGCAGGCCTTGTCCTGCAGTGGGCTCTTACCATGTGTATTACTCCATTTATTTATTTATTTATTTATTTAGCTTATATTACTCTTTATTTACTTATTTTATTTGTACATGTTTATTCTATTTATTTTACTTTGTTAATATGTTTTGTTTTGTTGTCTGTCTCCCCCTTCTAGACTGTGAACCCACTGTTGGGTAGGGACCGTCTCTATATGTTGCCGATTTGTACTTCCCAAGCACTTAGTACAGTGCTCTGCACACAGTAAGCGCTCAATAAATACGATTGAATGAATGAATGAATGAATCCCGGCTCCACCAATTGTCAGCTGTGTGACTTTGGGCAAGTCACTTAACTTCTCTGTGCCTCAGTTACCTCATGTGTAAAATGGGGATGAAGACTGTGAGCCCCCCGTGGGACAACCTATCACCTTGTAACCTTCCCAGCACTTAGAACAGTGCTTTGCACATTGTAAGCTCTTAATAAATGTCATTATTATTATTATTAACCTGAGATTTAATAGACTGTATTAGTATAAATGGCAAATGCCTTTGCATAAATGTGGGAACTGAGACATTTCTGCACTAGAGCTTAAAATTCTATAATTTTAACCCTATCAATCAATCAAGCATATGTATTGAGGGTTTATGTGTGCAGAGCACTATACTAATCGCTTGGGAGAGTACAATTACAAGAGGGTTGGTAGACACATTCCCTGACCACAAGAAGTTACAGCCTAGAAGGGAAGACAGACATTAATCAGTGGTATTTATTGAGCGATTAGTGTTTGCAGAGCACTGTACGAAGCGCTGGGGAGAAAACATTGTAATAGAGTTGATGGGTTCCCTGCCCACAGTGAGTTTACAGCTTAGAACGGGAGGCAGACATGAGGGTGGGGTGAATAAAGGGTGGAAATCCTAGCTATGATTTTGTCACCTTCTATCAACCTAAGCAAACTTCTCAATCTCAATTTTATCATTTGTCAAATGAAGTAAGAATATAGCATTTATCTGGATCTCAAAAATGTTGGGAACTTTAATTAGCTCACTTCCCCATATAGAATGCCCTGGAGGTGAACTTTTTTTTAACATTCTGCCCTTGTCAAGCTCCAGACATTCCTGTAGATACTCTGCTTTCTGATTAGCTTAGTCACACAGAATAGACATGCATATGGTGAATTCAGTTGAAAGGAAGAATTTCCATAAACTTTTTAATGAATGACTGAATTAGTCAAGAGTATTCAGCTCCTATTGTGCACAGAACACTATACTACATGCTTGGGAAAATACAGTAGCATTAAGTAAATATAATCCCTACCTTCAAGGAGTTTACAATCTAGTGGGGGAGATTTAAATAAAGTAGATCAATCAATCAGTGGTATTTATTAAGCACTTACTCTGTGCAGAACTCTGTTCTGTGATCTTGGGAGAGTATAATTCAGTAGAGTTGGTAGACATGACCCCTACTCTCTAAGAGTTTACAGTCTAGCAAGGGAGACACATATTGAAGCAAATTACAGGTAAGGTCACACGGTAGGCAAATTCCAGAGCTGAATTAGAACTCAGGCCCTCTGACTCCCAGGCCTGTGTTCTTTCCACTAGGCCACATTGCTCCAAACTAGGAAGAATAAAAACTATTCAGACCTCCTGAACGAGATGTGATCTCAAAAGGGGTTTGAAGGTGGGGAAAGCCTGGTCAGTTGAATGTGAAGGGAGTGGGGCCAAAGGGGAGCGGTTTGAACATAAGACTGCGAATGTGAGGGTGGGGAATTTGAAAGCTCATAGGAGCTCTCACAGCTGGGCCCTGGGGGGGCAGGGGGGAGAAGGAGAAGGAGGAGGAGGAGGAGGGGGGGGAGGAGGAGGGGGGGAGGAGGAGGAGGAGGAGGAGGAGGAGGAGGAGGGGGAGGAGGAGGAGGGGGAGGAGATGATGATGATGATGATGACGATGATGATGATGATGACGGCTCTCCTGTCTTTGGACATGGTTATGGTAACAGGGAGTTGCTCCCTCCCTGACTGGGGATGGGAGAGGACCCTAGCAACCCTGGCCACCCAATGGGAGCCAATCAATCAATAGGAGCACTTACTATGTGCAAAAACCTGTACTAAGTGCTTGTCTTGTCTTATGCAATGGAGTTGTCTCTGACTCCATGGACACATCTCTCCCAGAACGCCCCACCTCCATCTGCAAACGTACTGGTAGTGGATCCATAGAGTTTTCTTGGTAAAACTATGCAAGTGGTTTACCATTGCCTTCTTCCATGCAGTAAACTTGAGTCCCTACCCTGAACTCCCTCCTATGCTGCCGTTGCCCAGCACAGGGGAGTTTTGACTTGTAGCAGATTGCCTTCCACTTGCTAGGCACTGCCCAAGCTAGGAATGGAATGGTTATGCCTCTGCTTGACTCCTCCCTCCTGTAGCTGAGACTGGTAGAGTACTGGAAACTCTCCAGGTGCGATCCTGAGAGAGGACTAGGTGCTTGGGGGAATCTAATGCAGCAGAATTGATAGGCATATTCCCTGCCCACTGAGGTCCAACTCCCAGCTCATCAGCACAGGCTCTGGAGGAGCAACCTGAGTGAAGAAGGTCTTCTTTTCCCTCCCCTCAAAGCAGGAAAACTCCTGCAGCTCCTCACCAGACCCAGGATCCGCTGGTGAGCTGAAGAAACACGGGCACTGGGTTAGCCCATCCCCTTGTAGCAGCCTGGGACTGTGCCCTGGTGACAGACATGGAGTAGTAGAAGGGCACAGGCCTGGAAGTCAGAGAGTCATGGGTTCTAATCCCACCTCCACTAATAATAATAATAATGATGATGACACTTGTTAAGCGCTTACTATGTGCAAAGCACTGTTCTAAGAGCTGGGGGGATATAAGGTGATCAGGTTGTCCCACGGGGGGCTCACAGTCTTAATCCCCCCTTTTACAGATGAGGTAACTGAGGCCCAGAGAAGTTAAGTGACTTGCCCAAGGTCACACAGCAGACATGTGGTGGAGCCAGAATTTGAACCCACGACCTCTGACTCCCAAGCCCGGGCTCTTTCCACTGAGCCAGGCTGCACTACTTATCTGCTGTGTGACTTCAGGCCTCAGTTACCTCATCGGTAAAATGGGAATTGAGACATTGAGCCCCACACAGGACAGGGACTGTGTCCTACTTGATTTGCTTGTATCCACCCCAGTGCTTATTATAATAATAATAATAGTAATAATAATAATGATAATAATGGCATTTGCTAAGTACTTACTATGTGCCATGCACTATACTAAGAGCTGGGGTGGATATAAGCAAATCAGGTTGGACACAGTCCCTGTCCCACATGGGGCTCACAGTTTTACTCCCCATTTTACAGACAAGGTAACTGAGGCACAGAGAGGTATGCCTAAGTCCACATAGCAGACAAGTGGCAGAGCCAGGATTAGAACCCATGACTTTTTGACTCCCAGGACCATGCTCTATCCTCTATGCCATTCTGCTTCCCCCAGCACTTATATAGCGCATAGAAAGTGCTTAACAAATACCATCATTATTAAGTGAGAAGTCCCTTATTTGTTCTTCTTTAATTAAAAAAAACTGACAAAATATAAGTACATATTTGACTTTT
The DNA here is from genome assembly GCF_015852505.1 of Tachyglossus aculeatus. NCBI lineage: Eukaryota > Metazoa > Chordata > Mammalia > Monotremata > Tachyglossidae > Tachyglossus > Tachyglossus aculeatus. The sequence goes on along the minus strand of NC_052070.1, from coordinate 47,254,740 downwards.
CTCTTTTCCTTTTCCTGCATGGAACCACGGGGGCTGCTCCTGCCACGAAGAAGCAACGTGGCACAGTGGAAAGAGTACGGGCTTTGGAGTCAGAGGTCATGGGTTCAAAACCCAACTCCGCCAATTGTCAGCTGTGTGACTTTGGGCAAGTCACTTAACTAGTCTGGGCCTCAGTTACCTCACCTGTAAAATGGGGATTAAGACTGTGAGCCCCCCCATGGGACAACCCGATCACTTTATAACTCCCCAGCACTTAGAACAGTGCTTGGCACATAGTAAGTACTTAATAAATGCTATTATTATTATTATTATTAACTCCCCAGTTGGCCAGAGCTGACCCCAGCGAGGGCCAGCCCACATCTAGGGGCCCGGTGGCATCAGCACCCACCCCAGTGTCCACACCAGCCCCGCCCCCCGCCTCCATCATGGCTACACAGATACAAGTGGGAGGCAGGCACCAGGCTGGTTTCAGATTGTGTCATGACTGGCAGAAGTCAATCATAGGGGAGGTGGTGCCATGCCTCTTCTACTAGGGATTGGTAGATTTGCTAGGGTGCCCAGACACTATTGTAATCCAAACAAACACCTCTTATGCAAATAAAAAATAATAATAATAATGGCATTTGTTAAGCGCTTACTATGTGCAAAGCACTGTTCTATGCACTGGGGAGGATACAAGGTGATCAGGGTGTCCCACATAGGGCTCACAGTCTTCATCCCTATTTTACAGATGAGGTAACTGGGGCACAGAGAAGTGAAGTGACTTGCCCAAAGTCACACAGCTGACAAGCGGTGGAGCCAGGATTAGAACCCATGACCTCTGACTCCCAAGCCCGTGCTCTTTCCACTGAGCCACGCTGCTTCCAATGATACCCCCACTGCGGACCCGTCCCCCAATCTCAGCAATTAGTACAATGCTCTGCACACAGCAAGTGCCTAATTAATATTACTACTACTAGTAGTATTACAATACAATGTGTGTCCTTCAAGGCCCTGATCTGGGTCCTCTTCCTTTCTTAATTCACACTCATTCCTTTGGGGAGCTCATCTGTTCCCTTGGAAGCGGCGTGGCTTAGTGGAAAGAGTATGGGCTTGGGAGTCAGAGGCTGTGGGTTCTAATCCCGACTCTGCCACTTGTCAGCCGTGTGACTTTGGGTAAGTCACTTAACTTCTCTATGCCTCAGTTACCTCATCTGTAAAATGGGAATTAAAACTGTGAGCCCCACGTGGGACAACCTGGTTACCTTGTGTCTCCCCCAGTGCTTAGAACAGTGTTTGGCGCATAGTAAGTGCTTAATACTATTATTATTATTGTTATTATTCTTATTATCTTTATGAGAAGGACTCCCAAATCTACTTTGCTAGCCCTGACCTCTCTCCTTCTTTGCAGTCTCACATTTCCTCCTGCCTCCAGGGCTTCTCTGCATCAATGTCCTGCTGTCAGCTGTCACCGCAAGTTCTAAAACTGAATTCCCCATCTTCCCCCACAAATTCTCTCCTTCATCTAACTTTTCCATCCCAGTTACTACAACCACCCTCTCTGTCTCTCAAGCCTGGAACTTGGCATTATCCTGACTCTTCCCTCTCTTTCAATTTCCATATTCAGTCTGGCATCCAATCCTTCTGGTTCAAGCTCCTCAACATTTCCAGAATCCATCCCTTCCTCTCCACCCAACTGCCACTATGCTGGTCCGGGTATTTAATGTACTTACCATTAGCCCACTCACTGATTTCCCAGCCTCCTGCCTCTCCCCTCTCCAGGCCATACTTTACTTTGCTGCCTAGATCATTTTTTTAAAGTGTCATTCTGCTCGTCTCCCCACTCTTCAACTATTTCCAGTGGTTTCCCCATTCTTCTTTGCATGAAACAGAAACTCCTGGCAAATGACCTTAAGGCAGTCAGTCAGCTTTCACCCTCCTACTTATTTATCTACTTTCTTCTTACACTATACCCAGCTCACATTCTTCATTCCATTCAAGCTAACCTACTCAATGTGCCTTGTTCTCCTCTTTGCCACAGCTGACCTCTGGCTCACACCCTCCCCATTGCCAGCAATTCCCTCCCCCTTCTCATCCTTCAGATGACTGCTCTCTCCTTCTTCCAAGCCCTTCTGAAATCCTATCTCCTCTAGGAGACCTTCCCAATTACTAATCTCTAATTACAAATTACTAATTTACTAATTCCTAATCTTTCTGATTACTAATTCGCCATATACTTGCCAACTGCCATCTCAGCACTTCTCTGCCACCTTAGTATTTTAAGTACTCATTCATTCATTCAATCATATTTATTGAGCGCTTACTGTGTACAGAGCACTTTACTAAGTGCTTGGGAAATACAAGTTGGCAACATATAGAGACGGTCCCAACCCAACAATGGGCTCACAGTCTAGAAGGGGGAGACAGACAACAAAACAAAACATGTGGACAGGTGTCAAGTCATCAGAACAAATAGAATTAAAGCTAAATGCAAATCATTAACAAAATAAATAGAATAGTAAATATGTACAAGTAAAATAAATAGCGTAATAAATCTGTACAAACATAAATACAGGTGCTGTGGAGAGGGGAAGGAGGTAGGGCGGGGGGAGGGGAAGGGGGAAAGGAAAAAGGGGGGCTCAGTCTGGGAAGGCCTCTTGGAGGAGATGAGCTCTCAGCAGGGCTTTGAAGGGAGAAAGAGAGCTAGCTTGGAGGATGTGTGGAGGGAGGGCATTCCAGGCCAGGGGGAGGATGTGGGCCGGGGGTCGACGGTGGGGCAGGCAAGAATGTTGTACAATGAGGAGGTTAGCGACAGAGGAGTGGAGGGTGCCGGCTCGGCTGTAGAAGGAGAGAAGGGAGGTGAGGTAGGAGGGGGCAAGGTAATGGAGAGCCTTGAAGCCTAGAGTGAGGAGTTTTTGCTTGATGCGTAGGCGGGCAGCCACTGGAGATTTTTGAGGAGGGGAGTAACATGCCCAGAGCGTTTCTGTACAAAAATAATCCTGGCAGCAGAATGAAATATAGACTGAAGTGGGTAGAGACAGGACGGTGGGAGATCAAAGAGGAGGCTGAAGCAGTAATCCAGTCGGGATAAGATGAGAGACTGAACCAGTAAGGTAGTGGTTTGGATGGAGAGGAAAGGGCGGATCTTGGAGATATTGTGGAGGTGAGACCGGCAGGTTTTACCTGGTTTCACAAGCTCCACTGTAGATGTGTACAGAACTTCATGCTCTATTACTTCTTCTTATCTGTAATTTATTTTAGAACCTTGGTTATGCTCTTTACAGCTCTCCAGGATCTGTAATTCTGCATAAATCATGCCTACTATATTGCAATGCAGGTTGATGTCATGAGTTTCTGGGAATTCACACCTAACAGTGTTCTTCAGGAATAAATCCAGAGGGGTTCTGGCTAGGGTTTTGCTGGCACTGCCTAGGAGAAAGATCAGCATGGCCTTGTGGAAAGATCATGGACCTGGGAGTTAGAGGACCTGGGTTCTAATAATAATAATAATAATAATAATAATAATAATAATAATAATACTTTACTATGTGTCAAGCACTGTACTAAACTGTACTAAACACTGGGGTAGTAACAAGGTAATCACATCCCATAGGAGGCTCACAATCTAAATTGGAGAGAGACCAGGTATTGAATCCCCATTTAGCAGATAAAGGAACTGAGTCACAGAGGAGTTAAGTGATTTACCCAAGATCACACAGCAGACAAGTAGTAGAAGTGGGATTAGAACCCAGGTCCTCTGACACCCAGGACCATGCTATGCCACACTGCTTCTTGGATTCCAACTCTGCCACATGTCTGCTATGTGATTTTGAGCAACTCACTTCTCTGTGCCTCAGTTTCCTCATCTGTAAAATGGGGATTAAATCTTACTCCCTCCTACTTAAATTGTGAGTCCCTTGTGGACAAGCACTGTGTCCAGCCTAATTATCTTTTATCTACTACAGAGCTTGGCACATAGTAAGAGCTTAGCAAATGTTATTATTATTAATAATTATTATTATTATTAGTGGAGAACAGTGAGATGGTATAGTAGATGCCACATTTTTCTTTATGACTCTGATCATAATGGGAACTTTTAATGTTAGGCATTTCTTCATTGTTCCACATTTTGATTAATAAGCCATGCAAGTGACTAAGCAGTAAATCTCCTTGCTTGCAGATTTCAGCAGGAAAACATCAGATCTAGGAACTTTACCATTTTTCATGGCTTTGACTGCAGGGACAGCTTTGATCTCAAAAGTTATGACTAAGCTTTTTAGATCATCATTGAATTGGGATTGGCCATTCTGTTGGCTCTCCTTCTTGTCTGCAATGACACCTATTCTTATCACTCTACAGTCCACTGACCAAGCTGAGACAACAAACTATTTATAACAATTAATGGAGTGAGACTGATATTTGAGATATAAAGCAGCCTTGCTCAGTGCTCAATGGCCAACACAATGGCACAAACCTTTGATCAGTCATTCAATCAAAAATATTGGCTGAGTACCTATTCTATACAGAGCACTGTACTAAGCACTTGGGAGAGTACAATAGAGCTAGTAATGATAATAATAATTATGGTTTTTGTTAAGCACTTACTATGTGCCAGGCACTGTTCTAAGCCCTGGGGTAGATACAAAGTAATCAGGGTGGACACAGTCCCTATCCCATGTAGGGCTCACAGTCTCAGTCCTCATTTTATAGATGAGGGAACTGAGGCACAGAGAAGTGAAGTGACTTGCCCAAGGTCACACAGCAGACAAGTGGAGCCGGGATTAGGACCCATGACCTCTGACTCCCAAACCTGTGTTCTTGCCATTAGGCCATGATCCCTACCCTTGAGGACCTTACATTCTAGTGGAAAAGGGAAGGAGCAGCAGTTTAGGCTAGTGAGGGAAATACTACACTTTACCCCAGAGAGAGATAATAATAACTGTGTTTTTTTTTGTTAAACGCCTACTATGTGCCAGGCACTGTACTAAGCACTGGGGTGGACACAAGCAAAACTGGGGTGGACACAAGCAAAGCAGGTTTAGACACAGTTCGTACCCCATATGTGGATCACAGTCTTAATCCTCATTTTACAGATAGGGTAACTGAGGCACAAAGAAGTTAAGCGACTTGCCCAAGGTCACACAGAAGACAAATGGCAGATCTGGGATTAGAACCCAAGTCCTTCTGACCCCCGAGCCTGTGGTCTATCCATTAGACCAGGCTGCTTCCCCAGCTATGGCAGTGCTTAATGACAGAGCTATAGTTTCTTTTCTCCTCTCTTTGGGTCCCAGCTTCCCCAGTGTTACTTTTGTGTTGTGAGAGCCCCTCAATCTCCAGCTAATCTCCTGCTTCTCTTTAGCTCCAAGCCCAGGTCTTCTCTCACTTCCACCAATAATCTATTACTGCTTCTAGTTCCTGTACTTAACCAAAATGTTTCAGCTCCTGTATTCTTCACTCTGCTGGTGGGCAAGGGACAGTAGGAGAGAAAAATTTTAAAAACCCAATTACTGAGGCCCATGGTGGGGGGAACCAAAATGATAAATAGTAACTGGCTTTAGTCAAGGAGTCTGAGGAACAGAGAACCCTAGAAAAAGAAGGTGACAGTTTTGCCTTTGCCAATAATATTTATTAAGCATTTACACAGTATAAAGCACTGCTCTGAGTGCTGGGAAGAATACAGGGAATATTCATTAGACCCAGCCCCTGGTCCACGAGAGGCTCCCAATCTCAAAGTGAAGAGAGAGTATCAACCTACAGGGTAAGGTCAGTGACTGAAATGGGGGAATAACGAAAAGCCAACAGAATAAAATAATTGAACATTTTTAATAGCAAAAAATGTAGCAGTACTCTTCTGTAGTTCACTGAACATGGCTCTGCTCCAGGCAGGGGCTTCTCAAAATCTGCTTGTTACTTCCTTAACAGGTAGTTAGCAGAGGGCTGATTGGAGGCAGGAGGGCTTTAGCAGCTCAAGGATTAAATTGGCGTAAGAGGTGAGGAGAACAAGGCCAGATGAACCATAGTAAATAGGAACAACTGCTCTGTGCCCTGCACCAATGATGGCCTTAGAGAGCTAGTGTGAGCCACTTTGAATAGATTTTTCCTAGCGGCTCAATGAAATCCTTTGGTTTCGATCAAGTAAGAGAGCATCATTGGAGCCATCAGGACAACCTCAACTTCCCTCTCACCATCTGGTCCTGCTTCAAACCATCAGAAAAGTCCTCCACTTCTCTTCCACCCTCACGATCAACACCCAGGCGGGGCCCCCATAGTCAATCAGTCAATGATATTTATTGAATGCCTACTGAGTGCTAGGCACTGTACTATCACTTGGAAGAGTTCGAAAGTAGCAAGATGATGTTCCCTGCCCTCAGAGACCTTGCAATTCAGTAGGGGAAACAGATAACATTTACAAATAGTGGTAGCAGGAAGAAGAAGAAAACAGGAAACTGTACAAACACATCAAAACAGCTGAATAAATTACCATCTGGACAAATGTCTAAATAAAATATACATATGTACACAAATGCTGAAGATATGATTAAAATACACAATTTTCAAATGTGTATGTTGGGCTGGTAGGATTGAGGTGTTGTGTATTAATCAGAACTGAGAAGTAGGTGCAAAATGGGATATACAGTGGAGAGCCTTAAAATCAGTTGTAATGAATTTTGCCTTGATGCAGAGGGAGAGAGGTAGCTGCTGGAGATTTTTGAAAAGTGGAGAAATGTGTATTGAGCAACAATTGACCTCCTTGCCTTCTGCCTCTCCCCACTCCAGTCCATACTTCACCCTGCTGCCTGGATAATTTCTCTGCTGAAACGTTCAGGACATGTCATCCCACTCCTTAAGAAACTCCAGTCGTTGCCCATCCACCTCAGCATCAAACAAAAATGCCTCACCATTGGCTTTAAAGCACTCAATTCACTTTGCTCCCTCCTACCTCACCTTGCTACTCTCCTACTACAACCCAGCCCACACACTTCATTCCCCTAATGCTAACCTTCTCACTATGCCTCAATATCATCTATCTCACCACTATCCCCTTGCGCACGTCCTGGCCCTGGCCTGAAACACCCTCCTTCCTCAAATCCGACAGACAATTACTCTCCCTCCCTTCAAAGCCTTATTGAAGGCACATCTCCTCCACGAGGCCTTTCCTAACTAAGCTCCCCGCTTCCTCTTCTCCCACTCCCTTTTGTGTCACCCTGACTTGCTCCCTTTGTTCTTCCCACCTTCCAGCCCCACAGCACTTATGTACATTTCTATAATTTGCTTATATTAATGTCTGTCTCCCCACCTCTAGATTGTAAGCTCGCTGTGGTCAGGGAATGTATCTGTTTATTGTTGTGTTGTACTCTCCCAAGAGCTTAGTACCAGTGCTCTGCCCACAGTAAGCGCTTAATAAATATGGTTGAATGAATGAATGATGATCCAGACAGTGTGAAGTATGGATTCAAGTGGGGAAGGCTAAAGGAAGGGAGACCAGCAAGGAGGCAGATTCAATAGTCTTACAACAATCAGGAGTGAAAATAAACCAGAGCCTCCTGGTTTATACAGTATAAAGCACAGCTCTGAGTGCTGGGAAGAATACAGGAATATTCATTAGACCCAGCCCCTGGTCCACGAGCGGCTCCCAATCTCAAAGTGAAGAGAGAGTATCAACCTACAGGGTAAGGTCAGTGACTGAAATGGGGGAATAACGAAAAGCCAACAGAATAAAATAATTGAACATTTTTAATAGTAAAAAAAAAAAAGTACATTCCCCAGTATGGTGGCCTTAGCCTGAATTATTTGAAGGAGGTGCTGGGTTTTTTTTTTTTTCTTCAGTGTCAAGCCTGCCCTCTACCATGGGTCAAAAGAGGGGCTGCTACATTCATTCATTCATTCATTCATTCAATCATATTTATTGAGCGCTTACTGTGTGCAGAGCACTGTACTAAGTGCTTGGGAAGTACAAGTTGGCAACATATAGAGATGGTCCCTACCCAACAGTGGGCTCACAGTCTAGAAGGGGGAGACAGAGAACAAAACAACATATATTAACAAAATAAAATAAATAGAATAAATATGTACAAATAAAATAAATCTGACTAGGGACTTTGGATTTGGGATTCCACAGCAGCAGAGGTTTGGGAGCTCTCTAGGTTTTGTGTGCAAGAGGGGACTTGACTCAGCTGTTATGCCCTGTCCCACCTAAGCCTGCTAATTCTGATTGATGGTGATGTTGTAGGCAAGGGAGAATTAATAAATGCAATCTAAGCATATTAGATTTTATCCTGATTTTTGTCCTGATTTTTGTCCTGATTTATGATATTCTAATCAAGAAGCTAGTAAACACAGTCTTGCCGATGCCTCTATCAAGTTGGTACAGAGCAGACCAAGAGCTCATACCCAAAAGATAGTTATCCATGGTTGGATGAGATCTTGGAGCATAGGTTGAAGGAGGAAGATCAGTTGCAATCAAAATCCTTCTATGTTAATGATCTGGGCAAAAGAATTGAATCGAAAGAATACTTAATAAATTTGCCGATGGTATTAAATTAAAACAAAATTCAGTGACCTTAATAAATTAGAAAAATAGTTTTACAAAATCAAATTAAACCCAGTAGGGGCAAATGCAAGAAAGGGTAAGATTAAGGATAGAGAAAGAGGGGGAAAAATCAAAAAGGGAAATGATTAATAGTAGAGGTGGAAGGCTAGTCAATCAATCAACCAGTGGTAAGCTCGTTGTGGGCAGGGAACTTGTCTGTTTACTAACTCTGCTGTATTGTATTCTCCCAAGCGCTTGGTACAGTGCTCTGCTCTGAATAAGTGCTTAATAAATACCATTGATGAATTGATTGATTTGTATTTAATACTGTGTGAAGAGCACTTTACTAAGCCTTAAGAAAGTACAATACAGTAGATTTGGTAGATGTCATCCCTGCCTTCATGGAGCTTATAATCTAATTGAAGAGCTTCTGAGAAATGTGGACGGACCTGAGATTACTATTAGACTGTAAACTCCTTGAGAGCAGGGATTGTACCTGTTAATTGTGGTGTGCTCTCCCAAGTACTTAATTCAGTGCTCTGTACAAAGTAAGTGCTCCATAAAACCACTGATTGACTGATTGATTAAAGTAAAGTTGATGCCAGTAAGCAATGTTACATTTCCAAATAAGCCAACTAGACCTAGGTCTAAACTAGCAAAGAAAAAAATGGCCATGTAAAGGTTGTGTGCAAGAGAGGAGAGTGGGCATTAAATGCCACTCTCATTAACCATCTTCCCAACCTCCTTGCGCTGAGGAGTTGTTCCTTTGAGCCTCACAATGCTACAATCCTTCCATAGGAGAAGTGCTGAGAGGCAATGTTTCCAAATCAGCTTTAGTGGAGGGCAAAAACCTAAATACAGCCTAGAGTTAAAGGGTTAGGGAAAAATGTATATCTCAATCAATCAGTCTGTGGTACTTATTGAGTGATTACTGTATGCAGAGCACTGTACTAAGCACTTGGGAGAATACAATCAATCAATCAATCAATCGTATTTATTGAGCGCTTACTGTGTGCAGAGCACTGTACTAAGCGCTTGGGAAGTACAAGTTGGCAACATATAGAGACAGTCCCTACCCAACAGTGGGCTCACAGTCTAAAAGGGGGAGACAGAGAACAAAACCAAACACACTAACAAAATAAAATAAATAGAATAGATATGTACAGGTAAAATAAATAAATAAATAAATAAATAAATAAATAAATAAATAAATAAATAAATAGAGTAATAAATATGTACAAACATATATACATATATACAGGTGCTGTGGGGAAGGGAAGGAGGTAAGATGGGGGGATGGAGAGGGGGACGAGGGGGAGAGGAAGGAAGGGGCTCAGTCTGGGAAGGCCTCCTGGAGGAGGTGAGCTCTCAGTAGGGCTTTGAAGGAAGGAAGAGAGCTAGCTTGGCGGATGGGCAGAGGGAGAGTATTCCAGGCCCGGGGGATGACGTGGGCCAGGGGTCGACGGCGGGACAGGCGAGAACGAGGCACGGTGAGGAGATTAGTGGCAGAGGAGTGGAGGGTGCGGGCTGGGCTGTAGAAGGAGAGAAGGGAGGTGAGGTAGGAGGGGGCAAGTTGATGGAGAGCCTTGAAGCCCAGGGTGAGGAGTTTCTGCCTGATGTGCAGATTGATTGGTAGCCATTGGAGATTTTTGAGAGGGGAGTAACATGCCCAGAGCGTTTCTGGACAAAGACAATCCGGGCAGCAGCATGAAGTATAGATTGAAGTGGGGAGAGACACGAGGATGGGAGATCAGAGAGAAGGCTGATGCAGTAGTCCAGACGGGATAGGATGAGAGCTTGAACAAGCAGGGTAGCGGTTTGGATGGAGAGGAAAGGGCAGAGTTGGTAGAAACGTTCCCTGCCCACCATAAGCTTACAGTCTAGAGGGGGAGACAGACATTAGTATAGATCAATAACTTATATCATTTATGGATATGTACATAAGTACTGTGGGAATGAGTTTGGGGCAAATATCAAATGCCCAGAGGTCACATATCCAAGTGCATAGATGACACCGAAGGGAGAGGGAAAAAGAGGGCTTAATCGGAGGAGGCCTTCGGAGAGAGGTGAAATTAATAAGACTTTGTAGGTGGGGAGAGTGGTGGTGATGGTCTGGCACATTTAAAGGGGGTGGGAGTTCTTTCTAGGCCAGAGGGAAGATGCAGGAAAGGGATCGGCGGCAAAATAGATGAGAATGGGGCAGAGTGAGTAAACTGATGCTAGAGGAGCAAACTGTGTGTGCTGGGCTTTAGTAAGAGAAACAACATAGCCTAGTGGAGAGAGCATGGTCCTGAGAGTCAGAAGGACATGGGTCTAATCCTAGCCCCACTACTTGTCTGCTGTGTGACCTTGGGCAAGAGACTTAACTTCTCTTTTAAGTCACCTTAGTTACCTCATCTGTAAAATAAGACTGTAAAATCATCTGTAAAATAAGACTGTGAGCCCTATGTGGGACATAGACTTTGCCCAACCTGATTTGCTTGTATCTATCCCAGTGCTTAGTACATTGCCTGACACATAGCATGGCATTTAACACATAACATTAAAAAAAAGATACCACTGAGGTTAGGTAGGAGTGGGTGAGTAGACTGAGTGCTTTAAAGCCAATGGGTAAGGAGTTTCTGTTTGATGCAGAAGTAGATGGGCAACCACTGGAGGTTCTTGAGAAATGGGGAGACATGGACTGAAAACATAGTTATAGAAAAGTGACCCGGGCAGCAAAGTGAAGTATGGCCTGGAGTAGGGAGAGACAGAAGGCAGGGAGGTCAGCTAGGAGGAAGATACTGTAGTCGAGGCCTGTTTAAAAATGAATGAGGAGTGGATATAGTTACTCTGATACCAAAGACATTCACAGTAGGGGATCTGCTGAACTGATACTATTATGCAAATTTCCGAGTTACTTGGGAAAGAGTGCTATTGAAACACACAGCGCTACTATTAGTGGCAAGGAAATCCAGGGGTACCTTCTGTGTTTAATTCAGCCATTGTTTTTTCTCTGGCAACTTCTGTACATAGGTGGGGTGGGGTGTCATGTTGAAAGTTCAGTGCATCACTTCTCACGGGTCTACAGGCAAAGGTTGGCTCCTTACCCTGCCAAAGCCCCATGGCTCTGGGAGAGATAGCAGAGAGACTTTTGGCAGCTTCTAGATATTAGAAGAGATTTGAGAGCATTCTGTCTAGTTATTAACAGCTGTAGGTACTGTCTGCAGAGCAGACTCTATCATGGCTGAGAATGCAGCATCTCCATCCAAGAATCTCCTGGAACAGAAGCTGTCCCAAGATCAGGCTATTCTGCATTTCATTTCCTGTTAAATCAACCGCCGTGGTCACACTGCCTCCTTGAATCATACTCTTCAATTTTTTTTTTGCTTGTTTAGAACTGAACATATGGAAAAGTGTATTTGAAAGCCTCCCCAGTTTGCCCTTTAATTTGGGCGTGCCTAGTCTGAAATACCATTTATTGACTGATTGATTGAAAATGAGTCCTGAGACTTCCTGCAAGCTGTCAGAGCCACTTAGCCAGACTTCTGCCATGTTGGCCGTTAACTGAAGTGCTGAGTCACAGACCTTGGGGGCAAGGCTTATTCCATGGCGGAAATTTCAGTCTCTCCCTGGCAGAACCACAAATTCTTCCTCAAAAAAAGGGGGGAGGGTGATTTGGCAGAAATTTCAGTGTCTTCCTGGAAAAACTACAAATTCTGTCTTAAAAGATGGGGGAGGGAGGTTTGAGAATTTTATTCTTTTTTTAAAAATCTTGAAAATGATGTGCTTAATAATAATAATAATAATAATAATAATGGTATTTGTAAAGCACTTACTATGTATCAAGCACTGTTCTAAGCACTGGAGCACTGTTCTAATATTTCTGATTTTTTTCTGTGGGGTTAGGAATTTGATTTCAATCAAAGTTATATTAATTGAGCATTTACTGTATTCAAAGCACTGTACTAAGCACTTGGAAGAATATGATTCAGTCGGGTAGGTGGACCCTGCCCACATGGAGTTTACAGGCTAGAAGGGGAGACCAACATTAATAATTATGATATTTAAGTGTTTATTATATGCTATGCACTGCAATAGGCACTGAGGTAGATGGAAGATAAGCCAGTCCCTCATGAAATTCACAGTCTAAGAAGGAGGAAGAACAAGTATTGAGTGCCCATTTTGCAGATGAAGGAACTGAGGCAAGGATAATTTAAGTGACTTGCCCAAGGTCATATAGCAGGTACATGACAGAGCCGGGATTAGAACCTAGTTTTCTCATTTCCAGGTCTGTGCTCTTTCCACGAGGCCATTAGTTGGAAATTAATAAACTTCAACTTAAAATAAATTACAGATGGATATGTACATAGTGTTGTTGAGCTGGGGTTGGGGTAAATATCAAAGTGCTGCAGAGGTACAGGTGCAAGTACATAGTCAATGCCAAAGGGAAGGTGAATAAGGGAAATGAGGGTTTAGTCAGGGAAGCTCTCTTGGAAGAGATATGATTTTAATAGGGCTTTGAAGGTGGGGAGAATGGAGAGGAAAACTAAATAGGATAAAATGGCTCTTCTGTAACTGCAGAAGCTATTTTGCAGTGAGTGGGGAAAAAGGAAAAAGTGCTTGGTACCATAATTACGGGAAGAGGGTAACACTTTTATAACTATGCCAGGAGAACAGTTTACTTGAAGGACATTTTAAATCTGAAATAAGCCAATTGAGGGGCTGCTCTCTTTCTGAAGTGATTTTTGAAGGGATATTGTCTCAATGTCAGGTAATCTGTGTGGTCCACTGCACCATCTTGTTAACCTCTTTTTTAAGGCAAGCCATCCCTGGAGTGTGGGGGGCACATTAGTGAGAGGTGGTGGGAGGTCTTTCGAAGCAGAAGGTGTTAGGTCTTTCATTCCGAGATTAATATTGTGCATACCACACCCACCAAAGAGTATGATTCTGGACAGCCCCATGCTCCAGATCTCACCACCTCACTCCTTGGTACTTTCCATTGACTGCGACTCTGGAGAGTTGCTGTGACATGGGTAGGGTTGGGTGGCAGGTAAGGAAAGGGAAAAGACAGTGGAAGAGAAAGAAGGGGGGCCCCAGTGACTCAGGTTCAGTCATGCTACCACTTCCACCCTCCAAATCATACCTCCTCCAAGAGGTCTGACTGACCCTACATTTTTCTACCCTGTTTATCCTCCTTTCTACAATGCCTGTGCTTACCTCTTAAGCACTTCAATACTCACCCCTTAAGCACTTTAATACTCACCTCACCTACAGCCCTACAAGCATTTATGTACACATCCTTATACTCTGCCACTTCCCCTACCTTAAATGTATTTTAGTGATTGCCTCCCACTCTAGACTGTAAGCTTCTGCTGGGCAGCGATGGTATCTACCAATTATATTGTGCTGTACTCCTCCAAGATCTTAATATAGTGCTTTTCACAGAAAAGGCCCTCAATGAATACTATTAATTGATTTTGCTTCCCATTCCATCCCACAGGGAAGCAATCAAGCTCTCCAGATTCCTACTTCTTCCCTAAGGTTTGGGGCCTGGCAGGTCAATCAATCAATGGTATTTATTGAGCACTTACTGTGTGCAGAGCACTGTACTGAGCACTTGGGAGAGTACAATATAACAAAGTTGGTAGACACCCTACCTGCGGTGAGTTTACAATCTAGAGGTGGCTTTTCTCCCTTTCCCTGCCCTTCACATACCCCATCTCAAACCAGCTCCTGCCTGCAGCAGAGAAGAGCCACCTTCCAGGACATCTGTTATCTCCCTCCTCAAAAACAAATTTCCACTAATTGTCCCTTCTACCTGAGCCCCAGAAGGGGATAAAGTGCAAGACTGATGGGGACCATCATCCATCCATCTCCTCTTGTGTGTCCTGCTTGTGGAGATAGGGAAGACCCGAGCTAGGACTCTGCTCATACTGAAGAGAATTATTACATGTGCCATAACTGCACCTACAGAGGGTCATTGTTATTCATCAATCCCCAGGACAAGACAAGAGAGGTTTCAGTTCTCAATCCTGACCCGGGCACCCAAATGTTTCTCTGAAGGAAAACTTGCTCAAGGTCACCCTGCCAGGAGCAGGTTGGCACTCACTGCTCCTGTCTTCCTAGCCTCGCACGTATTCTTCAAGGAAACCCAAATGCTTCTCTGAAGGAAAACTTGCTCAAGGTCACCCTGTCAGGAGCAGGTTAGAACTCACTGCTCCTGTCTTCCTAGCCTCACACATATTCTTTCAGGAAACTCAAATGTTTCTCTAAAGGAAAACTTGCTCAAGGTCACCCTGCCAGGAGCAGGTTGGTACTCACTGCCCCTGTCATCCTAGCCTCCAATGTATTCTTCCAGGAAAAGAGAAGCAGTGTGGCTCAGTGGAGAAGAGCACGGGCTTTGGAGTCAGAGGTCATGGGTTCAAACCCCGACTCCGCCAATTGTCAGCTGTGTGGCTTTGGGCAAGTCACTTAACTTCTCTGTGCCTCAGTTACCTCATCTGTAAAATGGGGATTGAGACTGTGAGCCCCACGTGGGACAACCTGATCACCTTGTAACATCCCCAGCGCTTAGAACAGTGCTTTGCACATAGTAAGCGCTTAATAAATGCCATCATTATTATTATTATAAAACCAAATACTTCTCTGAAGGAAAGCATGCTCAAGGTCACCCTCTCAGGAGCAGGTTGGAACTCACTGCTCCTGTCTTCCTAGCCTCGCACCTATTCTTTCAGGAAACCCACATGTTCTCTAGAGGAAAACTTGCTCAAAGTAACCCTTACAGGAACAGGTCAGAACTCATGTTGTGGCTCAATGGAAAGAGCATGGGCTTTGGAGTCAGAGGTCATGGGTTCAAATCCCTGCTCTGCCAATTGTCAGCTGTGTGACTTTGGGCAAGTCACTTAACTTCTCTGTGCCTCAGTTCCCTCATCTGTAAAATGGGGAAGACTGTGAGCCCCCGTGGGACAACCTGATCACCTTGTAACCTCCCCAGTGCTTAGAGCAGTGCTTTGCACATAGTAAGTGCTTAATAAATCAATCATATGTGTTGATTATTAATAAATATTTATTATATATTTATTATATATTTATATCCATATATTTATCTATATATTTATTATATATTTATATGTTATGTATTATATATTTATTATAAATATTTATTATTAATAAATGCCATCATTATTATTATTATTACTGTCCTCCTAGCCTCGCCCCTATCCTTCTCCCAGAAAAATGGCTTATTCAATCAATCGTATTTATTGAGCGCTTACTGTGTGCAGAGCACTGTACTAAGCGCTTGGGAAGTACAAGTTGGCAACATATAGAGACAGTCCCTACCCAACAGTGAGCTCATTCAGTCATCATCATCAATCGCATTTATTGAGCGCTTACTGTGTGCAGAGCACTGTACTAAGCGCTTGGGAAGTACAAGTTGGCAACATATAGAGACAGTCGTATTCATTGGGCGCTTACTGTGTACACGGCACTATACTAAGCACTTGGAAAGTACAATTCAGCAACAGAGACAGTCAATCAATCAATCAATCAATCAATCGTATTTATTGAGCGCTATGTGCAAAGCACTGTACTAAGCGCTTGGGAAGTACAAATTGGCAACACATAGAGACAGTCCCTACCCAACAGTGGGCTCACAGTCTGAAAAGGGGGAGACAGAGAACAGAACCAAACATACCAACAAAATAAAATAAATAGGATAGAAATGTACAAGTAAAATAAATAAATAAATAGAGTAATAAATATGTACAACCATATATACATATATACAGGTCCCTACCCAACAACGGGCATATGACCTTCACCACTAGACAGACTTCTAGACTGCGAGCCCGCTGTTGGGTAGGGCCCGTCTCTCTGTGTTGCCAACTTGTACTGCCCAAGCGCTTAGTACAGTGCTCTGCACACGGTAAATACGATTGAATGAATGATTGAATTCACCACACCACAGAGATAAAGGGTGCGATGAATGAGGTGGGAGGGAGGCCAAGCGGATGGTACGTTAACAAGGGCAAACCGCTTGGAGCCGCCTCAGACCGGCTGGGCTGAGGCCTACGTTGGCCCAGTCACGCAGCACTGCGGCCCTCGCCCTCCCAGGAGGCGGGGAGGGCCGGTGGGCGGGCCAGGGGGCCGGCCTGGGATTTTCCACCATGGCGGCGGAGCCTGCGGCCCCCGCGGTTCGGATGGAGCTCCTTCCGTCCCTCCCGCCCCCCGCTCATCATCATCAATCGTATTTATTGGGCGCTTACTGTGTGCAGAGCACTGTACTAAGCGCTTGGGAAGTACAAATTGGCAACATATAGAGACAGTCCCTGCCCAACAGTGGGCTCGCAGGTCCGAGCCGGGGCCCAGCCAGAGGGTGGTGAGAGGCTGAGGAGAGCGAGCCGACCCCCCCCCCCCCCTTTTAATCAATCAGTCGTATTTATTGAGTGCTTACTGTGTGCACAGCACTGGACTAAGCGCTTGGGAAGTACAAGTTGGCAACATATAGAGACAATCGTCATCATCATCTGTCGTATTTATTGAGCGCTTACTGTGTGCACAGCACTGGACTAAGCACTTGGGAAGTACAAGTTGGCAACATATAGAGACAATCATCATCATCATCAATCGTATTTATTGAGCGCTTACTGTGCAGAGCACTGGACTAAGCGCTTGGGAAGTACAAGTTGGCAACATCTAGAGACAATCATCATCATCATCAATCGTATTTATTGAGCGCTTACTGTGTGCAGAGCACTGGACTAAGCGCTTGGGAAGTACAAGTTGGCAACATAGACAGCCCCTACCCAGCAGTGGGCTCACAGTCTGAAAAGCGGGGGGGAGGGGGGACAGAGAACGAAACCAAACGTACTAACAAAATAAAATAAATAGAATAGATAGGTACAAGTAAAATAAATAGATAAATAGAGTAATAAATATGTACGAACATGCTGTGGGGAAGGGAAGGAGGTAAGATGGGGGGATGGGGAGGGGGACGAGGGGGAGGGGACTGTGAGCCCACTGTTGGGTAGGGACTGTCTCTATATGTTGCCAACTTGTACTTCCCAAGCGCTTAGTACAGTGCTCTGCCCACAGTAAGCGCTCAATAAATACGATCCCTTCCCCACAGCACCTGTATATATGTATATATGTTTGTACACATTTATTACTCTATTTTACTTGTACCTATCTATTCTATTTTATTTTGTTAGGATGTTTGGTTTTGTTCTCTGTCTCCCCCTTCTAATAACAATAATGATGGTATTTGTTAAGCGCTTACTATGTGCAAAGCACTGTTCTAAGCGCTGGGGAGGTTAAACGGTGACCAGGTTGTCCCTCGGGGGGGCTCACAGTCTTAATCCCCATTTTACCGATGAGGGAACTGAGGCACGGAGAAGTGAAGTGACTTGCCCGAAGTCACACAGCTGACAGTTGGCGGGGCCGGGATTTGAACCCATGACCTCCGACTCCAAAGCCCGTGCTCTTTCCACTGAGCCACGCTGCTTCTAGACAGTGAGCCTGCTGTTGGGTAGGGACTGTCTCTATATGTTGCCAGCTTGTACTTCCCAAGCTGCTTAGTACAGTGCTCTGCACACAGTAAGCGCTCAATAAATACGATTGATTGATTGATTGATTGACTCGCCCGGGGGCACGCGGCGGCTTAACGGAAACGGCGCCTCTTCAGTGCCGAGCAGGGGAAAAGGGAGGGCCTACCCGCCACAGGGCACGGCCCAAGGACGGGCCGCTGCCTCTCCTCTCTCCCCGAAACGTGACGGAACTCCTCCGGTACCCAACGGCCCTGCCAACCCACTCTCCCCACCTCTAAGGCAACTTGTTCCTTCATCTTTTAATAATAATAATAATAGCACTTATTAAGCGCTTACTATGTGCAAGGCACTGTTCTAAGCGCTGGGGAGGTTACAAGGTGATCAGGTTGTCCCAAGGGGGCTCACAGTCTTAATCCCCATTTTACAGATGAGGTAGCTGAGGCCCAGAGAATAATAATAATGATGGTATTTCTTAAGCGCTTACTATGTGCAAGGGACTGTTCTTCAGCGCTGGGGAGGTTACAAGGTGATCAGGTTGCCCCAAGGGGGCTCACAGTCTTAATCCCCATTTTCAGATAAAGTAGCTGAGGCCCACAGAATAATAATAATGATGGTATTTCTTAAGCTCTTACTATGTGCAAGGTACTGTTCTTAAGCGCTGGGGAGGTTACAAGGTGATCAGGTTGTCCCCAGGGGGCTCACAGTCTTAATCCCCATTTTACCGATGAGGTGGCTGAGGCCCAGAGAATAATAATAATGATGGTATTTCTTAAGCGCTTACTATGTGCAAGGGACTGTTCTTAAGCACTGGGGAGGTTACAAGGTGATCAGGTTGTCCCAAGGGGGCTCACAGTCTTAATCCCCATTTTACAGATGAGGTAGCTGAGGCCCAGAGAATAATAATAATAATAATGATGGTATTTCTTAAGCACTTACTATGTGCAAAGCACTGTTCTAAGCACTGGGGAGATTACAAGGTGATGAGGTTGTCCCATGGGGGGCTCACGGCCTTAATCCCCATTTTACAGATGAGGGAACTGAGGCCCAGAGAAGTTAAGTGACTTGCCCAAAATCACACAGCTGACAAGTGGTGGAGCGGGGATTTGAACCCATGACCTCTGACTCCAAAGTCCGTGCTCTTTCCATTGAGCCACGCTGCTTTTCCGCAGTGTTCCCCCCCCCCCCAACACACACACCCTTCACGAGAAAGACTAGAACGAGTTAATGGGGCACAGGCTCGCTCTGAGCAATCCCTCATTCATTCATTCACTCATTCAATCGTATTTATTGAGTGCTTACTGTGTGCACAGCACTGTACTACTGAGAGCACCTCCTCCAGGAGGCCTTCCCAGACTGAGCCCCCGCCCTACCTCCTTCCCCTCCCCACAGCACCTGTATATATGTTTGTACAGATTTATTACTGTATTTTACTTTTTCATATTTACTATTATATTTATTTTATTTTGTTAATATGTTTTGTTTTGTTGTCTGTCTCCCCCTCCTAGACTGTGAGCCCGCTGTTGGGTATGTTGCCAACTTGTACTTCCCAAGCGCTTAGTACAGTTCTCTGCACACAGGAAGTGCTCAATAAATACGATTGAGTGAGTGAATGAATGAATACTAAGCGCTTGGGAAGTACAAGTCGGCAACACAGAGAGACGGTCCCTACGCAACAACGGGCTCACAGTCTAGAAGCAGCGTGGCTCAGTGGAAAGAGCCCGGGCTTTGGAGTCAGAGGTCGTGGGTTCAAATCCCAACTGTCAGTTGTGTGACTTTGGGCAAGTCACTTGACTTCTCTGTGCCTCAGTTCCCTCATCTGTAAAATGGGGATTAAGATTGTGAGGCCCCCGTGGGTCAACCTGATCAGCGTGGCTCAGTGGAAAAAGCCTGGGCTTTGGAGTCAGAGGTCATGGGTTCAAATCCTGGCTCCGCCACATGTCTGCTGTATGACCTTGGGCAAGTCACTTGACTTCTCTGTGCCTCAATTCCCTCATCTGTAAAATGGGGATTATGACTGTGAGCCCCACGTGGGACAACCTGATCACCTTGTATGCCCCCCAGTGCTTAGAACAGTGCTTTGCACATAGTAAGCACTTAAATGCCATCATTATTATTATTATATTGTAACCTCCCCAGCGCTAACAGTGCTTTGCACATAGTAATCACTTAATAAATGCCATCATTATTATTATTATAGTAAGCACTTAATAAAATGCCAGAATAATAATGGCATTTTGTTAAGCGTTTACTATGTGCAAAGCACTGTTCCAAGCGCTGGGGCGGGGGGGGGTACAAGGTAATTAGATTGTCCCACATGGGGCTCACAGCCTTAATCCCCATTTTACAGATGAAGTAACTAAGGCACAGAGAAGTGAAGTGATTTACCCAAAGTCACACAGCTGACAAGTGGCGCCATAACCTCTGACTCCCAAGCCCGGGCTCTTTCCACTGCTTCTCTATTATCTATTATTATAGAGGGGGGAGACAGACAACAAAACAAAACATGTGGACAGGTGTCAGGGCATCAGAATAAATAGAAATAAAGCTTGATGCACATCATGTCTCCATTCCGGCCCAGGGAGATGATCCTGGTTGAGAAATGTCGAGGAGGAAACGCAGCCTCAGCTCGCTCCTGCCGCAGCCCCTCCCGAGGTGGGGCCGGGGGTGGAGGGAGGGCACTACTGGGATGAGGAAAAGAGTGACGTTGGACTCCCCCAATCGGGATGAAGCTCGGAGGGGGGGAAGGGTTGGGAGGCGTCTCCCCCATAGCAAGGACAGGAAGTGGGCCAGCAGAAAAGCGGGGCTTGGAAGGAGGGGCTTGGGGAAGTTAAAAAAGAAGTGTACACCGTTACCAACCCCCTTTTGGTGTCAGCAGTAGCGGCAGTACAACCACCACCACCACCACCACCACCGGTTGTCTCGGCTCTTTCCCTCTTTGGCCTCAAGCCTTCATCAAGGTAAGGAGAGCAGGGAAATTTGGGCCCAAGCTGCAGCGCGAGGAAAAGGGAGCACGTTTTTGCCAAGAGTTTTGTGGGAGATTCCCTCCCCCCGGCCTTATTTTAGAGGGACAATAAATTCATTGAAATGGATTGGATGGAGGCCATTTTATGGATGCCCGGAATGGGGGACAGAGGCATCCCCACATTCATTCAATCATATTCAGTGAGCGCTTACTGTATGCAGAGCACTGTACTAAGCGCTTGGGAAGCACAAGTCGGCAACATATAGAGACGGTCCCTACCCAACAACGGTTGGGCCCCGCTCTCCCCCCCATTTTAAGGGCTCCCTGTACTGGGGAAAGGGACTTTAGACTTTTAGACTGTGAGCCCACTGTTGGGTAGGGACTGTATATGTTGCCAACTTGTACTTCCCAAGCGCTTAGTACAGTGCTGTGCACACTGTAAGCGGTCAATAAATACGATTGATGATATTTAAGTCCTCCCAAGTCGAGGCTGGCCCAGCGGGCTTCTGACTGTGAGCTGTTGAAAATCTAAAGAGTAGAGGCAGGTTTCCTGAATCCCTGCCGCGCGAGGTGTGTGTCGTGGGAAGGGATGTAGATTTTCTTGCTTGTTCTCTGGAGGAAAATCGCACCTCTTTTAACTGGAGAGCACCTCGTTCTTCCACGAGAAGGGATTTATTGAAAAACGTTTTGCACTCCCAAGCAGAAGCGAAGGGATAGCTGAGATTTTTCTATTTTTTGGCCTGTGGCCACAAAGCATGTAGGACCATACGCAGGGAAGTCACGAACTGCTGTAAGAATGCCCTCAGAATAGGTGTGTCATAAGGGAAATGAACAAATATGGAACCCTCCAGAAGGGATTTAGTTGTTACCTCGCCGGAGACTAAGGACACGGCATGACGAACACTTTGTGTCCCAGCAGAAAGGAAATAAATTCATTCATTCAGTCGTATTGCACGCTTACTGTGTGCTGAGCACTGTACTAAGCGCTTTGGAAAGTACATTTCGGCAAAGATAGGGACAGTCCCTACCCAACAACGGGCTCACAGTCTAGAAATAATGGAGGGCCCATGAAGACTGAAAAAATCTTGGAGCGTTGTATCTATCCAGAGAATAGCTCATTCATTTGCAGGCTCTTGGCCTCGTGGTCACTCAAAATGGAGGAGGGGACAAGAATTGGGGACCCTGCCGATGGGAGGTGCACCTTCTCTACCCCTTCCACAGTGTTTTGAGTTTGCTAATGGCCACTCAGAGCCATGGTGTCCAACAGGAATGGCTTTTAAATCGGCAGAGGTTATATAACTGCAAAGATTGATGTTAGCTGTTGACCAAATTGCCTCAAAATCCTCGGGGCTAATGGGCAGGTAGCCAGAGAGCTCTCTAATTTGGTAAGAATCTGTCAAAAAAAAAAAAAAGCACCGGTAACTTCCTCTTCAGTGTCCTGCATATCTCACTTGACCTTCTGTTCTAAGTCTTGCCTATTTCTGACTCTGGTCCCCTATACCCCACCCTATTCATAATCAGGATTTGATTTTCCGCTGGTTCACAGGTCAATCTCTGGTACAGCCCAGAGATAAACAGTAAAGCACAAGGAGTCCGCGTGCTCCCAGGTTCTTGTGGGAGCCAGCCAGAGATGACTGAGCAAAGGTGAAAGACAGTAAAGGGTGACTGTCTCTTGAGTGAGAATGGGGATCTCAAAACTAAAATGAGGGTGGCACGAAGTTCAGGGTGGTCAATAACTTGGCCAACAGGTGCATTTTTAAAGTGTAAAGAATACAAAAGCCGAGACACAAATCTGTACTACCTACAGAATTGGGAGTATCAGAAGTGAGTTAAATCAACTTGGAAATGTGGTGTTGTGGAGAAGGAAACATCACAGTCAAAGGATTGCAGGGAAGGTTTGGGTCATTTTTTTCATTTGATAGTGACCAATTAACGCTATCAGAATAATGAACCGTTGATCAAACGGGTGACTTGGGTTTAGAAGTGGAATGAGAAAATAAATTGGCCTAATGCAAATGCAGCCTGTTACTCTTTAAAGCCACATCTGCCTCTCAGGATATGCTAGAGGAGGAGGAGGAGAACCAGTAAACGTTTTTTTGGAGAAAGTTCCACAAGTGGAAGTGGATATAGTCGGTTGCATCACCTCCTAAGAGGGTTAAAGAACAAAATTCAGAAGAAATGAGGTGGGGTGGAGCCGCTGCAGACACTAACAGGGAGTTGGAGTCTGCGTAGGGCTGCTTTGCTGCAGTTCACCTTCCGTTGCCCAGATCCGTTTCTTCTGCCACTAGGTGGAAGATTCTGCATTTTCCAGTTGTCTGGTGCGTAGTGTTTTTTGGACCGCCTCCTCTCTCCAAGCATCCCCATATGCCAAGGTTGACTCATTCCCTTAATTCCAAGTCATGACATGTTCAGAACTCTTAAACTTTTTCTTGAAAATGTGGAGGGGACCAGTCATTTTTCAAACTTCTTGGGGGTGGAAGATAATAGTCATAATCATAATGGCATTTGTTAAGCGCTTACTATGTGCAAAGCACTGTTCTAAGCGCTGGGGGGGTACAAGGTGATCAGATTGTCCCATGTGGGGCTCACAGTCTTAATCCCCATTTTACAGATGAGGTAACTGAGGCACAGAGAAGTGAAGTGACTTGCCCAGGGTCACACAGCAGACATGTGGCGGAGCTGCGATTCGAACCCATGACCTCTGACTCCAAAGCCCAGGCTTTTTCCACTGAGCCATGCTGCTTCTCTAGAGAAAGAGAATGTTAATATGTAATTGTTGCAATAAAATCTTTACTGACGGCATTTTTAAGCATCTGAATTCTGCACTTTCTAAATGTTAGTGTCTGCCAAATATCCAAAGCTCTATGTTCAGAAATTGTTGATCGAAAAAAACATAGTTTGTATAAATCTCAAAATGAACCACGCTAAAAGGTGAGGTGGTCTCATCTGTCCTGAATTGTTAATCTGTTCTTTGCAGACCCTCACCATGTCCATTCTCAAGATCCATGCCCGGGAGATTTTTGACTCACGGGGGAACCCCACTGTGGAGGTCGATCTGCACACCAGCAAAGGTTTGTGCTGTTCTGCTCTTCCTATCTTCCTTCCCCTGTCACTCACTGGGTCCCCAACCTTCCATTTTGAAGGCATAAGCCCTCCTAGAATGAAAGCCAGCCCTGAGAAAATTAAAAATTTCTCTTCCTTTTGACCACGGCAAGGGATGGTGCAT
This sequence comes from Tachyglossus aculeatus, assembly GCF_015852505.1. Taxonomy (NCBI): domain Eukaryota; kingdom Metazoa; phylum Chordata; class Mammalia; order Monotremata; family Tachyglossidae; genus Tachyglossus; species Tachyglossus aculeatus. Next base: position 47,230,513 of record NC_052070.1, on the reverse strand, counting down.
GGGTGATTAATGGGGTGGGGCGGTGGGTGACACCCCATCTGGAATCCGTACTTCTGCATCTGTTCATCTTGCTGTAGAACTTTTCCTAAGCAAAGGGAGACAGCAGTGAAAACTGAAAAATGTGATTCACCTCCCAAATACCTCAGAGTCTAAACTTATTTAATTTTGTGCTTCCAGTGGTTTGGCTGGAAACCTGGCATGTGTCCACATGATGAAACAGACAGTGGGAGCTTGTTGAAGTTTTATTTAGTATGGAAAGATTTGGGCAGAAGTGATGGTAATGCCACTCTGAGGCTTTCATGTTGGGGGCGGGGGGTGGTGAGATCATGGAGGAAGATATGTGCAAAGACAATGTGACACACCCACTCAGTTTCCTAATTTGCAGTGGTGGGGACAAAGAGGAAGAGTTTGTTCTAATCCCCATTTTTTGTCTCAAAAAGCACAGAGGAAGGGGGCACATTTTATCACTTGAGTAAAAACTCTTTGGATACACTACCAGAACGATTGCAGATGGAGGTGGGGCATTCTGGGAGAGATGTGTCCATGGAGTCGCTATAGGTCAGAGTTGACCCAACAGCCTAAAGACAAGACAAGGAATTGTGCTCAAAGGGAGAGGTTCTTCTAGACTGTGAGCTCCTTGTGGGCAGAAATTGTCACTTTCCCAAGCGTTTAGTAATGAATGAATAATGAATGAATGAAGGGTTCCCTCCATCTTAGTTTGGAACAGCTAACGGACTGAAATCTGTGTCTGACTGTAAGAGACTGTTGTAAAGCTGCAGGGAGCCTGGGGAAGAATGTATCAAGGCCAGGGCTAAACCTTGTCCCAAAGTGATGCAGAGTAAAATGAAGGAAATCAAGTGGTTCCAGCTTAATCATTTGTGGGACTGAATACATCGCTACTTGCTGAGAGTTGTGCACCTCCCACTATGAGTCATAACCCAACTAGTAAAACTCTCCAGTCTTCCTGCCACGCTACCTCTTGATGCTTACTAAAAATGGATTCTCAAGTCTACAACTTTCATTGATACCCCCAGTTTAACTTGTCCTCCCTCTCTCCACTTCTACATAAGCGGCTTTGAGTAATAAAGCAACCCCAGAATTGGGCTGTTAAAAGCAAAGGCTTGGGGCTCCTGAACATGAGCTCAGTGTCACGTCTCTTTGGGGAGGTTGGTAACTTCCCTGCCTCTCATGTGAGGCTGCACTGTTGAGTCAGAGTGTGAGACTTGCCAATCACAGATGAATGGAACTTTTTAAAAAGTAGAGCAGAGAGGCCCCAGAGAGGGGAAGGATTCCTTCATGTTGGTCTAAAGTCAGTCAGCCTTTTCTCCTCCAAGCCGGTGTATTACCAGTGGGTTATATTAGCCTCTTCTCCAGCAGTTTTTCTATTTAAGTTTGGTATTCATGGAAGCTGATGACCCCCTGCTTAGTTACACTTGCTTTGCTCCTTCCTTATCTCTGTAGACATTGAGTACAGCTAGGCAGCCCCTGCTGACTGGTTTGGTTTTTGCCCCCCCAATCACATCAAACTGCAGAGTCTGGAATTTGGAGGGGCATCTTCAAATGTTTTGTTTGCATTTTTAACATGTAATTCTTTTTAGGATGATGACCTAGGTGAGTCCTTCAGGAAATTGTCTTCAATAAAATTATTTTTTTTTTTAAATTGACTCTCTCATTCCTGCAGTTCCCCCTTAAACATGCTTTTTTTTGCCTTTTAGCCACTGGTTTATTCCTTTTGCCTGTGGTTTTTCCAATGAAATTCTGATAGATAAAATCCCCTCCATTAGATTGAAAATGAGTGTTCACTCAATTTTTGACAACTTCATTGTTTTAACATTCTATGAACATGAACAGTCAATCATACTATAGTGCATGTTTTTACTAAGCATTCTGGGTAAAGATTGTTCATTATGGTATTCGTTGAGTGCTTACTATGGGTGAAGCACTGTTGTAAGCGCTGGGATATATCCAACGTAATCAAGTTGAACACAGTTCCTGTCCCACATGGGGCTCACAGTCTAGGAGGAGAAGCAGTTGAGGAAACTGAGGTACAGAGAAGTGAAGTGGCCTGCCCTGGATCACATGGCAAGCAGTTGGCAGAGCTGGGTTGAAAACCCAAGTCCTCCAACTCCCAGGCCCTTGCTCTTTCCACCAGGCCATGCTGTTGTGGCCAGGGAAAGTGTCAACCAACTCTATTGTATTGTACTCTGCCAAGTGCTTAGTACAGTGCAATGCACATGGTAAGCACTGATACCACTGATGGATAGAGCATTATTGTGCCATTAGGGAAATTCTTCCGGCATCCTAAGTCTGTTTTCAGCTCAGGGCAGTGTTGAAAGATGAGGTTTTACATTTAACATTGTATGAGTATTACATTGTAAGTTTTCCTTAATGTGAGGTTCTGCCAAAATGCAACCCACATAAAATAGAACTGAGTGTCATTTAGTCCCACATCCAGTAGGTCAAATGTTGCCAGTCACAAGCAGAGCAATTGTGCTACTGAAGTTTAATTCAAGCCAGTTGATATAAAAAACAAAGTGTAACTCCTGTTACATTCCCAAGGCCATTTGCATTCATACCTCCATGTGTATTCTTTTAGGAAATCCTTTCCAGCTTAAACACCCACCCACAATGTTTCACAAAATCCCCTCCCTTTAGTGTTCCCAGAGCTGGGTGACATTTTGCTCACCACCATCTGCCAGTGTCCTCATTCTTCTGCCTAATGTAGCAACAAAATTGCTAGTTGCTTCATTTTGGGGAGGCTGCATGCCTCTTGTTCTTTAGGCTGTTGATGCTTCAAGGTTGTGTTCCTGGCCTTGTCTCCTTTTGCTGATTGGACTTTATCTTCTGCTTTCAGGCCTCCTATTGTGCGAAAGCAGGCCTATGCAGTGAGCTTGCACAATAGCTGTTGTGTACTAGTTAGGCCGGGTTGACCTTGCTTTCTGGATGGCCAAATGAATTTCCTTAATGAGTGGTATGAATGAGCTTTCTCAGGCCAGAATGCACAAAGATTAAGAACTGGCAACCTGAAATTGAAACCTGGGCTTTGCATGAGCTTGATAGTGTGTGGTGAGGGATAGTGTGCTTTTCAGTGCCCCAAGATTTCATGAGCATGACTGATCAGATGTTGGCATTAATCAGTTGTATCCACTGAGCACCTACTGCGTGCAAAGCAGTGTACTAATGCTTGGGAGATCACAATACACCAGAATAAGCACACGTGTTCCCTGCCCAAAACAAATTTACAGCCTAGAGGGATTATAAACTTTTCACTCCCAATTTGTGAGGAGGGAGGAAGCTTATTGCTTGGCTTTTGATGTTCTAACCCTCCTAATTAACAAAAAAAAGCAAACATGACTTTCTCATCTTTTCTCCATTCTCCAGGTCTCTTCAGAGCTGCTGTGCCCAGCGGTGCTTCCACTGGCATCTATGAGGCCCTGGAGCTCCGGGACAATGACAAGACCCGCTATATGGGGAAAGGTAAAGCAATGATTTCCACCCCCCACCTCTTAGGTATTTCTCTTGTGGTTTCCATCATTGCCAACAGCTGTTGCTCTCCCTCCATGTGGTTTGGGTCTCCTGGAAGGCTCAGAAGTACCTCAGCTGTTGAATAGCTCCTTTGAGGTGGGCTGTGATTTCAGGGACTTTGGGTTGCTCGTAGACTGTGAGTAGTGTAATTTATCTCCCCTGACATTTACTCCAAGGCCCTTGTTCTGTGTTTGGTTAAATTAAAGCAGAGAAACTAGATCCTCTTGTCTGTTGAGTCTACAGTCCTCTGGTCCCAGAAACAAAAGCCCAGTCTCCCTAAGTAGATGTTCAGTTAGGGAGAAATTTGGAAACATCTTTCCAGAGCAGATCCTCTTGGCTGTAGAGCCAGTAGGCTCTGCATCCTTCTTTGCACTTGAATAGATGTTCTTCAAATGGAAATATTCCTGTACTTTGAAATATTCTTCTACATTAAGGGCAGTGATTACTGTGGATACAAATAGACACAACCATCTGTGGCTTTCTTCACATAGGCAACAATGTCTGGCATCTCTGGCCACAATAGAGGGATCCTGGTTACTACTAGGTCAGGCAGCTGAAAATTGGCATTGCACTCCAATGAGCCAGAGTGTTTTGCTTGTCTCCTGCACTCGGTTCACACAGCCTCATAGAGAAGAGCTAAGTAAATTGCAGTGGCTCTTGAAGGAGACAATATAGGGGAGAGGTGAGGAAGGTCTTCCATATCTTCCCTCCCTTTGAGAGAGAGAGGGCTCTAAAAAATAGGTTTTTGACATGTTTGCTATGCTCCTGTTCCCTCCCTGAAATGCTCGTTTGTTGTATTGCAACAATTTCTCCAGCAACAAGAACAGGCCTCTGAGGATTAAGGTTTCAGATTGGGAATAGCTGCAGAAGCCAAAAATCTTTAAGAAGTCTCCTCTGATTATCTCACATCTCATGAGGAAAAGGCATCAACTGATTTCAGAATTCAGTATTATGGTCCAGTTTCATTAAGATATTTTGGAGTCTTTAGTTAAAGAGGGCTGCCTAAAATGGCATTGTTAATCTATGTGCTCCTTAGGGCAATTCTTCATCTGATTTATTTGCTCAGCATAGTTGAGACAAAAGGTCTTTGGAAATGTTCCTTTGTAGCTGACATGTTAGTCACTCCTGAGAGAAAGGTTGGTGTATTTCAGGAGGGTTGAGAGATGGAGGGGGAGTTTCACACAGTTTGATTTTTTTTTTTTTCTTTCCACACCAGTCACTCCCTCAATTTCAGTTCAAGAAACTTGGTTGCTAGGGAAACTGGGAAGGATTCAGATTTCAATAACAAGAATTGTCCAAACCTCATCGCCACTTGTTTTTTTAGTTACCTCTTTGTGATGGAAGAACATTAGGCTTCATGGTAGTTAACAGTGCTAGCTACTCCTGCCAGAGATGGAGCATGACCCTGAGTCAGAACACCTGGAATCTTTTTTTTCCAGGTAATGTCACCTGGAGAAAATCATTTACTATCTCATGATCTCAGTTTCTCCATTTTTAAAGGGGCTAATCACAGCACCCCCTTATCTAATTCTCAGGGATGGGGAGAGACAAAGCTTTGAGCTCTCTAAAGATAAGCCCTGTGTAAACTTCTGAGTTGTGACCCTGAATTCTCATTAATTCCCACAGCTTGACTCCATTCCTGTTAGCAGCATTCCAGAAGCCCCCAGTTGAAGCAGGGCTAAGTGCTGTTTACCTCCCTTCCAATTACAAAGGCTTCTTTGATACTGCTATTCATTCATTCATTCGTATTTATTGAGCGCTTACTATGTGCAGAGCACTGCACTAAGCGCTTGGGAAGTACAAGTTGGCAACAGGTAGAGATGGTCCCTACCCAACAAGGGGCTCACAGTCTAGAAGGGGGAGACAGACAACAAAACATGTAGACAGGTGTCAAGTCATCAGAACAAATAGCTTCTCTTGCTTCAAGATGCTTTGTAGTATTATTAACTCTACCCTTTTGGGGAGAGGCAATGGAGAGTGCCCCGAAGACTTGGGGGAGCATATTAGCATGTGGGGTCACCGGTGGAACCTAAAAGTACTTAGTGAGCCAGTGACTTAGCTGAAAGCACGGTTGACTGGAGCTGTTGCATAACATGGGGGGAGGGTCGTGGAGGGAATAAAATGCTGAAATCTGTAAAGTGAAAAATGTACTCCATCACAGGGTTCTTTGTAAGGCCCACCTAGGAGAGAAGGGTAGCTGGCAATTATGAGGCCCTTAAAACACTCTTTCCTGCTCCTCTGTTATCTTCCTGCTCTTCTGCACAAATTTCTCTCTTACAGGTGTTCACCTTTTCCATTTTTATATTATTCTTTCTCCTTTCTGTCGATCTTTGCCCCGTCAGGTGTTTCCAGGCCTGTTAAGTATGTTAATGAGTTCCTGGCGGCTGCCTTATGTACCCAGGTAATGGTCTGTGCATTATGGTCTGTCTGCAGCTGGTGCCTCCAGTGCATGGGCTTGCAAACTAACCTTCCAGCAGGCATTCTTAGTTGGTGTCCATCTCTGGTTTTCTCTTCTTGATAGACCAAAAGTGTTCACTAGTCCTGGAAACCAGACTCTCAGATGGGACAGAGGTGCTGTGGTGTTGAAGTGGGTGGCTGGCATTCAATAGCCTGGGTGGGCTGAAGTAGTTATTCTAGGCAGGGTTATCTGTCATCTAGCAATGCCTGCTTAGCCTGTGTCTGTTATAGGTCAGTGATGTGATTTGCTTGTTCCTTCTAGGTGTCTTAAAAGCTGTCGAGCACGTCAATAAAACTATTGCACCCGCCCTGATTAGCAAGGTAGGAGCCGTCCTCATTTTCACTAACCTATATTGATGCCTTTTGAGTGTTTCCCAATTTCGGTAAGTCGTCTTCTCCCTCATTAAGTTTTTTCCTAAAAGCTGAAAAACCAGATCAAAAATGCATGAGAATAAATGAATATAAGCTAACCCTTCCCATGATTGTGAAACTGCTTTTGTTAAGTGACTGATAGGACTGAGTCTGAGGAACCTAGAATCCCTCCCTTCCCAGTTAGAAGGTTAAGTCAAGGGGCGTGAATCTTTCTTCCTTAAGCCGTCTGGCCTTTTGTAAAAATCATATTTGGTAAATAACTGAAATCTAACACATCCCTCTACTGAGGGAGCCTAGAGCCATGCATTCATGGCTCTTGTCTCTTTGCTTTTAAACTTGAGTGATTTATTGGTTTTGTTTTTTAAAATCCCTCATTGAGGAATAAATTTCAAATGGGAAATGGTTGGGGAAAGGAGAAAACCAGTCTTGTCCTAGCAGACTGGAGGAGATGCTTTTCCTCGTTTTCTTTTGAGTCTTCCCATCTCATTTATACAGGCCCTTCCCAAGAAGCAGTGTGCTGTAGTGGATAGAGCATAGGCTGGGAGTCGGAAGGTCGTGGGTTCTAATACTGGCTCTGCCACTTGTGTGCTGTGTGACCTTGGACAAACCACTTCTCTGTCCCTCAGTTCCCTCATCTGTAAAATGGGGATTGAGACTGTGAGCCCCATGTGGGACAGGGAGTATGTCTAACCTGATTTGCTTGTGTCCACCCCAGTGCTTAGTACAGTGCCTGGCACACAGTAAGCGCTTAACAAATACCACAATTAAAATTATAACTCCCTGCCCGGTGATACAGGAGACTACTTTTTTTTCTCCCCCTTGGCTCTAAGAAGCATAATGTCTCTCCCCCCGCCCGGAAGAAAGCACTGCATTTTGTTCCTTCATATCTAAATCCTACCAGGAGAGCCAGGTGTGCTAGCTCTTCCTACTCCTTTACCCAAATTTGACTAAGCTGCCCTCCTTTGGGAAGGGCCAATCCACAAAGTGTCCCATGTCCCCACACCTCCCCAAGAGCTGTTTGGGGCAGCAGGCATAAATAGGAGCAAGGCCCCTCTCCTTATAGGCCTGGGTAATGACAACTCTCAGGCAGGGAAGCAGTGGTGGTTTGCACAATATTGGTAGAGGAAGAAGGATTTTTAGGGTGGCATTTACAGTCTTTTAATGCCGCCTCCTCCCCAGACCACTCCCATTGACAGCCTTGCTTCCACTACTCAGGCCTGTGCGGCATCTGACTGAAATTTGGAAGGGCAGTCATGACCAGGAATTGGGACGGACTTATCGGAAAACTGGCTGTCCTTTATTGCTCTTCGGTTTTTATCTCCATGCCAGTGCAAGATGGGACACAGGTCATGATTACCTTGACTTAGCCAGGCCCTGGTCAGCTGGACTGCCACTGTGTTGGGCCTCTTGTGCTTGGTTGATTAGATAGATTCAGTCTTCCTCCCACAATAATGTCTATCTCTCTCGTTCCCTGCAGAAGGTGAATGTGTTGGAGCAGGAGAAGATTGACAAACTGATGCTGGAGATGGATGGTTCCGAGAACAAATGTAAGTGCGCATGAGTTCAAGGAACTTTTTAGACTGTGAGCCCACTGTTGGGTAGGGACTGTCTCTATATGTTGCCAATTTGTACTTCCCAAGCGCTTAGTACAGTGCTCTGCACATAGTAAGCGCTCAATAAATACGATTGATGATGATGATGATGTAGGATAACCTGTTCTGGAGGTGGATGCAGTAAAGCACTTTCTTTGAAGGACAGCTGCTTTGCAGACCTCCTTGGTGGCAGTGGGATAGGCTACAGTACCTCCCGAGGCCCCTTTTGGCTTCCTGAGGAATTAGGTCAGATTGTGGGTTGTAAGGACAGTTGGATACCTGAGTCTCTCTTGCAGTATAGTCACAGGAAGGGCATATACTAAGACTTGCTGATATTGGAGTAACTTTGAATGGCTTTCTGCTTTCACTTCCTCCCCTCGCTTCTCCCCTCCGGGGAGATTGTAACGGTCTCTGTTTCCAGTTTGGGTCCAAGAATAGAATTGTTTCTTGACTGCTGTGTACCTTGGCAGTGTCCACTACGAGAGCTATTACAAGCAAATATTTAGTATTCAGGCACACTGGATTAGCCTTGCTCATTTATTCATTCATTCAGTCGTATTTATTGAGCGCTTAGTGTGCAGAGCACTGTACTAAGCACTTGGGAAGTACAGGTTGACAACATACGGAGATGGTCCCTACCCAACAACAGGCTCACAGTCTAGAAGGGGGAGACAGACAACAAAACAAAACATTAACAAAATAAAATAGAATAGTAAATATGTACAAGTAAAATAAAGAGTAATAAATCTGTACAAACATACAGGTGCTGTATGGGTGGGGACTCAGTCTGGAAAGGCCTCCTGGAGGAGGTGAGCTCAGTAGGGCTTTGAAGGGAAGAAGAGAGCTATCTTGGCAGATGTGCAGAGGGAGGGCATTCCAGGCCAGGGGGATGACAGGGGCCGGGGGTCGATGGCGGGACAGGCGAGAACGAGGCACAGTGAGGAGGTTAGCGGCAGAGGAGAGGAGGGTGCCGGCTGGGCTGTAGAAGGAGAGAAGGGAGGTGAGGTAGGAGGGGGCGAGGTGATGGAGAGCCTTGAAGCCAAGTGTGAGGAGTTTTTGCCTGATCCATAGGTTGACTGGTAGCCACTGGAGATTTTTGAGGAGGGGAATAACATGCCCAGAGTGTTTCTGCACAAAGATGATCCGGGCTACAGCATGAAGTATAGACTGAAGTGGGGAGAGACAGGAGGATGGGAGATCAGAGAGAAGGCTGATGCAGTAATCCAGTTGGGATAGGTTGACAGATTAAACGAGGAGGGTAGCAGTTTGGATGGAGAGGAAATGTCCATTTGTCCACCCACCCCATTTCCCCTCGATAGGGTGTGGGGAAGTGGGGGAGGAAATGGATTTAGAAAACAAGTCATAGCTCAGACCTCAGAATTTTAACACTTTTGAAACTGAGGTCCTTAAACCTATTCTTCTTGGTGGAGAAAAGTCAGCAGACAAAACAACTTGGAGGGAAAAAGCATAGACCATTTTTTTTTTTTAAAAAAAGACTAACCCCCATACTTACGGACTTTCACTTTTAATTTAAACTAGTTCTTATTAAAAAAAATTCTCAAACTTCAGGAAAAAAGTATAATTCCTTTTTTTCATCTGGGATGAAAATGGGACAAGAGGGGGTTCTAAAACTCAGGAATTTGGGGTTAGAACATCAGTCAGTTCACTCTAAGCAATATCCTGTCCTTGCCTTCTCCATGGGTCATAGGGGCAGCAAGGAGAAGAGCAGATTTTGCTTGTGACTTCCTGCTTCCTGGGGACTAAGTCATCAATGAGCACTTACTATGTGCAGAACAACACACAAAGCACTTGGGAGAGTACAGTACAACAGAGTTGGCAGACCCCTTCCTTGCCCGCAACAAATTTACAATCTAGAGTCTCCTGGGTTTTCATATGGGGACTTTGAGAATCTGTGCTGCTAGTTGTGCTGTTGCTCTTGGAAGTGAACAGGAATGGGAAAATGCTTTGTGTGATGGGAGAGGGAGGTGGCGTGAATCCGCAAAGCTTTTGGGTTACCCCCAACAGAGGTGGTACATCAGGTGTAGGTAGCCATCCTGCTGTTGCAGGCCCTCGATCTAGGCCCAACACTTCTCTCGGTATCACTGTGGCCTGAAGTGGGGGTCCCAACCAGGGTCAGTGCTGTTGCTCCGTGGAGGGGTGGGATGGGTTTCCGGATTCTTCCAGCCAGTTTACTAGTTCTGAGGTGTTCCGGTGCCAACAAAGGAGTGTGAAAAATGTAGATCATCAAAACCCAACTTGGTTCTTGTTTCAGCCAAATTTGGCGCGAATGCCATCTTGGGGGTGTCCCTGGCTGTCTGCAAGGCCGGAGCTGCAGAGAAGGGCGTCCCTCTGTATCGTCACATCGCTGACCTGGCTGGAAACCCAAACGTCATCCTGCCTGTTCCCGTAAGTCTTCCGTTAGGGCTCCACAGGTTGGGGTGGGGTAGGTGGTCACCCTGCTTGAAGAGGGGTCCCAACAATTGATATTCTCTCCCTTTTACCTCCCATGAAACTTAGCCATGGGGAAAAGCTGTAGTGACCCATAGCATTTCTGCACCGCTGAGAAATGTGGATCTGAGACTCCCTTAACTGCCATTATTTGACAGGAGTACATTCTGCCTCCTCATCTCACTTTGTCACCTTGAGCAACAGCATTAGTTACCTGTCAATCGGTGGTAGTTATTGAGTGCTTCCTGTGTGCTAAGCACTTGAGAGATTACACTGTAAGAGTTGGTAGACATGTTCCTTGCCCAACTCGGGCCCCTGAGCTGTCGGGCAGCTGCCCCATTCATTGCACCATCCCATCTCTCCCCCATCTTTCCTTCCCCCTCCAGGCTTTCAACGTGATCAACGGTGGCTCCCATGCTGGCAACAAGCTGGCCATGCAGGAGTTCATGATCCTCCCAATCGGAGCAGAGAGTTTCAAGGAGGCTATGCGCATTGGGGCCGAGGTGTATCACAACTTGAAGAATGTCATCAAGGAAAAATACGGGAAGGATGCCACCAATGTGGGGGATGAGGGTGGCTTTGCCCCCAACATCCTGGAGAACAAAGAAGGTGATCAGCTGAGGCCTCTTGAACATCCCACATAGTAGTTAAAATCTCAGAGGGTGAAGGCAGGGCCCAATTACCAGTTTTATCCGTCCCAAGTGCTGGCTTTTCCCATTGCTATCTTCTGTGTGCCAGGCACACTGAGCAATGGGGTAAATACAAGATAATCTGGTTGAACACAGTCCCTGTCCCACATGGGGCTCACAGACTATCTAAAGAGGTAGTAGGTTTTAATCCCAATTTTACAGAAGAGTAGAAGATCCCAGGGCGCCTCAAACCAGGTTTGGGGTGCTGGGCCACAGGCCTGGTAGATTTCCTTCCTTCTTTCCAAAGGGAAGGGAGCCTATTAAGATGTTTCCTTTTTCAAAATCTTCCTTACAATATTATTATTATTGTTCTAGTAAGCACTGGAATAGGTTCAGTTTATGCAGATCAGACATAAGCCCTGTCCCACACAGGGCTCACAGGCTAAATAGGGTAGAGAATGAGTATTGAATCCCCATTTTGTTGATGCGGGGACTGAAGCACTGGAAAGTTGTCTTGTCCATGGTCACACAGCAGGCAGGAGACAGCCAGGATTAGAGATTCCTTAAGAGAGCTAGTTTGAACAATGTTCAGTCTGTAAGGGTGAAGCTTGAACAAAACTTGGAAAGCTGCCCTTCAGCCAGGCAAACGTTCTTGTGCTCCTCCAGGACTAAGAAGGGGCTTGGATCCAGGACCCTGGGGCATGAAGGGCCTGTAGGTTTCCCTGGGGTTCCTAGGCCTCATTTTGGTAGGAGGTTTACAGCGAGTTGTGGAATCTTCAAATGCAAGTTGTGACATTCTCTTCCTAAACCAGGGAGGGTCCATAATAGAAAATGACTTCATGATGGGACTGGTCGCTAATAGCAGGAAGTATAAATAGGCCTTCTCCATTCAGGTCTCCCCCTCTGGAATGCTTACAGTGGCTGCTTAGCCTCTGCCTCCATATAAGTCTCCTGCTTTGAAAGCCCTGCTCTCTCAGCTGATTACAGTAACAGTAGCCTGGCAAATGCAGCTGCTCCGGGATTCTAAATCTGGGGCAGCTGGTGGTGGGGAAGACTCTTTTTCTTAACTGCATGTCCTGCTGTGTACTCAGGTGAGGGCAATGCCACCTTCAGTCAGAAATAGCGTCTCGTTACCAAGGGAGGAGAGACCTGCGGAGGTAACTGAAGCTCCTGGGCCAGATAATTTGGGGAAAGAACATCTCCTGCCCTCCCTGTTAAACTCTCTCTTGGACTCCCTTTGAAGTGGAATGTTTGTCTTAACCCAGCCCTGGTCTATTCACTCTGCTGTTGCATCTTCCAGCTCTGGAGCTGCTAAAAAATGCTATCAGTAAAGCCGGCTATACAGACAAGATCGTGATTGGCATGGATGTGGCTGCCTCTGAGTTCTACCGCGATGGGAAGTATGATCTGGACTTCAAGTCTCCCGATGACCCCAGCAGGTACATTTCTCCTGACCAGCTAGGAGACCTGTACAAGAGCTTCATTAAGAACTACCCAGGTGAGTGCCTTGCTACAGCTTCCCCTAGTTCCTCTCCCTCCATGGTGTCAGGTCACATGAGGCCCTAAGTGCGTAGTACAGTGCTTCTGCACACAGTAAGTGCTCAATAAATACAACTGAATGAATGAGACGCATAGGTCTTTCACTGTAGCTGAGTTGGGTGGTGTAGTGGGATGGGGCATAGGCTAGTTGTGTATTGATGCCAGCCCGGTGCCACATGATTTCTGCTTAGCAAGGCCTTGGGTACCCTGCCATCGCAATGAAGATACCTGAAATCTCATGGAGGTGCCCTCATGCCCTAGAATTAGGTCTATAACTTCTCTCCGATTTCCTTAAGTTTCAGTTGACTTGTGCCTTGCTAAGGAATTAGAATGACAGGTGGCTTGACCAGGCTTTGACTTTAAGCTTGGTGATATGTACTTAGGCTGGCCTTTTGCCGAAGACAGGCATTGAAGTTTAATAGTCCTGTGAGAGATCTGTGGCATGTGATAGTTAATAAAATTATTTTTAAAAATTATTATTATTATGGTGCTTACTAAGCGCTTATGTGCTAAGTTTTCTTTAGACTGTATCTACCAACACTGTCGTACTATTCCCAAATGCTTAGTAAAGTGCTCTGCTCACCGTAAGCACTCAAGAAATCCAACTGATAGGTTGCCCAGCACTGTTCTAAGCACTGAGGTAGTTAGGTAGTTACAAGATAATCAGGTCAGATAAAGATAGAGAAGCAGGGTGGTTCAGTGGAAGGAGCATGGGCTTGAGAGTCAGGTCATGGGTTCTAATCCTGGCTCCGCCATATGTGTGCTATATGACCTTGGGCAAGTCACTTAACTTCTCTGAGCCTGTTACCTCATCTGTAAAATGGGGATTAAGACTGTGAGCCCCACGTGGGACAACCTGATCACCGTGTATTCCCCCCCCCCTCCCCGCAGCGCTTAGAACAGTGCTTTGTGCATAGTAAGCACTTAAATGCCATTATTACTATTATAAAATCTCTGTCCCACATAGGCCTCACAGTCTAAATAGGAGGGAGAACAGGTATTGAATTCCCATTTTACAGATGTGGAAACAGAAGGACAGAGAAGTTAAGTGACTTGCCCAAGAACGCATAGCACCCAGATTAGAACCCAGGTTCTCTGACCCTGCCTCCTACCACCCCCCAGCCCTATACTGTTTCCATTAGTTGACGCCCTTAATGGCATTATTGAGCGCTTACTGTGTCCTAAGCAATAGGGTAGATAACTGATAATCAGATTAGACAGTTTTAATCCCCTGTAGGGCATACAGTCTTAAATGGGAGAGCAGATTTCTTAATCTCTCTGAGCCTTGGTTCCCTCTTCTATAAGGTATGTAGAAGTGATTTTTTTTCCCCCAAGATCACCCAGCAGGCCGCAGCTGGTACTAGAACCAGGATCGCCTGAGTCCCAGACCCAAGATGCTTTCACCGTGACGTTGTCACTCCTCTAAACAGAGATGGATGACCAGGACCAGCTCTGGCGTCATAGGTGTCCTGAATGATATATTGCTGAGGTGGATCTTCCTTTCTTGGGGGCTGGACTCCCAGTGGCAGAAGCACTTGTACATGTTGTAGAAGTAGAAGACAAGATCCAGGAATAACTGCTTATTCCCTCATCTGAAACTTTCCCAATTTAATCCAAGGCATATCTGCCTCCCTAAAACCCACTGGCATACATCTCTTGGCAGGCCATTCCATCCACACAGTCTTCTCTGTCAGTTCACCCTGCTGATTCTTCCTGCCTTCCTGGAGGATACCAACTCCCCACTCTCACTCCTTGTGAATGTATAAGTGGCAATCACTGGTATATTACCACTGTCTTACTGGGGGAGAATGCAATGCAATGGAGTAGGTAGACACAATCCCTGCCCACAAGAAGCTTACAGGCCAGAGGTAGATGGCTGTGCCCATAGGGTCTCTTGTCCTCCTCCTTCCCAATATCCTCTTCTGTGCTCCTGCTCATGTCACCAGATGAGTGTTTGGCATTCCCAAACACTTTGAGCTTTCCCTTTGGGAGGGTTCCTAAGGGGCGAGTACATTTTTCTGCTCTATAAACTTCTGGCCTTTTTCCACCTAACTCTATTTGGACTAGCCTAGCTGAACCATCACCAGAAGAACAAATCCTCCTCAAGCTTTGTGTCCTTATTCCCTCAGTGGTGTCAATTGAAGATCCATTTGACCAGGACGACTGGGCAGCTTGGAAGAAGTTCACTGCCACTGCGGGTATCCAGGTGGTGGGGGATGACCTGACTGTGACCAACCCCAAGCGCATCGCTAAGGCTGTGGATGACAAGTCCTGCAACTGCCTGCTGCTCAAAGTGAATCAGATTGGCTCCGTGACGGAGTCTCTGCAGGCGTAAGTCTCCCAACGGCAGGGCCGGCAGATCCCACTGAGGAGACTGATCGATGGATCGTAAGAGTCAAGCAGATGAGTCCGGCGTGGCTTGTGTCTGATATGGCTAACAACAGGCTTTCTCCTCTCAAGACCCTGGGTGCCCGGGCATTTAGTGAAGTAATCTGTCCAGATGCAAATTCCTCAAGGAATGAATCATCATCATCATCAATCGTATTTATTGAGCGCTTACTATGTGCAGGGCGCTGTACTAAGCGCTTGGGAAGTACAAATTGGCAACATATAGAGACAGTCCCTACCCAACAGTGGGCTCACAGTCTAAAAGGGGGAGACAGAGAACAAAACCAAACATACTAACAAAATAAAATGAATAGATATGTACAAATAAAATAAATAGAGTAAAAAAATATGTATATACATATATACAGGTGCTGTGGGGAAGGGAAGGAGGTAGGATGGGGGGGATGGAGAGGGGGACGAGGGGGAGAGGAAGGAAGGGGCTCAGTCTGGGAAGGCCTCCTGGAGGAGGTGAGCTCTCAGCAGGGCCTTGAAGGGAGGAAGAGAGCTAGCTTGGTGGATGGGCAGAGGGAGGGCATTCCAGGCTCGGGGGATGAATGAATGAATAAGCTCAGGAATGACCTTTTGTGTCTGCGGGGAAGCATGGGCATTTATTTTAGGGATCATCAACTGGCCAGCTGACAGAGGATCTACAAGATGATTTTGTTCATTGAGGTCCTGGAGAAAGTGGTTAAAATTGAGAGAATTTTGAGCACACTGGTGGAACAGCAGAATCTAAATTTGAGGGGTTGATGTCTACTGTGCAAGTTTTTAGTCTGCTCTGACTTGGAACAGTAACTGATGTTTCAGGATGGTGATGTGTCTGTTCTTTCCCCGGAATCTCTAGGTGCAAATTGGCCCAGAGCAATGGGTGGGGCGTGATGGTTTCTCATCGCTCTGGGGAGACTGAAGACACCTTTATTGCTGACCTGGTGGTGGGTCTCTGCACTGGACAGGTCAGTACCTCCTCCCAGAGCCAAAGAGACCCTCAATAACCTTCAATCAGGCCAGACTCCCGGGCTACCACTGTCACCCTACTGCCTAGAAGAAGCCTTCCTTAAACATGACAAAACTGTCTTTTTTGGACTTTCTTCCTTTCCAAACCCCTAAGAGTTCGAGGACTCTCTCCCTTCTGCAGCCCCCTGGAGCACAACAGGTCAATCCCCAGGCCCAGTTTTCTTCTCCCTTCTTGTTTTGGCTTTCCTGGGAGTCTGGTTATCACTGAGGTCCTCCATAGTCCACTCTTCTGTCAGTGGGTTCATTTGTTCTCTCCAAGTCAACCTTTGACCTCTGCTTCCTTTTTTTTTTCCCCCTTTCTCTAGATTAAGACTGGGGCCCCCTGCAGATCTGAGCGCCTGGCCAAGTACAACCAGCTCCTCAGGTATTGGGATTTAGGCCTGCTGGGAGGGAGGGATGGCTGGAGGGAACTGCCTGCTGTTGCAGAGCACTGTACTAAGCACTTGGGAGTGAACAGTAGAATCGGTGAACACAACCCCTGCCCTTGAGGAGCGTACAGTCCAGTGGGGGAGGTAGGCGCTAAAATAATAATGATGGCGTTTGTTAAGCTGTTACTATGTGCCAAGCACTGTTCTAAGCTAAACAGACTACAGCTTCAGGAGAAAGCTAAAAATTTAGAATAACAAGTGGAATCATGGGCCCGGAGCCGATAAGGGATGAGAGGTAGTGTTGCTGAGTCCAAGAAGGTAGCGTTATAGCAAGTAAGGATGGATTTGAAGTGTTCCAAATCTGCTTAGGGCTTTTGACTCTTTTTGTGGCTCCAGGTGAGGAAGGGAACTGTGGAGGCAGGCTAGAGGTGGGGGTTGTGCTGTGTGAGTTCTTGAAAGATCAGAATAAGATCTATGAATTTCAGGGTGTCAGCATAAGGGATAACTTGGTGTGCATGGTACCATGGGTTGGGCCAGAGGTGAGATTTGCAGTGTTGAGGGCCTCAAATCCGGAAAGAGTCAGAGTCAGAGGTAATGGGTTTAAATCCCGGCTCTGCACGTTGTCAGCTGTGTGATGTTGGGCAAGCCACTTAACTTCTCTGTGCCTCAGTTACCTCATCTGTAAAATGGGGATGAAAACTGTGAGCCCCCCATGGGACAACCTGATCACCTTGTAACCTCCCCAGTGCTTAGAACAGTGTTCTATCCTAATCCTTCTTGACCTCTCAGCTGACTTCGACACTGTGAACCACCCCCTTCTCCTCAACCCGCTATCCAACCTTGGCTTCACAGACTCTGTCCTCTCCTGGTTCTCTTATCTCTCTGGCCATTCATTCTCAGCCTCTTTTGCGCGCTTCTCCTCCCCCTCCCATCCCCTTACTGTAGGGGTTCCTCAAGGATCAGTTCTTGGTCCCCCTCTGTTCTCTATCTACACTCACTCCCTTAGTGAACTCATTCGCTCCCACGGTTTCATCTACATCTCGGCCCCTGCTCTCTCTCCCTTCCTCCAGGCTCATATCTCCTCCTGCCTTCAGGACATCTCCATCTGGATGTCTGCCCGCCATCTAAAACTCAACATGTCCAAGACTGAACTCCTTATCTTCCCTCCCAAACCCTGCCTTCTCCCTGACTTTCCCATCACTGTTAACGGCATTACCATCCTTCCCATCTCACAAGCCCGCAACCTTGGTGTCATCCTCGACTCCGCTCTCTCGTTCACCCCTCACATCCAATCCGTCACCAAAACCTGCCCGTCTCACCTCCGCGACATCGCCAAGATCTGCCCTTTCCTCTCCATCCAAACCGCTACCCTCCTCGTTCAATCTCTCACCCTATCCCAACTGGATTACTGCATCAGCCTCCTCTCTGATCTCCCATCCTCCTGTCTCTCCCCACTTCAGTCTATACTTCACGCTGCTGCCCGGATCATCTTTGTGCAGAAACTCTCTGGGCATGTTACTCCCCTCCTCAAAAATCTCCAGTGGCTACCAGTCAACCTACGCATCAGGCAAAAACTCCTCACTCTCACTTCAAGACTCTCCATCACCTCGCCCCCTCCTACCTCACCTCCCTTCTCTCCTTCTCCAGCCTAGCCCGCACCCTCCGTTCCTCTGCCGCTAACCTCCTCACTGTGCCTCATTCTCGCCTGTCCCACCGTTGACCCCTGGCCCCTTCCTTCCTCTCCCCCTCGTCCCCCTCTCCATCCCCCTCATCTTACCTCCTTCCCTTCCCCACACCACCTGTATATATGTTTGTACATATTTATTACTCTATTTTACTTGTACATATCTATTCATTTTATTTTTTTAGTATGTTTGGTTTTGTTCTCTGTTTCCCCCTTTTAGACTGTGAGCCCACTGTTGGGTAGGGACTGTCTCTATATGTTGCCAACTTGTACTTCCCAAGCGCTTAGTACAGTGCTCTGCACACAGTAAGAGCTCAATAAATATGATGATTGATTGATGTCCTCCCCCTGGCCTGGAATGCCCTCCCTCCACACATCCGCCAAGCTAGCTCTCTTCCTCCCTTCAAAGCCCTACTGAGAGCGCACCTCCTCCAGGCCCCTGGCCTGGAATGCCCTCCCTCCACACATCCGCCAAGCTAGCTCTCTTTCTCCCTTCAAAGCCCTACTGAGTGCTCACCTCCTCCAGGAGGCCTTCCCAGACTGAGCCCCCTCTTTCCTCTCCTCCTCCCCATCCCCCCTCTGCCCTACCTCCTTCCCCTCCCCACAGCACCTGTATATATGTTTGATCATATTTATTACTCTATTTTCCTTGTACATATTTATTCTCCACCGTCCTCCCCTGGGCCTGGAATGCCCTCCCTCTGCCCATCCGCCAAGCTAGCTCTCTTCCTCCCTTCAAAGCCCTACTGAGAGCGCACCTCCTCCAGGAGGCCTTCCCAGACTGAGCCCCCTCCTTCCTCTCCCCCTCCTTCCTCTCCCCCTCCTCCTCCTCCCACCCCCCCGCCTTACCTCCTTCCCCTCCCCACAGCACCTGTATATATGTTTGTTCATATTTATTACTCTATTTTCCTTGTACATATTTATTCTATTTATTTTATTTTGTTAATACGTTTTGTTGTCTCTCTCCCCCTTCTAGACTGTGAGCCCGCTGTTGGGTAGGGACCGTCTCTATATGTTGCCGACTTGTACTTCCCAAGGGCTTAGTACAGAGCTCTGCACACAGTAAGCGCTCAATAAATACGATTGAATGAATGAATAGTAAGTGCTTAATAAATGCCATTATTATTATTCCAGCGCTTAGAACAGTGCTTTGCACATAGTAAGTGCTTAATAAATGCTATCATTATTATTATTAAATCCCTTTGCTTTGGAGCTTTTTTGCGCAGTGCTGCCACCTTTTGGCACCTTATAGAATCACCCCCGCTCAAGGAAAGACTCTGTAATTGACAGCACCAAAGACCTTCTAGTGCCAAATTTTGAGCAAAGAATCAGCTTAATGGGAAGGAAAGTAGTAGAATCACTGGCTGATTCTAGGCTTCTTGTTGCAGGAAAGCAATTCATTCATTCATTCACTCAATCGTATTTATTGAGTGCTTACTGCGTGCAGAGCACTGTACTAAGCGCTTGGGAAGTACAAGTTGGCAACATATAGAGATGGTCCCTACCCAGCAACGGGCTCCCGGTCTAGAGGGGAGAGAATACTCCCTAGCACAGTCTAGGAAGAGAGGCTGAGTGTAACCAGCCAGCAACAAAGGTTCTGGCTAGGTGTTAGAATTCACATTTCTTTGGTTGTGGGTGGGTGGGCAGGCTAGCTTGCACTGATGCATGGACCTGTGACCCTCACTCCATCTTTGTTCCCCACAGAATTGAGGAAGAGCTGGGCAGCAAGGCTGTCTTCGCCGGCAGGAACTTCAGAAACCCTCTGGCCAAGTAAAGCTGGAGGGCCCTGAGCCCATTCAAGCACTAGTCAGCTGATTAGACCTCCCGTTCCCGTACTTAAGAAAGAAGGGCAGCTCAAGGCACCAGACCAGTTTTTCACAAGAGCCTCTCCTAGTTTAACCCCCCTCTCTCACCTCATTCTCCCTGGGATGTTCACTCCTTCAATAGAACTGCCTGATGCCCAGAACCAACCCCGTGGAAGACCTCGCTTTGTGATCTTATGAGTGGGCCAGAAATACGGTTTTCCTTGTCCACTTACCCGTATGTACGTGTGTGTGTGTGGAACTGTGTGTACTTGTGATGCAGCTCCCAAGGTGCCTGCAGGCCAGATCTTTAGTGGTTTTTACGTGCAAAATAAAAGCATCAGATAACCCCCTTGGGAACATTTGTCCGTTTTTGGGGGAGGTAGGGAATGGGATGGAGGTTGGGAGGGTATGAGGAAGACCACAACTCCAAAGACTGATACGTAGGCCACAGGTCTACCTTTACTGAAAAAGCTGATAAAGGAGCAGAACAGGAGTGTATGCCTCTCCGTTTTTTGTTGCTTTTTTTTTCCTTTGTAGATTTGTGTTGTCCTGAGACTGTAGACTGTGTTTCTCTGGGTAGGCTCCTCCCCACCCCTCTTAGGAAAGTTTCCCTTAGAGGGAACATTTTTGCAGCTCCCTTTTACAGTAGATGTAAATGATTGTGTGCATAAGCTTTTAAAGCAGATAAGGGGTCTGATTTTCATCGTGTTTCCTTTAACCCTGTCCTCTTAAATTGTTTCCGTCTTCCTCACTTTACCCTCGACCTGTGTCCTGCATAAAGAAAGAACTGAACTAAAATACATGCTCTGCCCTCAAGGAGTTTACCTGATGAGAAAATCACTTACTCTAAAGATACGTTTTCAGCTTCGTCCCTCCATGCATGCTAGAGGTTGAGCCACAGTGGAAGATATGCTAAGGCCTAGTATAGGTAAAATCAATCTGTGCTCCAACAGAGCCCACTTATGGCCAAGAGCTTTGGGCACAACCTAAGGGACTTGGATTTGGAGCTCTGCCAAACCACTTGGCTACCCAAATTCTTTGGAGGGATTGGAAGCTTCAAACCTCAGGTAGCAGAATAGACCTGCCTGTGTTTATGGGTCAGGGGGAAGACAGACCTCTGAAGCCTGAGCTGGAGCATTGGAATCAATCAAACTCGTTGAGCACTTACTGTGTGCCGAGAACTTTACTAAGCGCTTGGGAGAGTACAATATAACAGAGTTGGTGGGAACGTTCCCTCCTTAGTACAGTGCTCTGCACATAGTAAGCGCTCAATAAATACGATTGATTGATTGATTGATTACAGTCTAGAGGGGGAGACTGATATTAATATAAATTAGATATGTTCAGGTGCTATGGGGCTGAGGGAGGCATGGACAAAGAAAGCAAATCCAAAGTCAAGGGCAATGCAGAAGGGAGTGAAAGCAGAGGAACGGAGGGCTTGGTCAGGGAAGGCCTCTTGGAGAAGTGCTTTGAAGGTGGAGAGTGATTGTTGGCTATGAAGAGGGAGGGCATTCCAGGCCAGATGATTCAATTCCAGTTCCAGCTCCAACCATCTGAACAATGAGCGTTGCCGGCGCAGCCTGGCCAACTCATCTCTGGAGAGGGGTTTCAGTACTAAATAAATAGTATTGGATTTTGAGGCTGTGAAATCTGTAAAGGAATGTAAGCTCCTTGTGGGTAGGGAATAGATCTTGTGTCTTTGTGCTTTCCAAAGCGCTTAGTTCAGTATGTTGCCCTTGGTGGGAGCTCAAAAAATTTTAAAAAAGGACCTGTTTTTGTAAGTCCACAAAGGAAGCGGCTGGGTGCATTGTTTCTTTCTGCCTGGGAGAAACCAATGTGAGTAAGCTGAGAGAGTCCGTTGCAGACAATTCCTCTGCTTAGCTCTGGACTAGACTTTTTTCAGGAGCCAAGAGAGTTTTTTTTTTTTCTTCCAGCTCACTGAGTTAGGAAGCAAAGCAAGGAGAACAGGAAACATTTTAAGGAGAGAATGAGACAGTCCCAGACAATGCTACATCAAAGCTGAAAATGGAGTCTTGCTGCAGGTAGACCAAAATACTATATGGCAACCAACTGAAGAGTAGCTCTACTTGAATAGACATTTCATGGATTGAGGGGACATGCAGAAACAGCAGCAGGCTCTGAAACACAGAAGTGATAGTGCTTCTAGGGACAGTCTTTGTGTTTCTACAACATGGTTGGGACACAGTTAAGACTATATATATTGAGAGAGAGATATGGAGTTTAATATATATTTAGAGAAGGTATGTCCTGACCATAGTCACCTGAGCCAAGATATACAAAATTATTGGCCAACAAATGTTATAAATCGGGGGAGAAATACCACGGCGTAATGGATAGAGCACTGGCCTGGGAGACAGAAGGTCATGGGTTCTAATCCCAGATTTGCCACTTGTCTTCTTTGTGACCTTGGGCAAATCATTTCACTTCTCTGGGCCTCAGTTACCTCATCTGTAAAACGGGGATTGAGACTGCCCAACCCAATTTGCCAATTTGCTTGTATCCACCATAGAGCTTAGTACAGTGCCTGGTACATAGTAAGCACTTTACAAATGTCATTATTATTATTATTATTAGGGGATTGAGGAGTCAGGGATTTATTGTCAAAACTTCCCCCATTTCTTCCTCTTACAAATGTCATTATTATTATTATTAGGGGATTGAGGAGTCAGGGATTTATTGTCAAAACTTCCCCCATTTCTTCCTCTTAAGGAGGTGTCCCGGGAAGCAGAGCTCTGAGCTTTCGTGTGGTGTTTCCTCTGCAAACATTCAGTACAGGTGATGGTAATGAAATGGAGGGATGCCAAAGGTAGGTGGGAACTAAATCTGCTTCTGAATCCCAAGAGATTTGAAGTTCTTGTAAAAAAAAAAATTGGCAGCAATCAAAACTACAGTGCAACATGCACCACCTGGCCAGCAGGTGGAGAGCTGAGGAAAAGAAAGATTTGTCCTTTTTACAGGCAGTTTTGCTGTGAATGTCATAGTTGTGTTCTTGAAGAAATTAATGGGGAAATCTTACTATAATACTCATTGATTCAATGGGAATGGTTTAGGGCATGGATGGATCAAAGAGCACTATGGCTGATTTTTTTTATACAAATTCCACGATTATTGATATGTCCCCCACTAGCAGGATGATTTATGTACATGCCATCCATTATTTTACTGAAAAATTGCAAAAACACAGCACTGTGCAGTACATTAAAGCTGAGGCAGAGGCCACGAAGCATAACAGTATCACAACTTGACCACCTTGACAACCTTCTTTGCAATCATTCATTCAATTGTATTTGAGCGCTTACTGTGTGGAGAGCACTGTACTAAGTGCTTGGGAAATACAAATCAGCAACATGTAGAGACGGTCTCTACCCACCAACAGGCTCACAGTCTAGAAGGGGAGACAGACAACAAAACAAGTAGACTGGTGTCAATACCATCAGAATAAATAGAATTATGGCTACATGCACATCATTAATAAAATAGAGTAATGAATATGTACAAATATACACAAGTGCTGTGGGGAGGGGGAGGTGGTGGGGGGGGCAAGAGGAGGAGGAGGAGAGGAAAAAAGGGGGGGGGCTCAGTCTGAGAAGGCCGCTTGAAGAACGTGAGCTCTCAGTAGGGCTTTGAAAGGAGGAAGAGAGGTAGTTTGGCGGGTGTGTGGGGTGAGGGCATTCCAGGCCAGAGGTAGGACGTGGGCCAGGGGTTGATGGCAGGACAGGCGGGAATGAGGCACGGTGAGGAGGTTAGCGGCAGAGGAGCAGAGGGTGCAGGCTGGGCTGTAGAAGGAGAGAAGGGAGGTGAGGTAGGAAGGGGTGAGGTGATGGAGAGCTTAAAGCCGAGAGTGAGGAGTTTTTGCTTGATTCGAAGGTTGATAGGCAACCACTGGAGATTTTTGAGGAGGGGAGTAATGTGCCCAGAGCGTTTCTGTACAAAGATAATCCGGGCAGCAGAGTGAAGTATAAACTGAAGCAGGGAGAAACAGGAGGATGAGAGATCAGAGAGGAGGCTGATGCAGTAATCCAGTCGGGATAGGATGAGAGATTGAACCAGCAAGGTAGCGGTTTGGATGGAGAGGAAAGGACAGATCCTCTTACCCCACATCAACTTGTGCCCACTTTTGTATCATGTTACCCCAGAATGGATTCAGGTTGCAGGGGAGAAGGTTTCCAAATTCTTCCATCTTGTTCTAGGCAAATCATGAATTGAAAACCACAGAAATGAGAGTATTTGGCCTCTGCGGTTTTGAATTCTGCACTGTAATATATTTTTTTTTTCCTCAGGGCCACTTAATCCATGGGCAAAGTGAACATTTGCTCAGGGCCCACTGATGGAGGCCTCCTACGTATGCCTACGGGTAGGGTGGGATGCCCGCCAGTACTGACTCTGTACTATGTACTGTTTCCATCCTTGATCTTAGTTCCAGCACTGCCTGTTCCAGAACAGCTGAGAAGAGTTAGCACAAATGGAGCTAGGAGAGTGGACACCCCAGGAATGCAGTGGGGGCTAGTGGAGAGATTAAGGGCCTGGCACTCAGAACACCTGGCTTCTAATCCTGATTCCACCACTGGCCTGTTGTGTGACCTTGGGCAAACCACTTAATTTCTCTATGCCACAGATTTGTCATCTGGAGAATGGGAATTCAATGCCTGTTCTCCCTCCTACTTACACTGTGAGCCTCATGTGGGAACTGATTATCCTGTATCTACCCCAGCGCTTACTACAGTCATTGGCACATAATAAGCACTTAAATACCACCAATTATTAGGGAAGTGGCAAACCTTGACCTGAGGGTTTCTCTAGTTAGGATGGCCAGTGGCAGGAAGGACACCAAGTTAGATGTGACAGTCTGTAGGTTAGGTTGGGCATACAGCAAATCATAATGATGTCCTTTGGAACATTTTGTGGAAGTCTGAATCTGGAGCAGTCCTTGACACAAGCTTATCCCTCCTCCAATAGTTATTCCAGAGTCATTGTATTCCTCTCCCTGGTCCCTGTTAACACAGAAGCCATTTTCCAGGCCACAGAACACAGCACCAAGAATCTAGACCCAGGGAGGCTGGAGGCTGAAAATAAAATAATAATAATGATAATGATAGCATTTGGTAAGCACTTACTATGTGCAAAGCACTGTTCTAAGCCCTGGGGAGGATACAAGGTGATCAGGTTACCCCATGTGGGGCTCACAGCCTTAATCCCCATTTTACAGATGAGGTAACTGAGGCACAGAGAAGTTAAGTAACTTGCCCAAAGTCACACAGCTGACAAGCAGTGGTGCCAGGATTTATGCAGAGCACTTGGGAAAGTATAACACAATAGAGTTGTCAGAACCCATGCCCTCAAGGATCTTACAGTGCTTTGTACAATGCCTGCCATACAGTAAGTGCTTAACAAATTCTGTAATTATTATGAGTTATTACAATCAATCAGTGATATTTGAGTACTTATTGTGTGCAGAGCACTGTATAAAGCACTTGGGAAAGCACAATTCAATATTGTTGGTAGACATGATCCCTGCCCTCAAGGAACTTACAGTCATTAAAATGTCTGTACCATTATTATTAGTGGTTTAACAATACCAGTCAGGGGCAGACCAGCTGAAAAACACACTGTATGAAACTGCACAAATGACCACTCTACCTCTACCCTTGGCTTCCTCTGCTCTGATTCCACCAGTCTTTTCCCTTTCTTTGAAAAAGTGTTTTCTTTAAATCAACTCACTTCTGAGCCTCCAGGATCTTCGGTTCTATCATTTCCAAGCAGTGCAGCTCTGAGGTGGGATACAGTGGCCTCTTTCTGGACATGCTCCTTCAGTGTGGCAAGTAAGTGGGTTGGAATTTTTCTCCTGAGCTTTGTAGCTGCTTTACACTGAAGTCAAATCTCTTATTTCCTCATCACCTAGCCCCTGGAGACTTTGGATGTTGCAGGTAGGCTGGAGTGATGCTGTCAAAAACAAGTCTAACCAGCCTGGGCTGTTCATCCTGAGAGAGAGCTGAATTTTCAGTAAGAAATGGCCCAAATCGTTTTCTTGTATTGAGAATGTCTGGGCAGGCAAGAGCAATTACCGTTCTCTAAAATAGAGGGCAGGTGAGTGTAAAAGCCAGTACTAACTCAAGAGGTTGCCGGGTCTTGAAAATATTGCTTTGCAGGGGAGCTGAAAAGCTCCTCAGAAACATTTATCATTAAAAGCCCCTTGACTTGGAAGAAGGAGCTTGTGAAGAAAGAAAACTCAGGAAGCCATATCACTTCCAAGACTCCCTGAGCTGAACATTCGGATACTAGAATCTGTGAGCAGGCAGGTATGCGCCTTGGCCGCAATGTAAGAATAGGCTGAAGCAAAATATGGAGAAATAATAATTACGATGGTAGAGCTGTCTCTCTCCTGGTCCACTGACATGGTGATGAACTGTGCTATCCCTGGCCCCATTGTGCTTCAGCCCTCTGCACTTCCTCACCCTCTGATACGGTGGTTTGGTGTCCGGTTTTATACCAGCCAGCTGGATTTCCAGCCGGTCCCTGTCCGATCCCGATATGGAACTTTTCAGTTTTCAGCACCAAGCTTCCCTCTGCCCCCAAGTGTCATGGTTTGGACGTGATGGCAGAATTCATTCAGACTTGGTGGGGCCGGGGGAGGCGCAGGGGAATCCAAAGGCTGTGGAGGAAGTTGGGTGCTCCAAGAGCCTACCAGGAGAAATGATTGAGGATTGTGCAAAGTCTACGTGCTTCCTCAAAATGGCTCCTGTTAACTTCATCACATTATACTGTGTGGCTAGTGTAACAGGTCCAGCATCTTGCTAAAACTATAAATATCCAACCTGTCTACTTCTGCCAAGCCAGACATGACCCCAGACATGATAGTAATGGTGTTTTTAAGCACTTAATATTAATAATAATTGTGACATTTGTTAAGCATATATCATGTGTCAAGTACTGTACTGAATGCTGGGGTAGATACATGATAGGTCCCACATGGGGTTCACATAGAAGGGAAAACAGGTATTGAATCCTCATTTTGCAGATGAGGGAACTGAGGGATGGAAAATTTAAGTGACTTGCCCGAGGTCATAAAGCAGGTAAGTGGCAGAGCTGGGACTAGAACGCTGGTCCTCTGACTCCCAAGTCTGTGCTCTTTCCATTAGGCCACAGTACTTCTCTAGGTGTCAAACGCTGTTCTAATTTCTAAGATGAGGAAACTGAGGCACAGAGAAGTTAAGTGACTTGCCCAAGGTCACACAGCAGGAAAGGGGCAGAGCTCGATTAGACTTTGAGGCCC
The DNA here is from genome assembly GCF_015852505.1 of Tachyglossus aculeatus. Classification (NCBI taxonomy): domain Eukaryota; kingdom Metazoa; phylum Chordata; class Mammalia; order Monotremata; family Tachyglossidae; genus Tachyglossus; species Tachyglossus aculeatus. The sequence goes on along the minus strand of NC_052070.1, from coordinate 47,203,401 downwards.
ACGATCTTTCCACTAGGCTACACTGCTCCCGATTTAGGTAGGCCTTTGGAGTCTAAGTGCAGTTTATTTGGGCCCAAGGTAGAGAAGGAATTGCTCTTCCTCATCCAGTTTCTTGGGTAGTTGCAGAGCCAGGTGCATTCGTGACCTGGCACTTGGGTCCTGATGATGCCCCCAGGTCTGCCTGTCTGCCCTCATTTCACTTAGGATAACTGGGCTGGGAGATAAAGCATGTCGTGATCACCCTGAGCTGGAGCAGGTCAGGAGTTGTTCATTCATTCATTCAATCAGTCGTACTTTTTAAGCACTTACTGTGTGCAGAGCACTGTACTAAGCACTTGGGAAAGTACAATACAACAATAAAGAGTGACAATTCCTGCCCGCAATGAGCTACCAGTCTACAGGCGGGTAGACAGACATCAATACAAATAAATAAAATTGCAGATATGAACATAAGTGCTGTGGGACTAGGAGGGGGAGAAGAGCAAAGGGAGCAAGTCAGGGTGACACAGAAGGGAGTGGGAGATGAGGAAAAGTGGGGCTTAATCTGGGAAGGCCTCTTGGAGGAGATGTGCCTTCAATAAGACTTTGAAGTGGGGGAGAGTAGTTGTCTGGCAGATTTGAGGAGAGAGGGCGTTCCAGGCCAGAGGTAGGATGTGGGTCAGGGTTTGGCGGCAATACAGATGAGATGGAGGCACAGTGAGAAGGTTAGCACCAGAGGAGCGAAGTTTGTGAGCTGCATTGTAGAAGGAGAGAAGCGAGGTGAGGTAGGAGGGGGCAAAGTGATGGAGTGCTTTGTCAGTTTGGCCAAGGGTCACCCACCACAGAGATCTGTTCTCTCAAAATTCCAGATCCTCTCTGAACTCAAACCAAGTCCAGTAACAGAGACCCTGGCCCGACTCCATTCTGCTAATGGGGAGAACCTCCCTGTGGGTCAGACCTCCCTTGGCAACTGCTGGGAGTTGGGGCTCCCCTCTGCCAGCTGTCTCTGTGTGCCCCTTGGGTCCTGAATCCACGGTTTCCCCTAGTTTTTTCATGTATACTGCACAGTTTTCAGAGGTGACTTTGTTGCAGTTGCGGGGCTTGCTGGGAAGCTACGGCTCCTCCTGAACCTGGGCCACTAGAATGTCTGAGGAAGCCGTATGTGACCCCTTGCCTGACTCAGGTTCAACCTACTTCTTTGTTCAGTCCCTTGGCTGAAGGCTAGGCTGAAGACTCCAACAGTCAGGAAATCCTGAGAGACTGGAACTGATCAAATGCTTCTCTCTGTCTCCCCTTTCTTTTTCTTCTTTCTTTCTCCCTCTCTCCCTCCCCCTCTCTCTATCTCTCTCTCATTCTCTCTCCCTCCCTTTGTTCCTCCTTCTCTCTCCCCCTCCCTCTTTCCTTCTCCCTTCTCCTTTCTTTCTATCCCTCTGTATCTTTCTCCCAGTTTCTTCCTTCACAGCTCTCTCTCCTCTTTCCCTTTACCCTCTTTCCAGCTTTCTCTCCCTTTCTCTCCCTTTCTCTCTCTCTCTCTCTCTCACACACACACACACACACACACCCACACACACCCACACACACACACACACACACACACACACACACCCCTCTTCCTCTCTATTTCCCTCTCCTTCTCCTCAGCCAAAAGATTTGAACACAGAGGAAGTGGCAGGCGTGGGCTTTTCTATGGAAGGTTCATATCTTTAAAGGAGAAAAGATCAATCCCAACAGGAAAAAAAAAACCGAACTCTGAGTTTCCAGGAGGCATGACAAGCAGAGGCAGAGTAAAAGAAGAGGCATTTAGAAGCCTTTAAATGAGATCTTTTTTATGTTTAATTTACAGTGGCTTGGTAAGCGTTCTATTTTAAACCTAAAAGACTAGGCTGGCGGAGGCAGACCTTTTAGCATGTTTTATTAGTCCCCCAGGCTTACTTAATCAAGTTTTCCATCCTTCCCCAATTTAGTCATTCCCAAGCACACTCTTTCCGCTGTAGGAGCTTTTGTCTCTCATTGTCTGCTGTTGGCTTCTGACCTCACGATTCCTGGATTTGTTAACATCAGAGCGGAAACCATTGGGAAGGCCTCTAAGTCACTGAACTCGAAGGTTGGGGATGGCCAGGCAGAAAGAAACCTGGATTCCCAGAGAGGTGATGTGGAAGGGAGCCAGGGGAGCCTGAGAAAAGAAACTATGGAAAAACCCCAAATCTCTAGTCATTTTAATTAAATATATCTGAGGCAGAAGAGATGGCAGCTGAGCCCTGGTTACCCTGTTGGCCCAATAGTCTCTGTACCGTGGCTGAGGGGTAGGCTGCTGCTGTTCATTCTATAGACTGAGGGGAGCGGTGGGAGGGGGACAGAGGGGTAAGCTCACTGGCTTACCAGATTGTGTCTTGGCTCCCCTATGGAGCAATTTATGCTTCCGCCTTTCTCCCCGAGACTTCTTCCTCCTACTCTTCCTCCTACTACTTCTCTCAGGGAGCCCCAGGCAGTCCACCTTCACGGCTTCCACCAGCCCATTCCCAGGATGACAACCAACAGAAGGTGAGAGCTGATTCATCATTCACAGGGACCTCTCCATTGCTCACAAAGGCAAAGGGGCCAGAAAAGGGGTCCGACTGGATTTCTAGGGGCAAGAATTTCTCAGTAGGATACACCCAGTGGCATATACTGCTTATGAGAAGCAGTGTGACAGTGGATAGAGAACGAGCCTGGGCGTCAGAAGGACCTGGGTTCTAATCCCGGCTCCTCCACATGTCTGCTGTGTGACCTTGGGCAAGTCGCTTAACTTCTCCGTGCCTCAGTTACCTCAACTGTAAAAAATGGAGACTAAGACTGTGAATGGTACAGTGGCTGTGTCCAACCTGATTAGTCTCCATCTACTCCAGTGCTTAGAATTGGGGTTTAGCACATAGTAAACACTAAACATACCGTACTAATAATAATTGTTGTTATTATTATACGTGCTGAGCACAGGAATAAAGTACCTTAACTGTTAAGGGTGACCTTTGGGCAGACATAACTAGGGTGTTGGGAATTAGTCAGGGAAGACTTCCTGGAGGAGGTGGATTTTAGGAGAATGGTGAAGATGAGGAGAGCAGTGCTTTGGAATGGGGAGGGGATTCCAGGCTGGGGAAACAGCAGGAGGGAGGGGTCGGTAATGAGAGAGTCAAGAGGTGGGGAACAGTTAGAAAGTGAGTTTAGATCCCCCTGAGGTCACCAGTGACTTTTTCAACTGAGGCAATGGCCAGAACAGACACTTTTCCTTTCAATTTCCTCCATCCCTTTCCCTCTTCTCATTCCCTCTCTTTCCCAATGTTCAGGGCCTCAGCCTCAAACCTATCCCTTTTCCTCCCTTATCCTTGAATCCGCTGGGGAAAGAAAGGGTCAGGGAGGAAATTGTATTTATTGCCATTCTTGTTATCTAATGTTGTTTTGTTATCTTATCATTTCAATCTTTTCCTATGTGCCAGTCACCCTCAGCCCCTTATCGTTAGATCATAAGCCCTCTAGAAGGCAGTGGTTGGATCTGAATTATCAATCTATCAATGGTAGATTCAGACGCACCTGCTTTAATTCTGCTCTCTCTTCCACCAAACAATGCTTCGCCATCCTTATTGACTCCAATACTCATTGTCCACGCCAGCTGTTCCAGATATTTAACTCCCACCTCAAACCCCACCACTTGCCCCCAAGCACCCTCAATCTCTTTCCCCTAATGACCTTACCACATACATTATTGAGAAAACTGAAACCATCAGTTATGATCTCCCTAAAATCTCCCATGCTCCTCTTCAGTCCCTTCCTCCTCTTGCCCCTTCTTTGGCTTGCTCATCTTTCCCAGCAGTATCTCAAGAGGAGATCTCCTGCCTCCTCTCAGATTCTACCCACTCTACCTGGGCCTCCAACCCCATCCCTTCACACCTTATCAAGACACTTGCCCCCTTCCTTCTTCTCTTTCTTACCACCATCTTCAACTGTCTACTATCCAGTGACTTCTTCCCCATTGCTTTCAAACATGTTCATGTCCTAAAAAAAACCTACTTCCCTTGACCCAACGGCTCCCTCCACTTATCACCCCATTTCCCTCTTGCCATTTCTCTCCAAACTCCTAGAGCAAGTTATCTACACCCACTGACTCCACTTCCCCTAATCTAATTCTCTCCTTGGCCCACTCCAATCTGGTTTCCATCCCCTTCGCTCCACAGAAATTGCCCTCTCTAAGGTTACCAGTGACCTTCTTCTTGGCAAATTGTATGGCCTCTACTCTGTCCAAATCCTTCTCGACCTCCCATCAACCTTTGACCCTCTGGACCATCCTCTTCTCCTTGAAACATTATCCAACCTTGGCTTCACTGACACTCTCCTCTCCTGGTTTTCCTCCTATCTCTCTGACTGCTCATTCTCAATCTCTCTCACAGGCTCCTCTTCTGCCTCCCACCCCCTAACTCTGGAAGTAACTCAAGGCTCAGTTCTGGGTCCCCTTCTATTCTCCATCTACACCCACTCCCTTGGAGAACTCATTCACTCCCTCCACTTCAACTACTATCTCCACCTGGATGATTCCCAAATCTACCTCTCCAGTCCTACCCTGACCTCTCTCTTCTTCATTTCCTCCTGCTTTCAGTGCATCTTTACATAGATGTCCCCACTGACACTTCAAATTTAACAAGTCCAAAGCAGAACTCCTTATCTTCCTACCCAAACCCTGTCCTCACTGAGTTTCACATCACTGTAGACAACTCCTGTAACAGTGGTACTATCCTCGGCTCATCTCTCTCAACCCACATATTCAACCATTCGCCAAAGCCTGTTGGTTCTACCTTCAAAACATTGCTAAAATCTGCCCTTTCTTTTCCAGCCAAACTGCTAGCATGCTGATCCAAGTAATTACCATATCCCACCTTGATTCCCTCCCTCCTGCCTCTCCCCAGTCTGGTCCATACTTCACTCTGTTGCCTGGTTCATTTTTCTAAAAAAAATTCAGTCCATGTCTCCGCACTCCACGAGAATTTTCAGTGGTTGTCCATCCACCTCCACATCAAACAGAAACTCCTTACCAGGGGCTTTGAAGCATTCAATCGGCTTTCCCCCTCCTACCTTATCCCTCTAATTTCAATCAATCAATGATTTGTATTTACTGAGTGCTTACTGTGAGCAGAGCACTGAACTAAGCACTTGGGAGAGTACAATACAACAGAGTTAGACATGTTCTCTGCCCACAGTGAGCTTACAGTCTCCCTTTAAGTAAGGAAATCCCCTACTACGTCCCAGTCCGCATACTTTGCTCCTCCAAAACCAACCTACTTATTGTACCTCAGTCTTGTCTATCTTGCTGCCAACGCCTTGCCCAAATTCTCTCTCTGGCCTGGAACTCCAACCCACTTCATTTCTGATAAACCACCACCCTCCCCACCTTCAAAGCCTTATTAAAATCACATCTCCAAGAGGCCTGCCCCAACTAAGCTCTCTTTTCCCCTATGCTCTCTCCCTTCTGCATCGCCTATTCACTTCAAGTTGTACCCTTTAAGAACTCGATAGTCATCCCACCCTAGATCTGCATCACTTATATTCATATCCATGATTTTTTAAAATTTATGTTATTATCTATCTCCCCCTCTGGACTACAAGTTTCTTGTGGACAGGGTATGTATTTACCAACTCTGTTGTATTGCATTCTCCCAAACATTTAGTACAATGCTCTGCACACAGTAAACACTCAATAAATACCATTTATTTATGGATTAACTGATGTTTACTGAGTATTTGTTTTGTGCAGAATACTGTACTAAGCACTTGGGGGAGTACAATACAATAGGGATGGTGGACATGGATCCCATATCAACCCTTGGTCTTTTCCCCAGCACAAGCCTAGGAGTCAGCGAACCTGGGTTCTAATCCCAGCTCTGCCAATTGCTTGCTGTGTGACCTTGAGCAAGTCACTTGACTTCCCTGTGCCTCAGTTTCCTCAACTGTATAATGGCGATTAAATACCTGTTCTCCCTCTTACCTACACTGTGAGGCCCACACGGGACAGGGACTGTGTCCCACCTAATTTACTTGCAGTCAGTCAGTCAATCATACTTATTGAGCATTTACTGTTTGCAAAGCACAAAGTGCTTGGGAGAGTACAATATAACAGACACAGTCCCTTCCCATAATGAGCTTACAGACTAGAGGGGGAGACAGACATTAATATAAGCAAATACATGACAGATCCTCTAGACTGTGAGCCCGTTGTTGGGTAGGGACCGTCTCTATATGTTGCCAACTTGTACTTCCCGAGCGCTTAGTACAGTTCTCTGCACACAGCGCTCGATAAATACGATTGAATGAATGAATATGTACATAAGTGCTGTGGGGCTGGGAGGGAGCGATGAATGAAGGGAGCAGGTCAGGGTGATGCAGGAGGGAGAGAGAGAAGAGGAAAGAAGGGCTTAGCAAAGGCCTCTTGGAGATGTTCCTTCAATAAGGCTTTGAAGTGAGGGAGAATAATTGTCTGTCAGATTTGAAGAAGGAGGGTGTTAGAGGCCAGAGATAGGAGGTGGGTTAGAGGTAGGCAGCGAGATGGAGGTACAGTGAAAAGGTTAGTATTAAAGGAGCGAAGTGTGCAGGCCGGATTGTAGCAGGAGAGTAGCTAGGTGAGGTAGGAGGAGATAAGGCGATTGCTTTGAAGCTAATGGTGAGGAGTTTCTGTTGGATGTGGAGATGGATGGGTAACCACTGGAGGTTCTTGAGGAGAGGGGAAACATGGCCTGATACCCCAACACTTAGAACAGTGTTTGGCACACAGTAAGCACTTAAAAAAAACCCGAAAAACCTTAGTAGAGTGTGCTACACACAGTATGAATGAGAGAGCTGCTGCCTGCAAAACTGTGTGTGGCACAGCCATACCAGTGTAAAGTCTGAGAGGCTTGGAGAATAGGAATGCTGGTGGGCCTCCCCGCTATCTCCAGGCCAAAGCTCACTTCCACCCCCAGGCTTTCTTAGGAAAGCCAGGACAGGACAGCAGGCAGGAGATAAGGACAGCTTGGCTGCTTCAGACTCATTGCCTGACTCCCAGGGGTGGATCTCTTTGGCTCAATCTGGAACGTGGATGACATGGAATTTTTTCCAGACGCTCTGGTTTGTTATGTTTTCTCCCTGTTGTTCATTTACATGATTGGACCATCTTTGGGCTTGTATTAGAGGGTGAGAGGGTTGGAATTACAGTCCTAATGACAATTATTCTCGTTGTTTAAGGAAAAGCTGCAAAACAAAGCAAAAGGGAAACCAGAGAAACCTGGCGAGAGGGTCTATTCAATGAGGGCTTTGGATTAGAAACAGCCAGTGGTGAAGAGCAGCACCTAAATGGCATTTCCACCTCCACACCCTAAAATTATCATTATTGTTGTGGTATTTCTTAAGCACTTACTATGTGCTAAACACTGACTGTACGAAGCACTGGGGTAGATACAAGATAATCAGGCCAGGCATGGTTCCCATCCCACAGGGGGCTCACAGTTTAAGAGAGACAGAACAGGTACTGAATCCCCATTTTACAAGTAAGCAAACTGAGGCCCAGAGAAGTTAAGTGACTTGCCCAAGGTCACACAGCAGGTATATAGCAGAGCCAGCTGCATTAGTCACAGCCAATGTCATGAGCATGGGCTTGAGAGTCAGAGGACTTGGGTTCTAATCCCAGCTCCCCCACTTGTCTGCTGTGTAACCTTGGGCAAGCCACTTAACTTCTATGTGTCTGTTACCTCATCTGTAAAATATGGACAGGGACTGTGAGTTCCACGTGAAACAGGGACTGTGTCCAACCTGATAACCTTGTATATACCCCTGAGCTTAAAACAGTGCTTTGCCCAAAGTAAGTGCTTAACCAAAATCATTATTAGTAGTAGTAGTAGTCGTTGTCGTCATCGTCGTCGTCCTCCTCCTCCTCCTCCTCCTCCTCCCCCCTCCTCCTCCTCCCCCCTCCTCCTCCTCCTCTTCCTCCTCTTCCTCCTCTTCCTCCTCTTCCTCCTCTTCCTCCTCTTCCTCCTCCTCCTCTTCCTCCTCTTCCTCCAGAAGCAAGGTGTGTGGAGCCAGAGTTCCATCCGAAAAACTGGCCTTTAGGGAAGGCACCCTTCTCTAGGAGGAAGGAGGAGAAAGAATGTTTTTTTTTGTTTGTTTATAGTACTTGTTAAGCTGGGAAGAGATACAACTAGTCTGGTTTGGACACAGTCCTTGCCCTACATGGAATTCACAGTCTTAGTCCCCATTTTATGGATGAGGTAACTGAGGCACAGAGGAAGTACAATGACTTGTCCAAGGTCACATAGCAGACAAGTGGCAGAGCTGGGATTAGAACCCAGGTCCTTCTGATTCCGGGCTGGTGCTCTATTCACGACGTCCCAGGGTATAAGTTGTGCCTGCATCTATACATTTTCCCTTCCTTCTCCAAGAATTTTCTTGGGTCTCCGGGCCTCAACAAGAGGCCACTGAATACCCATTCCTCAGCTAATCTGGCTTTCTTCCTCCTTCCCTCCCTGAAAACTTCATCTAGGGAGAATTTCCTTCTCTATGAGCGGTGCAGTGTCAAGGGGAGGGAGGAATCAGCCCTGAAACATGTCAGTTTCTCAAGGAGACTGATGGAATGTGAATGAGGCTGTCACTCGCTGATAGAAAATTCACTGACTCTAGCCCCTTGTCAACACCCACTCACTCATTCACAAGCAGAGAGGCTCATAAACAATCTCTTTCTCTCTCTCTCTCTCTCTCTCTCTCTCTCTCTCTCTCTCTCTCCAGGCATAGCAAGGGGTCTTGCCAGTGACACATGGGTCCTTGCTAAGCAGAAAAAAGAAAGCCGGTTGTGAGGGTGGGTTTGGGAGGTAGGGAATTCCGAAGGGTGAGATGATGAAGGGGATTTGCCTAAGTGAGACCTGTTCCATTTGCTCCTGTGATGGGGAATTTATGTAGCTTCTTGCTTCCATGAGCTCCTTGCAGTTTGCTGATTAATCAGTCGTTTGTAGATATTAAGCATCTTCAGGGTGCAAGGCACCGTGTGCTAAGTGCTTCGAAGGGTACAACAGAAGTAAGATTCCCTGCCCTCAAGGAGACACCAAAGTAAAGGTGAAGACAGAGAGAAATGATTTACACATAGTGACAGCAAAAAGAAGAACAAGCATTACTAAGGGCCAAACACTGTACTAAGCTCTGGAATAGATACAAGATACTCAGGTCAGATTATCTTGTCCCTGTCTCTGTCCCACATTGGGCTAACATTCTACATAGGAGAGAGAACAGGTATTTCATCCCTAGTGGAAAGAACAGGTCCGGGAGTCAGAGGACCTGGGTTCTAATCCTACCACCACCTTTTTAAATGGTATTTGTTAAGCGCTTACTATGTGCTTGGCACTGTACTAAGCACTGGGAAGGCTACAAGATAACTGATAACAGTCCCCATCCCACATGGCGCTCACAGCATTAAACACCATTTTACAGATGAGGTATCTGAGGCACAGATAAAGTAAGTGACTTGCCCAGTGTTACATAGCAGCCATCTGGCAGATCCAGGATTAGAACCCAGGTCCTCTGGCTCCCAGGCCAATGCCCTTTCGATTAGGCCATGCAGCTTCCTCCTCTCACACAGGTTACAATTCCCTGATGTGTGATCTCGTTCGAGTGAACTTCTCCGAGTCTCAGTCCCCTCTTCTGTAAAATGGCTATTTAATACCAGTTCACCCTCCCCCTTAGACCATGAGTTCTATGTGGGGCAGAGACGATGGCAGACCTGATTACACTGTATCTACAACAACCCTAGTACAATGCTTGGAATATGGTAAGCACTTAACAAATACTATCATTATTATTATTATTTTAATTTTCATCATCATCATTTTCAGCAATTTTGTCATTTTACAGATGAAGAAACCAAAGCACAGCAAAGTTCATTCATTCTTTCAAGTCAATCATATTTATTGAGCACTTACTGTGTACAGACCACTGAACTAAGTGCTTGGGAAGTAAAAATCGGCAACATATAGAAATGGTCCCTACCCAACAACAGGCTCATAGTCTAGAAGGAGGAGACAGACAACAAAATAAAACAAGTAAACAGGTGTCAATACCATCAGAATAAATAGAATTATAGCTATATACACATCATTAATAAAATAAATAGAGTAATAAATATGTAAAAATATACACAAGTGCTGTGGGGAGGGGAAAGGGGTAGGGCAGGGAGGTGATGGGGAGGGGAGGAGGAGAGGAAAAAGTGGGGGCTTAGTCTGGGAAGGCCCCCTTGAGGAAGTGAGCTCTCAGTAGGGCTTTGAAGGGAGGAAGAGAGCTAGTTCGGTGGTTGTGTGGAAGGAGGGTATTCCAGGCCAGAGGTAGGACGTGGGCCAAGGGTCGACAACGGGACAGGCAAGAACAAGGCACAATGAGGACGTTAGCAGCAGATGAGCAGGCTTTGCAGGCTGGGCTGGAGAAGGAGAGAAGGGAGGTTAGGCAGGAGAGGGTGAGGTGATGGAGAGCTTTGAAGCCAAGAATGAGGAATTTTTGCTTGATTCGAAGGTTGATAGGCAACCACAGGAGATTTTTTAGGGGAGTGACATGCCCAGAGTGTTTCTGTACAAAGATAATCCAGGCAGCAGAGTGAAGTATAGACTGAAGTGGGGAGAGACACGAGGATGGGAGATCAGAAAGGAGGCTGATGCAGTAATCCAGTCAGGATAGGATGAGAGATTGAACCAGCAAGGTAGTGGATTGGATGGAGAGGAAAGGGAGGATCTTGGTGATGTTGTGGAGGTGAGACCAGCAGGTTTTCATGATGGATTGGATGTGTGGGGTGAATGAGAGAGCAGAGTCGAGGATGTCACCAAGGTTGTGGGCTTGAGAAATGGGAAGGATGGTAGTGCCATCTACAGTGACGGGAAAGTCAGGGAGAGGACAGGGTTTGGGAGGGAAGATGAGGAGCTCAGTCTTGGGCATGTTAAGTTTTAGATGGCGGGCAGACATCCAGATGGAGATGTCCTGAAGTCAGGAGGCAATATGAGCCTGGAGGGAGGGAGAGCGAACAGGAGTGGAAATGTAGATTTGGGTGTCATCAGTTTAGAGATGATAGTTGAAGCTGTGGGAGCGAATGAGTTCACCAAGGGAGTGAGTACAGATGGAGAACAGAAGGGGACCAAGAATTGACCCTTGATTCAGTCAATCATATTTAATGAGCACTTACTGATGATGATGATGATGGTATTTGTTAAGCATTTAGTATATGCCAAGCACTGTACTAAGCACTGGGGTGGATACGAACAAATTGGGTTGGACACAGTCCCTGTCTCATGGGGGGCTCACAGTCTCAATCCCCATCATTTTACAGATGAGGTGACAGCTGAGGACCAGAGAAGTTAAGTGATTTGCCCAAGGTCACATAGCAGACATGTGGCAGATCACTGTTGGGTAGGGACTGTCTCTATATGTTGCCAACTTGTACTTCCCAAGCGCTTAGTACAGTGCTCTGCACACAGTAAGCGCTCAATAAATACGATTGATTGATTGATTAATTGATTGATTAGGACCTATGATCTTCTGACTCCCAGGCCCATGCTCTATCCACTATGCCATGTGTGCAAAGCACTGTACTAAGCGATTGGGAGAGTACAATATAATACAATAAGTCTTACAGGAGAGGTGGTAATAATAATAATATTCATTCATTCATTCAATCGTATTTATTGAGCACTTACTGTGTGCAGAGCACTGTACTAAGCTCTTGGGAAGTATAAGTTGCCAACATATAGTGACGGTCCCAACCCAACAACGGGCTCACAGTCTAGAAGGGGGAGACAGACAACAAAACAAAACATGTGGACAGGTGTCAAGTCATCAGAACAAATAGAATTAAAGCTAAATGCACATCATTAACAAAATAAATAGAATAGTAAATATGTACAAGTAAAATAAACAGAGTAATAAATCTGTACAAACATGTATACAGATGTTGTGGAGAGGGGAAGGAGGTAGGGCGGCGGGGTGGGGAGGAGGAGAGGAAAATGGGGGCTCAGTCTGGGAAGGCCTCCTGGAGGAGGTGAGTTCTCAGTAGGGCTTTGAAGGGAGGAAGAGAGCTAGCTTGGCGGATATGTGGAGGGAGGGCATTCCAGGCCAGGGGGAGGACGTGGGCTGGGGTATTTGTTAAGTGCTTACTATGTTCTAGGCACTGTTCGAAACACTGGGGTGGATACAAGCAAATTGGGTTGGATATAGTCCCTGTCCCACGTGGGGCTTACAGTCTCAATCCCCATGTTACGGTTAAGGTAACTGAAGCACAGAGAAGTGAAGTGATTTGCCCAAGGTCTCACAGCACACAAGTGATGGAGCTGGGATTAGAACCCATGACCTTCTGACTCCCAGGCCCATGCTGTAACTACTGCACCATGCTGCTTAGGTCAGGAAAAAGAGGACTGCAGGCGTTAGTAATCTCAGCAGTCCAATGTGCCATCAGCCAGGTCTGGCCCTCAGACCCAAGGATTTGCCCATTTCTGTTCTAAGTAAACCTTAGGCTTCCCCCTGGAGGGAGAACTCCAGACTTTTCCCTTTCCCATCCTTGGTCATGTATCGTTAGTAAGACAAAGAGACAAACTGGAGATAACCCTCCAAATAAACAGAAACATCCCAAGATTTCATGCTGGAAAGAGCATGGGGCTGGGAGTTAGGAGCCTTGGGTTCTAATCCCAGTTCAGCTCATCCCTGTTAATTGTCCTTGGGAAATTATCCACTCTATGCCAAAGTTTTCTTATCTGTAAATTGGGAATGGGATCCCTGCTCCCCCTTCCTCTTAAATGGTGAGTCCCATGTGTGACAGAAATATGATTATTTAGCACAGATTGGCACATCATCATCATCATTATCAATGGTATTCATTGAGAATTTACTGTATGCAGAGCACTACTAAATGCTTGGGAGCATACAATCCAACAGAGTTGGCAGATACGTTCCCTCCTCACAACAAGCTTACATCTTACATAGTAACTACTTAAAAATGCCATAATAAGTAAAATAAAACAAGGTGCCAGGGTCAAGGAATCACAGTCTGATCCTACCCAGCTGGATATGGAAAGAAAACCAGTGAGTGGCACCAGTGGCCCTAACCAGCCAGATGGCATTTGTTAAGCACTTACTATGTGCCAGGCACTGTACTAAGCACTGGGGTAGATCCAAGCTAATCAGGTTGGACATAGTCCCTGTCCCACATGAGTCTCACAGTCTTAATCCCCATTTTAAAGATGGGGCAACTGAGACCTAGAGAAGTGAAATGACTTGCCCAAGGTCACACAGCAGACAAATGGCAGAGCCAGAATTACAGCCCACGTCCTTCTGACTCCCAGGTGCATGGTCTATCCACTAGGCCTGGGAGCCAAGCCTACCCACTAGAAGTAGTGTGGCCTAGTGGATAGACCATGGCCCTGGGAGTCAGAAGGACCCAGGTACTAATTCTGGCTCCACCGCTTGTCATCTCCTCCAGGAGGCCTTCCCAGACTGAGCCCCTTCCTTCCTCTCCCCCTCGTCCTCCTCTCCATTCCCCCCATCTTACCTCCTTCCCTTCCCCACAGCACCTGTATATATGTATATATCTTTGTACATATTTATTACTCTATTTATTTATTTATTTTACTTGTACATACCTATTCTATTTATTTTATTTTGTTAGTATGTTTGGTTTTGTTCTTTGTCTCCCCCTTTTAGACTGTGAGCCCACTGTTGGGTAGGGACTGTCTCTATATGTTGCCAATTTGTACTTCCCAAGTGCTTAGTACAGTGCTCTGCACATAGTAAGCGCTCAATAAATACAATTGATGATGATGATTGATGATGATCTATGTCACCTTGGGCAAGTCACTTAACTTCTCTGTGCCTCAGTTACCTCATCTGTAAAATAGGGATTAAGACTTTGAGCCCCATGTGGGACAGGGACTATGTCCAAGTCAATTTGCCTGTCTCCACCCCAGTGCTTAGTACAGTGCCTGGCAAATAGTAAGCACTAAACAAATGCTATTATTATTGTTCTTTTTATTATTAGGCCACACTGCTTCTCTGCCAGCCAAATGGGAGCTGAGCTGGGCCCACACCAGCAGTTCGGTTTGAGCCTTCTCAGGCTCAGCAGAAAACAATCCAGCGTGGGGTGAAGAAGGAGAGGTACACCTTGGAGCCAGCAGCAGGGGCAGGCCAAACACAACCCAGATAAGGTTTCTGGGTGATGGGTTTACACAAGTTTTCCCTGTTGGCTCCCTGTTCCTGGGCCTCTGGATTTCCCACAGGTCCCCTGGTCAGGTCACGTCAGAACAACTGAGGAGTGCGCTCTGTTTCCAGGGGAGCTGGGGGCTAAGGCTTCTAGGGCAGGGACAGCCTCCTGGCTTTTTCTCATTCAGCTCCAGGCTATGAGTGTCATCAACCGGACAAAAGCTCCCAGTTCCCTGGACACCTAGCCTGTCTGCAGAGGCTGGAGGAGTGGCAGCTCCTCTCCAGGTGATGTGCTGGGTTTTTTTTTCCCTTTTTTACAGAATGCACAGCCTCGTCTCATCCCCCAGCATCCTATCAGTCCAGCCACCCTCCAGAGGAAAAGGGATAAAGTATTTTGACAGGAAGAATCCTGTTGTGTTGAAAGGGCCTTGTAAATCTCTGTGCTGGGCCTCTGTGAGCTTTAGAATAATCAGAACTAGATAAATCGAAATCCTTCAGCAGAAATAGTCTGGGGCCCAGAGCCCAGTGTTGATGCTTGTTCTCTGCTCTCTGGGAGGTCTGGGAAATGTTGGCCCTGTTGGCTTCTTGTGTGCCATCTCCTCCAGAATTTAGGGGGAAAAAAGCCCTGTTGGGAAGCAGCGTGGCCTAATGGAGAGAGTCACGGGCTTGGGAGTCAGATGAACTTGGGCCGTAATCCTGACTCTGCCACTCGCCTGCTGTGTGGCCCTGGGCAAGTCACTCAACTTCTCTGTGCCACATTTACCTCATCAGTAAAATGGGGATTAAGATTCTGAGCCCCATGTGGGACATGGACTGTATCCCACCTGATTAGCTTGTAACTACACCAATGCTTAGTACAGTGCCTCGCACATAGTCAATGCTTAACAAATACCATTAAAAAGACAAGTATTAGATACTCCTCAGAGAATCCATTCTAAACTTCCTGTTAACCCAGAGGAAAGAACAGAGCTCTGGCAATCATTACTCTCTCAAGTGCTTAGGACAGTGCTCTGCATACAGTAGGTGCTCAATAAATACCTTGATGGTGATGAAGATGATAATGATGATGATGATGATGACGATGAATCAGGACACCTGGGTTCTAGTCCCAGCTCTATCAGGAGGGAAATGTCTACTGGACCCATACCATCAGCAGTGAAGCTTTCTGAATAAAGTACCACGTAGGACATTCTGTGAGGCGGACAGGCCTAACTGATTAAAATCCTCTAGATTTCTTCTGGATACGTCAATCAATCGACTGATCAATGGTATTTATTAAGCTCTTGCTGTGTGCAGGGCACTGTAGTAAGAGTCGGTAGACACATTCCGTGCTCACAGTGAGCTTACAGTCCAGAATAGGAGACAGACGTTAATATAAACAAATAAATTAAATTACAGATATGTACATAAGTGCTATGGAGCTGAGGGAGGGGTGAATAAAGAGTGCAAATCTTTGGGCAAGGACAATGTAGAAAGGAGTGGGAGAGGAGGAAATAAGAGTTTAGTCAGGGAAGGTCTCTAGGAGGGGCTGTGCTTTTAATAAGGCTTTACAAGTATGACAAGCAGGTCTCTTTCTTTAGAGGGTAAGAAATAAGTTCTCAGTGTGGGCAGAGGTGGGTTGTGACTCATGTTCAGAGCCCCCTTTATCCAAGGGAGCAGTGGCACTCTGCCAAAAAGATATCCATATTATTTTTCTTTTCACCTAACTTCACCTTTTCCTGAACAATGTCTTATAGCATCCATCAGTTCCGAGTCAAGGGGATTTAACTGATTTGACTTATTATGTGTTCCTGAATGCTTTCATTTGAGAATCTGAAGAGTAGCACCCAAGGACCTGTTGATGCCCATTTCACAGATGGAAAAGTTGAGGCTTAAATCCGGGTAAAGCTTTTCTAACAGGTAAATGCTTTCAAATAATCTCTCAAACCCTGACTGTTCTAAAAAGCCAACATTACTCTTGTTTTTATCTTCAGTTTTGTAAGACTTCAGGAAATGCCAATTATCTTGGAGTCATTTATTTCTCCTATGAACAGGCAGCGTTGACACACGTAGCTTCTTTTAACCTTACTAGCACCTTCTTTTGTAGAAAACAGGAAGAGAAAGGAATCTTGGGACTGCCACTGGTTTTGAAGGAACTCTGAGTTTTTGTTGGATTCTGCATGCCTTTATTAAAAATTCAGTTTGGTTCAGCTTGGGTTGCCCAGGAGAAGAAGGGGAATGCAACAGCAATCATATTGGAAAAGGGAACTCTCCCTCCTGTAGCTATTTTTCCTTTCCACTTTCAAATTGTTTCTTCAAAGGAAACTGAGCTACCAGGCTCAGGGAGGAGAGCAGTGACAGTGGAAGTGTAAAGGCAAAATTTCTTCCCAAAGGGGTGCCCTCTGCAGGAGCAACACAAATAGAAATCTCAGATCCTTCTCTCTCTTCCCTCTGCCTTCACTTTGGCCATTCTCTTCTGATGGCTCAAAGCAAAGTCAGGCAAGGAGGAGGCAGTCAGGATTCCTTTCAAAATCAATTTAGCACTCTGAGTGGTTGAGGGTTGGAGGCAAAGTTCTGAACAGCAGTTAGGGCTTAGATGACAGATTGGTTCTTTTGGATCAGAACAAGCCACACAACCAGAGTGCCAAACAACAGCTTTATGAAGCAGTCACTTCCCTGGAGGCCTGAAGTTCTTAGAAAATATTATGTGCAATGTCTAAAGTACCTGACCTCTTCCTTTCTGAAACTCCTTTCACAAACAAGCGCTTTTTAAGTGACTTGACTGTCTTCATGAGGTATTTCACATCCACTGAGGTGATGAATAGACCAACAGCAATAAAGCGGGGGTACAACCGCTTATCACTGTCCCTTCCCCTAGTGTCTGGGTGAGGTGTTGTCTTGGGCTGTGAAAGAAGCCCAAAGTCCTTTGTTTTTATCTCTATGCTGTCCTCTGGCTTTCCCTAACAATAATAATAATAATAATGGCATTTGTTAAGCGCTTACTATGTGCAAAGCACTGTTCTAAGCGCTGTGGAGGATACAGGGTGATCAGGTTGTCCCACATGAGGCTCACAGTCTTCATCTCCATTTCACAGATGAGGGAACCGAGGCACAGAGAAGTGAAATGATTTGCCCAAAGTCACACAGCTGATGAGCGGTGGAGCCGGGATTTGAACCCATGACCTCTGACTCCCAAGCCCATGCTCTTTCTACTGAGCCATGCTGCTTCTCAGCTTCTCAGCTCCATAGGTACAGGAGCTGCTGTGTTAAGCTTTCCTTCGATCAGCCAAGAGAACAAGTTAAGTCATGGCTCATTTGACTGTATGCTTATTATGAAATTTTATAACCATCTATCCAAGCATAAAAAGAGAAGTTCTATACTTTAAGAAGTCCACTCCAAATTAGATAAATCCTGGGCTCAAGATAGGAAAGATAAGTCAAATCTCTCCTCTTCTCTCCTTTCCCTCACCCTCCATGATTCTCTTCCCTGGCACCTTACTTGTCATAGGTCTTGGCCTTTGGTCTCTAGTTCTGTATTTCCACTCCACCAGGGCCCTCATTTCTGTTTTTCTGTACCTCTGCCTCCAGCCATCTTGCCAACCTGTGCTGATGCTTTGTTAGTTGAGGCTAGATTTAGAGGAACCAGAAAACTGGGTATCAAGCCTTATTTAACTAAGAGCAAGCACTTTATCTAAAAATAATTGGTCTTTATAGTCAAAGATGATACTACTGATGGTGAAGCTTTGATATGGGTGTTTGGCTGGTCAACATTAAACTGATAATTCTAATCACATCGTGTCTACACAAAAGGTTTTACTGACTCTTTGTTTTTGTCTCCTTTTCTCTTTGGCTTCTGCTCAAAAAGTGCCTCTCCTTTCTGGGTTGCAGGGTTTCGAGCAGGTCTGGCTGCAGCAGTTATCTGCCAGCTCTCAGCCCCTGTCTCAAGCTCTGCTTCTTGGACATCTTTAAAGCATTTATTTTGACCCCTTGCCTTTGATATCTATTTCAGCTCACCACATTCTTGATAACTTGTTCTCCTCATTTGATCCACCCAGCTAAACTGTGGTGAGGTGAGAGTAAACTGACTTTGCTCCAGGACATCATTGTCTGTGCCCTTGATTCTGAGTATGGCCTGTAATTAACAGAGATGGAACAGCTCACGAAACTGGATGAGTTGTTTATGGTTTGTGTCTCACGAATGACTCAAGTGTTGGACAGAATCTGTAGACCTTAAATTTTGTCCAAAACATGATGCCTCTTTACTGCCATAGTCTGTCTGACGGTCTCCCCGAGGATATGCTGGCTTCTTGATTCCGTTTTCTACTTCCTTCTCTATGATCACCTGTTAAAGCAGTGTGCAGTACAGCTAACAGAATTCCAACATAGTATTTGGTCCCATGTTGCCCACACATGATCTTTGGAAGCAAGTAGTTTCCCTGACACAAGCTGATCATTATCTCAAAAAACTGAAGTCTACCTGAAAAAGCTGCAATAGAGAATGAGAAGGGTAGTGTTGAAGAGGATGTTGTTCATAGAAGACTGTTCCAAAATAGTTTGGTTTAAGAAAGTACAGTAGAATTGGAAAAGTTTGACTTGGGTCAGAGGCACAAATATGCTAACTGTATACTGAGTTCTGGGTTTGTGCTTCTTTCCAAAGGCTAGTGAACCCTCTAGGAACTTGCCAACTTCCCATCATGGCTCCTAGGATTCCTACTCCTGCCATGCCTGGGACAAGAAGGATTTCATGATTTAAACTGCTGTGGAACTGTCCCTTACCTCTCTCTCCACCAGACAGGCAAGAGAATCCATCTTGACTGCTGCCTTCCCAAGTGTGACATTGGGCCCTTGGCATCCTCTTCTATCTGACCACCACGCTACCTGATCTCCACGCTGCCTCCCCAGAACCCCACCCAAGCTCTCTTCCACACTGTCAAGGACCCTCCATCCCCACTTCCATCCCACCCCGGTGGGAATAATAAAAGCTGTCACAGCAGGACGCTGCCTCCACAAAAACTTGGGGAGACCATGAAGGTGGCTGCTTGTCACCCGTCATCCGGGGACAGTTTCATTCAGTAATCAGTGAAGTGAGAGAGGAGAGAGAGAGAGAGAGAGAGACAGACAGACAGACAGACAGACCGGGGACGGAAAACCTGAGTTTTATATAAAATTTATTCCATGAGGCGAATTGAATTTATGTGATTGTTTAGGCGCAATGGATTGAACTTCCCTTTTGGGAGGAATATAATCAATTAGCAATATTAGAGCTTCTCTACATGGGAGGAACACAATCATACGTTAATCATGCGTGGGTGAGGAAGCTAGCTTTCACCATGTGCACTTCCCACTTGGGAAGAATCCACTTTCCCTCATGGGAAGAATTCATTCCGTTACCTGCGCACATGGTGGGCGGCTACCTCTCACCATGTGCTCTCCCTACATGGGAGGAATCCACTCATGATTCCCATCAGCAGTGGGGTACCTGGATCCCATCCATGAGACACTCACCCATCCCACAGCCCTTGCCTCAGTGTGTTGGTTCTGGTTGCAGAGTGGGCATCTGGCCTTCTGGGCAGAGAGAGACATGTGGGCTGCTGCTGCTGCAGTGGCTGCTCCTCCTGCTGCTGCGTGTCTTGGTGTTCTGACCCTGAAGGTCAGAGGCGACAGGTATTTATCGTCTGTGCCCCAGGCCATTCCAGCTTCTGGCCTCAGTCTATCCAACCTCTGCCCTCCCCCCTCCTCCATACCTAATTTGATTGGCACGAGGGTGAGGGACACCTTCTGTATTCCCGGCTTAGGCTGTCAATCTAGCAGTTTTGGTTGCGGGGGCAGTATCCCACCCTCACTTCCGAGTTCCGCCCGCTGGCTCAGGTGGTCACGAGATAGTATTTGACCTTGAGATGGCCGGTACCCCAGGTTCACCTCGGGACACTGCTATAGTGGTCACTATCACTGCTGCGGTAACTGTGGACTCTGAGTTGCAAGGAGCCTGAAATTCTGCTCATCTAGTCATAGCACCTTACTGATCTTGGTCTTTTGTCTTTAAGTTGTCTTAATGCTTTCTTTCATATTACTGCAATCCCCTCTCCTTCATTCTATTTTTAGATTGTGAGCCCTCTGAGGGCTAAGCAACATGTCTAATTCTCATATATCCATTCTTTCCCAATGTTTAGTACAGTGCTCTGCCCCACAGTAAATGCTTTATATTATTACTACTAATAGTAGTAGTAATAGCAATCAAATCAATAAATAGTGTGTATTGAGCACCTAAGTGTTTGGAAAAATACAATAGAGTTAGACTACATGACCCCTAACCTCAAGGAATTTAGAATCTAAAGCGGGAGATAGTCATAAAATGAATTACAGATAGGAGAAAGAAGAGAATGGAAAGATGGATATGTGGGTGACAACTAGTTGAGTAGTTAAACTAACATACGCTGAAGTGCTCTGGGTGGTTGTGAGTGTGTAAATGCGGCAATAGCACAAAAGTGCTGAGGTAGTTGGAAGGATATGACCTGGAGAGACGAGAAATTAATCAGGAAAAGCCTCCTGGAGGAGGTGGGATTTCAGAAGGACTTTGAAGATGGGGAGATGACTTTGAGGTCTAGCGGATTAGGAAGGAAGGGAATTCTAGGCAGGAGGAAGGGTATGAGCAAGGGGTTGAAGGTGAGAAAGAGGCAAGAGTGAGGCATAATAAAGAGCATGGACAATAAACAGGAAAAACCGGAGGGCTCAGCAGAGGGAGTTGGTTCTGATTAGACATTCCTGGAATGCTGCAGTAGAAGAGTATATGTTCCCCAAAAGACAAAAGAAAAGCAAAAAAAGGGAAATGGTGTCCATTTATACATTGAGGAGAGGAGACATATACTCAGTGGCCTTGGAAACAGAAGGAGGCCAATAGATAATGTTCTGGTTACAGTGACAAGCGAAAAGAACAAAGACAACATCATGCTAGTCAGCTATTATAGACTTCCTAATTAGGAAAACATGGATAAGGCCCTGTTTGGTCAACCCATTATAATGACTTGGAGTCAGAGTCTGATGATGATGGAGAGATTCACTGACAAAACTAGTGGGGATGGGAATTCTATGACTGGAGCAGAGGGGATGTGGATGCTGACACATTTCCTCTTCTTCCCCCAGCAATGATTCCTCCAGGACTTTCTTAAAGTGTCAGGCACCTGGGCACTGTATGGCACCTTGACAAGGACCTCTAGGTTGCTGTGCAAATGCATCTTTCACTTTCCCAGTCACGGCCCCATGGGGCTGAACTGAGAAAACCCATGGTTAGTTATGCCCCTGAGGGTTAAGGGTAATGGAGTTCTTTCCGTAATGGGGTACTTTACCCAGAGATCTGATGGAAAAACAGGGCAGAGAGCCATTGATCATCAAATGGGTTTTGGGGTTTTCCTGGTGTAGAGAGTAGAGGAATTAACTACTTTTTTATTTCATACTTACAACAGGGAAGAATTCATCAAATTAAATAAATGAACACACGATGAATGTATTCAAGACTCTAAAGGAAGACAGGAGAGAAGTCAGTGAGATAGAGAAAGTGAACTTGAGGAAGACAAATATTAACAGACTTAGGACACTGATAGGACTCAATAGGAAGGAAACTTAAGAAAGAGAGAGGTCCAAGAGAGCTGGATGGTCGCAGACACAAAACTAAACCAAATTATTATTTATTTATGGTATTTGTTAAGCACTTACTATGTGTCAGACACTTATAAGCGCTGGGATAGATACAAGATAATCACTTTGGACCAAGGCCATATCCCACATGGGGTTTACAGTATTAATTTCCATTGTTATGTTGTACTCTTCCAAATTAGTACTTCGTGTATTAATCTTTTCAAATGTAAGCTCCTTATGGCCAGGGGATACATCTTATGCTTCTGTTCTTACTTTCCCAAGAACTTAGTACAGTGCAGTGCACTAAGTAGGTGCTCAGTAAATACCATTACTGCCACAACAGGAAAGACAGAAAGAGACCCTCTCCTATTAAGCCTTTATTTCCCCTACTCCCTCTCCCTTCTAATAATAATAATGATGATGGTATTTGTTAAGCGCTTATGTTGTTATGTGCCAAGCACTATTCTAAGCACTGGGGTAGATACAAGGTAATCAGGTTGTCCCACATGGGGCTCACAGTCTTCATCCCCATTTTACAGATGAGGTAACTGGGCCTCAGGGAAGTGAAGAGACTTGCCCAAAGTCACACAGCTGACAAGTGGCGGAGCCGGTATTAGAACCCACGACCTCTGACTCCCAAGCCTGTGCTCTTGCCACTAAACCACATGGCTTTCCCTTTTGTGTCATCTATGCACTTGGATCTTTACCCTTTAAACATTTGATATTCTCCCCACCTTCAGTCCCACAGCACTTAGGAACATACCTGTAATTTATTTTAAAGTCTGTCTCCCCTCTAGATTGTAAACTCCTGGAGGGCAGGGAATGTGTCTGTTATATTGTACTCTCCCAAGCCTCAATAATACCATTGACTGACTGACTGATCTCTGTTGTATTGTATTCCCCCAAACACTTGATAAAGTGCTCTGTACACAGTAAACATGTAGTACATACCATTGACTGATTGAAAGGAGGATAACAACTCTAAACCAACAACTCTATAAAGGCCTGAAGGACAATTGGGAAAACAGCAGAAAGTAGGAATAGGCCAAATCACCAGAGGAGTACAAACAAATAGTATGATTGTGTAGATTAGAAAAGCTGAAGCCAGAAAGAACAGGTAGCTAGTAAATAACATGAAAGGTAACAAAAAATTATATTACACTAAACAAAAGAAAAAGACCAGAAAAGAGAGTCTTTCCCCACCCATTGATTCAAAAAAGAAGAGAAAGGTGATAATAATGGTTGACTAATATTTAAGGGTTTTTTTCACTTCTGGCTATGAGAAAGGGCAAAAGTGAACAGTTTGACTAGAGCAAATCTTGCACAAAAAGTTGAAAAGCAAACCTAGAACAGGAAAAGAATTAAAGAATACCTTAAAAACTGATTGCATTGCATGAATGGGATTGAGAGAATTTCCAAAGAAGCAGCGTGGCTTAGTGGAAAGAGCCCGGGCTTGGAAGTCAAAGGTCATGGGTTCTAATCCTGCCTCTGCCACCTGTCAGCTGTGTGACTTTGGGCAAGTCACTTAACTTCTCTGTGCCTCAGTTATCTCATCTGTAAAATGGAGATTAAGACTGTGAGCCCAACGTGGGACAACCTGATAATCTTGTATCTACCCCAGCATTTAGAACAGTACTTGGCACATAGTAAGCGCTTAACAAATCCCATCATTATTATTATAAAGGAGAGGAATCACTGAAATCTGGCTCTCCCCAAATGACATTTTCTCCCCACCACTCTCTCCCCAAGGGGCTTCATCTTCTTCCTCTCCTCAAGACTCATTGGGAAAAGGGGAGAAGTTAGCTTCCTTTTTGCCCTCTTCCCCCATCCCTCTCATTTCTTTCCTTTGAAGCCCATATCATCTGCCTCTTCCGTTCACTCTATTTACTAGTCACCCTCACCAACCCCTCCCAAGCCTCACCTCCAACTTTCTGAACCATTTTTGCCCCTTTCTCACATTCTTTCTCTCTTTCTCTGTCTTGCCACTGATCCTTGGGGATGTCATTATCTATGTGAAGCAGCACGGCTCAGTGGAAAGAACACAGGCTTTGGAATCCGAGGTCAGGGGTTCAAATCCCGGCTCTGCCAATTGCCAGCTGTGTGACTTTGGGCAAGTCACTTCACTTCTCTGGGCCTCAGTTCCCTCATCTGTAAAATGGGGATGAAGACTGTGAGTCCCCCGTGGGACAACCTGATCATCTTGTAACCTCCCCAGTGATTAGAACAGTGCTTTGCACACAGTAAGTGCTTAATAAATGCTATCATTATTATTATCATTATTATTATTATTATATGTGGATGTTTCCAATGACCTACTCACTGCCCGCTTCCTCTCAGTCCTCGACTCCACTGACCTCCTGCTCCACCCCCCCCACCCACTCACCAACCTGGACACAAGCTCGATCTCATCATCTCTAGTCATGTACAATCTCTACCTTCACCAACTCTGACATTCCTCTGTCAGATCACAGCATCCTCACCTGTCTTATCTCCCACTTTCCCACCCCCGCAAAATATCAGGCTGACCTCATCCATCTTAAACTCATCCTCACCTGTTATAACTTTGTCCTGTCATCCACTCAGCAACAATACTTCTCTATCCTTACTGACTCCCATTCCCAGTGCTCACTCCAGCTGTTCCAGACTTCTAACTCTCTTCTCAAACCCACTGCTCTCTTCCCCACAACTCTTTCCGCCTAATGACCTTGCCACGTGTTTCATTGTAAACCCTCTTAGGTGTGATCTCCCTAAAATTTCCCATGCACTTCTCCAGTCCCATCCTCCTCCTATCTGCTCTTTGATGACCCCATCCTTCCCAGTAGTACCTTAAGAGGAGATCTCCCATCTATTTTTAAAACCTACCCACTCCACTTGTGCTTCTCACTCCATCCCTTTTCACCTCATTAAAGCAATTGCCCCTTCCTTTCTTCCCTCTCTGACCATGATCTCCAACCATTCAGTCTCCAATGGCTCCTTCCATACTGTTTTCAAATATGCCCATGTACCCCCTCTCCTAAAGCAAAAGTCCCTTGACTTCTCGGCTCCCTCCAGTTATAACCCTGCCTCCCTTCAACCATTCCTCTATATGCTCTTCAAGTGAGTTGTTTACACCCTCTGCTTCCACTCTTCTCTTCCAATTCTCTCGTTGAAGGCCTTCTCTGAAAACACTATGCAACTTTGGCTCTCTTGCCATTTTCTTCTCATAGTCCTCCTATCTCTATGGTCACTCCTTCTCAGTTTATCGCAGGCTCCTCCTCCATCTCCCACTCTCTAATGGTGGAGGTACTTCAAAGTTCAGTTCTGGGTCCCCTTCTTGTCTCCATCTACACCCACTCACTTGGAGAACTCACTCATTCCTACAGCTTCAATTATCAGCTCTACATGGATGATTCCCAAATCTACCTCTCCAGCTCTGACCACTCTCCTTCTCTGCAGTCTCACATTTCCTCCTCCCTTCAGGACATCTCTTCTTGGATGTCCCATCAAGACCACAAACTTAATATGTCCAAAGCACGTCCTCGTATTTCTACCCAAACCTTGCCCTCCCCTGACTTTCTCATCACTGTGGATAGCATCACTATCCTCCCTGTCTCATCAGCCCATAACCTTGGCATTATCCACAACTCATCTCTCTCATTCAATCCACATATTCAGTCTGCCACCAAATCCCATCAGGTATACTTTAACAACATTTCTAGAATCCACACCTTCTCCATCCAAACTGCTACTGCACTGATTCAAGCACATATCACTCCCCTACTTGATTACTGTATCAGCCTCCTCACTGACCTCCCTGCTTCCTGTCTCTCCCCTCTCCAGTCCATACTTCACTCTGTTGCTCAGATCATTTTTCTATCAAAAGTTCAGTCCATGTCAGTCCTCAAAACTCTCCAATGGTTGCCCACTATCTAGTGCTAAGAGCAGAGCTGGGCACATAGTAAGCCCTAAACAAATGCCATTATTATTATCTCCACATCATCATTATCAGTGGCATTTATTGAGCATTTCCTGTGTGCAGAGCACTATATTAAGTGCTTGGGAAAGTAAAATACAGCAGCTGATAGACATGCTCCCTGCTCACAACAAGCTCAAACAGAAACAGAAACTCCTTACTATCAGCTTTAAAGCATTTAATCAGCTCTTCCACTCTTACTTTACTTCACTGATCTCCTACCACAGTTCAGTCCACACACTTCGCTCCTCTAATGCCAACCTACTCACCGTGCTTCTATCTCATTTTTCTCACTGCCAACCCTAGCCAACAACCTCCCTGTGGCCTGGAACTCCCTCCACATTCATATCTGGCAGACCAACCCTCCCCACATTTTCAAAGCCCTACTAAAATCTTATCTCTTCCAACAGGCCTTCCCTGACTAAGCCCTCACTTCCTCTGTTCCCTCTCCTTTCTGCATCAGCTGTGCACTTGGGTACATATCCTTTAAGCACTTTGATTTTAATCCATCCCACAGCATTCATGTACATAGCCATCTGTAATTTATTGTAATCTCTGTCTCCCCCTCTACTCTGTAAACTCCTTGTGGGGAGGGATCAAATCTACCCATTTTATTGTATTGTAATAATAATAATAATAACGATATTTGTTAAGTGCTTACTATGCACCAAGCACTGTTCTAAACGCTGGGGCTCACAGTCTTAATCCCCATTTTACAGATGAGGTAACTGAGGCACATAGAAGTTAAGTGGCTTGCCCAAAGTCACGCAGCAGATAAGTGGTGGAGGCGGAATTAGAACCCACATCCTTTGACTCCCAAGCCCGTGCTCTTGCCACTAAGCCACGTACTCTCCCAAGCGTGAGCCCCGCACAGAGAAAGGGACCATTTCTAATTCCCACCTGTGTATCTCTCCTAGTGCTTAGTTCAGTGCACTGCACACAGTAACCACTTAATAAACACTATTATCACTTTTACTACTAGCGTGGTGCTCCACACACAGTCAGCACTCAAGAAATAATATCGACTGACTGATTGAGGAGGATTGGAAAGGGGTAATTATTTTTGCCCTTCTTTAAAAAAGGAAAAAGGGCTGACTTCTGGGAATCACAAATTGGTGATCTTAGCAGCAATACCTGGGAAGGCACTACAAAAAAATCCATTTGCAACCACCTAAAAGAGACTACAATGCTAGGAAGCAATCAACACAGCTTTGTGGAGAGGAAATCATGCAAGATCCATTCAATTTCCTTTCATAATAGAATGACAAGCCACAGAAACAAGTGGGAAGCAAATACATGTAATCCAGCTAAACTTCACAACAGTACCTGTCCAAGATGACATTCTTACTGACTGACTAAAAGAAATGGTTTTGACCAGTGACTCTCAAAGAAAATTTTACTATGGTCAATATTTTGGCCGCCCCAACATTTTTCTGGTCACAATTTTAAAAATTCGGGTCTCTTACTCCACTAGGGCTCTTCGTGTGGTTGCCCACACTCTTTTCCACCTGTGCCCTTTCGCTTCATTTGCCCAATTCATTTCTTTCTATCGGGTTCTCCATCTCTCCAGTACCTCCCCCACCCACCCCACAGCCCTCTCTGCCTGACAACCTGGTCAACCAATCAATCAGTGGTATTTATTGAGCATTTATATGTGCAGAATGCTGCTAAGTGCTCGGGAGAGTACAGTGGTCTCCTCTGGCTTCCCATTCATGCTCCTTTCCTAGTGACAAGGTTGTCCTGGTTCTTGAGACCATAGACACTGCTTAATTTGTAATGAAAGAGGTGCCAAGACGCCAACAATTATGTCATTTACATTTTAAATTTGATACTTCCTTGGAATGTGCAACTGAGTATTGCAATTGACTGCTGGGGCCTTACATTGAAAAATGCTGAAGTGCTGGAACTGAAGCCTAGGAAATCCTGGGTAAGTTAAGCCCAGTGGCTTTTTCCTATTCTGTCTCAGCAACTAGTGGGCAAAGTTACCCGGGGCTTTCCCGGTGCCAAGCTGTGGTCATGCAGCTCGGGCTGCAGCGATACTTGTTGGCCACTACAGGGAGATGTGACCCTAGCAGGGCTGGTTTTCCCTAACAACCCTAAATCCCTGCCCAACATTTCTTCCTGGCCACTTTCTCTCCTAGAAAAAAAAAATAAAATACTTATTCTGGACTCCTAACCTAACATTCAATCTCTCTCTTCCCCCCCCCAACCCCGCCAAACATTGAACACAAAAGTATTCCAAACACATACCACACTCACCTACATATCATTAATACATGCATACTTTTTCATAAGAACACACACACACACACACACACACACACACATTCTCCCTCTGTAATTTCAAGCATTTCATCCGGAATCCAAAGGCCTAGAGTTAAATGAGTTTTTTTAAAAAAAAACAATGTCGGCAGACGAGGGCTTAGTCCTACCTTGCCTAACCTACTTTCCTGGCTGTTTGTACCTCCTGCCCAGTTGTTTTATGTGCCAGGAATACTTGCATGAACTTGCATATTCAGACGTGTTATTTTAATGACGGAGCCGTATGGTGAAATGCAAAAGACCAGCTACAGGCTTAAAAGTTGGGTTCTAATCCTGGCTCTAACACTAGTCTGTCTGTGACCTGTTCAAGTCACTTAAATTCTCTGTACCTTTAGTTACCTCATCTGTAAAAAAGGGACTAAGACTATGAGCCCCATGTGGGAAATAGACTGTGTCCAATCTAATTAGTTTTTAATCTACCTCCTACCTTGCCTAACCTACCTTCCTGGATGTTTGTACCTCCTGCCCAGTTGTTTTATGTGCCAGTAATACTTGCATGAACTTGCATATTCAGACATGTTATTTTAATGACGGAGCCATATGGTGAAATGCAAAAGACCAGCTACAGGCTTAAAAGTTGGGTTCTAATCCTGGCTCTAACACTAGTCTGTCTGTGACTTGTTCAAGTCACTTAAATTCTCTATACTTTTAGTTACCTCATCTGTAAAATAGGGACTAAGACTATGAGCCCCATGTGGGAAATAGACTGTGTCCAATCTAATTAGTTTTTAATCTATCCACCTAAGCGCTTAGTACAGTACCTGACACATAGTAGGTACTTAACAAATACCATTTTTTAAAAAGTGAACCAAACTCCCAAGAGGGCAGTGTCTAAGTCACAGAATACGGGACCAAATTGACAACAGGAATTGGGGCTGGGGTGCAGCATGACACAGAGGATAGAGCATAGGGCTGGGAGTCAGAGGGACCTGGGTTCTAATCCCACTCCACTTGTCTGCTGGGTGACCTTGAGCAAGTCACTTAACTTCTCTGTCTCTCAGTTTCCTCCTCTGTAAAATGGGGATGGAGACTGTGATCCCCGTGTGGGACATGGACTGCATCCAATCGGATTAGATTGCATCTATTCCAGGACTTTGGCTCATAGTAAGTGCTTAAGAAATTCTGCAATTATTATGGTGCAGAGGAAAGAGTTTGAGACAAAGCAATCTGCTGAAGAAGAAAAATAAAAGGGAAACAAGTAAACACCTGATAGGCTCAGAAGGAGACCTTGAGAGGGAGGCTGACCTGTAATTGTTCCCCAAAACAACAAGTTCATGATGTGTTAATCATTCTATGATAAGAAGTTGTTGTTATCAAAATGCTGACAAGGGAAAAGGAGATTATTAAATACCCTGGAGAATAAAGATAATAATAATAATGGTATTTGTTAAGCGCTTACTATGTGCCAAGCACTGTTCTAAGCACTGGGGAGGTTACAGGGTGATCAGGTTGTCCCACAGGGGGGCTCACAGTTTTAATCCCCATTTTACAGATGAGGGGACTGAGGCACAGAGAAGTTAAGTGACTTGCCCAAAGTCACACAGCTGACAGTTGGCGGAGGCAGGATTTGAACCCATAACCACGGACTCCAAAGCCCGTGCTCTTTCCACTGAGCCACGCTACTTCTCCATTAGGGTTTAAGGAGACTGATCTCCCATTCAGTCTATTTATTGAGCACTTACTATGTGCCAAGCACTGTACTGAGCACTTGGGAGAGTACAATCTAACAGAGTTGTTAGACACATTGCTCCTTGACTCTGAGGTGCTTCCCTGCTTATCCATTTGGAGTTATCATATTTTCCCAGGGAGCCGTGCAGTGCAGAGGGATAGAACAAGAGGGAGAAAACTAGTAAGTCTCCTCACCGTTCCCTGCCAGAAACCCACACCCCTAGCAAGAGAAATACACACCCCTAGCAAGCAAGCAAGCAATGAGGAAATAAATCCTAGTGTCTTTTTTAGGTTGAGACAGTAAGAGAGAATCTCTGGGCACGGTGACTTCATGGAAGGTAAGAAGATATCTTCTATGAGAAGAGATAAGAAGGATAGGATCCTGTGTGATCAATTAATTAATCAATCAATCAATGGCATTTATTGAGCCCATATTATATGCAGAGCATTGTACCAAGTACTTGGGAGAGTATGATACAACAGAATTAGCAGACACATTGTCTGCCCATAATGACTTTACAGACTAGAGGGGAGATGGTATTAGTATAAATAAATCATTTATAATATATAATTTGAAGATACATAAAGTAGGTCTATCCTGGCCCTCAGTGGGTCACTTTCCATTTTTCTGGATCCCACTAGTTAGGATAATATTTTAGGGAGAAGCACTTAAAAGACTCCTTGAGACTTTCCTTCCCAAGACCACTGCATTCTCCCCAGACTGGCTTATCCCATGGCTGAAGGTTTGTACCCTATTGTCCCCACTTTCTCCCTCTGCTCTACCTCCTTCCCCACCCCACAGCACTTGTGTGTATATATATGCATATATTTATAATTCTATTTACTTTATTAATGATGTATAAATATATATCTATAATTCTTCATGGCTCAGTGGCAAGAGCCAGGGCTTGGCGAGTCAGAGGTCACGGGTTCTAATGCCAACTCCACCACTTGTCAGCTGTGTGACTGTGGGCAAGTCACTTAACTTCTCTGGGCCTCCGTTACCCATGTGCAAAATGGTGCTTAAGACTGTGTGTCCCAAGTGGGACAACCTCATCATCTTGTATCTACCCCAGTGCTTAGAACAGTGCTTTGCACATAGTAAGCGCTTAACAAATAGCATTATTATTATTTATTATTATTGATGCTATTGATGCTATTGATGCCTGTCTACTTGTTTTGTTTTGATGTCTGTCTCCCCGCTACTAGACTGTGACCCACTGTGGACAGGGATTATCTCTATTTGTTGCTGAATTGTACTTTCCAAGCACTTAGTACAGTGCTCTGCATACCCTAAGTGCTTATATAATATAATATGACTGAATAAGTGAATGAATGAGAAGAAAACCCGCTTTGGTTAGCCATTCCTGTTATCCTTTAGACCCCCTTCTAGGAATGGAAGAGCATGTGAAAACCTCTGGCTCTGAGAACTTTAGGCCAGGGTGAGAATGCCAGGGAGAGGAAATACGTGATCTCCTCCTCCTTCTTTGAGTGTTTAGGTTTGAAGGACTCAAGGTGGGTGGGTTTTGCATCTTAGAATCATGATCCCCATCCCAGGCGAGAACTGTGTCTGAGCTGATGACCTGGATCTGCTCCATAGTGCCTTGGGGAAAGGAACATTTAATTATTCATTCTGAAGGTGGCTTTAGAGGGATTCAATGGCCATTCCGGTTAGCTAGTCCTAAGCTTGCAGGGAGATGTCTAAAGATCATACTTGGAGAAGATTTCGGCTTGATGGACAAAAGGCCTTGGGGAGACCTCCCGGGTAAGAGAGTTCTTATGGCCCGAATAGAAACAAACCTGGGAACGCTGCCAACTAATCTTTCTAAGGCTAAAGGAAGTGGAGAGAGTTTTACAACTGGATGCAGGCTGTGCATTGTCTTGTCTTATGCCGTTGAGTCGTCTCCGAACCTTAGCGATGCCATGGACACATCTCTTCCAGAACGCCCTACCTACATCTGCAGTTGTTCTGGTAGTGGATCCATAGAATTTTCTTGGGAAAAATACGGAAGTGGTTTACCATTGCCTCCTTCTGCACAGTAAACTTGACTCTGCCCTCGACTCTCTCCCGTACCACTGCTGCCCAGCACAGGTGAGTTTTGACTCGTAGCAGATTGCCTTCCACTCGCTAGCCACTGCCCAAACTAGGAATGGGTATGCCTCGACTTGACTCTCCCTCCCATTGTCAAGACTGTTAGAGTACTGGAAACTCTCCAGGTGTGACCCTGAGAGCGAAAGCTGTGCGTAGCACATTGTTTAAACGGGAACCTTAAATTCTAACCCTTGCCTTGCACAAATCATTCCATTTTGCCCCATACCTCATAGCCCTGAATAGATAGCAGCCAAAATGAACAGCTACTCTTTAATAATAATAATAAGAATGGCATTTATAAAATGCTTATTATGTGCAAAGCACTGTTCTAAGTGCTGGGGAGGTTACAAGGTGATCAGGTTGTGGGGCTCACAGTCTTAATCCCCATTTTACAGATGAGGTAACTGAGGCCCAGAGAAGTTAAGTGACTTGCCCAAAGTCACACAGCTGACAAGTGGCTGAGCCGGGATTTGAACCCATGACCTCTGACTCCAAAGCCCTGCTCTTTCCACTGAGCCACGCTGCTTCTCCTTAGAAAAGAAATGCCTGCTAGCTCTGTGTCCAGGGAGTCAATCAGGACCTTAACCGAAGTATTGGAAATGAACAGAGCTTTTGCTTTTACTTTCAAAAAGCAAAAAGTCAGAGGAATCATTTCTCGTGTATCAATGTAAGTTCTAAGAAAGGGAAGAAAATCAAGAGTTTCCTTGTTTTGAGGGATTCCTCTGAAACAATTCTTGAAAAAGATCATAAACATCCTAGCTCGTTAGATGCTACACTGAAGCCAAGAAAGCCTTCCAGCTCTGGAATGCCATCATCCCCTGAAGACTATAAACTCCTCATGGGCAGTGATCTCGTCTCCCAACTCTACTGTATTGTACTTTCCTAGGTACTTAATACTGTGCAGAGCACAGCTCTGCACACAGTAAGCACTCAATAAATTCCACTGATTGAATGATTGGTCCGTAGCCTAGGCCTCAACTTGATCCCTATGGAGTGAAGTGGGAGGAGCAAATATAAACCATCCCTAAATCTAAGGCCCCAGCAGCAACCAGGATTGAGGACCATCTGTGAGGAGGCTGATGGAGTGCCAATTGCTTTCAGCAGGCAGAAGAGGATGTAAATTCTCGAATTCCACAGGACCTCACCATCCCTCAGAAGAAGGGAGCCTGTGGCCCAGGCAAGGGAGAAGTCACATTTGCCCATCATTTGTTCCCGTAGACCAAAATGCTCAAGGACCTAGATGGTATCATGATTTGACCGGAAGCGTAAGAACATTCATGGCTGGCTGAGAGAGGGAGTTGGAATCAATCAGTCAATCAATGCTATTTATTGAGTGTTTACTGTGTGCAAAGAACTGTACTAAGTGCTTAGGAGACTACAATATATCAGTAAACAGACACATTCCCTGCCCTCAATGAGCTTACAGTCTAGAGGGGGAGACAGGCACTAATATAAACTACAGCTTTGTACATAAGTGTTGTGGGGATGAGTATGAGGTAACTATCGAGTGCCTAAAGGGTACAGATCCAAGTACACAGGCAATGAAAAAGGAGAGGGTACAGGGGAAATGAAGGCTTAGTTGGGGAACTACTCTACGAATCAATCGATCAATCATACTTTTTGAGCACTTACTCTGTGCAGAGCACTGTTCAAAGCATCTGGGAGAGTACAACACAACCATATAAAGACACATTCCCTGCCCACAGTGAGCATACAGTCTAGAGGGGAGGCAGACATTAATATAAATAAATTACAGATATAATATATATAGGAGGGTTGTGAAGGTGGGGAAAGTGAGACAGACTAGTGTTTTTAACCTCCTCAGGGAAAGATCTTTTCCTGTAGCATGTCAATCACCCATATGCCTATTTAGAGGGGCAAATTTCTTAGTGAATTTCTACTGGTCTTCTGAGTGTGTAATCTCAAGAACATCCTGACTGGCCATCCAACTGAGAGCTAGTTTGACTCTGGATGAAGAAGAACACCTTAACAGCCTAACACATCTAAGGATCTGGGACACAAAAACCCAATTGCTGTGGTTAGGGCTGAAGTAGAAGGATGACTCCTCTACTCTACTCAATTGGCCGAGTCCAAAATTCCAACTCTTTACTTCCTTGCATTACGGACTAATCCTAGTGGAAACCAGCCTCTACCTGCATCTGGGCCCTAGAGAGAGCCTGCTTGTTCATTCATTCATTCAATTGTATTTACTGACTGCTTATTGTGTGCAGAGCACTGTACTAAACATTTGGAAAGTTCAATTCAGCAATAAATAGAGACAATCCCTACCTAACAACGGGCTCACAGTCTAGAAGGAGGGAGACAGACAAGACAGAATAAGTAGACAGGCATCAATAGCATCAAAATAGAGAAATAGAATTATAGATATGTACACATCATTAATAAAATTAATAGAATAATAAACATGTATATATACATAAGTGCTGTGGGGCAAGGAGGGGGATAGAGCAGAGGGAGGGAGTGGGGCGATGGGAAGGGGAGGAGGAGCAGAGGAAAGGGGGGGCTCAGTCTGGGAAGACCTCCTGGAGAAGGTGAGCTTTCAGCAGGGCTTTGAAGGGGGGAAGAGATCTAGTTTGGCGGATGTGAGGAGGGAGGGCATTCCAGGCCAGAGGTAGGATGTGGGCCCGGGGTTGATGGCGGGACAGGTGAGAATGAGGCCCAGTGAGGAGGTTAGCGGCAAAAGAGTGGAGTGTGAGGGCTGGGCTGTAGAAGGAAAGAAGGGAGATGAGGTAGGAGGAGGCAAGGTGATGGACAGCTTTGAAGCCAATAGTAAGGAGTTTTTGCTTCATACGGAGGTTGATAGGCAACCACTGGAGATTTTTGAGGAGGCAGGTGACATGCCCAGAGCATTTCTCGCTTCTGGGTCTGCTCCCAGCCCCCAGATGTCCCAGGAAGTCAGGATTCCCCATTTGTCACCACAGTGCACACTTTACTGGAGACTCATCACCCAGGCTGCATGACTAAGCACTGAGCAAAATACAAGATAATCATGGGGGTCATAGTCTAAGTATGAGGGAGCACAGATATTGAATCCCCATTATTGCAATGAGGGAACTGAGATATAGATGTTAAATGATTTGCCCAAGGTCCTACAGCAGGTATGTGAAAGAATCAGGATTAGAACCCAGGTCCTCTGACTCCCAGGGCCAAGCACTTTCCAAGAGAAGCAGCATAGCTCAGTGGAAAAAGCATGGGCTTGGGAAGCAGAGGTCATGGGTTCTAATCCCAGCTCTGTCACTTGTCAGCTGTGTGACTTTGGGCAAGTCATTTGACTTCTCTGTGCCTCAGTTACCTCATCTGTAAAATGGGGATTAAGACTGTGATCCCCATGTGGGACAACCTGATTACCTTGTATCCCCCCCAGCGCTTAGAACAGTGCTTGGCACATAGTAAGCGCTTAACAAATGCCATCATTATTATTAGGCCACAGAGCTACTATTGGTCTGCCACCTTCCAACAGAGATGGAGGATCCTTTTAGCCATAACCAAACTAAGTCATGCCCCCAAGGTGAACCCAGCTGGGGACCCTTTGGAATTGGCTGGAGGATTTGGTGCTCTTACATGGCTCTGAGCTCAGTCCTAAATTTGCCTATCTATGAGGACCAGGTTCCCATTTCCTAGAAACAGAGAGCGATTAGTGAAACACACTCCCAGAATTCCTTGCACCCACCTGTTTGGAAGTCTTCCCCTATTTATTTTTATTTTTGATGGTTTTTAATGGTCTAAGCAGCTTAGTGGAAAGTGCACGGGCTTGGGAATCAAGATCTGGGTTCTAATCTCAGCTCTGCCACTTGTCTGCTGTGTGACACTTGGGAATTAACAATATAACAGAAATAGCAGGCAGAACACCACTCTTCCCATCTTCAAAGCCCTGCTAAAATCATATCTCCTCCAAGAAGCATTCCTGACTAATCTCTCATTTCCCCACCTTATTTTAATAGTATTTGTTAAGCACTTCCTATGTACCAGGTGCTGCAGTAAGCACTGGGGTAGGTGCAAGCTAATCATGTTGGACACAATCCACATCCCACATGGGGATCATAGTCTTTATCTCTATTTTACAGATGAAGGAACTGAGGCCCAGAGAAGTGAAGTGACTTTCCCAAGAACACACAGCAGACAAGTGGCAGAGCCCAGATTAGAACCCAGTTTCTTCTGACTCCCAGCCCTGTGCTTCTCTTCCTTCCTTTTGTGTCATCAGGCACTTGGGTCTGCATCCCCTCAACCCCATGGCATTTATATACATATTCATTCATTCATTTCATTTTCATATTTATTGAGCTCTTACTGTGTGCAGAGCACTGTACCAAGTGCTTGGGAAGTACAAGTCGGCAACACATATCCTCTGCTGCTTCCTCTAGCTGTAAATAATTTTAATGCCTACCTCTCCTCCCAGATTGTAAATTTGTTGAGGACCATTCCAACGCTATTGTGTTGTTCTCTTCCACTCACTTAACAGAGTGCTCTGCACACAGTAAGTGCTCAATAGATAATATTGATTGATGGATGATTGCTTGAGTGATCCTTTCCCATCATCGAAGACCAAAGTAGATCTAAATATCCATCTTGCCTGTAACTGGCCCCCTCCAAGCCCCAAGACCTATTCAGTCCTGTATAAAGTAGATTTCCCAGTCCCATAAGATTCAGGGGTCTCTGGGAAAATAAAATTTCTGTGACTTGGAACCAACTTGCTAAAATAACCTGAGTGAGGAGCAAAAGAGATACCCTCCACCAAGCAGGGCAGGCAAAAGAAATAAAATGTATGTCTGGCTAGAATCCAGAGGAGAACTTGGCTTGAGTCCTTTGAAAAGCTGTGAGACACTTTGTGAACATTTCTGAACATGTGAATATTTCTATTTTCAAACAGTGATTGCTGACTTAGAATATTTAATTTAGGTGGATTTTCTTGAAAAGAAATGCAAATACAAGCACTTAGGGATAGATTTACACCCTCCTTAGTACAGTGTATCCCCCTGTAAGACCTGAGAATAGTGTATCCTTATCAAGTTTACAGATGCTACCAGATGCTCAGCACATAGTAAGTGTTCAATTCATTCATTCATTCATTCATTCATTCATTCATTCATTCAATCATATTTATTGAGTGCATACTATGTGCAGAGCACTGTACTAAGCACTTGGAAAGTACAATTCGGCAACAAATAGAGACAATCCCTACCCAACAACAGGCTCACAGTCTAGAAGGGGGGAGACAGACAACAAAACAAAACAAAACAAGTAGACAGGCATCAATAGTGTCAATATAAATAAATAGAATTGTAGATACATACACATCATTAATAAAATAAAATAATGAAATTAATAGAACAATAAACTAACAAATATGTACATATATACATGAGTGCTTTGGGGTGGGGAGAGGGATAGAGCAGAGGGAGGGAGTCGGGGTGATGGGGGGAGGAGGAGCAGAGGAAAAGTGGGGGTTCAGTCTGTGAAGGCCTCCTGGAGGAGGTGGGTTTTCAGTAGGGCTTTGAAGGGGGAAGTGTGCTAGTTTGGCAGACGTGAGGAGGGAGAGTATTCCAGGCCAGAGGTAGGACACGGGCCATGGGTCAATGGTGGGACAGTTGAGAACGAGGCACAGTGAGGAGGTGAGCGACAGAGGAGCAGAGTGTGTGGGCTGGGCTGTAGAAGGAGAGAAGGGAAGTGAGGTAAGATGGGGCAAGGTGATGGAGAGCTTTGAAGCTAATAGTGAGACGTTTTTGCTTGATACAAAGGTTGATAGGCAATCACTGGAGATTATTGAGGAGGGGAGTGACATGCCCAGAGCATTTCTGTAGAATGGTAATCCGGACAGCAGAGTGAAGTATGGACTGAAGTGGGGGAAGTCAGAAAGAAGGCCGATGCAGTAATCCAGTCAGGATATGATATGATGGGTTATTGTACCAACAAGGTAGCGGTTTGGATGGAAGTTGAGGTGACGTGGAAGGCAGGGAGCTGAGGAAAAGGGGGCTTAGTCTGAGAAGGCCCCTTGGAGGAGATGCACCTCCAGTAGGGCTTTGAAGGGGAGAAGGAGGGGAAGAGTTCAATAAATACAACTGAATGAATGAATGAATGAATGAATGAATGAATGAATGAACTTGGGGGATTGTTTGTACCCCTGTTGATAGTGATAAAATTCAAGGTGACCTTGGAAATCTAGAAAAATAGTTAATCAGTAGTACTGGCTGAGTGCAGAGCACTGTTCTAAGTACTTGGAAATGTACAATACATGTTCACTGGCCTCAAGGAGCTCACAATCAATCACTCAGTGGTATATACTAAGTACTTACTGTGTACAGAGCCCTGGACTAAGCATTTTGGGAGAGTACAATACAACAGAGTTGATAGACACGTTCCCTGCCCACAACGAGTTTACAGAATAGAGGCAATCTAGTGAATTTCATCCTACAAGAAACGGGATGAAATTCATTAAGGGAATGTCTAAATTCTAATTCTAAAATCTAAATTCCTCTAGGCGGTATGCTTCCTCTTGACTATAAGCTCCTTGTGGTCAGGGAATGTGTCTACCAACCCTTTAGTATTGTTATATTGTTACTCTCCCAAGAACTTAGTACAATGCTCTGCAAAAAGTAAGTGCTCAATAAATACGATTGATTGATTGAAAATGAATGCTTAGGGATCTAAACAACTCAGCTGCAGATCGAGGAAAAGCTGACTAGGCCCAAATTAGGTGGGAAAATAAATGTGAAAGGAGGGAGGGGAGTCTTCATTGATCAGAAGTAGTGTGGCCTAATGGGTACAGCATGGGCTTGGGAGTCAGAAGGACCTGGGTTCTAATCCCAGCTCCATCACATGTCTGCTGTGTGACCTTGGGCAAGTCACCTAACTTTTCTGAGCCTCAATTACCTCATCTGTAAAATGGGGATCGAGATTGTAAGCTCTACTGTAAGCCCTAGATAAAATGAGATGCAAAACATCACAGAACTTCAAAGGAATTCAGAAACACCCAAAATATAGCATTGTCCTGTGACTTGAAGATGACATTGTTGATGGCGAGTTTGCCTTCGTCTGTATCTTTGAGAGGATCTCTCATACACTGGTGAAAATACAGTAGAGTATTTTTTCTGGGCCCTTCTTTTTGAGAGAGGATGTTTGGAAACCAATTGTTAGGCTGTGAAAGATATGTCCCACTGTGACTCCAATACATGCCCATCCTCCCCTGTGTATTCAGCTTCAATTTGCTCCAAGGAGAGAATTCCACAAAGAAAAGCTATCAGGGACTGTGTGGAGATTTCAATGCAATGTATAGCTCTAAAACACTTTATTGTATGAATACACTATTCTGAGTGTTTGATATTTCTGTGGTGGTATGAGGAAATCTTCCAGCCAATAATTTGAAAACTAGATCCATATGGGTACCAAATTAAGTTGTGAGTTTGCCTAAGAGGGACATGTTTGCTCCAGTGACACTGACCAGGATTTCAGAGGCCTGACTTCAAACTGTGAATTCACCCTGTCTCAAGAGGTCAGTTAATTGCCCTAAAAATGTTAATTGATCAATCATTCAATCAATTGTATTTATTGAGCACTTAGTGCAAAACACTTAGTGTACTTAGTGTTTCGGAGAGTACAATACAGCAGAGTTGGTAGACACCTAAAAGTTGATCATATTTTTTTATAATGATGTCTTTGTTATTCCATATAATCTCTTTAGCTTTTTTTCCTAAAGAAACTTCAGAGTTTCTTTTTGATACAATATCATGCTTCCAATCATTTTAATTAGGCAAGACAAATTGTTTTATTCTTATAAAATATCTTTTAGTAGTTTTTCATTTTGGCAGTATTTCTCTTTGATTCAGAAAAAAATTAATCAATTTATATTAGTGATGAAGAGAACCAGTTCAAGGTACTGATTTCTGGAATTTAACATATAAGGGAAAAACATGGTTTTTTAAAATAGCTGCAAAATGCATTCTATTCACTCATTTTGACTGGTTGCAGTTAGTTTTAATAGGTGTTTCCTTAAACACAAGAATGTGTGCTGGAGTGTACTTGTTAAAACAAAAAGAATTTGTGAATTACTGGCATAAAACTACTGAGATTTTTGTGAGCATTCTTCCTTGCAGATTTATAAAATGAGAATTGCTAAGTTCCTTATAACCATTCTTAAAAGAAAACATCATCTTGGAAAAGAATAGTTAAATAATGAACCAGAAAATATAAAATGAACATACTATATGAATATAAAATGGTCATAATATATAGTTTTAATAGTCTTGGCATCAATCATGAATCTTATAACTTCTATGACATTGCAGAGAGGCTGTTTTGGATTCAGACCAAAATTGTTTAATTAAATTCTGATATTTTACCGGATAAAAAACAAGAATGGACTACTTTTTGCTCCCCCAGGGTATAAACAGAATATTTAAAAAGGCATCTGTGGGAATATGCAATTAATCCCACTCAGGGGGAAAGATCTTCATTAGTCATTTGCAGCTTCAGCACTTGTGAGTTTGAAGGTGAACAAATCTCTTATAAGAGAAATTTCATGTTCCATAAATAGCCATTTTATCTTTTCACTATGTGTACAAGAGTACGCTCAAGAGTACAAAACTAAAATCTAATAAGTAATAGTTGTTTTGAACATTTGTTTAATTTAAGCATCTTTTTTTTTTCTTTTTAGATGGGGTGCTTTTAAGGCTTCGATATTTGGAAAGTCAACCTTTGTTAATTTTCATTCCTCAGAATTCTCTACAAAGTAATGTCAGGAAAACCCACAGCTGGTTACCAAATGTACACAGGTGATTAAACTATTGGATTTTATGGAATTGAACTTTAGAGAGATAATGTTACAGGAGTAAAAGGGTGGATTTTACTCATATTACTCTGCCCTTAAAGTCTTAAAAATCTCACTTTGAATTTCTAGTGCCAATTCTGCTCCTTTAAAAACCATTTAAAATTTCCCCAAATTGGATAAAAATTTGGAATTAAGTAAGCAAAAACTGTACCTCATCAGAATGTATTCTATAAAGGTAAAGTATTCCACCTTTAGTGCTTAAAAATGTTCCTAGTATTTGCTTATAAACTTTGTTCTTTCTACTAGATGAAAACAGGGAGAGTGATAGAAAACAAGAAACAAATAAATAGACACATACAATGTATGTATTCCCGCTCAGTTCCTATGCTTGTCTTGAATTATTCTGTTACTTGATTGCTGTCTTTAGCTGAGGTAGATCTTCACATGACTTTTTAATGAATAGGCTGCTTCAAGCACATCTGTTCTCCTGTCAGTAGGCAGGTGGATGGAAAGGTCCAAAGCTGAAAGAGGTCCCCATCCACACATCGGTGTAAAGCAATAGCCAGGCAGAAAAACCAGGTTGGTGTGCAGGAGCCGGGAGCATCTAGATTTCAACATCTAAAAACAATGGTGAGGTGGGTTTCAATTTTGCTATCTCGGTGGAAAAAAAATTCCAAGCTTTGTTTTAGTGATCTCATCTAATGGGGGCAGAGGAGAGGAAGTTACACTATGTCCTTAAAATAAGGAGGAAATCACTTTGGAACAAACATTTTAATGGTGTCATTTTTTTCCCATTTTAGCGGTTGAAAAGAGCTGTAGTGAGATTCTACTTCAGACCAGTGGAAATCACTTTCTCCTAAAATGACTGCTGCTTGAACCTCTGCTTTGGGGATTTTGCCAGGGAAGTAGCCAGTCTATTTCCACCGTCGAGTCTCACCCTCCCTGGTTCTTGTAACGTTAGACTTTCCTGTCTCCCCTTCTTGCATCCCCAAACTCACCTGCCCTCCCTGGCCTTCCCCTTTATTCTATCTCTTCTTTCAACTGATGAATTTTTTCCTACAGCTCCAATGCTGCTGGGTCCCAACAGGAATTTCATGGCTGCTGATGCAATCAGTCAATCATATTTATTGAGTGCTTACTGGGTGCAGGGCACTGTACTGAGTGCTTGGGAGAGTATAATATAACAATATGACCAAGCTGGTGAACGCATTCCCTGCCCAGAACAAGCTTACAGTTTGGGCAACACTGCCTTCCGCTGCCCCAGCTGCTTCCACAGTTATTGGTTCCCACTTTCCAGGACTGCAAAGTTCAGGAGCCAGGACTAGGCTGGGGGGTGATGGGGAGTAGGGTGGAGGAGGGAAGAGAGTGGGCAGTGGTAGTAGAGAGGGAAGAAGGAGAAGGTACAGGGGAGAAGGTCTCCCTCATCCTTCCCTCTTTATTTCTCTTCCTCCTCCTTCTCCTCCACCATTTCCTTTATCCCCATCTCACCCTAGTATATCTCTGCTTCCCTACCACCCCCAGCTTTTCAATCCAGGAAAGTGGGGACCAAAAGCTTTGGAAGTGACCGGGGATGGGAAAGGGAGGTGGTGACAGAAGCAGTAGTCCCCAGTGGGACCCAGTGACATTGGAACTTTTGAAAAAAAAGGAGGGCTGGGTTGACAAAAGGGGACAAGTTTGGGATGTAGAGCAAGCTGAAAGTTGGGGAAATCCCAGGTCTAGGGGCAGGAAGCAGGGCTGGATTTACATGTGGATTTAGGAAAGGGAAGTAGATAATTCAGACTGACCGTCAATCGCATTTATTGAGAGCTTACTGTGTGCAGAACACTGTACTAAGCACTTGGGAGAGTGTTGTAGCCTTATGTCACAAAGGTTAAAATAATTTTTGATATTTGAACTCTAATTTAAGTACAACTGTTTTCTGATCACACCAGCTTGTTTAATATTGCAGTTAATATGTTTAATGATAATAATTGTAGTATTGTTAAGTACTTGCAATGTGCCATTGGCAAGAGAAGCAGCGTTGCTCAGTGGAAAGAGCACGGGCCTTGGAGTCAGAGGTCATGGGTTCAAATCCTGCTCCTCCACTTGTCAGCTGTGTGACTTTGGGCATGTCACTTAACTTCTCTGGGCCTCAGTTCCCTCATCTTTAAAATGGGGATTAAGACTGTGAGCCCCCTGTGGGACAACCTGATCACCTTGTAACCTCCCCAGCGCTTAGAACAGTGCTTTGCACATAGTAAGTGCTTAATAAATGCCATCATTATTATTATTATTACAAACAGAACAAG
Source organism: Tachyglossus aculeatus (assembly GCF_015852505.1). Lineage (NCBI taxonomy): Eukaryota > Metazoa > Chordata > Mammalia > Monotremata > Tachyglossidae > Tachyglossus > Tachyglossus aculeatus. Next base: position 47,160,505 of record NC_052070.1, on the reverse strand, counting down.
ATAACTGACAGGTTCCCTGCCCACAAAAGGAAAAAGGTCTGGGGGTCACTTCTGAGGTTCTTAGAGTAGCAAAATATGCTGGGCTGACAGGTAACTGTAGGGGTTGAGATATATTACTTTACAGATAATTGACTGGATTATCTCAAGACTACTCACATCTTTAAATCAGAGAACCTCAAATTCACACTTACCAAACAAGTACCCAGAACAACTATCCATTTGCCATCTCCCTCTTTACTTTCACTCCTCCATTCAGGGCTGTATTAAGGTGCTAAACCTGGGCAGTGAAAGTCTCAGGCATCCTCAAGTCAAAGTTGACCCCCTTTCCTGCTCTACCTCTATGCATCTGCATATTTGCCTCCAGCACTTTCAGGACTATTTTCAATTCTGAGGGGAAGTTTTGGTGGAAGTAAAAGGAGATTTCCCAACACTTTCACGGGTTCTTCTGTTGATCAAATAGTGAACCTATGGAATGAGGAAGATAGGGCCAGTTTATTTTTTTCCCCACTGGATAAAATGGACTGTCTTCCATAAAACCATGTTAGTAATTATGGTATTTAAGTGTTGGTGACCGGCCTGTAGCAAGTGCTGGGGTAGATATGAAATAATCAATCAGTCATATTTATTGAGCACTTACTCAACTTACTGTGTGCAGTGCGCTGTACTAAGAGTTTGGGAGACTACAATATAACAGAGTTGTTTGACAGGGGACCTGTCACAGTGAGTCTACAAGGGGAGACAGACATTTACTATTCTATTTATTTTCTTAATGATGTGCGTCTAGCTGTAGGGGTTCCTCAAGGGTCAGTTCTTGGTCCTCTTCTGTTCTCTATCTACACTCACTCCCTTGGTGAACTCATTCAGTCCCACGGCTTCAACTATCATCTCTACGCTGATGACACCCAAATCTACATCTCTTCCCCTGCTCTCTCCTTCCCTCCAGGCTCGCATCTCCCCCTGCCTTCAGAACATCTCCATCTGGATGTCTGCCCACCATCTAAAACTCAACATGTCCAAGACTGAACTCCTTATCCTCCCTCCCAAACCCTGCCCTCTCCCTGACTTTCCCAACACTGTTGACGACACTACCATCCTTCCCGTCTCACAAGCCCACAACCTTGGTGTCATCCTCGACTCCGCTCTCTCATGCACCCCTCACATCCAATCCGTCACCAAAACCTGCCGGTCTCACCTCCGCAACATCGCCAAGATCTGCCCTTTCCTCTCCATCCAAACTGCTACCTTGCTGGTTCAATCTCTCATCCTATCCCGACTGGATTACTGTATCAGCCTCCTCTCTGATCTCCCATCCTCCTGTCTCTCCCCACTTCAGTCTATACTTCATGCTGCTGCCCGGATCGTCTTTGTGCAGAAACGCTCTGGGCATGTTACTCCCCTCCTCAAAAATCTCCAGTGGCTACCAATTAACCTACGCATCAAGCATAAACTCCTCACCCTGGGCTTCAAGGCTCTCCATCACCTCGCCCCCTCCTACCTCACCTCCCTTCTCTCCTTCTACAGCCCATCCCGCACCCTCCGCTCCTCTGCTGCTAATTTCCTCACTGTGCCTCATTCTCACCGTACCGCCATCGACCCCTGTCCTGGAATGCCCTCCCTCCGCACATCCGCCAAGCTAGCTCTCTTCCTCCCTTCAAAAGCCCTACTGAGAGCTCACCTCCTCCAGGAGGCCATCCCAGACTGAGCCCCCTCCTTCCTCTCCCCCTCCTCCCCCCTCCGCCTTACCTCCTTCCCCTCCCCACAGCACCTGTATATATGTATATATGTTTGTATGGGTTTATTACTCTATTTATTTATTTATACATATTTATTCTATTTATTTTATTTTGTTAATATGTTTTGTTTTGTTGTCTGTCTCCCCCTTCTAGACTGTGAGCCCACTGTTGGGTAGGGACCATCTCTATATGTTGCCAACTTGTACTTCCCAAGCACTTAGTACAGTGCTCTGCACACAGTAAGTGCTCAATAAATATGATTGAATGAATTAATGAATGAATTTATTCTGATGACTTGACACCTGTCCACATGTTTTGTTTTGTTGTCTGTTTCCCCCTTCTAGACTGTGAGCCCATCGTTGAGTAGGGACCGTCTCTATATGTTGCCAACTTGTACTTCCCAAGTGCTTAGTACAGTGCTCTGCACACAGTAAGCGCTCAAAAAATACGATGGAATGAATGAATTAATTAATTAATTAATAAAAATAAATAAACTACCGTTTATCATCGGTAATGTATTACTGTTAGATAAGCAGACTAGACACAGGCTCTGTCCCAAATGGGACACCCAATCTAAAAAGTAGGAAGAGTAGATATCCTATCCGTATATAACAAATGAGGGAATTGAAGTCTAAGGAGGTCAAGTGCACACGCAAGGTCAAGTACGCCTGTGGCAAAGGCCTGTGACAAGGATGGGCAGTGATTCCAGGCTTCCAAAAGCATGATCTTTCCATTAGGCCACCTGCCTTCCGAAATCCCGATTATGTGCAAATAAGGGGGTGAATTTTTATCATCCCTGAATTCCACCAGCCCCCATCTCCAACCTAATCAGGTTGGACACAGTCCCTGTCCCACAGAGGGCTTAATCCCCATTTTACAGATGAGGTAACTGAGGCCCAGAGAAGTGAAGCGGTTTTGCCCAAGGTCACATAGCAGACAAGTGGTGGAGCTGGGATTGGAACCCAGGTCCTCTGACTTCCAGGACTATGCTCTTTCCACTAGGTCATGCTGCTTCTCATTTAATCATTTTTGAATATCTGATGATTTTGACACATCTACATGTTTTGTTTTGTTGTCTGTCTCCCCCTTCTAGACTGTGAGCCCGTTGTTGCGTAGGGACCGTCTCTCTATATTGCCAACTTGTACTTCCCAATCGCTTAGTACAGTGCTCTGCGCACAGTAAGTGCTCAATAAATACAATTGAATGAATGAATGAATGGATAGGCCACACTGCTTCTCTTTGTAGGCAAGGGATGTGTCTACCAACTCTATTGTATTGGACTTTCCCAAGCTCTTAGTAAAATGCTCTGCCCACAGTAAGCTCTTAGTAATGCCACTGATTGATAAAAATCCAAATCGATCAATCAGTAGTATTCACTTAGTGCTTGGGAGTATTCACTGAGTACTGCTTGGGAGAGTACAATAGAGTTAATAGGCACAGTCCTTGCCCTCAAGGAATTTATAATCAAGTCCAAAAAGAAGACTCTAAAATAAATTCTAGGAGGAGTTGCGGGAGGCAACAGAGTTTGAAGATATGTAAGTTTAAGACCCTGGGTTTGGGAGTCAGAGGTCATGGGTTCTAATTTCGGCTCCGCCACTTGTCTGCTGTATGACCTTGGGCAAATCACTTCACTGCGCCTCAGTTCCCTCATCTGTAAAATGGAGGATTGAGACTGTGAGCACCACGTGGGACAGGGACTGTGTCCAACTTGATTTGCTTGTATCCAACCCAGTGCTTAGTACAAGTGCCGAGCACACAGTAAGCGCTTAACAAATACCATAATAATAATAATTTTTTTAATGTCTGTCTACCTCTGTAGATGGTAAGCTCCTCGGCATGGATCACGTCCACCAACTCTGTTGCATTGCTTTTCCCCTAGCACTAAGGAGAGTGCTCTGCAACCAGTAAGAGTTGAATAAATACCATTCATTGATTTATTAATCCACTTTGGCATTCAGTAGTAGTAGTAACAATAACATTTACTGAATGCATTGTACTGTACTTAGCCATTGGAAAAGTACAACAAAAGCATGAGCCATGTTCTTTGCCCACAAGGGACTTAAATTCAATCTTCTGTACACACTCTATTAACATATATGACAGCTTCTAACAAACTTAGAAAACTGCTGGGAAAACCAATTCATGAATTTAATATTATTTACGTACCTCTTCTCTCTGCACTAACTCGGTCCATTCCTCTAGGTCTGAGAAACCTGACTAGGTAAATGATTATCCACTTGGGCCCTAAACCTTCACAACTTGGTTTTGTACACAGTACTGTACTGTTTGTTTTCTTATCTGAATGCCATTTAATTGGTACTTTCCCTGAGGCTCAATTTGTTGATGTTTTTGTTGAAGCCTCCTAGGGAACCAGAGATCTGTACTAAAGATTTGGTTTTGATTTAGTGGATTTGGACAAAAAGTATCAGCATCTCAGGAGGGGCCAGTACAGTTCAAGGTCTCCGACTCTGATGCCTATAATAGGAAATAAGTAACAGATTCAGGATGTTGGGGGCCAGAGAAACTTTCTCCAGCATACTGAAGTGGGGGACTTTGCTCCTGAGTTACTTGCCAGGTGTTACCCGCCTTTGAAAAGTGTCGCTTCCTAAACAGCCATCCTAAATCTTGGGGTTGTCTAGCTCTGTTTTGAGAAATGACCTCCCCTGGTGGGGCATAATTCTTCACGAACTGTAGGCTAAGGGTTTTACTTCATGTCTGAAATCTGAAAAAAAGAAGAACATGGAGTGATTGGCCTTGCACTGTAATAAGAAGCTTGCCTTTAATATTTATTTCCCTCATGGAGTTTGTGAATGTGCATTCCCATTAGTATTTTATTATGGGCTCTTGGGTGGAGAATTATTTTAATCTATAGGAGGGTTTTATAGAAGGCAATTGGGTATCTGTCAGCTTTGATTTTCTAAATCTTCAACTGTTTCCTAGCAAGAACATTGCTTCACCATGTAGGTGTGTGATCTTTCAGTAAGATTGCATTTTTTTTTTGCCTTTAATGGCAAAGATCCAGGATTCTGCTTCTTCTAATAGTTTTTGGTATTCATCCATTTTATTGTTAATTAGAAAGAAGGAATTTCACTTCCTTCGCTTGTGATGTTCATCTTTCTTGAAGCTTTTATGTCCCGGGAGAAAGTCATTTAGTCGACTCTTCCTAGTTCCCAAGATCGAGGCTGTTTTCTCACCCTGGAGTTCACTTCAACCTGTCTATTGTAAATCAGGACAGAAACAGCTATGTGATTTTCAGACAGAAATCTATCATTTTTCTTGGTCTAACTTTCATTTCCTCTAGCAAGGTTTTTACTTTTATTCCGGAGGTGTAAGTAGTGGTTTATGATGGTGATGATTTTGACATCTTCTGGGTGTTAGTTTTTAAACATTCCCTCTGACAAAAGTAGTAGTTAAATTATGTAGTTTACCAAGTAAGTAGATGAAATATCAGAAGTGACACCATGGAGAACAGCCCTAGGTGATGAATGCAGAAACCTGCAGCTAAACATTCAATTTTACATGAATTATTTTCTTTATGTACTTATGCCCAAACATTATACATATCTTCAAAAGCTCTAATCAGCTTGGCCTAAAGAGCATGGGCCTGGGCGTCTGAGGACCTGGGTTCTAATTCCGGCTTCATCACTTTTTTGTGCCTCAGTTGCCTCATCTGTGAAATGGGGATTTAGACTGTGAGCCCCATGTGGGACATAGACTGTGTCCAATCTTATATCTACCCCGGCACTTAGTTCAAAGTCTTACACATAGTAAGAGCAGTGCTAAATGCTTAGTACAGTGCTCTGCACACAGTAAGCGCTCAATAAATATGAATGAATGAACAAATACCTTTTTTTAAAAAAGCAAAAGGGTCTCTACAGCCATTTACCTTTTTCATGGTCACATCTGGAGAGTTTCCAGTATTCTACCAGTCTTGACTATGGGAGGGAGAGTCAAGCAGAGGGATACCCATTCCATTCCTACCTTGGGAAGTGGCTAGTGAGTGGAAGGCAATCTGCTACAAGTCAAAACTCATCTGTGCTGGGCAGCAACAGCACAGGAGAGAGTCCAGGGTGGAGACTCAAGTTGACTGCGCAGAAGAAGGCAATGGTAAACCACTTCTGTATTTTTATCAAGAAAACTCTATGGAACCACTACTAGAACGATTGCAGATGGAGGTGGGGCGATTTGGGAGAGATGTGTCCATGGCGTCACTATGGGTAGGAGATGACTTGACGGCATAAGACAAGACAGCCATTCAGCAGGTCTATAGGGATATTGAAAAATCTGAAAAAATCTGAAAAAAAGAAGACCATGGAGTGATTGGCCTTGCACTGTAATAAGAATCTTGCCTTTAATATTTATTTTCCTCGTGGAGTTTGTGAATGTGCATTCCCATTAGTATTTTATTATGGGCTCTTGGGTGGAGAATTATTTTAATCTATAGGAGGATTTTATAGAAGGCAATTGGGTATCTGTAAGCTTTGATTTTCTAAATCTTCAACTGTTTCCTAGCAAGAACATTGCTTCACCATGTAGGTGTGTGATCTTTCAGTAAGATTGCATTTCAATCTGCGCATCAGGCAGAAACTCCTCACCCTCGGCTTCAAGGCTGTCCATCACCTCGCCCCCTCCTACCTCACCTCCCTTCTCTCCTTCTACAGCCCAGCCCGCACCCTCCGCTCCTCTGCTGCTAATCTCCTCACCGTGCCTCGTTCTCCCCTGTCCCACCGTCAACCCCCGGCCCACGTCATCCCCCTGTCCTGGAATGCCCTCCCTCCCCACATCCGCCAAGCTAGCTCTCTTCCTCCCTTCAAAGCCCTACTGAGAGCTCACCTCCTCCAGGAGGCCTTCCCAGACTGAGCCCCTTCCTTCCTCTCCCCCTCGTCCCCCTCTCCATCCCCCATCTCACCTCCTTCCCTTCCCCACAGCACCTGTATATATGTATATATGTTTGTACGTATTTTTTTACTCTATTTATTTTACTTGTACATATCTATTCTATTTATTTTATTTTGTTAATATGTTTGGTTTTGTTCTCTGTCTTCCCCTTCTAGACTGTGAGCCCACTGTTGGGTAGGGACTGTCTCTATATGTCGCCAATTGTACTTCCCAAGCGCTTAGTACAGTGCTCTGAACACAGTAAGCGCTCAATAAATACGATCGATTGATTGATTGATATTAAGATCTGTTGGAGGATGAAGGAAAGAAGGAAGTATTTGGGACCCTTCAGGAGTAAAGAAGGTGGAAAACTATGAAACTAAAGGACCAGAAACAATAAGAGTGAATGTCAAGGGTAAATATGAATCCCAACTCCTTTATACACTTGTAACTTCTGAGATGATTTTCAGTGGAAATATCAATTTTTCACCCAAATACAACAATCAGTGCCAAACTAGTAGGGTTTTTTTGTGGTATTTGTTAAGGTGCTTACCACTTGTCAAGCACTGTGCAGATTCAAGATAATCAGGTCTTACTTGGGGCTTACAGTCTTCATTCATTCATTCATTCATTCATTCATTCAATAGTATTTATTGAGCACTTACTGTGTGCAGAGTACTGTACTAAGCTCCTGGGAAGTACAAGTCGGCAACATATAGAGACGGTTCCTACCCAACAACAGGCTTACAGTCTAGAAGGGGGAGACAGACAACAAAACAAAAAATGTAGACAGGTGGGAGACTAGGTATTGAATCCCCATTTTTTGGATGAGGGAACTGAGGCACAGAGAAGTGAAGTGTCATACAGCAAGGTCACGCAACCCAAAGTCACACAGCAGACAAATGGCGAAGTCGGGATTAGAACCCAGGTCCTCTGACTCTCCGGCCTGTACCCTTTCCACTAGGCCATGCAGCTTTCTTAGTGCTTGCAAGAAGAGGTCCCTAAGCAGGATTCAGAGGAATGTTTGTGGCCTCCCATTCTACTAGCCTTGCCTTGGGAGCCAGAATTAGCACACCTGCCTGATTGATTAAGTGTTGAGAGCCTTCCCATCTACCAGCTCTCTCCCCTCACTCCCCTTCTGCCCTAGGGATCAACGTGGCAGTTCTCAGAGTCCAGGAATGAGAGAAGCTGTGCAAGCAACCCCAACACTCCTGGCCAGCAACTGTCAATTGCAATTGAGTATATCTCTGGGGCCCTCAGGAGGCATGCATCAACATGAAATTGCAGTCCAAATCCATGTTAGCATGTGCACGAATCGCTTTCAGATTATTAGAAAAAAAAAAAGAGAAAAATAACTAGTTGCAAAACTCTGTTTTGGATTGAAAATGCGTCTTTTTTTATTTGTATTATGAAGAAACACAGAAGCAGTGTGGCATAGTGGATAGAGAATGGGCCTGGGAGTCGGAAAGTCATGGGTTCTAATCCCGGCTCCATCCCTTGTCTGCTGTGTGACTTTGGGTGAGTCACTTCACTTTTCTGTACCTTAGTTAGCTCCTCTATAAAATGGGGATTGAGACTGTGAGCTCCTTGTGGGACAGAGACTATATCCAATCCAATTTGCCTGTATCCACCTAAGTGCTTAATCCAGTGCCTGGTACACAGTTAAGCAGATTCCAGTGAAATTTAGGAAATACACTCTTTTCTGGTGATATGCAAGCAATTTGTTAGAAGAGTCCACATGAATAATTCTTTTCTCTGTCTTTTTTTGTTGTTGTTAAATAAATTGTTGCCTACTTGCTATTTTTAGAAAATGCTCTTGAATTGGAGGAAAGAGGCTGACTGACAAAAGGCAAATACCAAATATTGCATAGGGTTATAGATAATTCACAAGATCTTAGCCATAGGGTTAACAATCTGTTCTGAAGATACAATCATTCACAAAAAGGATTCCCAAGTGATTCAGGATAACTTTGTAGATCAAAGGAAACCAGGCTGAATTTTTTTCTGGGGCAAGATTCACCAATTATTTGCTAGCACAGAGTTAACAGTACACAGTTGTTTACAACAGGAGCTGTGGAATATCACATCTCACTGAAATGGCAGGAGCGCTGAGGGCAACTGACTGTTAATTATCGAAATTGGAATTTGGCCAGAACAATGAGGCAAACACCCCCATTCTTACACAAAGTCCTTTGAGATTTTTTTTAATAACCACAAATGGTCAAGAGTCAGATGTTGGTTTTATAGCTCAGCCATGAGACAACAGCACAGTGCCCTCAGACAGCATGTTGTGGCATTTGCTAAACATTGACTCTAAAGGGAAAAACGTCAGTTCTAGTGAATCACTCATGCCAGCTTTAGCATCCCCAGGGGAATTCCTTGGAGATCTGCTGTGTATTAGCAAGACCCAAATCTACTTGGGGTGAAATGGAACCAAATCACAATCCAGGCTAACCCAGATGCATTTATCATCTCCCAAGGCCAGAATCGAGCAGTATTTTAGCAACAAAAAATCATTTCAGTCCTGTTTTGTTTTAAAGATGGTTATCCAATGCATTTGTGTGTATACATGTTCATTTATGTAAACCTACTAAAGCAAATCATCCATTCCTCCAATCTAGCTCATTGCATGAACTTCTGAACACTATCCAGATGTTACTTATCTACCCTAAGGGAAAAGATGGGAACAATTCTATTTTGGAGATGGGTATGGCTGGAGATGGGAACAATTCTATTTTACAATAAATTACCAAATGAAAATATATTGTTAGTAAATGCACAGTGAGAGCTGGCAGTGACACGATCACCAAGAGAGTACTGAGAAAGGAGAGGTGGTGTTTTGACTGTTTAGCCTGCACAAATGCCAACTTGAAGGTGAATTTAAGCTGATTATTTTCTTAGATTTAGAGAAATTTAGACTCCAGCAAATATATCACTGGGAACGATTACCAGAGAAAATGCACAGATACAGGAAATGCATAAAGATTTCAATAGGGTTGCTAAAGTATATAATAGCAAATGAGTCTGCTTGAGGCATTTAAAGAAAGAATAATCCACTTGTTCTAAATCTTGGGCACTTTGGGGGAATTATCGAGGATAGTTACCAGGGTACAATAAGCCATATGTTCACAGAACAGCATTCAGTTTCTCTGGAGTGCAGACATCAAATCCACTTCTGTGTCCCTCTGTACAATGTAATAAGTTCCCATTTCACTTCTATAGAAAATAACAACTTTAACAAAGCCTCAAATGTACCGTCTTATTCTTTCAGTATCAACAATGAAGGCAGGTTACGTCTTCTAAAGCTTATTGAAAAGTGCGTCAGCAAACACCTCGTAACTAACTACTAAGGGAAACAATTCCCTCTTTTATTTCACTAGAAATTTATCAGATCCTTGAAGGGAATGCACACTGTCTAGCTTTATGGCTATGTGAATTATTTCACAGATCCAAATTCTTGAGTGTGATTGCTAAAGTTCAAGTTAAATATAGCTAGCTTGCTGTATTTATGGCCTGGATGTCTTCATGTTATGCTTTCTGACTATGTGATATCTCTGAAATTCGGTGCCTTATAAGTCTGGGTCTTTATAACTGAGTGCAAATAGTATTAATCACTAAGGACCACTGCAGAGGAGTCTGGTGTTAAAGTAGCTCTCACAGAAGTGCTGAAATAGAAACCTCCTAAGTAAGCGAGAACACATGGGATAATTTGTAATCTGAAAACATCCTCATGGAGCAATGATCATTCTCCCATCATATATTACTCTTATTAACAACATTGAAAGTCCATGTGTTCCTTCAAATGCAGATTTTTATCAAAACTAAGGCCGCCCAATTCTTTCTTCCTGTTATGTCCAGTTGAAGTCAATTCAGTAAGGTAACTCATTAATACCTTCTATGTGCTCAAAGTACAATACAGATTTTCTTCATTTCTTTAATCGTCATTAACAGAAGCATTTACTGAACACCTAATGTGTGTAATGCACTATACTCGTCTCTTCATTCATGCTCACACTGCCACTGAGTTAGGAAGAAGTGTAATCTCATATAGAATAAAGAGTTAAATGATTTGTGTATGGTTCTCCAGCAAACAAACCAGTGATGAGTCTGATCTCCTGGCACTAAATCCAATAATCTGTCCACAAGAATAGATTTCCTACCGAACGTCAGAAGGGCTAAATGTAGAAATGTTAACCTGAGCAGATGTTATAGAAGCAAATCAATATTTCCAATAGGAATGTGGGTAAGCAGATAATTTTCCATAAATCTAAAATTTAATATTTTATATAAAGTGTATCCCCACTACATTCAATAGATATTGTATACAAATTATCACTCCTAATGAGCATGTAGCTTTATATTTACAATTATGCATTAGCTTGCATCAAAGAAGCCCTATACACACAGTAAAGATTTTCATCAGTAGCACTGGAGCTAAAAGGTGATATTGAATTAGCCTCTTCACATCCAACAATTACTCTTCCCACCTTCAAAGCCTTATTGAAGGCATATCTCTTCCAAGAGGCCTTCCCCGACTAAGCCCTCCTTTCCTCTTCTCCCACTCCCTTCTGCAGTTTCCCTGACTTGTTCCCTTTATTCATCCCCCCTCCCAGCCCCACAGCACTTATGTACATCTCTTTAATTTTATTTATTTATATAAATATCTGTATCCCCCTCTAGATTGTAAGATCATTGTGGGCAGGGAATGCGTCTGTTACATTGTTATATTATACTCTCCCCAGCACTTAGCACAGAGCTCTGCATACAGTAAGCACTCAATAAATACGATTGACTGACTGACGGACTGACTGACTGGCTTTTTAGGCAACATCTTGCCCAGTGAAATGATGATAAAGAAATAAAAAACTGAGTCAAAGAGGCCAGCAAGTTTTTTGGAAGACTGACAGACCAGGATGTACAGCTAACATGCTATTTAGTCTCAGATGTATCTAAAGATCTTCAAAATTAAGTGGTGCTAAACCTTTTGGATGGAATGTAGTCCGTCTACTATGCTGTAATGCCAGCATACTCACTGTACCTTGATCTCGTCTATCTCACTGCCAACCTCTCGCCCACATCTGCCTCTGGAATGGAATGCCCATAATAGTATGTACATATCTTTAAATTATATATTATAAATTTCTTATTCATATTAATGTCTGTCTCCCCTTCTAGACAGTAAGCTCATTATGGCCGGGAACATGTCTGCTTATTCTGCTGCACTGTCCTCTCCAAAGCGCTTGGTACAGTACTCTGCACATAGTAAGTGCCCAATAAATACCACTGACTGATTGATAGGAGTAGTAGTAGTAGTAATAGCAGCAGCAGCGAGAGTAGAAATAATAGTAGAAGTAGTAGTAGCAGCATTTGTAGAGTATCCATGGTACAAGGCACTGTACAAGGTGCTTGTGAAATATGGAATCAAAGTGACACTTCCTTCCTACAGGGAATTTACACTCTTATGGGGAAGATAAATATAAAAATATTTACAAATAGAACTTCAACTGACAGAATATGAGAGGGGAATTCATAATGGAAGGCAAAGGACACCCAGGTAACTACTAAGTGGTGAACTGACATGGGGCTTACATAAACTGGGAAGCGAGAACAAATATAAAACACTAAAAACCAATTTCAGATTATGAGGCATAATCATGGACTGTTGGGAAGCATCGGCGCCAGACTGAACAGTCTGGAAAGAGGTGGTTTGTTTTAAGTAGAGACTTCAGAAAGATTGTAAGAAGAAGGATATAAACCAATTCTAGATGCTGCAAATAGAAAATTCAGAATTCAGCTAAGGACAGTCTATAAATGTGCAAAGTATGGCACAGACTACTGGAAATGCATCTATCCTTTCAGCCACACCTACGCAGTTGGATGAAGTGTTCGTAGTCAAACAAGGACAACTATGTATGCATATATATGTATCTATATACATGTTATATATATGCATATATATGTATATACATAGTGCAAATGTATATATATTCATTCATTCAATCAATCAATCATATTTAATGAGCACTTACTGTGTGCAAAGCACTGTACTAAGCACTTGGGAGAGTACAATATAACATCAGACACGCATCCCCTGCCCACAACAAACTCACATGTAGTATGGAGAAATTATAACCAAGGTTCTACGGTTCAAAACAATTGTCTTCAAAACATTCATAAACGCATATTTAAAGTGGAAAATTTCTTACCTTCATTTTTACTCAAACCAAATAGGTATTGGTCTGGAAATTGGTCTGAATGTCAGATGCTATCTGAGTGCTCTCCTCATCCTTTTACCAGTCTACCTAGATTATGGGGACTGCTGTAAATCTCCCAAAGGAGGCAACAAGATGAAGGAGGGTATTAGCATTTGGGCTTAGTGGCAGATGGCTCCAAAATTTTGGTAGTATTGGTATCAACTTTCCATTTTGAGAGAGGTGGATGAAAAAGGGGCAGGGAATTTTGGAAGAATTGTCCCGTGGTTTATTTCCCATTTCCAAATTCTCATCCGAACAGCATCATGATGATCCAGGCACTTGCCATATACAAGTTGGACTGTTGCATCAGCCTCTTCACTCATCTCCCTGCCTCAATCAATCAATTGAGCAATCGTATGCATTGAACACTTACTATGTACAGAGCACTGCACTGTTTGGGAAAATGAAACAGAGTTGGTAGACACTTTCCCAGTAAAATGAGCTTACAGTTTAGAAGGGGGAGACAGGAATTAATAGAACTAATTTATAATTTATAGATATGTAGATAAGTGCTGTGGGGCCAAGGGTGGGGCAAATACCAAATGCCCAAAGGTCACAGATGCACAGGTGCATAGAATTTGCAGAAGGGAGAGGGAGCCAGGGGAAAAGAGGACTTAATTGGGGAAGGTGTAAACTTAAGAAGGCTTTGAAGGTGGGGAGAGCAGTGGTCTGACATATATGAGGAGGTAGGGTGTTCCAGGCCAGAGGAAGGTTATGGGTGAGTGGAGAACTTCTGCTTAATGTGGAGTGCAATAGGCAACCACTGGAGGGTTTTGAGGAGTGGGGATATTTATGAAGAACATAGTTTTAGAAAAATGATCTGGGCCCCAGAATAAAGTATGGATCAGATATGGGAGAGATTGGAGATGGGTTTTAAAGCATTGGCTTTAAAGCATTCAATTACTTTGCCTCCTTCTAACTTTCATCCCTGATTTCCTACTACAAGCCAGCATCCTCGCTTCACTCCCCTAATGCCAATCTACTCACTAGAGTTGGCCGACAAGGCCATGAGAAGTTTACAGCCTGGATGGGGGAAGAAGATATTAAAATAAATTAGTTCAGGGCAATGACAGTAAATATTGTAAAGTATTTATTTATATCAATGCCTATCTCCCCTAGACTGTGAGCTTACTGTGGACAGACAATGTGTCTGCCGTCTATTTTGTATTGTGCTCTCCCAAGCACTTAGTACAGTGCTGTATACATAGTAAGAGCTCAATCAATCACATTTATTGAGTGCTTACTGTGTGCAGAGCACTGTACTAAATGCTTGGGAAAGTACAACAGTTAACAGACATGTTCCCTGTCCACAACTAGCTTACAGTCTAGAGGGAGGGGAGACAGATACCAATACAAAGAAATAAATTACAGATATGTACATAAGTGCACTGGGGCTGGGAGGGAAGCAGCGTGGCTCAGTGGAAAGAGCCTGGGCTTTGGAGTCAGAGGTCAGGGGTTCAAATCCCAGCTCTGCCACTTGTCAGCTGGGTGACTTTGGGCAAGTCACTTCACTTCTCTGGGCCTCAGTTCCCTCATCTGTAAAATGGAGATTAAGTCTGTGAGCTCCCCGTGGGACAACCTGATCACCTTGTAACCTCCCCAGTGCTTAGAACAGTGCTTTGCACATAGTAAGCGCTTAATAAATGCCACTAAAAAAAAAAACAACAAAGGGAGCAAGTCAGGGTGATGCAGAAGGAAGCTTATTCATTCATTCATTCAACTGTATTTATTAAGCGCTTACTATGTGCAGAGCACTGTACTAAGTGCTTGGAAAGTACAATTCAGCAACAGAGACAATCCTTACTCAGCAATGGGCTCACAGTCTAGAAGGGGGGAGAAAGACAACAAAACAAAACAAGTAGACAGGCATCAATATAAATAAATAGAATTATAGGTATATACATATCATAAATGAAATGAATAGAATAATAAATATGTACATATATACAGAAGTGCTGTGGGTGGGGAGGGCAGTAGAGCAGAGGGAGGGAGTTGGGGTGATGGGGAGGGGAGGAGGAGCAGAGGAAAAGGGGGGCTGAGTCTGGAAAGGGCTCCTGGAGGAGGTGAGCTTTCAGTAAGGCTTTGAAGAGGGAAGTGTGCTAGTTTGGCGGATGTGAGGAGGGAGGGCATTTCAGGCCAGAAGTAGGATGTGGGCCAGGGGTCGATGGCGGGACAGGTGAGAATGAGGGACAGTGAGGAGGTTAGCGGCAGAGGAGTGGAGTTTGCAGGCTGGGCTGTAGAAGGAGAGAAGGGAGATGAGGTAGGAGGGGATGAGGTGATGGGGAGCTTTGGAGCCAATAGTGAGGAGTTAAGTGGGAGAAGAGGAAATGGGCAGCCTAGTCTAGGAAGGTCTCTTGGAGGAGATGAGCATTCAATAAATCTTTGAAGATGGAGAAGAGTAATCATCTGTCAGATTTGAAGAGGAGGGCATTCCAGGTCAGAGGCAGGACTTGAGCCAGGGGTCAGTGGTGAGACAGATGAAACTGAAGCACAGTGTAAAGGTTAGCACTAGAGGAGCAAAGTGTGAAGGCTGGGTTGTAGAAGGAGAGAAGCGAGGTGAGGTAGGAGGGGGCAAGGTAATGGAGTGTTTTAAAAGCCAATGGTGAGGAGTTTTTGATGTGGATGTGGATGGGCAATCACTGGAGTTTCTTGAGGACTTGGGTGACATGTCCTGAACGTTTTTGTAGAAAAATGATCTGGGCTTCAGAGTGAAGTATGTATGGACTGCAGTGGAGAGAGACAGGAAACTGGGAGGTCAGCAAGGAGGCTGATGCAGTAATCCAGAAGGGATAGGATGAGCAATTGTATTGACATGGTAGCAGTTTGGGTGGACAGGAAAGGGTGGATTTTAGTGAAGTGAAGGTGGGACTGACAGGATTTGGCAAGTAGGAGATCATTGGTGACCTTTGAGAGGGAGGTTTCTGTGGAGGGATAGAAGCCAGATTGGAGGGGGTCAAAGAGGGAATTGGAGGAGAGGAATTTGAGACAGTGGGTGTAGACAACTCAATCAAGGAGTTTGGAGAGGAATGGTAGGAGGGAAATGGGGTGATAACTGGAGGGAGCCATGGGATCAAGGGAGGGTTTTTTTAAGATAGGGGAGACATGGGCCTGTTGGAAAACAGTGGCGAAGGAACCACTGGAGAGTGAACAGTTATAAATGGCTGTTAGGGAGGGAAGAAGGGAGAGGGTGAGAGTTTTGTAAACGTCCGAAGGAATGGTGTCGGATGTGCAGGTGGAGGGGGTGGCTTTTGAGAGGAAGCAGGAGCTCTCCTCTAGAGATACTACTGGGAAGGATGGGAGAGTTGAAGAGTGGGCCAGAAGGGGGAGGGCCCAACTCAGTGGTATTGTAGTTTTCTGCTCAGTACAAGGTTCTTGCACAGTAAGGGCTCAGTAAATTCCATTAATTGATAGATAATGGGAGAGTTCAGGCTTCAGAGAGCTAGTAGGCAAAAAAAGCCACTATTTTGGAACTTTTTGCCCCTGATTTGAAACTCTCAGGTCTTAAGAGACCTGAGATGAGCAAAGCTTTGAGTGCAGCTCAAAAACCTGTGGGGGCCATTGCCCACATGGAATGGGCACCTTTCCTGAAGCAGATTTTCCCCACAACGTTTGATTGGTGCCAAGGACTTTCCTCATTCATATTTGGATACAAAAATGACAATTTTCTACCAAGAAATCCTTCCCCAAAATTCACCTTGCCCCATGGGCAGTGGGTTTACACTGAATTACAAAAATATAAACCATCCATTTGTTATAATTTACAAAACCTAAGGCATAAAGCACATTCCAGGGAATGGCAAATTTTTGCATCCTTAAAATAGTTTGTCTATTCAGTTAAATCAGACCCTTGAAATTCATTTTTTTCATCAGTTGTGTTTTGCTATTTAACTCTGACCTTTCTTTTCATATGACAAAACCGGACGGGTCAGGTTTTTTTTTTCTGTACATTGCCCAGACTTGATGCCAGTGGCGGAGAGAATGGGCTGAATCTACTATCCTTCCAGGAAGGGCTTTGAGGTAAAAAGATTCCATGTACATTCTGTGGCCTCTTAAAAGAAAGGAAAAGGATGGCATTCTCCACTCCCCAGCCAGAGGCCTTGGCACCCTTCCTTATGATTTTCGTCCCCTCAAGACACCCCCGTGCCCAGCTGGGGTGAGGTCGAATTGAAATCTCACAAGGGCAATTTACCTTGCAGATAATAATAATAATAATAATAATAATAATAATAATAATAATAATGGTATTTGGTAAGTGCTTACTATATGCCAAGCACTGTTCAAAGCA
Source organism: Tachyglossus aculeatus (assembly GCF_015852505.1). Lineage (NCBI taxonomy): Eukaryota > Metazoa > Chordata > Mammalia > Monotremata > Tachyglossidae > Tachyglossus > Tachyglossus aculeatus. Next base: position 47,143,354 of record NC_052070.1, on the reverse strand, counting down.
CTGAGGAATTCATTCATTCAATCTTATTTGAACGCTTACTGTGTGCAGAGCACTGTACTAAGCGCTTGGAAAGTACAATTCGGCAACAGATAGAGAGGGTCCCTACCCAACAACGGGCTCACAATCTAGAAGGGGGAGACAGACAATGAAACAAAACCAGTAGACGGCCTCAATAGCATGGTAGATACAAGGTAATCAGGTTGTCCGACGTGGGGCTCACAGCCTCAATCCCCATTTCACAGATGAGGTAACAGGCACAGAGAAGTGAAGTGCCCTTTGTTGGGTAGAGACCGTCTCTGTATGTTGCTGACTTGTACTTCCCAAGTGCTTAGGACAGTGCTCTGCACACAGTAAGTGCTCAATAAATATGATTGAATGAATGAATGACTTGCCCAAAGTCACTCAGCAGACAAGTGGCGGAGGCGGCATTAGAACCCACGACCTCTGGGTCCACTAAGCCACGCTGCCCACCCCCGAAGGACTCATCTCCCACAAACTAAATTTTGGAATTTGGGTTTGGGGATTTGGAAGACTGAGGGAAAGGTTTAGGCTGAGGTGGTGAGAGAGAGGGAAAGGGGGAAGATTCAGGGGACCGTTTGTTAAACTTTAAAGCAGGAAGGCCCCTTTCTTGGATCTTTCGGTGGCCCTCGTTTCATCTAGGGGGGGAAGTATTGGGGGTCCCAGGCCAGGGTCAGGCTAAGGATTGTGGCGGGGGGTGAGGGAGAGGGGAAGGGTGAGGGTGAGGGAGTCTTCTATCAATCAATCAATCGTATTTATTGAGCACTTACTGTGTGCAGAGCACTGTACTAAGCGCTTGGGAAGTACAAGTCAGCAACACATAGAGACAGTCACTACCCAACAGCGGGCTCACAGTCTAGAAGGGGGAGACAGAGAACAAAACCAAACATACTAACAAAATAAAATAAATAGAATAGATATGTACAAGTAAGATAACTAAATATATAGAGCAATAAATATGTACAAACATATATACATATATGCCCCTCTCCATCCCCCATCTTACCTCCTTCCCTTCCCCACAGCACCTGTATATATGTATATATGTTTGTACATATTTATTACTCTATTTATTTATTTATTTTACTTGTACATATCTATTCTATTTATTTTATTTTGTTAGTATGTTTGGTTTTTTTTTTTCCTCTGTCTCCCCCTTTTAGACTGCGAGCCCAATATTGGGTAGGGACTGTCTCTATATGTTGCCAATTTGTACTTCCCAAGCGCTTAGTACAGTGCTCTGCGCATAGTAAGCGCTCAATAAATATGATTGATATATACAGGTGCTGTGGGGAAGGGAAGGAGGCTCTAGAGTGTGAGTCCACTGTTGGGTAGGGACTGTCTCTATATGTTGCCAACTTGTACTTCCCAAGCGCTTAGTACAGTGCTCTGCACACAGTCAGCGCTCAATAAATACGATGATTGATTGATTGGAGAGAGAAAACACATTCCCTTCACCTCTCTTTCTGGGGAGGTGTTGGTGTGGGTGGTAACAGGCCGGCAGCTCGGCCCCTCTCCCATCCCTTGACGCCCTGACTAAAAACTCCCTCTGAGGCAGTCACCCAAACACACTCCTCATTTTTCCTCTCTCTCTCTCTCTCTCTCCCCTTTTTTTTTAAAAAAAAAAAAATCACTTTATTCCCTTCCACCATTGGCTGAGCCTCCTTTTGGGTCATGGGCCTGGGGCTGGGCCAATGCAGAGGCTCGATATTGGGAGGTGGGCAGGTCCTGGAGCAGTTAGTGGGTGATGATTTTGTGCAGCAGCAGCAGCAGCAGCACCACCACCAGCACTAGCAAGGCGGTTGTTCTGCTCTTACTCACACAGACACACACATATTCACTCTCTCTCTCTCTCCCTCTCTCTCTCTTTCACACGCCCGCACAGAGACACCCTCACTGGTTCCTCAGTCCCCACCTCCTTCTCCCCCCTCCTCTCCCTCTCTCCTTCCACATTGTTTCTGCCTTTTTTTCCCCCCTCTTGGTTATAAAAAAAAACTCATCTTCATCATCAGGGAAGCCCCCTTCCCAGGAAAAACAAAACATAACATGCCGTTGGACTCCTGCTTCTGAAGGATTTGACGCCAAGAGAAGAAGGGATTCTTGTTTAAAATCTCATTAAAGATCAAGGGGAAGGGAAATACCCCTCGCCTTCCGCCATCCTCTCCTTTCCCTTCCAGCATACCAGTTCCCTTCCCCCTCTAATTCCTGGCCTGAACTCCACATTCACACACCACCTTCCCTCTCCCCCTTTTCTCCCTCTTCTTCCACTTCCAGAGGCAGCTGGGCCACAAACAAATCCCCATTGATGGTGTAGAACATTAGGGAAAGGTAAGTCTCTAACTTGCCTTACTCTTTTTTTTCCACCCCTTTTTCCTGAGTGACTGGAGGTTTGGAGGATGGGGAGCAGTTTGTGGGTGGGGGTACAGAGGGGTGTCTGTTGTGAATCACTTATGCCATGTAAACCAGAGAGGAAGAGAGGTTGGTGAAAAAGGTGGAAGATAATAGCGACCTGTGATTGTCGGGGTGAATTGTTGAGAATTGGAAAAGGGGAGCTGGAGCAGGAGAAAAAGAGGTCAGGGACATTATTTGGTTTCCTCAGAGGAAGGTAACTGTCCAACTTGCCTCCTGTTCCCTGCTCTTCCTTTGCTTCTGTTCTGTGTGGGGGTGATTTCTTTTATATCACTAAATCACCGTGACTTGTAGGAAGAAGGGAACTGTAGATTCAACCTGTGAGCGTTTGGAATGAAAGCGAGGGCTGGTAAGGGTAGTTGTGGGGAGGAACTAGGGAATCATCTTCACATTGGGGGGAAGCTTCTCCCTTTGTACTGTGTTTAAAATCATTTGTGTCGTGGGAATATGCCCCAAATTTCAAAATTTTTTAAAAAATCCATTTCATCTGAATGAAAACCTCATTATCCTCTTTTAGTTCTGTGGGTTTGGCCGGGGTGGCTCCCATTTTTTTTTAAAGGATATGGAAATCAGATAAGTACTTCCCCCCAGAATGGGGTGGGGAGAGACAACATTGCAGGTTTCATTTCCGAAATTGGTTTAAGAAGTTGCTGAGAGGAAAGCTAAATGATTCATTGTGGAATTCTTCCTCTGTCTCTCCTTTTTTTAAAAGAACTTGCAGTTTTTTGGGTTACAGACTTCTCACATTGAGAGGAGCAAAATAAGTGTCCTTTGGAGACTAGGTGATTTAAGCATTTCAGTATGTGCTGCTATTTTAGGGTACATTTTGCAAAGTACCTTTGGAAGAAGCCTGCAATAACTTGATTCAAAACATTATTATTTTAATGCAAAAATGAGATACCCGTTGATGAAAGAGGAAGCTTGTTAGCAAATAAACATCTTTATTGATACTCAGATTATTGTGCAGTGTGTTTAGATTTACCATAGTTAAAATAATTGCTTTGTATTTGAAAAACGATCTTTTTTTGTTATGTGTATGCTGGTTCCTTTAATCTCAGGTTGTTAAGAGGGGGAGGGAAGGCAAATGGATCTCTGCGATAATAAAAACATCCTTTGGGTAAATATTGCCTTCCTTGGATCTTCTCCTTGAGTCGAAACACTGTAAATTAAGAATTTTTTTTTATTTTAATGGCACAAACAGGGTGGAATACTGGCTTGCAGATCTCCTTGTTGTTGTGAGTTGAGGTCGGAAGAAAGAGAGGCAGACACACACACACACCCGCCCCCCACCCCCACCCCCCAGGCTGAGAGCTCATTGTTCCTTGGTACACTCTCTCAGCCTCTCCTCCCTTCCCTTCCTCTCCCATTTTTGGGACTCGGTTTACATAGCCAAATAGTTCTTTTGGGGGGAGGGGGGAAGGGGGGGAAAGGCGGAGAAAAGGGGGAGGAAAAGATCAGGGAAGGGAAGGGTGCATTTTTTCCCGAGACAGTCTCTTCCACCCATCTCGTATTTAGCTTTTTTGTCCAACCTTGCAAAAAAAGCGAAAGAGTCAATCAGAAACTAAAGGTTACACAAAAAAAATCCAGCCTTCCCTCTTTCCCCACCCCCTACCGCTTCCTCCTCCTTCCCTTCGCAGCTCTGGTTTCTGCCACTGTTATTTCTTTTTGTGTTTGAAGACAGGATCATGCACTTCATGGGGTGGGCTCACACTATTGCTTTTCGCTGCTTGCCTCTCCCACCGCTCCTGTCCCTGATTTTCGTGGGGACAGTGGTCTGTCTTTCACCCGACGTCGGCTGCAGGGAATGTGATCAGTTTTATTTTGGGAGGGCAGGAGGGAATCTCTTGATCAAACGTTTGGGAGAGCACATCCTGCAAAGAACCCAGAGTTCGTGTTTGTTGAGGCATAGCAGGGGTGTGTGTGAAGGGATTGGGAGTTAATGGGTGGTTGGATGGGAATGCAGAGTCCCCCTTTAGCTTCTAAATCATCATCATCATCATCAATCATATTTATTGAGCGCTTACTATGTGCAGAGCACTGTACTAAGCGCTTGGGAAGTACAAATTGGCAACACATTTCCAACTTTGATGGTGAGCTTTTTTTAAAAAAAAGCAGACGGTCTTTGGAAGGAATACTCTGAACCTGCTTTTGGGGCATGGGTATAGAGGGAGAGTATTTGGGGGTCTGATCTTGGATTGGGACGGAGTTTAGAGGGGGCATCTCGGGGTTAGGACTGGTTCAGTCCAGAGATGAAGAACTGGTTAAATGCGTGGTGACTCAATAGCTCCTTCTGCTTGTTTGTGAGGCCTTTAAGTGGCAGGGCCAGTAGCCTGGGAAGGGGAGGAATGTGTGGGTCTTAATGGTTTCTAATGAATGCATTTGTACTTGCACGTCTGCCAGTGCAACATGGATATGCTATCCACATAAGCACTGCAACTGCAGCATTACTGTTTTACTACATTATTGGCTGGGCGATAACACATCAGAGTTTATGGTTCTGCTCCCTGAAGAACTGTGCAGACACCACGACTCCCTAAGTACTGCTTTGAATTGATATTTTCCCACCTTATAACATAAAGAGTAGAGTATCTTAATAATGAAACAAAGTATGGGACTCGTTAGATAAGTCCTGAATGTTGGAAACAGTGAATAGAATGGAAATCTTTTTAAACTAATATCCCTTTGTACATTTTTGGATGCCCAGTTATGTTCTCGTTGAGGTTCACAGGGTTCTCTAGCGAAGAATCGATTGAGTTTTGCCCAGGGGTGTGCTAGTTGGAGTTGGAAGGACAAAGCTCAGTAAAAAGAAATGGTGGTCCTCTGGGTGGACTGGCTTGGAGCTTCGTGTGTAGGAAAAATGACTCCAGTGGGAGGGTGAGAATATATGAAATGAGTTTACTGTTACTAGGGGGACAACCATTCTTGTGACAGAGTAGGGGGCTGAACAGCCCAAAGTTGGTGGAGTGGGGTGGTACTGGTGTATGTGGAACTGAATGGGACATCCACATTGACCCTCCTGGTCTATGATCTTGTGACCCAAAATACAGATTCTGGATCAAAAAATTGAAATGACAAGATGTATTACTTGTTAAAAGTCCTGTGAGATATTGTTAGCTATGTGACACAAGCAGACCCTTTCATTGTGTCTCTTGGTGGATGGAGCTTTCTGGCATAATGGGTGAGTTGAGGGGATAAAAGGAACAGACCAAGATAATAAACCTTTCATTTAAAAGCCTGGCTGTTAGAGAATTTTATTTAGACATTTGGTTCTTTTTGAATCAAAACTTCAATATGTGGAACATAGTTGAACAAATCAAAGGCCCAAGGTTGCATAGCATTTTTCAACAAAAGGAAATGGAGTAAACCTGATTCTGTATTTTTCATCCACAGGGAATACTGCTTGGTAGTTTCAGTCCAAAATTTGTTATCTTTTTATGGGTCATAAATATTCATTAAATGGCAAAGAAATTGAAGTTTAAATGGAAAAAGACAATGCCCCTAGTAGAAGGTAGGGGAAATCATTAAATAAAATATCACCTGTTTAGTTTTTAGGGTCATTCAGTAGCTATCAAGTCTTGAAGATTTACCCAAAAAAGTGCCACTGTAATCTATAACCAGTGGGCCGTTTCAGAATATTTTAGTATTTACCTTGGACAAGATGCAGCACTTATTTAACATTTATTGACGATCGATATGCTAGGTATTGCACAACACATGGAATTTTACTCCCTTATAAGAATAACTTCGTGTATTGAATAAGATTTGGCAACCCAAGTTGCTATTTTTAAAGTTAGTTTGGAATCTCTAACAGTGATTGAATCCCGATAATTGAAAAAAATGCTTAAGTAATTAAATAAATGACATACTAGTTTTGGAGGGGGAGGCACAATAATCTCTCCTCTAACTACTTTTGTTAGTTTCTTTTTCAGTTGACTTTAAAGATTAAGATAGTAGAAAGTTCAGGTGACTTGAGTCATTAATGTAACCTAGGTATGAACTTCATAAAAAAAATCCCACCCTGAAACAACACACCATTATTTTGCATAGTAAATACCCAGTGGCACTCTGTCCCAGTTAATCATAAGGTTTTTCTGTTGACTAGGACTGTCTTTTGAATCAAATTTAGCGTGTTATGTAGTTTCCTGATTAGTATTCTTGACCATATTTTCATAGCACCATTAAATATTATTTCAGTGAGTCAGTTAAAAGTAAACCAGATCCAAGGCAATGAAACTATTTAGAAGAAGTATAAAAAGAAATGTTTAAGGAAGTGTTCAGAAAAGTTGTTAAAGATTTTGGAATGCTGTTTTAATTGGTCTTTGATTTTGACACAAATATAGCGTTTTAGCAGGCCTTAACCATGCTTTGAAATGCACACTGGACTGAACTGTTTCTGCATAAATTTAACCTCCAGAAAGAGTTAATACATTCCATGACTTGGCAAAATTATATTAGGAGCCAAGTAATGTAATACTGATGCAGCAGGTATAAGCAATTACCTTTTTACCGGGTATTACAGAGGACTCTGATTTGTTTACTTTTTATAAAATAAATTCGAATCCCCCGTGAGCAAAGTGCGTCTTTAGCATAGATCTTAAAGGCCGTGTTTCTTGATGGAATTACTCCCAGTATAAATGCATAATAGCTGGGCATGATAAATTGTAAAGATCGGCTTCTAAATCCGAAAGAACACTTGGATTGTGAGGAGGCCCCCAGCATATTTGCTTTAGGATCTTAGGGTAAGTTTCCACATCAAACAAGAATAGCCATGGGGAACGCCCTTTCTAACTATAAATTGGTTTTACACATGACTTGGAGTACTTAAACCTTTAGGATGAAAGGATGGCTGTCCGGTTCTCCATTAACCCATACCTTATCATGTTTTTTCCCCCCCCTTCTAATGTTTTATTTTTACTTTTTTCCATTGTGTGTCTTTTGTTTACTTCTTTTTGACAGTTTATTCCATGTACCAGTTAATCTTGCTCTAAGAAACTCTTATTAAAATCTTTCGGTAATTTGATTTTCTCTGGATTATGGTCCTCTCCCTGCCTTCATATCTTTGGACGCATCTGTCCCTTACTTTCTTTTGCAATTATGTGTAACAGTGAGGACCTTTGTTTTCCATAGTGAATGTTTACTGTCCCCTGGACTTGTACACAACTTACACTGATATGAAATTTCCCACACATATCAAAGACATGTGACACGTAACATTCAGACCTTTTCTAACCTTTCAGAATAACCAGAGGGCCTTGTTAGCTGTTTCTCTATTTAATGTCTATACCCTCCTCTAGACCGTCAGCTCATTGTTGGCAGGGAACATGTCTTCCAACTGTGTTGTAATAATACCAATAATAATTGTGGTATTTGTTAAGTGCTTACTGTGTGTCAGGCAATGTACTAAGCTCTGGGGTGGATACAAGCAAATTGGGTTGGACACAACTGTATTCTCCAAACACTTCGTACAGTCCTTGGCACACAGTAAGTGCATAATAAAAGCCATTTACTGATTGAGTCATTGCCACAGGATCTGCTTTTCTTTTTTATCAAATTGCAGGTAGTTTTTTTCAGTAGCTCTTTGGTAATCTCTTTTAGGGAGCTAATATCACTTTTAAAGTTATATTTGATATTTTTAAAATCTAGTGTTGTGTTTTAAAATAAAATGTATCCTATAGTACAAATAAGACTCATTCTCCCTTGATTTTAGCCTATTATGGAGTGTATGAGCACTAAAGGGTATGTTTCCTTTACATGGCTTTTCGATTTCTAATTGCCTCCTATTTTCTTAAATGATGCTGCTTAAGTAATTTGCCTTTTTGAATCACTCTGACATTTGAATTGGGTTTTTTCCCCAGGATCCTAATGCTTTTTTTTTGATCAGACATTATTATTACGTTATTGCGTCTTTATTCTTCCAAATCATTGAGGTACAAAATAAGCAGAATTCATTCTAATGCAGTTGTTTGTAGAACTTCACTAGACATAGCAACTACAAATCTTGTTTTGGATCAGAGTTCCTTCTTTGAAACCCAATTCCTTCTCAAATCAGCTACTATAGTGGTTGTATTCATGGACCCAGTAAATTTTGTTTTCTTGTGATCCTTTATTAAAATATTTTTTAAAATATAGAAAAAATTTTGATTTCACTTATAGACAGATAATTAGTTGGGCACTATTTCAGCTTTTGTACAGCTTTTGTACTTTGCGAAGACTCTCAGATCATAATTTTGGAGATTTTGCTCCCAATTTGTTTGTGAAGAGCTTTTCTGTTGTCATTATTTTAACAAATAACATTTATAGCTCTGCCAGATCTTTGGAATGTCCTGTTTAAAATATTAATGTTTGATGAACTTTAAAAGTATTATCTATATCTTTATCACTGACCTGTCATTAATTATTTCCATAGTTCTTGTTAACCATAGAATTTCTGGATGTCCCGTGGATATCCCTCGTCAACCAAACTTTACATTTCTAATCCTGAGTTATCTTTCCCCCAAAGTTCTCGGCACTTTTCAACTTTCCAATCACTGTCCTTGTGGCTCCCCAGGCTAGCAACTTTGGAAGAAACTTCAGTACTTGCTTTTCCTTTGCCTCTCGCAGCCAGTGTATATTCAAGTGCTGCCAATTCTTCCTCGTAATGTTGTTTCTTAGATCTGCCTTTTCCTCTCCAGTGCCACAATATTAGTCCAGGCTATACTCTGTTGCCTTTGAACTATTAAAGGAGGATTTTACTAGCCTCCCTGCCTCCAACCTCTTTTGTTTTGTTCTACACATACCATAAAGAATCCAGTTCCTCAAACATTTAGATCGTTTTAATCATCATTATCATCAATGACATTTATTGATCACTTACTATGTGCAGAGGAGCAGTGTGGCCTAGTGGATAGAGCCCAGGCCTGGGTTCTGATCCTGGATCTTCCACTTATCTGCTGTGTAATCTTGAATAAGACACTTCACTTCTCTGTGCATTGGTTACCTCATCTGTAAAGTGGGGATTAAGACTGCGAGCCTCATGTGGGACAGGGACTGTGTCCAATGTGATTTGCTTGTATCCACCCCAGTGCTTAGTACACTGTCTGGCATGTAGTAAGCACCTAACAAATACCCAAATTATTATTATGTGCACTGTACTAAGTGCTTGGGAGAGTACAAAACAAAAGAGTTGGCAGGCATATTCTCTGCCCACAGTGAATTTACAGTCGAGATGGGGAGACATTAATATAAATTCCTGCACTTCCTGCTCCATCCCAGGCTTGTTCATGCTCATTGCTGCAGTCAAACTTCCTTGATATCCCCTCACATAATTTCTAATTGCCTGACTCTGTATTCCCCCAAGTGCAATCAATCGATCAATGGCATTTATTGAGTGCTTACTGTGTGCAGAATTCTGCACTAAGTGCTTGGGAGAGTACAGTTCAATCCGTCAATTGTATTTATTGAGTGCTTACTCTGTGCAGAGCACTTTAGTGAGTGCGTGGGAGAGTACAGTACAGCAGAATTGGTAAACATGTTCCCCATCCATAAGGAGCTTGCAGATGGAAAGGGGGAGAGATGTAAAATAAATTGCTCCAGCATTTCCATGCCACCCAACTACTTAGGTAACACTTCATGTAACATGTATAATATCCTTAAATTTTGTTTCTTCCTCTTGCAATTTATTTCGGTGTCTAGCAGCCCTAACAGATTATCAACTCCTTGAGGGCAGGAGTCCCATCTGCAAATTCTGTTGTTCTCTCCCAGCACTTACTGAAGTGCTCTGCACACCTAAGGAGCTCAGTAAATTCTGCCGATTGGCAAATCTCTCCCTGTACCTCTAAGTCATCACATTTATCCAATTTCCCATCTCTGCCAAATCCATAGCCCTGCTTTCTTTGAAACCCTACCTCCAGAGCACTTATTCTCTGTCTTTTCCCTTATCTGTGTTTTATTTTAATGTCTACCTACCCCTCTAGACTGTGAGTTCGTTCCTTGTGGCCAGAGATCTTGTCTTCCAACTATTATATTGTACTCTCCCAAATGCTTCTATAGTGTCATGCATACAGTAAGCCTGTAATATTTATAATTGATTTCATTCAAAGCTCTGATTAGTTTTCTTCCTTAAACATATCCTGCCTCTTTCTGCCAAACCTTCAGGTGATCAACTCAGCCCAATAACATCCCCTTTTCCCAACAACATCTTTCATTCATTCTTCTTATCCCCCAGGTTACCTACCCCTTGTGTGATCTCTGTTCTGATGCACTTCGGTTGTATATACTGGAGTCTGTTTGATTGAAACTCTACTTTTTTGGTAAATGCTTGGGGCAGAGGTCAAACTCCTTTCTGAAATGTCTCGATCCAGTCTTAATGACGCAACCATGTCCTGGTCCTCTAATTAAAGGCAATTGGAAAATATGAAAATTTGTCCTGCCAGCCTCCTGATAGGATTAAGAGATCATCAGATTGACACTTGCTGCCCAGGTGTGCTGAAGCTCTATTTTGCTTCCCCTCACCTACTGTCACCTACCTAAACTGTGAGGATTTCCAAGATATTCCCAGATGTGACAGGATGCCAGGTTTAGGGCTTGGAATATCAACGCTCAAGATGATGCCCAGCGTCTGACACATCTGCCGACATCAGAGTTGCCTAGGTGGGGTCTTGGGGTGAGATTTATTTATGGCTTCAGAACATTTACACAGTATGTACAGTGTTTTTCTTCAAAATGTTAGAAAAATCATCTCATAAGTGTGGGTTGACATGGTCAGAGGATGCTCAACAAATGTGGAAAGCAGTACGCACTGGAAAACAATCTATTCCATGTGTATTAGCTATGTGTCTGTGTTGCTAGGAGATTTACCTAAAGGAACACTGCACTCTATTCTGTTTACATTCCGAAGTTTGGGAGTCCTTGGTTCCTCACTTCTGACTTGGAGATCGAAAAATTAGTGGGATGGTTTACTTTTGAAAATGATGTTTTTGCAGTGAAATAAATCAGAATTTATTTCAGCTTTTCATTTTTAAGCTATAATTTCAAATTGGACATAAAATGACTTATTTGAGATTAGAAGACCGATTGCAGCAATTTAATTAAACCACACTTGGGGCACAGAGTGAATTGCCGCTGGAGGAATCACAGCTTGGGTTCCCAAAGTTCTTGTGCCCCAGAACATTTTCCTTATCGCCTCTTGGAAAACATCTGATTCTTTTAAATCTTAAAGAAGATCACCTTGATGCTCTCTTCATGTTGAGAAATGCTACCATTAATGTTTCTTTTGTTTTTCATATACTAAATGTGATAGTTCTTTTGTGCCCCACTTCAAAATGGGATTTCAGAGATTTAGCCCTTTGTTTTTTGTGGCTTCTCAGCAGTGTTGCATTTCTGTGACTATGGTTTTGGCCTTGCTGGGCTTTTTTTAATTTATTTTAATAAATCTATGGTCAACTTGTTATTTTAGAATTTCAGATGATTTTGGTGAGTCACGTACGAGTTGAAAGTCTTTGAACTCAACTAGAAGTGTCGCAGAATATACAAATTTTCTTGCTTGAATTATGTGTTTAAATTTTAGATGGAAGGTTTTTTAGGACTTGACATACCTGAAAAATTAAGATTTAAGAATGTGTCTGTACCTTGATAATTTAAATGATAATAATAATAATACAGGTATTTGTTAAGCGCTTACTGTGTGCCAAGCACTGTTCTAAGTGCTGGGGTAGATACAAGGTAATCAGGTTGTCCCACGTGGGGCCTCACAGTCTTCATCCCCATTTTACAGATGAGGGAACTGTGGCCCAGAGAAGTGAAGTGACGTGCCCCAAATCACACAGCTGACAAGTGGTGGAGCCAGAATTTGAACCCACGACCTCTGACTCCAAAGCCCATGCTCTTTCCACTGAGCCACGCCGACCTAGATTCTATATTGCATCAAATAGCAATTTTGATATTTTAATCATTTATTTTATTGTCAGTTATTTGTTCAATCATTTCTTACTGTTAAGCAGACTCCAATTGCTATCAATTAAGGTTTAATTTCTTTTCTGGAAATGCCAGAAACATCACGTCTGTAATATAAAATGGCAAAGAACGTTTTTCCTGCTATTTCTGTGGCTTATTAACCTCTCTGGATTGACAATCAAAATGGGAAAACTGTATTCTAATACAGAATTATGCAGGACAAATGTTTTAGAATTTTTAGACTTCAGAACTGAGCAGAGGGATTAAAATAATAATCTGTTAATGGAAATGGGATTTCCAAGTGGCTGGTTGTGGATGCAAATTGATACAACTGTTTTCTTAATTTTGAACACAGAAATATAATCAGGCCTCTGAGATAGAAGGCTGTTATCTTCTACATGGTAAATATGATAAATCTGCTGGTTTTTGGTTTTATGATGTTGGAAAATTTAGGCATTGAAATTCACTCTTCAGAGTGTGAATCACTGTGAATACTCTTCATTTTCCAGTGTTGAAACAGGTTCTCTAATGTTGATGATTGAGTTTCTGTATTTTTATGTGAATAAGTCTGGGGACCTTATCTCATTTTATGAATTCACAAATTTAGAGACTGTGAATTTCTTTCAATTTGGACCCAGTTTCAATAATGAGTCTGCTGGATGGTGATCCTCTTACCCATAAGATATAATCCTGACTGTGACTAGACTGTGAGCCCCTTCTAGACTGTGAGCCCATTGTTGGGTAGGGACCGTCTCTCTATTTTGCGGACTTGTACTTCCCAAGAGCTTAGTACAGTGCTCTGCACACAGTAAACGCTCAATAAATACGATTGAATGAATGATCCTGACAGAGGCTTGGTCTTGCTGGTGATCATTTCTTCCGTCTCCTCTCATTTTACTCCGGTTGGCTCCTCTGGACGGGCACTTAGTCCTGTGGCCACCATTTTCTTCAGTTGCTTTTTACAGTAAATGCTGAATGGAGTGTCCTAAGCAGTAAAATCTCAAGCTGAATTTTCGTAACTTTTGAACTAGTGAGGGCTGAACTCAGAAGGTTTTACTGTAGGCTTTTCTCTTCAGATCCTCTCAGTTTCTCAAGTAGAAGGAAGGGCCCAGGAATTTAGCCCTTGCTAATTGCCCTACCCCTATTATCATTCCATTCAAGGATTCAGGATCTTTCTGTAGTGTCTCCTTTCCTTGGGTTGATTTGAGAACTCTAATTTTGGTGGGAACAAAACAACTCCTTAAAAAAAATAATCGCTTGCTGCCATACAATCCCTTTTCTTGGGTTTTAATGTTTTTTGATAGACCTTTGGCGTGCTACTTATTCTCCAGAGTGATCAAGAGGAAATCTGAGCTGTTTTCTCTTTTCTTGCACTATTTTTGTATTTTCTAAATCACCTGCTGTAATTCCTTTAAATATTAAAAATATAATTCTGGTCGTTTTGGTATCCGGTTTCATTGCTTTTTGTCTTATTCAGGCCTTTCTTTTAAATGAAAATGTCTTTGCTTTAGCCCCCTTGATATTTCTTTTTGTTTTCATTTTTCCTCATAGCTGATTCTTTTTTCTACCTTAATGACACTTATCTTGGATTTTGTAGTTTTTCAATTTTTTCTATTTTAATTAGAGTTTCTTTTTGTTTGGCTTTTCTGGGGGAGATGGAAGATGATGCTGACATCTGGCTCAACAGGTCTGTCACAGCATGGTTGCTCAGAATGTCAGTGTGAAAACTTAACAGCTCGTTTGAAGGGATTTATCTGAGTCACAACTGTTTCCATTCCCACCAAGAGGCTAGTTGTTTAAAGGCAGTCTCTTCAGGAAACTCTCGGTTTCACAAAGTGCAGTCAGTTCTTCTATTCCAGGGGCATTGCTTTCTTGAAAAACCTTGGGGTATGGAGAAATCATGTAGAATTCTACCTTTACTGCCACATGCATGTGCACAAACCATTTCTTCTGACATTACATTTCTGCATCCCACTCTATCCAGATGGGCATATGTTATCAGCAGAATATTACATAATTCTTCAACAGCTTTCCAACCAAAATGAGTAATGAAAACAAGCATTCTGGTAGAACTAACTGTATAAGCGCTTAGTACAGTGCTGTGCACACAGTAAGCGCTCAATAAATACGTTTGAATGAATGAATGAATTCCCTTCTCTACCCCAGCTCGTATGCAGAAATGTGGTTGGTTTGAGACAACTGGCTAACCCAGGGGGTTTAATTTTAGAATGTTAGAAAACGCAAAAATGGTGCCACAAGAAAAGATGGTGATGCTGGGTTCATTAGAAATGAATAGATTGTGAATCCTTTCAATACTCTGTCAAAAAATCAGTCAGTGTTTTTTATTGAGCACTTGCTTATTCATTCAGTCATTTATTGAGTGCTTACTGTGTGCAGAACACTGTGCTAAGCACTTGGAAAGTATAATTAGATAACAGAGACAAACCGTACCCAACAGTGGGCTTACAGTCTAGAAGGGGTAGACAGACAACAAAACAAAACAAGTAGACAGCTATCAAATAGCATCAAAATAAACCAATAGAATTATAGATAAATACACATCATCAATAAAATAAATAGAATAATATGTACATGTATACACAAGTGCTGTGGGGCGGGGAGGGGAGTAGAGCAGAGGGAGGGAGTAGGGGCGATGGGGAGGAGGAGCAGAGGAAAAGGGGGGCTCAGTCTGGGAAGGACTCCCGGAGGAGGTGTGCTCTTTGTAAGTATTGCTTACTAGGTGCAGAACACTGTAGTAAGCACTCAGGAGAGTACAGTACAATAGAATTTTAGTGGACACTAAGTCCCAAGTTTACTGGGACTTGGGCCTGCTTTCCTGTCACCTCTGCTATCAGGGGCATTTCTGCCCCCTCATTACTGACATGGGATATTCTAAGCAATTTTGTCACCTCCCCATTACTAATAAAGGTTTTCTGAATGCTACCTTAATGAAGAACATTCTTGACTTTTCTGCACTTACCTCATTTCTGGACCTTTCAGGAACCGAGAAGCTGTGGTTTTTTTTAACATCTTAGAGGTGTAGTGCTGACTTTTTCCACTGCTTGGGTTCATCTATGTGAGCAAATATTTTCCACCTTTAAACAGCTAAACAAGCACAATATAATGTTCTAGTGTAATGTTTTAGGGTGGCATATCAGGTCTCATTGAGCACCACTTTTCTTAAGTAAATTATGGGGAAGATAAAGTCTAAACCAGGAATAGATGTTCTCTTGGACAAATTTACATGTGAATGAGCAGAGGTATCACAGTCAACCCCTTAGCATAGTTGGTTAGAAATTTTACGTTTGGATTGTGTGTCTTGAGCATGTGTTTTCTCTTTAGGTCAGACATTGCTTCTTGCTCTGTCACCTCTGGCTTAATCTTTGCAGTTTCCATTGTCCTTAATGTTGCTGTGTTTTTTCTCCCCACTGCATCACCAATGCACTTGAGTTTTTACGTCCCAAACATTTACATACTCATCCCACCCCATCACCCTCCAGAATTTAGACACTCATCCTGTAATAAGTAGCGAGGCTTAGTGGATAGAGCACGAGCTTGGGAGTCAGAGGTCATGAGTTCTAATCCCAGCTCCGCCACTTGTCAGCTGTGTGACTTTGATTAACTCACCTAACTTCTCTGGGCCTCAGTTACCTCATCTATAAAATGGGGACTAAGACTGTGAGCCCCACGTGGGACAACTTGATTACTTTGTATCTACCCCAGTGCTTAGAACAGTGCTTGGCACATAGTAAGTGCTTAACAAATGCCATTATTATTATTATCAATAATAATAATTTATTTTAGCATCTGCCCATGCTGGATTGTGAGCTCCTTGAGGGCAGGAATCGTGCCTACAGAATTGTACCCACCCAAGTGGTTAGTACGGCACAATGTGCTTAGTAAATGTTGTTAATTGCCTTAAAGTTATTCATCAAAATCAATACTGTTGTTCTTGAAGTGTCCAGTAAGCAAAAAAGAACAAGAGTCTTATAGGATATATAGGTCTTTTATATATCGTCATGCAAGTATTATTGTTGTGTCTTGCATTACTTTTTAATCCCAGAGTTGTCCTTTGCCTTTTAGCTCTTTGTCCTTCTGAGTCTGCTGCTCTGTCAATTCAACAGAAAGGCTGCAAAGAGGAGAATAGATAATAACATTTAAAGATGAAAGTGTCAGTATTTACCTCATTTCTTCCCTTCATATATCCCACGCTTCAACTGAAATCCAATTTAACTTCAGATTTTTTAGATATCCGCCCCAAATCATAATGTACTCTCCTAAGCATGTAATATAGTAATTGTACCCAGTAGGTGTTTAATAAGTACCACTGAATGATTTGACAGTGTTAAAAAAAATTAGTAAATGAGAAAAAATAAAAGAGGAATGGTATTTAGTAAGGAGGTGAGTTAAAATAGGAGACAGTTCTAGGCTGTAACGTGTGTCAAGGTTAGTATAGATTGATGTTCCTTGAAAACTGGAGTCAGGTAGAGAGATTAAGAAGCCACGTGTCCTCTGTCGGGTACATCTGGGAAGCTTAAAGTATCATGAATGCCAACCCCGTTTGGGAGGCCTCTTTGCCTTACACTACCCGGAAACGTCATCATTTGGATAAACAGTTGAATTGAGGTTCCATCTCTTACTTCCAAAGTAAGAGGGGGAGTTTGCAGTTACGGGTAGCCTGCCCATAAGAACATTTCTTTCCATCAGGAGTGAGTGTCATAAACCAGGGTGTTTTTACCCAAGTTTTTTTTTTTTTGGTTCAGAATTTTGAGGGAGCTTCTTTTTGAAGATCAGTTGGCATCAGAAATGGCCATGTTTCCCTCACCCCTTTTGAAGACTGCAGGCTCTAATACACTCCCTGGAACCCTAAAGTCCATTGTGTTTGGGTCCTGCCCTTATTCTTACAGTATCCTGGGCTGCCGACTGCCAGCTTCTCCTGATATGGGGCTTGCCTTTGATATCCTCAAAAGATGTCTTGGATTTCAAAGGGCTGCCGAGGCTGGAAATGTTAAGGTTGCCAAGCGTTCACAGAGTACCACATGCTGCTGATACGCTTCCTATAATGATTTATGATCCCCGGAAATTTAGGCCTTTGATATAGCTGTCATCAGGGTGGGCTTCAGTGTTGTCTGTGTGTATCAGGGTAATGATTCCCTTTAAGCCCCCGATATCAAAATAGACCCCTGCTTCTTTGATGTATTTTTTTTTTCAGCCTTCACCACTTCTTTAAACCTTTTCAAAAATTGAGAGAAAATACGTGGTGAAAGTGGCCACTAAAAAGATCTGACACCTGGGGGAAGTGTCAGATAATTGAACACTGCAAAAGCACTGAAGAGAGGGCAACTTGACCTATCTTTAGCTTATCGGTGACACCTATTTAGTTTTGAACATTGCATTGACACAGGGCAGGTACAGCTGCATTTTTGTGGCTTAGTTACCTCAGACACAGAAACATTCATCATCTGTCTTGTTTTGAGGAATGATTGTCCCAAAGTTCTTACATGTATACTGGTTATTAGTGAGGAAGCAGATGAGTATTGATCACCATGAGGCCTGATTGAGTGATATAAATCTGCATGGATCTTTGGGTCTCTTCTAAAGAAATGTGTGCAATTTTGGCGCCTAGATCTTTCTGCCGTCTGAAGATGTATGCAAATGTTTGATCAGCAGTCAAATTTTAAAAAGTTATATATTAGAGGTGGGCTGTACCAAAGGCATTTATTAGTTTCCAACCAGAGTTACTATTCCAAATATTGTTCAAGTGAGCATGTACTTGGCAAGCAACTTTCACATACATTTACCATGTTTTGAAAAGACTAACGTTGGCTTCGCTAAGTGAAGAAGGCACTTCTTCAGTTATATCATTCTTTTTGAAACTCTGCTTTCTCTGCTAGTGGTAATTTCAGTGGTAGTGGTGTTCCAAGATTCAGTGATCACTTCATTTTTGTTGACCCTTAAAAGACCTTTGTTTTCTCTTGAGCTTTTTTTTTCCATGTCTCATAACATAGTTTTCCCTGGTGGTTAAGATCTTCTAGGATCTTTTAACTGAAGTCTTTTATCATCAGATCTGTTCCTCCCTCTACCTCCTACTGGATTATTCTGTGTAGGGAATCCCAAAGACTTTCCATATACGTAAACCAGATGATGAAAACCCAAATGCATTCCTATGTTTGAGAGAGAGGTTTTTTTTTTCAGGAGGATTAGGTTTTATCAATGATCTCCTACTCCCATATTAAATCTTTTCATCCCCTTTCCTCCAAGAGAGTCTCTGAAGTCCTTTTCCATATCAGGAAAGGCATGGAGGGCCAAAAGAAGGGGATTCTGCCCATCAGGAGTTGTTCTGCAGTTTTTACAGGTACATATTTTCCCCCTATTCCTGGCTTCCCCATCAGTGCTTGGCACATACCGTTATTATTATTATTATTATTATTATTATTATTATTATTATTATTATCCAGGAGAGAGTTGGGCTGTTTCTACCTCCAAGAGGGATGGGGTTGGTGGTAGCAATCCATCAGCAGCATATATTGAGCACTTACTGGGTGCAGAGCCTCGTACTAAGTGCTTGGTAGGTTCAAATAGAATTAGTAGCCAGGGTAACTGCCTTCAAGGAGTTTACAGTGTAATGGACAAGACAAGGCAGGGAAGGAGCGTGGCCTAATGGAAAGAGCACGGTTCTGGGAGTCAGAAGGACCTGGGTTCTGATCCCAGCTCCACCACTTGTCTGCTGCATGACCTTGGGCAAGTCACTGAACTTCTCTGTGGCTCAGTTCCCCCCTTTTGCGAAATAGGGATGAGGATTGTGTGCTCTCAGGCTTTGGCAGGAGAGAGAACAGATTTTAAATCCCCAATGAGGAAACTGAAGCACAGGGAAGTTGAGATGTACCCAGTGTTTCTTAGAAGGCCAGTATTAGAGCCGGAATTAGAACCCAGGTCTCCTGAGTTCCAGAGCCATGCTTTTTGCACCAGGCCATGCACCTGCTTCTCACTACACCCCAGCTCGCACTCTTCATTCATCTTAAACTCATCCTCTCATCGTGCCTCATTCTCGATTCTCCCCCTACTCCCAACCCCTTGCTCATTCCCTACCACCTTCCTAGAACCTCCTACCCCTTCAAATGTGCCAGCTGTCCCCATCTTCAGAGCCCTTTCCTAATAACTCCTCCAGGAGGCCTTCCCCTATTAGTTTTTCTTCTCCCTAGGTCATATCCTCACAACCATCCATAACACTTCTCTTCTTATCAACTCGCATACTCTGCTTTTTAAGCACTTCCACATTTCCGTTTATCCACTCCCATTTTCTTCCTATCAGTAATTAGTTTGTATCTGTCTCTCCTGCTAAAATGATAAAGTCTTTGAGAACAGGGATCATGTCTTCTAATTCTACTGTATTCTCCCAAGCTGTTAGTACAGCCCTGTGCTCACAATGGTTGCTCAGTAAATGTTATTGATTGACTGATCTGGTGCCTTCTGTGTGGCATCCATTCTCCTAGTTAGGGGATGAGTGTACCAACTCTGATTTTGTCCTTTTTGTGAGCTTTGCCAACATAAATTATCCTAGATTTAACATCAAAAACCTAGATGTCAGAACAGGAAACCTGTTCTTCTTTTCAGAGATGTGATGTGCAGCTTGCTTACAGCTCATAAGAGATGTGAAGTGTTTATGTTTCTGCTCCTTTTGTTTAATGTTCTTCTCATGCCTTTGCTGTTGAATGGAATCATTACTAGGCAAGCCAAACAATCACCAACCCTTGTGACAGTTCCTGTGTACGGGTTATTTATTGTTTTTAGGCAAGACAGTTTTCAAATCTCCCAGGAGGCTGAGTTCAGAAGTGAAGATGCTGTTTTTGCTCTTAGCCGGAGGGCATATCTGCATTTTAGAAATGGAACTAAGGTTTCATTTATATATCTGAGGCAAAGCACCCAGGCTATAAAAGACTCCTTTCTATTCTGAAAGCTCTTTCTGTTTAACTCACTTAATTAGTGACCATTTCAGAGGTTTTGAGAGATTATATAAAGGGGTCAAAGCCACTGGTCAAGGGAAGCTGGGTGAATTTTCCTACTGTGCAGCTTTGTGTCAGTGGCAAATAGCAGTTTATGAAGGCTAAAGATGTTCACAGTGCATAATGTTTTAAGTGATTGCATCTGACTGTATGTAAAAGTAGCATTTGTTGCAGAAAAAAAAACCCAAACCATACGCCAATGCAAAATGGGTAATTTTTTCAACTGACAGCCAAGTGGCCCAATTTCAGCATTTTTGAAAAGGAAAAATGTCTAACCTAATCTCTAACCTCATGGTGCTCTGGAAAGCAGCAAGCAGTTTTTACCCAATTTCATTTTAAGCAGAGAAATATACATCTTTATGTTTTCATTCAAATTGAACAAGTTTGAAAAAGAGTAAAGCAGCTGGGGTGCTTAAACCAAGGCAAATTATAATTCGTGGAAACTAATGTGAAATGGTCTGTCGAATGCTTCTATAGCTCATTACTGTGTTCTCCAATTTGCCAGATTAACAAAGCCAGTAATAAAGGTGCTCTTTGCTTTTTTCCCCTTCCATCATAAAAGAATTGGTAAGCACTCAGCTTTTTTTCTCCTCTTGTAGTCAGGACAATGTATTTTAATTAAACCTATTCTGAGTCTATCCAGTATAACTAGCTACCGCATGGAAAATTATGATCATACAAGGTCTGTCGGTGGTTAAGTGGAAGAGATTTTAAGGATGTCATCTTTAGTAAATGTGTATGAGTTACTATTTAAGTCACTAATCAGTCAATTGAATTTACTGAGAGTTTACTATGTACCAAGCACCATAGTAAACGCTTGGGAGAGTACGGTGTAACACAGTTGGTAAATACGTTCCCTTCCCACAGTGAACTTACAGTTTTGGGGGGTATACAGGTGTTAATATAAATTGATTTATTTATGAATGACTATCAGTGACACAAAAATTGAGGGGGACAGTAGATTTTATTGTTCTGGGGAAAAATAATTATTTTGAATCCAGTATTATTATGAATATAATCTTTCAAATGGTTTACCTGTCTGAGTAACAGCAAAATACCAAGTACGGTCTAACTGAAGCTAATCATTTGAATCTCTGTGCTTCACTTCCCTTGCTTGTACTTACACCCTTGGCTCTGTACCCTTTGGCCATTTGGTATTCACCTCAATTTCAGCCCCACAGCACTTAATGTACATATCTGTAGATTATTTATATTGATGCCTTGCTCCCCCTGTAGACTATGAACTGGTTGTGGGCAGGGATTGTGTCTGTCTACTCTGTTGTATTGTACTCTCCCAAGCTCTTAGTACAATGCTGTGCCCACAGTAAGCACTCAGTAAGTGTCATTGATTCATGGTACAAAGGGTGTGTCTGTACCTGTGTGACAGAAGCATTTATGAGAACCAATTGTTGTTTTTAAAGGGATTAAAAATCCTTGATTGAAAAGCCTCACCAGTTCAACTTCTCAGAATTTAGCAGGAATGCAATTGGTAATTGTACATAAATTTAAGTCTTCATGTTTGATAGTAAATTTTGGTGACTTGTAGAGAGGACACACATTTTTTCTCTCTTATTGATACTGTGAGATGGGGTACATGTTAATGAGAGTGGATTTTTCCTCTCAGTTTGTCAAAATGGAAATATGATAAACACCAAGATGGAGAAGGAGGTGGGGAAAAAGAACACGGGAAGTTAATGACTTGGTTATATTGTTAATCCATCTGGTGATGAAACACAATAAATTCCATTAGAGCGGACTTGGAAATTCTCCTCGTAATGGTCATTTACTTAACATAAAAGGTGTGTCAGAGTAATTGTATGCTTTGATAAATAATGTGCTGAATTGTACTGTTTAGTATGATTGTGTTCAACTAGACCTGTTTAGTATTAACTGTGAAATATGTTGCGGCAGTAATAACGAATGCAGTGGGTGCCTTGCTGCTGCTATCAAAATCCATTAACAAGTTTTGTTGTGCATGAATGCCTTTCATTGTTATGCTTTATGGTTCATACTAAAGCAGTATAAGTAAATGACATCCATTCTCTGCTGATACAACAGTTTCTAAAGGCTTTACAAACAATGATGTTACGTTTTGAGTAAACATCTGTTTACCTTTTAATAATGAATGCCAAGCAGGTTATGGTTTTTTTTTTCTTTTTCTTCCTCCCTTCCTTTCCTCATAAGTTATCCTCCCCTTCTCGTCTCCAATCTCTCAAGGAGGAATTCTAGGCTGGGAAAATAGCAATTTTGGATTGTCTGTTGGCTGTGAAGATTTGCCATTGCTGATCAACCCATTACACCTGCAGCTGCAGGATACTAATGTAGATTTTTATGCATCATCAAAGTATCAAACATGCTAATGCTACTCTAAGCACCACCGTAATCCTCGTGGAAAAAAATGGAGTGGAAATCAGTAGTCGTGAATCTTGCTTGCCAGGAAGCTTACTATCTACAATGGGAGAAGAGAACACTGTATGGGAAAAGTTCAGCCCTCAAATGGTACTGTTAAGAAAGCCATAGTACAGAAACACCTATTTGAGAATGTTGAAACAGTTAATCATCAGAGCGTTGTAGGAGAAACTGGCTGCCTGGGGCCTCAAAAGTCTGAACAGTTTGTCAGCATCCGAACTGAATTGAGGTGCAGGAAGGGTAGTATTCTCCTCTTCCGTAGAGAAGCAGCGTGGCTCAGTGGTAAAGAGCCCGGGCTTTGGAGTCAGAGGTCATGGGTTCAAATCCCAGCTCCACCAATTGTCAGCTGTGTGACTCTGGGCAAGTCACTTAACTTCTCTGTGCCTCAGTTACCTCATCTGTAAAATGGGGATTAAGACTGTGAGCCCCCTGTGGGATAACCTAATCACCTTGTAACTTCCCCGGCGCTTAGAACAGTGCTCTGCACATAGTAAGCACTTAATAAATGTCATTTAAAAAAAAAAAGGTGAAGGAGCCAGGTCTCAGTCCCCAGCCCCTGCAAGTCCAGACCCCTGGGAAAGGGGAAAAATTCTGGGACTGGACACCTAAGCAATTTTAGAAGTCTTTTGCCATTTTTTGTGATAATCATTATTATGATATTAGCAAGCACTTATTTTTTCTGGCACTTGTTAAGCGCTTTACTCTGTCCCAGGCACTGTACTAAGCGCTGGGGGAGATACAAGATAATCATAGATGTGGCTCTCAGTCTTAATCCCCATTTTACAGATGAGGGAACTGAGGCACAGAGAAGTGAAATGACTTGTCCAAGGTCACACAGACAAGCGGTGAAGCCGGGGTTAGAACCCAGGTTCTGACTCCCAGGCCTACGCTTATTGGGTTACAAAAAGCAGCGTGGTGTAGTGAATGTAGCACAGGCCTGGGAGTCTGAAGGTCATGGGTTCTAATCCTGGCTCTGCCACTTGTCTGCCGTGTGACCTTGGGCAAGTCACTTCACTTGACTGAGCCCCTTCCTTCCTCCCCCCTCGTCCCCCTCTCCATCCCCCCATCTTACCTCCATCCCTTACCCACCCCACCTGTATATATGTATATATGTTTGTACATATTTATTACTCTATTTATTTATTTTACTTGTACATATCTATTCTATTTATTTTATTTTGTTAGTATGTTTGGTTTTGTTCTCTGTCTCCCCCTTTTAGACTGTGAGCCCACTGTTGGGTAGGGACTGTCTCTATATGTTGCCAACTTGTACTTGCCAAGCGCTTAGTACAGTGCTCTGCACACAGTAAGCGCTCAATAAATACGATTGATTGATTCTCTGGGCCTCAGTTATCTCATCTGTAAAATGGGGATTGAGACTGTAAGCCCCCACTATGGGACAGCAGCTGGGTCCAATCCGATTTGCTTGTATCTTCCCCAGGGCCTAGAACAGTGCCTGGCATATAGAAGTACCATAATAATAATTATTATTATTAATATTAAGTGCTGAGGTAGACATCAAATGATCAGACACAGACCCTGCTCCACATGGGGCTCAAAGTCTAAGAAGCAGGGAGAACTGGCTGAGGAAATTGGGGCACAGAAAGGTGAAGTGACTCACCCAAAGCCACACA
This sequence comes from Tachyglossus aculeatus, assembly GCF_015852505.1. Classification (NCBI taxonomy): domain Eukaryota; kingdom Metazoa; phylum Chordata; class Mammalia; order Monotremata; family Tachyglossidae; genus Tachyglossus; species Tachyglossus aculeatus. The sequence goes on along the minus strand of NC_052070.1, from coordinate 47,118,951 downwards.
GCAGGCCCAGTGGCCATGGTGGGATTGGAACCAGAGTCTCCTAAATCGTAATCCCATGTTCTTTCCCCTAGGCCTCACTGCCTCCAGGAGATGCCTGACGATTTGAGTTTTCTCTTTCGCATCAAGAGCATCTGCTGGTTGGAGCAATGTGAATCATAGTCAAAACTCCATAGTTCCCTGGGGTCCTCGCACCAAGGCAGTGGGGTTTTGGACACATCATTTACTCCCTGCAGTGTCTCAGATACTAATTTATGAAATTGGGGAGTTGCTTGTTTGTAGAGCTCTTGGAGAGTCCCAATAATAGGGAGAAGTGTACTCTTAGCTTGGTCCCTGGTGATGTACTGCATAATTAGGCAGAGTGAGTCCAAACAATGCAATGATGCTTTTATTCCAGGTGCTGAGGTGTAGGTCCTTTCTGCCAGCACAGAGCTATTCACTTGTGGAAGAGATGTTGCCAAGCTTACAGATCCCTTCTTTCTACTCCCAGCAGGTGAAGTAGCTCCCTAGCCACCTGCATTTTTTTGCGGGGGGTTCTTTTGACATTGAGATGGCCACCCTAGGCAGCATTGCTCTCTCAGATCAGATAAATGAAATTGCTAGCTATGATTTTAGCAAGGTAGTGCAATTATGAATCTGGGGTACTAGACTGGAAGGGGGAAAGAAATATGACCCAGCTGGGTCAATCAAGACTTCTCTGGGCACGGGACTTGGATCTGCAGACACTTTTTAATTTATTACATGGCTAGTCTGTGTTTGCCTAGGCCACCACTGCTTTTGGAAGTGATTTCCTTAGAGACATTTGCACTCTGGGTCCAAATCTTTGTAGGGAAACCTGGTGTTATGCCAACCTGACATTAGCGGGGATTACTCTGCAAGCAGAAACCATGTTTTTGGAGGGACCCACCGTTTCTCCTGCTTCTGAGCTCACAATGAGAACTCAGCTGCCGGCAAATGGGCCCAATTGGCAAAGAGCATTTTGGGTTTATCACCTCTCAGCCCCGATCTCCCACATCACCGTCACCCACAGAGGTCTCAAGGCAGAATCCCGCTAGACTGTAAGCTCATCGTGGGCAGGGAATGTGTCAGTTTATGGTTGTATTCTACTCTCCCAAGCGCTTAGTATAGTGCTCTGCACACAGTAAGCGCTCAATAAATACAGTTGAACAAATGAAGAATCCAGAGTCCAGGTGAGCTGGTGGCAATATGCTAGAGGCATCACTGAGAAAGCAGGACGTCTGAGCAGCAGCTGCTGTTGACGGCGATTCCAGAGCCAGTCAGGAGACGCCCAGAAAGCGATCTCACGGAAAGAATACATTGTGTTTGCAAGATTCATCATGACGTTTTTCGGCTCTTCCTGGCCGAATGTTAACAGAACAATGCTAGTCTCCAGCATCCTTAACATTAATGAGCTCTTCTGCGGGCAGAGGAAATTAACACCACTGAGGCACAGATGAAGTCTGTGAAATATTCTCAGCCTGCTGTAAGGTTTTCTTCTGACAAGCTTAGACATTGATTCATTTTCCCCTACAAAGGCCATGATTCTTTACCTCCCCAGAATAGTTTAAAAATGTGTCTCTCCAATAAATAATCTCTAGCAATGGGTCAGCTCATATGATATTCTCCAGAGCCTCAGTGACAAGAACTACAAATGACCTTCAGCTTGGTCTCGTGGATAGAGGAGGGATCTAGGAGTCCGAAGAACCTAGGTTCTAATTCCAGCTCTGCCACATGTCTGCTGTGTGACCTTGGGTGAGTCACTTAACTTCCCTGTGCCTCAGTTTCCTCAACTGTAAAACAGGGATTAAGATTGTGAGCCCGGGGATATGCCAACCTGATTAGATTGGATCTACCCTAGTGCCTGGCACATAGTCAGCGCTAACAAATACCATTTTAAAAAATGAGGGGAGGGGTAGGAGTGATTGCAAATATATTTTTCTCATATTCCTGTTTTTCTCTTTTCTTCTCGCTACTCCTCTCCCATTGTTGGACTGGAATGTGGAGATGTTGCCATGTTGTTGTAGAAGCCAAACTTACCCCCTGGAAGATTGTGTGGGTTTCCAAGGCCACTTTGGACAAGGAGGTTCTAGATCTTCTTCTTGTACGTCCACTCCCCTTCCCGATCCTCCCTTCAGCCTCCAGGCCTCATCTCTCCATAGCATCTTTTGACTTTGAGAATCAGAACAAAAGCTATGTTGAACCCCAACAAGTGTTTTCATTGCCTTTGGCGAGTTAGGCAACATCTAGCTAAGCCACAAGATTTGGGAGTTCAGAACTCTCGTGTTCTTCTTTGTTACTGAAATGTTCTGCATTTTTTTTTGTCCAGAAATTAGGGCTAGGGAAAATCAAAGAGGATGTTGTATAACTCAGTTAATATTTGTAAGACAGTTCAAAGATAATTAAAGGAGATTTTAAAATTATGTAAATATTTCAGCCTGTTAGTGCAATAATACACAACTCTTCTATATGTCATTTGAGTTTATGGAAGCAATTGAATAGGAATGTGAGATGTTAGCAAATGAGTCTTGTATTAGAGAGGTAATTTGTTTCATGCCCACATTTCCTTTAAAAAGAAAACATGGACATTCTTTTAAGCCCTGTTTAACATGGTGTTTTTCTTACTTAGAGCTAAATGTACAATGGATGCCAGGCACACACAATTATTAAAAAAATTAAAATAAATGGGCACCCCAGAAAGGAAATTTCAAGTATCATCAACTCTTTATATTAAAAAGACTTGGTTAATGATTTTTCGTTATTCAACAGCTGAAAGTGTAGCACGATGCTTGTAATTTTTTGCTTGGCTGATAAATCTCTCAATCAAAATTTTATGTGAATTTAGCCATTATTTTAAATCTATATAAAGGTCAAATTTCAAATTTTAAGGTTGACTTTAAACTGACAGCTTCTACTCCACTGGATTGATGTTGGCTCTCTCATGTTCTCTGTATCTTTTGGAGGACTAAACCTTTGGGGTTGGTTGTTCAAGAGAGAAATCTCAGCACCATTCAGAACCTAGTTTGACTCAACCCAAAAATAGTTGTAATCACCAGCAAGTATTTAGTAGTAATGAGGTCTCGCAGCTGATCTAACCTGGATATTTTTGGAAATTTGCCTCTTCCTCACTTACTAAACACTTGATTGTGATTTCAGTTGATTCTTCTCTGTCACTATTATTGGAAGCCTAATCCAGTAGAAGTGTTAACACTTTTGTAGTGGATGGAGAGAAGATTGAAATAGTTGAAAATTTTTCTCTCCTAGGATCAATAATAAAGGAACTAGTAGTCAAGAAGTACGTCAAAGATTAATGTTAGGAAGACTTGCTATGCAGAGCTTGGAAAAAGTCATGAAACGTGCTGATGTAACAATTGCCACAAAAATACCAATCGTCAATTCTATGGTGTTACCGGTGACAAAGTATGGATCCGAAAGCTGGACAGTGAAAGAACAGGACAGAAAGAGCATCTATTCTTTTGACATGTGGTGTTGGAGGCGGCTTTTGCGAATACCATGGACTGCCCGAAAAACAAACAAATGGATTTTGGAGTGGTCTTTGGAAGGCCAATGACTCAGATTAGCATGTTTTGGACACATAATCAGGAGGACTCATTCTCTGGAGAAGACACTAATGCTAGGAAAAGCCAGGGAAAACGTGGAAGAGACAGACCAGTAGCTAGATGGATAGAGAACATAACAACAATAATGGAAGAACCATTAGAAAAGGTTACAGATTATGGCAGAAGACAGGATGTTTTGGAGTAAATATATCCATAGAGTCACTATGAATCGGAAATGACTCAAAGGCACTTGATGATAATAATAATAATAATAATCCAGTAGGGAAGCAGCATGGTCTAGTGGATAGAGCACGGGCTTGGGAGTCAAAAGGACCTGGGTTCTAATCCCAGCTCCACCAGTTGTCTGCTGTGTGACCTTCGGCAAGTTACTTAACTTCTCAGTGCCAGTTACCTCATCTATAAAATGGGGGTTAAGAGTGTGAGCCCCATGTGGGACATAGACTGTGTCCAACCTGATTAGCTTGTACCTACCCCAGCGCTCAGTACAGTGCTTGGTACATAGTAAGTGCTTAAATACCATAAAAAGACAAAAACAAAATCCAACAGAGCAGGGAAACCTAGCATTTATGGCACTTGGAAATTGGGCCTAATTAAGCCCTCCTCTCTTCACAGTAGCTGGGGTGGGAGTGCCCTGTCCATTGAAAATGTAGTGTAACAATTGTAATGAAATGTAATAATAAGAATTATAATAATTATGGTATTTGTTAAGGGCTTACTATGTGCCACGCACTGTTCTAAGTGCGGGGGTGGATACAAGCAAATTGGGTTGGACACAGCACCTGTCCTATGGGGCTCACAGCCCCAATCCCCATTTTACAGATGTGATAACTGAGGCACAGAGAAGTTAAGTGACTTGCCCAAGGTCCCACAAGTGCCATGCCTGCTTTGCCCCCTATAAACCAGATTGAGGTGGATTCCCAGGACAGGGTGAAGTAAAGGGAAACTGCTGCTGCTTGTTGTGATCTGCTTTCTCTTTGAATCCGTGAAATGCCTTTAACATTTAGTAAGCCTACCCCTTCCACACTCTGACTGCCCCATTTAATTTTTTACATGAGGACCTAGATGCTCCACATCTTCTTTTAAAACATCCCTCAGCCTTAAAAGGATTCCATGGATGTAAAATATAGAGAAGACATGAAGCTTGTTAGGTGCATTGCATTGTCCCCAGTGGGAGCTCAATAAATACCAGTACTACTTACTAGTCCTTTGAGTATTTATGTAACACATTATATAGACATCAAAAGAAAATCTGGAATCGTAGATGTGTCAGAGCTTTTCAAAATGGAAACAGCTGCAACACCTTACTGTTTTGATTAGGTTTGATTACAAATGATGGTAGATTAAATATTGATAACTTCCTTGTCTCCATTTTGAAAACCCCCCTCAAGTACTATGTCTTGTTTCATGCCTGAGGAAATGTTTCTAACTTTTGACTGTAAAATTGGTTTAGCATTCTGTAAAGGATAAAGTATTTATGGGAAAACACAATATTAATGGTATATGCAGAGAGAAAATAATAATCTTGTTAATGATTTGTGTAACTAGGTGAATTGTATTTCGTGTTTACAGTAGTACAATGCAGCATTGTGAGGGAAGTGCCTGATAAGTAGCTTCAGATGAATGAGAAAATATTGAAAGACCTTAAGCTGTGCCAAGTGGCACTCAAGATCAAGAAAATTTATATAAGGGGTCAGTTTGCGGGATTGGAAATAAATGTATAATTATATTATGTTAAAAACAGATGCTTGGAAACCCTGAAATTATTGCAGTCAGTATGAAAACTATGTAACAATCTGATGTTTACTTGAACCATATGTTAAAATCATTTCTCAGATTTGGGTTTTAAGCCATTGAGAATTGGTCTAGAGTGTTAGTAAGTAATCACTGACTTTCCTTTTGAGGGAAAGCTTTGACAAAAGAAGCAATGCACCCATTCAAGAAATCTAGAAATCTGGACCGAAACTGAATAAAGAGAACCCTGAGCCAAGTAGCAGCATAAATAAATGGCTGGATTTTTGGTGAGGTTTTTTTTTTTTAACCTCAGGAAGGACTCTTCTTGTGCACAACGTAATCCCCCTAGAGAAGGACCCTCATTTCTTCAGTTAGGTGGGAAACGGCATGGCGTAGTGAAAAGGGCACGGGCCTGGGAATCAGAGGACCTGCGTTCTAATCCCGGCTCTGCCACTTACCTGTTGTATGATCTTGGGTAAGTCACTTCACTTCTATGGGCCTCAGTTACTCATCTGTAAAATGGGGATTCAATTCCTGTTCTCCCTCCTCCTTTGAATGTGAACCCCTTGTGGGACCTCCAGGAGGCCTTCCCAGACTGAGCCCCTTCTTTCTTCTCCCCCTCGTCCCCCTCTCCATCCCCCCGTCTTACCTCCTTCCCTTCCCCACAGCACCTGTATATATGTATATATGGTTGTACATATTTATTACTCTATTTATTTATTTATTTATTTATTTTACTTGTACATTTCTATCCTACTTATTTTATTTTGTTGGTATGTTTGGTTCTGTTCTCTGTCTCCCCCTTTTAGACTGTGAGCCCACTGTTGGGTAGGGACTGTCTCTATGTGATGCCAATTTGTACTTCCCAAGCGCTTAGTACAGTGCTCTGCACATAGTAAGCGCTCAATAAATACGATTGATTGATTGATTGATTGACCTGGTGATCTGTACCCCAGTGCTTAGTACAGTGCTTGAAGCATAGTAAGCGCTTAACAGATATCACCAAAAAGGTGTAAAGAGTGGATGGTCCACTCCTTTAAATTGGACTGCCTGCCTCTCCTGCCAATCAGTGGTATTTATTGGGCACTTACTATGTGCAGAGCACTGTAACTATGCGCTTGGGAGAGTACAATATAACAGAGTTGGTAGATAAGTTCCCTGCCCTACAACAAGCCAGAGGTGTTTAAGGAAGGCTCCTGGATCTCTGGGACCATCCTAGTCCTTGGGTTCCACACTGTGGATAGTAGTCCACAGAAGCCGAACAAAAGAAGTGACTTGGGAAGGCTTTCTCTTTCCTCTCAATGCCATTCCCCTGCTTTATCTTACCACGAGAGCCAGTAGATAATTGCGGGTGGATTCGTAGGGGAGGACCTGCTTCCTTCAGCCAAAGTATACTGCTTCTAATTGGGAAGCACTTTAGAGGACTAAGCAGAGGGACTTCTCTTCCCCTTCCTCTTGTCTTCTTGGGAAGGGCGTGCAGAATTGTGCAGGGTGTGCAGGTAAGCGTAGATGCCGTAACACCAGGAGGAAGTGGCCCCTATTGAAGGTTGAAGGTGAACAAAACATACCAAAGGAAGCCCTGCTTCGCACAGTGGGTGGGTAAGCATGGGGAACTCATTCCAGTGGCAAGTTTTGTGGACTGAAAATATCAGTAGGCTCCAGATAGTTTTGGATGAACTCACAGATGAGAGGTTCAGAATGGTGCAAAGGAAAGCTAGGGATGAATTAGGGATGTTAGATGGTTCAGCCTGAATTATCAGGGTGGACATCAGGCAATTACCAGCACCCCATTCCTCCAAACATCCTGTTGCCAAAGTTGGCGGTTGGACGCTGGATTGGATGTGCCGTTGCTCTAACCCAGTGACTTTGCTTCAGGTCTTTGGCTTGGAGTCCAGGAATACGTTTCAGAAGGTCGTCTCACCCCACAAGTGGGGTGTGGTGCCAAGTGCAGCTCTTTTCCTACTCCACCAACCAACCCATGGATCTGGTGTGCTGGGCTAGAAAGAGGATAATAATAATAAGAGTATTGGTAAAGCACATACTATGTGCCAGGCACAGTGCCAGGATCACAGGCTCAGTCCCCATTATGCAGATGGCTTAGGTGAGATCATCATCATCATCATCAATCGTATTTATTGAGCGCTTACTATGTGCAGAGCACTGTACTAAGCGCTTGGGAAGTACAAATTGGCAGCATATAGAGACAGTCCCTACCCAACAGTGGGCTCACAGTCTAAAAGGGGGAGACAGAGGACAAAACCAAACATACTTGAAACTGGCCAACACGGGAATCCCAAGGGTTGAGCCAGAGATCCAGGTAGCCTAGGGAAGAAAGGGAATCTATAATAATAATAATTGTGATATTTAAGTGCTTACTGTGTGCCAGGCACTAATTAAGCGCTGGGATGGACACAAACAAATGGGTTTGGACACATTTCTTGTCCCACCTGGGACTCACAGTCCCATTCCCCATTTTACAGATGAGGTAACTGAGGCACAAAGAAGTGAAGGGACTTGCCCAAGGTCCCACAGCAGATGGGTGGTGGAGCCGGGATTAGAACCCAGGTCCTTCTGCCTCCAGGGCCCGTGCTCTATCCACTAAGCCACACTGTTCCTCAGGCTCAAGTAAACCAGATCAGTCAGGCAAATATTGGCTAAGATAGAGGTGCAGGGCACTTTGGCCAAGTCCTTGAAACTGGGAAACACAAGGGCTTGGATCTTAAGAAAAGAGTAATATAAATGTGCCATAGTGAGACTTCCAGCTCCAAGATAGACTGTAAGCTCTCTCTAGATGGTAAACTCACTGTGGGCAGGGAACATGTCTGCCATCTCTGTTACAGTGTACTCTCCCAAGCGCTTAATAGAGTGCTTTGTACACACAGGAAGCACTCAATAAATACAATTGATTGACAGTCTGGGAAGACCCTCCTCAGCTCTTCACAACCCCGAACATTCAGTCATTCAATCGTATTTATTGAGCGCTTACTGTGTGCAGAGCACTGTATTAAGCACTTAAATTGATGGTATTTGTTAAGCGCTTACTATGTGCCAAACACTGTTATAATAATAATAATAATAATAATAATGGCATTTATTAAGCGCTTACTATGTGCAAAGCACTGTTCTAAGCGCTGGGGAGGTTACAAGGTGATCAGGTTGTCCCACGTGGGGCTCACAGTCTTAATCCCCATTTTACAGATGAGGTAACTGAGGCACAGAGAAGTTAAGTGACTTGCCCAAAGTCACACAGCTGACAATTGGCAGAGCCGGGGTTTGAACCCATGACCTCTGACTCCAAAGCCCAGGCTCTTTTCCACTGAGCCACGCTGCTTCTCGACAAGCGCTGGGGGAGATACAGGTAATCAGGTTGTCCCGTGTGGGGCTCACAGTCTCCATCCCCATTTTACAGATGAAGTAACTGAGGCGCAGAGAAGTTAAGTGACTTGCCCAAAGTCACACAGCAGACAAGTGGAGGAGCAGGGCTTAGAATCTATGACCTTTTGACTCTCAAGCCTGTGCTCTTTCCACTAAGCCACCCGGACAGGTTTACTGGCTCCCAACCGGTAGGGTAGCAGTCAATAATTGCACTCCTAAGCCGAGTAGCTACTGGAATGAAAAAGTCCTGAATGAAAGATGTTCTTCTTCGGTGGCCTAAATTTTCTTAAATAGATCAAAATGATCTCAAGCCCAGCAGTAGATTTTAAGCTTCTTGCAGCCTATAAGTCTTTTCATAATATTGCCAGTGATCTAAAACTGCATTTAAAATAAAACTAAACTATTTTCTGGTAAAGATGTTTCATGCTATATAAGAGTCAAATGTTCATTTGAAAGTGTTGTTTGAAACTTTCTGCATTCAGATTGATAAAATCATTTGATACCCTTCCCTGTGTGTTAGGACGGAAAAGTTGGGCGGCAAGCCTCATCATCAGTCAATCAGTTGTATTTATTGAACACTTACTGTGTGCAGAGCATTGTGCTAAGCACTTGGAAGAGTACGATATAACAGAATTGATATACATATTCCCTGCCAACAATGAATTAGTTCATCCTTTAATAATACTGGACACATTTCTTCGTAGAGTTCGTGCTCATGATTGATCAATTTTGTGTGTTTCTTATGAGCATATCCTTATATTCTGTTGCTTCCCCTACCTGTAATTTATTTTAACGTCTGTCTCTAGTGCTAAATTTTAAGGTCCTTGAAGGCCAGGATCATATTTACCTGCTACATTGTACTCTTCCAAGCACTTAGAGCGGTGGTCAACACACAGAACGCATTCAATAAATGCCTCTGATTGATTAATACAAATTCATTTTCGTATTCCCTGTCTTCAGAAGCCATGATATTAGATGAAGAACAGTATTGGTGCTCTGGCCTTTTTTGAACCAAAGAAATATTTTGAAAAAAAAAATTTATATTATGGAGAGCAATTATATTTTCCAGCAATTTCATCTTTCCTGACTAGATATTTATAAATCACATAACAGTTCTATGACCCTGATTACAAATTTAAGATTTTCCTATAGAAGGGAGAGAGAGGGAGAGAGAGAGAGAGAGAGTGTGTGTGTGTGTGTGTGTGTGTGTGTGGGCGGGCTAACTTTCTGAGGTTGGATATTTACAATTCAAGGACTCTAAAAATCTATTTGTATTTAAGGAGAGCCATCCAAGTAGGGTCTTTTGTTTCTTAACTGTGGTATCCTGTGGAGCATCACATAACCAAATCATTGGAAAGCAGCCATTTGTTCTGTGTTTTTGTCTGTTTGACCTATTCTCATGTACCTAAAAGATGAAAGAAAATCAGTTTTTCTTTATCTACCTTGCCCCCAGAAAGTCCTTTGCCTGCTTACATCTTTAGTTTCTAAAATAGTTCTGAATTGGAAAGCAAACAAACAAAAAAGGCCAAACTACCACAGACTCTCCCAAACAACCTCTACCGGATTCAACTCAGTGCTAGGGTAAGTCCCAGTGTGGAAATGTGCGGTTCTCTTAGTAGCTTTGGCTTCAAAAGAAATTCCAAGTCTGAAGAGGGATTCAACTCCAAGAAATGAAAGCTTTAGTTAGTGGGGCTTACCTTTTATAAATTTAGAAAGGCCTTGTTGGTTCCTCATCTCCTCTGAGAGCATCATCATCAGTAGCGTTTGAGTGCTTACCGAATGCACCTCATTATTACTAAACATTTGGGAGAGTTCAATAGAGTAAATAAGCACAATCCCTGACCTCCGGAGTTTACAATCCAAGTGGAGAGATAGATAATAAATCAATCAGTGGTACTTATTAAGTGCTTACTGGATGCCGAGTGCTGTACTAAGCTCTTGGGAGAGTACCGTATAACCGAGTAGGTAGACATATTCCCTGCCCACGAGGAGTTTGCAGTCTAGAGCAGGAGACAAAACAAAATAAGTTATGGGTATGTGCATAAGTGATGTGGGGTTTAAGTGGGGTTAATGTCAAGTGCTTAAAGGGCACAGTTCCAAGGGCATGGCCAATGCAGAACAGAGAGAGAGTAGGGAAAATGAGAGTTTAATCAGGAAAAAAGCCTCTTGGTAGGGGAAGCTATCAAATGTAGAGATACATATATATTAAAGAACTCACTCCACCCTGTATATACATACATATGTGTAAGTGCTGAAAGGCCAGGAGATGAGGTGAGTTCTTAAATACTTTAAGGGGTAAGAACTCAAGTGCTTTGGTGATAAAGTTAGGAGGGAATTAGGGTGGGGAGATGAGAGATTAGTCAGAGAAAGCTTCCTGGAGGAGATGTGATTTTGTACCCTGTAGACTGTAAGCTCTAGATTGTAAGCTCTTTGTGGCCAGGGAACGTCTGCCAACTCTATTATATTGTGCTTTCCCAAGCGCTTAGAAGATTGCAAACCGAAGTAGTCATGGCTGCTCATACTTGCGTAGTAAGTAAGACTGAACTTCTGTAGTGGTTTCTAGAGCTAGTCGATTGAAACTGTATGTTCAAAATTAGCAAGTAAACAACAGAAACTTAAACTCCACGGTATATCTCGTCTCGTCTTATGCCATCGAGTCGTCTCCGATCCCTAGCGACTCTATGGACACATCTCTCCCAGATCGCCCCACCTCCATTGGCAGTTGTTCTGGTAGTGTAACCATTGAGTTTTCTTGGTAAAAATACGAAAGTGGCCTTCTTCTGCACCGTAAGCTTAAGTCTCTGCCCCAGACTCCTTTCCATGCCACTGCTGCCCAGCACAGGTGAGTTTTGACTTGTAGCAGATTGCCTTTCACTCTCTAACCGCTGCCCAAGCTAGGAATGGAATGGGTAGGCCTCTGCTTGGCTCTCCTTCCCAAAGCTGAGCCTGGTAGAGTACCGGAAACTCCCCAGATGCGATCCTGAGGAGGTCCATGGTATATCATTCTCGTGTATTTTTTGAGGTAACATCAATTGTACTGTAGGAGAGGGGTGCATTTTGTTCACTTGATCAGTTGAGTATATAGATTGCTTGTGATTAGCGCTTAGTAGAATTAACTTAGCGCTTACCTGGATTCTAGTGACATTTCCCAGACCAAAGGTGTCACATAGGCATCAGACACTAAGAATAAGGTATTTATTTGAGCAGCTATATGACAAGGGCATTTCATTTAGCTAATGGAGGCGACATTACAGTGAAAGAGAATAAATGATCATTTACATCTTCTTTTGTAATTAAGCATTAAGACCCTACGAAGTGGGCATTTTCATGAGATCATTTATCAAATCAGGCATTTAAGTGTCCTGGAAAACCAATTGATGAGACACAAGTTGCATGCTCTTTGTTGTACGATGCTCTTGGGAGCATTATGTGTTTTGCAGAATGCCTTGGTTGAAGATGTTTACCTAGAAAATGAGCTTGTGTGTATGAACATACTGAAATAACTAATGCATTACCCCTATAATTGTAGATTTCAAACTCTGTAATATCCCAGGACCCTTTAAAGCGTGATTCCGAAGATATTTTTGGGCATTAGAGAGAACGATGAGTGACTTTTACAAATGGTCAGGTTAAACATTTCCTGCTGAGTATTTTAGTAATTATTAGGTCTTGTATTTAAGTCCTGGAGTTCTTTGTAGCTGATCAAAAGTGTTTCATGCTATGCTTATTGGAGTGCTGGCTAGCCTTGTGGAAGGTTGTGTACACCAAAAGAACACTTTTGTTCCGCTTAAGTAAATAAAGGTTGGGTGACTCCATATAGTATTTTGGATGGGCGGTGGTGTGTTTATCTAGTCAGAACTACAAAGGGAAAGTAAAGAGCTAAGCAATTATCTAGTGAATTTGATCAATGTAGGCAGCAAATTCAGACTTCAAAACCCTCAATGGTGTGTTTACCCTGAAATATCTAAGTAATTCAGTTCTCCATTTTGGCAGTTTATTTACAACTTTTGTTTTGCTTTCTAAAGACTCTTTTCCTGCTATATTGAAATAGAAATTTGCAATGGGCTAAAATGCATATTCTTCTTCCATTTTCTTCTGATTTATCAAATCTTAAATTGAGTAAAAATGGTTTTTTAGTAGAGGAGTGGAGAAATGTTAAGGAACAAACGTGTTAATTCTCTAGGATGTAATTTTAAAAAAGATTAGGGAAACTGTTATGACCTGCTTTTCAGTTCTGTACTAAGTAATAAAATTTGCATAGATTTGAGATGTCTGTCTGAATATTGTCCTGGAAATGTGCCCCACAATTATTTCACAAATTCACTTATAGTCCTTTTCTCTTTAAATAGGGAAAAAAAAAACCCACAACCTCATAACAGAAGTTAATTCCTGAGGGTGAGGTGTGAGTGAGCTTCAGTTTTTAATGAACGATTAATCCTGGAAATGATGTTGGGCCAGTATTTTTCTTATTGATTACATGCTTTCATTCCTTTGACTCATATTAACAGCAAGTTTTGTAAAATCAAGACTTGTTTCAGCCACTGCTTACTTTGGATGAGACTGGTTATGGAAGACAAGCCATCTGGACAAGATTTAATGTAATTTCAAATTGTTGCTATAATATTTCAAAGGATTGACTAGTCTGTTTACTTGAATTGAATTTCTCAGTTGAGCAGATGTTTTACTTGCAGATCTTTAAATCGAGATGTCAGATGTCAGGGACATATTTAGAATGTTAACTTTTTAAATCTATTCTTTAACTTGGTGGACAGAGCTCTTTGTTTCGTATTTAATTGTGCTGGTAGGATTGAAGTTGCAAACCAGGTGTTCCCTTATTCAGTGGAGAAAGGTCAGTTTTTCAAAAGAATGCAGTTTTTTACCCTTTGAAACACTGACTTGCCTATCTTTGCTGCACAGGGCGGGAATGAGTGTTTGAAAATAGCAAGGTATGTAATATCAGTGCCTCTTGCCCTAACTGTTAGCTCTGAGAAATTTAATTTGCAATGATACTTCCAGGAGAATATCAAATACTGTGTCTTGATTGCAAAATATATGTAGCAGTAATGAGATTTATTCAAACATGAAAATGTGACCAGAAACCTTAGGATATTTTGCTCACCAAAGTTTTTTATGTAGGTTATGTAGCTTTTCTATCACTATTCAACTCCACTGACCCTCTGCTTCACCCTACCTCTCCCACTCACCAATGTTGACACGTATTCCATCTCTCAGTCTACAGTCTCTATCCTCATCAACTCTGAAATCCCTGATCTGACCACAATCCCTGGATCTGATCACACTGTCTTCACCTGCCTTCTCTCCTATACACTCTCTCCCTGCAATTCTGTCCTGTGTTCCCACAGAGATCTCTGATCTTTTGACCCCAGCCAGTTGTTTCAAGTTGTCATCCCCATTTAGTTTCCATAACAAAACCACCTTGCCTTGACAACGAATTTGATGCCCTCAACACCACCCTCTCTACTGAACTCAGTTCACTCACTTCCCTATCCCTTTGCCAGTCTTGTACAACATACCCTCAGCCCTGGACCACCTTCACAGTCCACTTCCTTCACTTCTGTACACAAGCCACAGAACGCTGCTGGTGGAAATCCCAATATCAGGCTAATCTCATCCACCTGAAGTTCATCCTTGCTTGTTTTAACTCTGCCCTCTCCTCTCCCTGGCAACATTATTTCTCCCTCCTTATTGGCTCCCATATCCATTGCCCTCACCAGTTGTTTCAGGTATTTAACTCCCCCACCAAACTCCCTGTTCCCCTTCCTCCCCATCTTTTGCCTCTAATGACCTGCCCTTACTTTTTTTTGTTTTGTTTATTTTATCATACTTTTTAAGTGCTTAGTATGAGTCAAACACTGTTCTAAGCACTGAGTAGGTACAGGTCAGTTAGGTCGGACCCAATCCCTGCCGTGCCTGTGGCTCCCAGTCGTAAGAGGGAGGGAGAACAGGTATTGAACCTCCATTTCTTAGTTGAGGAAAATGAGGCACAGAGGAGTTTAGAGGCTTGCCAAAGGTCACACAGCTAGCAATTGGCAGAGCTGGGATTAGAACCCAGGTTCCCTAACTTCCAGGCCTGGGCTCTTTCCACTAGACCATGCTGCTGATTGAGAAAATTGAAACCATCAGGCATGATCTCCATAAAATCTCCCCTGCCCCCTCCCCACATCCCAACCATCTCCTGCCCCTTCTTCAACTCTCCCACCCCATAGCCTGCACCTCTAACCTAATCTCTTAACACTTTATCAAAATACTGGCCCCCTCCCTTCTTCTCTCTCCTACCACTAACTGTTCACTGTCCAGTAGCTTCTTCGCCTCTGCTGTCAAACATGTTCATGTCTCTCCTAACCTATAAAACCCTCTTTTGACTCCACGACTCCCTTCAGCCACCTCCTCATCTCCTTCCTCCCATTCCACCCCATACTCCTTGAGTGAGTTGTCTATACCCACTGTCTCCACTTCCTCCCCATCTGTTTTCTCCTTGACCCACCCCCTTGACTCCACCAAAATCGCCCTCTCAGACGTTACAGATGATCTCCTCCTGCCAGATCCAATGGTCTTTACTCCATCCTAATCCTCCTTGACCACTCAGCTGCCTTTGGCATTGTCCTCTACCCCCTTTTCCAGGAAACATGATCCAACCTTGGCTTCACTGACATTGACCTCTCCTAGTTCTCTTATCTCTCTGGCTGCTCCTTACAGACTCCTTCTCTTCCTCCCTCCCCCTAACTGTGGGAGTACCTCAGTGGTCAGTTCTGGGTCCCCTTCTATTCTCCATCCACACCTTTGGGAACTGATTTGCTCTCGTGGCTTCCACTGCCATTCTAGGTCGATGATCCCCGAATCTACTTCTCCAGCCCTGATCTCAATCCTTATGGGCAGTCTTGTGTTTGCTCCTGCCTTCAGCACATCTCTACTGGGATATCCCACAGACACCTCCAGCTGAACATGTCCAAAACAGAACTCCTCATATTCCCACCCAAACCTTGCCCTCCCCCTGACTTTCTCAACACCGTAGACAACTTCACCACGCTACCTTTCTCACAAGCCCCTAACCTTAGCATTGTCCTCAACTCACCTCTCTCATTCAATCCACATATTCAGTCTGCCACTGAATATGACAGACTGAATATGTGGATTGAATGAGAGAACACGCTATCCAACCTTGGCTTCACAGACTCCGTCCTCTCCTGGTTCTCCTCTTATCTCTCCGGTCGTTCATTCTCAGTCTCTTTTGCAAGCTTCTCCTCCCCCTCCCATCCCCTTACTGTGGGGGTTCCCCAAGGTTCAGTGCTTGGTCCCCTTCTGTTCTCGATCTACACTCACTCCCTTGGTGACCTCATTTGCTCCCACAGCTTCAACTATCATCTCTATGCTGATGACACCCAAATCTACATCTCTGCCCCTGCTCTCTTTCCCTCCCTCCAGGCTCGCATCTCCTCCTGCCTTCAGGACATCTCCATCTGGATGTCTGCCCGCCACCTAAAACTCAACGTGTCCAAGACTGAACTCCTTGTCTTCCCTCCCAAACACTGCCCTCTCCCTGACTTTCCCATCACTGTTGACAGCACTACCATCTTTCCCGTCTCACAAGCCCGCAACCTTGGTGTCATCCTCGACTCCACTCTTTCATTCACCCCTCACATCCAAGCTGTCACCAAAACCTGCCGGTCTCAGCTCTGCAACATTGCCAAGATCCGCCCTTTCCTCTCCATCCAAACTGCTACCCTGCTCATTCAAGCTCTTATCCTATCCCGATAGGACTACTGCATCAGCCTTCTCTCTGATCTCCCATCCTCGTGTCTCTCCCCACTTCAGTCCATACTTCATGCCACTGCCCGGATTGTCTTTGTCCAGAAACGCTCTGGGCATGTTACTCCCCTCCTCAAAAATCTCCAGTGGCTACCAATCGATCTGTGCATCAGGCAGAAACTCCTCACCCTCGGCTTCAAGGCTGTCCATCACCTCGCCCCCTCCTACCTCACCTCCCCTCTCTCCTTCTACAGCCCAGCCCACACCCTTCGCTCCTCTGCCGCTAATCTCCTCACCGTGCTTTGTTCTCGCCTGTCTGCCGTTGACCCCCAGCCCAAGTCATCCCTCCGGCCTGGAATGCCCTCCCTCTGCCCATCTGCCAAGTTAGCTCTCTTCCTCCCTTCAAGGCCTGACTGAGAGCTCACCTCCTCCAGGAGGCCTTCCCAGACTGAGCCTCCTCCTTCCTCTCCCCCTCTTCCCCCTTTCCATCCCCCCGGTCTTACCTCCTCCCCTTCCCCACAGCACCTGTATATATGTATATATGTTTGTACATATTTATTACTCTATTTATTTATTTTACTTGTACATATCTATTCTATTTATTTTATTTTGTTAATATGTTTGGTTTTGTTCTCTGTCTCCCCCTTCTAGACTGTGTGCCCACTGTTGGGTAGGGACTGTCTCTATTTGGTGACAATCAATCAATCATATTTATTGAGCGCTTACTGTGTGCAGAGCACTGTACTAAGTGCTTGGGAAGTACAAGTTGGAAACACATAGGGATGGTCCCTACTGTCTACCAGCTCTGTTATAGTGTACTGCAGTGCCCTGCATACAGGAAGCACTCAGTTGATACGATTGATTAATTATAGTGCTTTCTATATTTTAAATTCCTTAGGTCCAAAAGGACCACTGTCAGGTTTTTCTGGCCAAAAATGTAAATTTTGTATATCTCAAAAGTTCAATAATAATGATAATAATAATGATACTTAAGTGCTTACTAAGTGCTGGGGTGGATACAAGCAAATTGGGTTGGACACAGTCCCTATCCCACATGGGGCTCACAGTCTCAATCCGCACTCTCCAGATGAGGTAGCTGAGGCACAGAAAAGTGAAGTGACTTGCCCAGGGTCACACAGCAAACACGTGAAGGAGCTGGGATTTGAACCCATGACTTCTGACTCCAAGGCCCATGTTCTATCCACTCTGCCATGCTGCTTCTCAGTGAAACCTAATGGGGAGAGATGCTGTTTGTGAAATTACTGTAAAGAAATAAGTAAAAGTAGATTATTTATGGGATTTTCATTTTTAAATTTAACCTTTCTCTCCCACTCAGACACTACATCACTGGGTCATGACCACAAACTGCGAGTGAAATGGAGTATAAATCAAAGGGATAACACAGTTAGTTTTCACTTGTAATAATGCAAACCATTAGTGTGGCAAGATATTAAAACTTCAAACAGAGCTAAGAAACCTAATGAAATGCAGGGAGAATGGGAGATGATTTTCAGCATGGAAATGTCACGTTAGAATCTTCAACTGCTCTGTAGAGCTGTGTGTCAAAGAAGTGAGCCCCAGAGGAAATGGCCTTGTCCCTCCATTTTTTGCTGTGGCATTAGCTACGGTGAAATACGAAGGTCTGCTAGTGGCCCTAAGGTCTGGCATGGTCATAACTTGATGCCACGGACTCCTCCCCTCCTTTTCATTCTTCCCCTAGTTTGCCCCATCCCCTCCCAGTCTACGCTTTCTGGTCTTCAGATTAAATTCAAAACTGTCATGTAGGTCAAATTCTCAAGCAGTTCCCAGTCCAGAGAATACCCAGTTTGGGTATTTATCCTAGGGTTTTTGATTTTTGTAAATGAGTGCCAGGTGGACCCCTGGATTGGTCCCCTCTAGACTGTTAGTTGTTTGTGGGCAACTCTTTTGTACTGTCCTCTCATGAGCACTTAGTACAGTGTTCTGAAAAAATAAATGAAAGAATGGTACTTGTTAACCACTTATTCTGGGGCAATCACTGTTCTAAGTGCTGGAGTAGGTACAAGTTAATCAGGTTGTACACAGTCCCTGTCCCACATGGGCCTCACTTTCTTAATCCCCATTTTACAGATGAGGTAACTGAGGCCCAGAGACGCACACAGTAAGTGCTCGATAAATAGGATTGATTTATTTGATTGTTCTAGGACCTCCTATGGAAGCCTTTCCCAGATGAATTCCCAATCATTGGGACTGTCGGATGGGAAGAAGCAGCATGTCTTAGTGGAAGGTCCCCGGGCCTGGGGGGTGGTCAGAGGGCCTGGATTCTAATCCTGGCTCCCCCAATTGTCTGCTGTGTGACCTTGGGCAAGTCACTTCACTTCTTTAGGCTTCAATTACCTTCTCTGTAAAATGGCGATTAAGAGAGTGAATCTCATTTGGGACATGTACTGTGACCAACCCGATTAGCTTGTAGGTACCCCAGCATTTAGTACAGTGTCTGGCACAAAGAAAATGCTTAACAAATACCTTAAAAAAAAGAAAAGAAAAGGTATCCCACCCATGGGTGCGGATTGAAATGAATGCTATAGTTATCAGGTGCTACCCCAGCTGGCCCCAGTTCCCCAAATTATGAAACCCACCACACATCAGGGCAGTTCAGTGACCCCAAGGTTCCCAGAGTGTTCTGCAACCCTGTGGAGCAGGTATGATGTTATTTTAATCTTGCAGGTGGCATTGTGCATATAGCTTTAATTCTATTTGTTCTGACTATTTTGACACCAGTCTACATGTTCTGTTTTGTTGTCTGTCTCCCCCTTCTAGACTGTGAGCCCGTTGTTGGGTAGGGACCATCTCTATATGTTGCCGACTTGTACTTCCCAAGTGCTTAGTACAGTACTCTGCACACAGTAAGCACTCAATAAATACGATTGAATGAATGAATGAATAACAGAAAGGTGATGTGGAGAGAGCACGGGCCTGAGAGTCATAGGGTCATGGGTTCTAATGCTGGCTCCACCAGGTGTCTGCTGTGTGACCTTGAACAAGTCATTTCACTTCTCTGTGCCTTAGTTACCTCATCTGTAAAATGGGGATTAAGACCATGAGCCCCAGGTGGGACAGGAACTGTGATTTGCTTGTATCCACCCCAGAGCTTAGTACAGTACCTGGCACATAGTAAGCACTTAGTAAATACCTTAATTATTATTAGTATGAGATATGCTCTCAACAAGGAGGAATTTGTTCCCGGATCCAGGATTAGAATTTAGGAGTTCTGGGCATCTGATGTTAGGTGTAAAGTTCGTTTTCTTTCCCTATTTCAAGTCCTGAAGCATGTCAGCAGAACTGGAAAATAACAGAATTTCTTTCAAAAGAAATATATGCGTTTTGGTGCTACAGTAATGATCAGTTCTTAAAATCTGTCGATTTTCATGCATGCAGCCCTGTTTTTCTCTGTCCAGCTTCTCTATACTTAAGGATCAATTTAACCTTTCCAGGAATTTCAGTTGGATCCAGAACTGGGGATTCCCCCATTTTCCCAATGACCCTTGTCCACCCGCACGTGTTTTCCCACATGACGTTTGAGGAAAATCCCACAGAGAAGGATTGCACTTTTGTTGCTCTTGTTCAGAGTGCTTCCCCCAATGACTTTGGCAGCAGGAGCTGTGTGAAACCGATGAGAACGCTCATCAGTTTCATGCTGCTTCTTCTGCTGGGTAAGTACTGTGTGCCCAAACAGCGCAGATGCAATCACCGTCTGCTCTGAGGTTGCTCTTTGACCAGAAGAGGAGGGGGGAGAGAAGCAAAAGGAAAGGATATAAACACAGAGAGAGATTAAAGAGGCACAACGGGCTCTGAGTAACAGATTCACAGTTTTGTCGTGCTGTAAACTAGGCAGAGTGCTGCTCTGACCTTGATTTATCTTTTTCTGTCTAGAAATGAAGATATCCAGCCAGTTATTAATCGGGGCCCAGGCCAGGTTTTCAGCCCCATCCAGGTGTAGGGGAGGCAGCCTTTAATGCTCAGTGGTAATTCTGGTTATGGGGTTCCTCTTGCTCCCTCAGTGGAAAAGGGGCATTTATCTCTGAGGAAAAAGGAATACTAAGCTCTTCAGTGTGCCAGTATTATCGTCAGAACGCAGTCTTGAATTTAGAATGTTTTTTCTTGAGGAAGGCTGCCCTTTCCTTTGATCCAGGACATCTGGTAAGAAGTACAGTTTCCCACCTTCACTTTCTCTTTGGTCACTTGAAGAGTGACCTCTCCGGTGGCCCTGCTATAGTGCTTTCCTGAAGAATGTTCATTTTCTCCAACTTCTGCCCCTTTGGTCCCCACAACTCTTTTTCTTTGTCAGTCTCTAACAGTATTTTTTTTCTTCTTCTTCTTCCAGGAAAAGGAGTGTAACTTCCATTGACGAAGGCAAATATTAATGCTCTCTGTGACCCCTTGTCATAATGGCTGCTCATGACTTCTGATCTTGCATTTAATTCAGATGCCTTGGTTACTCCTTAAGCCATCTCTTTAAAAAAACTGAGAAAAAAGAGCCCACCTCTTAGGGAAAAAAAAAATCAAAGTGTTTGGAACAAAGTTGATTGGAGAGTGATAGATTCTTTTACACATAGCATGTCAGTTCCTGTTGTTAAGATTGCGTCTCATGTCTTTCAGGGCATTGTCCAGAGCCCTCATGAGGCTCCATCCAGGAATGCATAAAGCCTTTTTTAAATGAGAACAGAAAGAGTTAAGGTCATAATGCCATTTTCCTTTGAGCTTCGTGGAGAGAATTGTTTAGTGAAGTGACAGCTGCATGTCCTCATTGAGTAACATGTCTGATCTTGCTTGACCTGGGTGATGTTGCTTTCTTTTATCTCTGTCTTAAAGTTCAAAAAAAAAAAGGACAACTGTTGTCCAAGCCCGATCCGATCTGGGGCTATTGCGTCTTTACGGTTTTCTTAATGAGAGTAAGCTTGTTTCAAGTAATTTTATAGAGGCCAGTGTCCCTCCTCATGGGATCTTCCTACTTGAGAGCTGGGTTTTCCAAAGGTAGGTTTAATTTGCACTTTGTATGGAATTTACTCTGTGAGGGGAATGATAATAATAATAATAATAGTGATGCTGTATGTTTTATAGTGTTTACATTTGTGGGCTTTCATGTATTTTACTGTTGTTTCACTCATCCACCCCTCCTCGCCTTCAGGTGGCATTCGCCAAATTTTACAAAGAAGGAAATTGAGACACACAGCTTGGGAGACAGTTGCTGAGCTGGAACTAGAAATTTGAATCTTTTGATTTCGACTTCACTAGACCATGCTGCCTGGCTGGGTGGGGATAGGTAACATGGTCTCTGTCCCATTTCTTACTGCTGCCTCCCCTGTATCAGCAACAGGCTTCTTTGAAATTCTCGGCTAACTGTCTTGTCTGATAACTGCAAAGTCTTTCTTTTCCCTTTGTAATTTTTCCCTACAGCTTGAGCCATTGCAAACAAAGGCCTAAGGAGCCCTGGCTTGTTTCATTTGTGGGCTTTTGATCTTTTCCATTCAAACGGTTGAATACATTCTTCATCCTTTCCCATTGAAAAGCTGCTGCCCGTTTCCATGTTGCTGCAAGAGATCTCTGAGGTGGAAGGCCTCCTTTAGTAAATCTGTTTCCTGTTCTTATGACAGCTTCTAAATTTGAATGGCAGGAGAGAAAAGTAATAATTACCGATTGAAGTCTTTTATTTTTGTCAAAGGAGAAAAATAGCCTCCCCATGCCTTCCCACTTACTTTTATTTGACTTTCTCTAAAGGAGTTTACATTCAGTCTTGATGATTGACTCCTTTTAGCCTGAAAATGCTTTGTGTGTTGAGGTGAGAGGGATGTCCCCATTACCAAATCTTAAATAGTAATGAATTCTCAAACCGTCATAAGGTCTGACCGTTTGACTTCTCTTTTGGAAGATTTGTGGCTTTATCTGCTGTGTGGACAGACTTGCTGTCAAAACGCTATTAAATGTATGTATATTTGGGGGTCTTTGTGGTTAATCATTGAAAATGCATGTCTTGACATCGAGGCTACGCCTTCTTTCCATCCTTGTGGACGTTATAGTAGTAAATGTTGAGTAAATGAGATTATTCCTTACCTTGGACTTTTAATAAGCTAAATGGAGATATTTGGAAGGGAGAGGAAGAAAGTAAAACCAATTCTACTGAATACATGTTTTCACTATGTGTTTTAGGAGAGAAAATGAGATATCTGAATTAGGGAATGTTCTTCTGACTGCACATCTGTCAAAGTACAACTTGATGTAAGGTCAGAAAAAAGAGTTGTGTGTTTGTCTGCAGTGTTGGATCCAGGCTGAGTACAAAAATACAAGGCTTCCTTAAGTGAGGCTCTTGCAAGGACATGCATTCATTCATTCATTCAGTCATATTTATTGAGCGCTTACTGTGTGCAGAACACTGTACTAAGCGCTTGGGAAGTACAAGTTGGCAACATATAGAGACGGTCCCTACCCAACAGCGGGCTTGACATAACCCCTGCAATAAGAAAATCCACAAGAAATAAAGCCTTTCCCCAATTCATTTATTTTTTTAACTCATGGCTAGGACCCTTTTTATGAAATTGAGAAGAGTGGGTTAAGTTTAGGATCTTCTGATGATCAGTTTATGAGTTTAAGGTTCCCCACCTAGTAGTGAGTTGAGCCTTCACCAGCCTAAAGCATTTAAATTGTGGATATGTGAGTGGTAGATAACAGCAGTTTAGTTGTGGAGGAAGGTGGTTGGAGGTAGGGCAGCAGGAAGAGCTCTTGCTTTGGGGTGTTATTTTTTAACCATTTCTTTATTTATTCAGTAAACAAGGGAATTGTAGGTAATGGTGGGCAATTCATATAGGACTCTGGTTATTTTAACCCAGGAAATGATGTTTAATTGGGCTGAGAAAGTGTTTGCCCTGGCTCATTTTCCAAGTTTGTCAGGTTTGGGGTTTTTTAATGTAGATATTCCAAATGGCAAATGGCTTCATTATTGCTATACCTTACTTGGTGCAGTTGGAAGCAGTGAAGAAAAATGAGTGGCTTTTCTAATGAGGGAACTATTTTCAAAGTTTCCACTCTCCCTTCCTCCTTTAAAACGATAGTAAATTATTTTCCTTCCTGAATCAAAGTAATATGATTGCACGTTTTATTCTATATGCTAAAGTGATCTTGATCTTTCAAAGGGAACTTTCAAAGAGATATACTGATGCGGCAAAGCAGGCTAATATTTTAGAAGGAATATTACCAGTAATAAAAAGAACAGAATTATGGTAGTTTGCATTAATTTTAATAACTTTTTTTACAACTCTTGAGCCAAGCTGTGAAAAGTTAAAGGGAAATATGGTTCTCATTTTGATTCTGAATCTCATTCAGATTTACTGTGTTCAATGGAGAGTGCCATCTCCCCTTCGGAAGTAGAAATGGGGCCGAGAATCTTATTTCCTAGAGGATTGTGAGTGAAGCTAATTTTCTGTAGCAGTTGCATAAGAGGTGAATTAAAATTTCTGCACAGTAAGTGTCATTCAAAGTAACAGTCCAGATGTGCATTATCTGGAGTACAGCAAGTAATGGAAGGCGTCAACTACCATCTCTACGCAGATGATTCTGCCTCTCCAACTCCTACCTCTCGCCTTCTCTACAGTCTTTTATTTCCTCCTGTCTTCAGGAAATCTCTACTTGGATGTCCCGCCACCGGACACCCTCAAACTTAACATATGTAAAACAGAATTCTTTATCTTCCCACCTCACCCTGTCCCCCCCCCCCCCATATCTTTCCCATCCCTGAAGACAACACAACATCCCTCCCTGTCTCACAAGTCTGTGAACTTGCCATTTGCATCACCTCATCTCTCCCACATATTCAGTGTCACCAAATCCTATCAGTTCTGCCTTCACAGCATTGCTCAAATCCACCCTTTCCTTGCCATCCAAAATCCTAGTATGCTGATCCAAGCACATACCATATCCTACCTTGACTATTGCATCAACCTTCTTGCTGACCTCCCAGCCTCCTTTCTCTCCCCACTCCAATTCTTATTTCACTCTGCTGCCTGAATCATTTTTCTAAAAAAAAAAAAATTCAGTCCTTGGCTCCCCACTCCTCAAAAATCTCCAGTGGTTGCCTGTCCACTTCCGCTTCAAACAGAAACTCCTTTCAGTAGGTTTTAAATTACTCCATCAGCTCACCCTCTTCTATCTTACCTCACTGCTTTCCTGCTACAACCCAGCCCACACGCTTCACTCTTCCAGCGACAGCCTAGTCACTGTACCTCGGTCTTGTGTATCTGTCCTCCGACCCTTTGTCCACATCATTCCTCTGGCCTGGAACTCCCTCCCCCTTCATGTGTGACAGTCCACTACTTTCCCCACCTTCAAAGCTTTACTAAAGTCACATCTCCTGTGAGAGGCTTCCCTGACCAAGTTCTCATTTCTTCTACTTCCTCTCCCTGCTGTTGTCCATGCATTTGTATCTGTACACTTTAAGCAACTGATATTCACCCATTCCCCACCCCTGCAGTATTTATGTGCATAGCCATAATTTATTTTAATGTGTGTCACCCCATTTAGACTGTGAGCTCCTTGTGGGCAGGGAACATGTCTACCAACTCTAATGTACAGTGCTCCCCCAAAGCACTTAGTATAGTGCCCTGCGCTCAATAAATATGCAAAAAATAAGCAAAAAATATGCAATAAATAAGCAAAAAAAAATATGACTGTGAACTCATTGTGGGCAGGGATTGTCTCTTTATTGCTGTATTGTACTTTCCCAAATTCTCAATACAGTACTCTGCATATGGTGCATGCTCAGTAAATACGATTGAATCAATAAATACGATTGAATGAATAAATACCATTGATCGATTGGCAGACGGTGACTTCTCCAGTACCAAGTCATTCCTGTCTTTTTCTACCATAAAAAATGATCAGGGTTTATCATGTGTTTTGAGCTGTAATTTCAGGTTTAATTTCACAGATTAGATTGGGTATTAGATACCCAAGTGAGACCTCTATTAAGGCATTTCCATTTTTTCTTCCATTTATTTTTCCTATCAATCCCATTGATGGTCCAGAGGTAAGTGGATCATTTCATGTTTGCATTCCTGCATTTCAGACTGGTACTGTATCCTCTTCCCCACTTTGCCAGGTGATTGGAATTTAACCTGGAAATGTGGGATTTGCTGTTCTGACATGTTGGCTACATTTTATTACAGTAAAGTGTTATTTTGTTAAGCACCACACTGGCGATTTTTCTTGTGTTTTATTTGGAAACGTTTGGGAAGATGCATATGTGTTCCTGCCTAAAATGGGCGTAGGGTCAGGATAATACATTTTCAGATTAACAAATGTAAATCTAGAATCCCCTGAGGTTTGATGTAATGGTCCTTTGTTTTGGTGCTCTGGGTGAGGGTCAGGATAGAGAGAGTAAAGATTTCTCAAGAATAAACCTTGCCCAACATCTCAGGAAATGTTATGCCCCGTGTCGCTACAGTGCAGGGATACTTTTGTTAAGGAGCTGAAACGACATTAGCAGGAATGTTCAGGGATGTGGATGGAGACCTAATGTTGTTGGAGCTTTGTGCCATTAGGATCCCCAAAAAGCCCACATCAGAGGCATGGCATCAGCACATATCCCTGATAGAGAGTTATTTCAGGATTCTGCTGTCACTCTACAGAGGCTCTTGGGGCCATCCCCTGGGGTCCAGGCAGGGTGGGGGCTTGGGGGAAGGGGAGAAGGGGAGGGCAGCAGGGAGGGAGAGGAGAAGCATCAGGTTCTCTGGGCACCAACTGTTGATTGAGTGGACTCCCAGGCCAGTAAGATGCCTTTATGGTACCTCATGGAATCAGTTTCATGTCTGCACCTGCTCAACCTCACCCATTTCAGTTATCTTGGGAGGAATCATGACAAAAGCACTCGAGATGAAACCTTTCTAAGAGGTGGGGTGCAATCCAGTCACACAGTCCTTTCATACAACTTTACTGATCTTTTGTAGACATTTCTGTTGTTTGTACTTTATGGATTTAATGTTCCTGGCAATGGACATTCATTCCATATTTTTCCTTTGGGGGCTCTCATCTCACCTATTAAATTGCTCAGTTCCTTGTGGGCAGAAATGGCATGTATTTTCTTTCTTTGTAATTCCCTTTGTCCCATTCCTACGTTTAACAGTTCTCAAAGCCCTGTTCATTCAGTGGTATTTATTGAGCGCTTACTGTGTGCAGAGCCCTGTACTAAGCACTTGGAAAGTACAATGCAGAGTAAAGAGGGACAATCCCTGTCCACAATGGGCTTTTCAAAGTAGGTGTTCAGTAAATACTGTTGAGTATAATGATGGTTCAGAAAAATGTGGTTTCAGTAAAAAAAAAAAAAGTCAATCTCTTGTTGGTTTTCCTACTGTGGACACGGCTTTGGAATGTTGGCTAAAATATAACTTTTTTATGAGTCGTTACAGATTCCTTGTAACTTTAAGAACTGTTCAGAAATGTCACAAGTCACCCATCTTTGCATCTCCTTGAAAAACTGGCATTTACCCATTTCCATCTTGAGATTGATAGTCAAATGCAAACATTTGTGTTTGTGCATTCCATGTATGGTTGGGCGTTTTTTTCATTGTTCACAGTTGCCATTTTTTCTTCCTTAAAAATGGGATTTCAGTTATCCGCTCGGCACATCTGTTTTTAGGGGATATGAAAAACAAAAGCAAATGTAGAGCTTTATCTTTGTGTGTTAGGTAAAAAGTGGAGTATAAATAGAATACTTAATGGGTTTCCATGTAATGTCGGATTTCATTTATCATGATAGCCATCAATAATGCACCAGATGTTTTGACTGTATTTAGCTTTATATTAAATTAAGCATAGCCAGAGGCCCATGAAGTCCATCTGTAATACTGCCAAAGCTGGCACCAAAGACAACTTCTTTTCATTTTCCTAGC
This sequence comes from Tachyglossus aculeatus, assembly GCF_015852505.1. Taxonomy (NCBI): domain Eukaryota; kingdom Metazoa; phylum Chordata; class Mammalia; order Monotremata; family Tachyglossidae; genus Tachyglossus; species Tachyglossus aculeatus. Next base: position 47,091,587 of record NC_052070.1, on the reverse strand, counting down.
ACAGTTGGTAGCTGCTGTTTTTCTCCTGCCTTGATATTTAGGCAGTGGAATTGCTTTGGCACAAGAGAAGTCTGTTTAAGGCACAGAAATTTGTATTCTTATATACCAACTCCAGTTAATAAAAAGGTTTGCTTTTTTCTCTTCACCCCAACAAATAGTCAGTTTTCATTCCTGGTTAATGATGAACCAGTGGGGACAAATGAAACAAACTAGGTAACTCAGGGGTTTCCTGTAGGCTGTAGTGATGAAGCTTAAGGGTAACATGGCTGCAAAGCCAGTTTTTACATACAGACACACAGCTTTGTGTGTCTGTGTGTGGTGCCTGAGAAGATTTTTTCTTTTCCTGCTGCTAACCCTGAAAAGAATATTAGGTCATTGATGTTGCTATTCATAGACGTTAGTGTCTGAAAATCCCTGAAGCGTTCAGTTGTATTCAAATTTTTAAAAATGCACGTCCAGTTAAAAAAAAGAGCCCTTTGTAACAGTCAAATGAGTGCACCTTGATTTTTGTTTTACACCTGTTATATTGGAGTAATTGGGTAGTATGTGAAATCTGCACCCATGAGTGAGGGTAAAAAATATATCTTCAGTATGATTCTTAGAGACATGTGGAAGCAAGAGGATAATTAAGATGGCAAACCTTGCAGATCAAACATTCTTCCCTTCCCTGTACACATACTCTTACTCTTTTTAGAAAATCACCTAGACATTCTGAAATTAAACTTGAAAAGCATGTGCTAAAGCCAGAACAAACAGCCTGAAATTTTTATCATAATGTTGCTTTAAAAAGTCCTAAATGTCCTCTATTTAAAATGAAATTCTTTTGTATTAACCTCCTTTCATATGCTAGCTTTCAGCAGACTGCAGAATTGCCTGATTTGACTTTCTAATGTAACTGTAATGAATCTTCTGGGAAACTGAACGATTGAACACACATACTCTGCAACTCCATTGTAAGATATTCCGTCAGTACTGTCGATGTTGCTGATTAAAATGGGGGATAAAAAGATTGGGGGGTTGGGAAAGAGAGGAGAAAAATCCCTTGCATGTATTAATGTTTTAAAACCATGCATATTTTCTCAAGGAGAACAGCCTCTAATAGTCACCTCAGTGTGCTATAATTCCTTTATTAGGCATATTCAAGTATATTCAATATCACTTCCACAAATACGCCAAGTTGGATGAAATCAGCTGTATAAAATTGGAGGTGGGTATATGCACTTACATTCAATTCCAACATGTTCAATTTGGGAAAGCAAAGAAAAAATTGGCTAGCAGCATTGCACAAACAAGCAAATCACTGAAGGCATTATGTCTGAGCAGCTAGCAGAATGAAATATATACTAGCCAATAAATGCCAACTAAATACTTGCTGTTTTAAATGCATATGTGGCTTTCCATTAGTACTGCTGGTGAATTGTCAGAGGATGAAAAAATAAAAAGAATCAGGTGATTTCTGTGATATAGGTTAGTTGTAACTAATTTATCCAAGGTATTTATAATTGTAGTAATGTGAGCCTGTTTTATCTATGTGAAAGAAATTGAACACCAGAGTTTAATAATTAAGAATTTATTAGTCAAAACCGCATGTTATAATGAACCAGATGCTACTATATTGAAACAGCCACTTCCATTAGCATTTTTAAATAGCAGGGAATTGCATTTAATGTTGGGCAGCCTTGACTTTGAAGATTTCGGTTAAGACCTTTTGAGTGCAATACAGAAAAGGTAGATTTCCTTTTATTTTAATGAAAGGCAGCAGCACCCAGTCTGAAATCCCAAACTAGGTAGTGAATTTCAACCTTTTGGATTTTTCTTTTTAGTGGGGCGGGGGGTGGGGGCTTGGGGGGGTGGACAGCATTGACCTTTTTAGAATATTATACAGTGTCTTTGCTGGAAATGGTTTTATCAGAGATGTGATAGTGGAAAAGTGCAGCAGGATAAAATGTTAATTTTAGCTGCCGAAAATAATTTAGTCAAACGCAGGAGGCACTACTTGTGGAGGTAACTGATTAGGGGTGTGTTGTGGATGGTTTTTTTAATAGTATTTTTTTTTATCATGGGAAAGCATTTTTAATAATAGCAGCCTGAGTGGTGTGATGAAGCATCCGATGGAGGCTCCCAGGAGAGGCAGATTATACTGGAGAGATATCAAACTATGAATCATTTACGCTAACCTCTTGCTGAAGCACAGCTTGCATTTTTAATGAAGGATGATTGCATTTCATAAACAGACCTTTAAAAATTAAAATAATATTGATCCTTTTTCATTTAGCTCTATTAAAACAACATGCTATACATCTCTTTCTAATAGGTAGAGGACAGATTATATTTTTTCAAAAATAATCCTGTAGGTAAAATATACATATGTGTTTCAGCAGCATCATATGAAAATTAGCTTCCAAGAGGGTCTTAACATGTGGTGGGAAAAATTATTTAAGAATACTGTTATTTGTGCATTTAGTACTTGTAAAAGCAGTCGCTTTTTCTGAATTCTGAGATAATGAATTTTGTATTTCCAGTGTTCAGTGGTGCCCTTTCATTTGTTTCATTTATTTTTCCTCTCTTCCCTCTGTCCAGTCCATTCCCTGGGGGGAAAAAAAATGTATGGTTTATTTTTTTATTGTGAACATCTTCAGTGGAGGTCAGTGAGATCCTGTATAGTGTAGTGTGTTATGCACCCAGATGCTCAATAAATAAGTGTTTTGTAGTGCTGGTGAAAAGCTCTTCATATTTTTTAAATGTAAATAGAGATGCTAAGGAAAGGTACTTAAGGTTGCTTTTGAGGATTGCACTGTTCATAATTCTCTAACCCTCAGAGAGAGAATATATGTGAGCCTCATGCATCGCTCAAATGAAGAACCCTGTGAACCCCACATCGTACCAGTACCATCAAACTGGTATTATTGTTCAATTCACCTTCTACCCCGACTGCTTCCCTCATCCGATTTTAGATCTTTTGTTGCAAGGTAGGTAGGCATAAAGTGATGTTAGGCTGAAATCTCAACCAAGAGAGAGAGGCTTTTTACGCGGCCAAGAGGATGGAACCCTAACTGATTCAGGAGTTGGGTTTCTTTCCTTACAATACCCCTGGCCCACTTTTGTGGTTGAGGTCTAGCTTCTTAATATTTTTGTTGCTCTGTCAAATGGGTTAATTGGTTAATTCCAGTTTACTGGTAACTAGTGAAGGGGTAAGGAAAATGTGCCTGTTTCTCAGTTGGTGAATTAGAGAAGCAGCGTGGCTCAGTGGAAAGACCCCGGGCTTTGGAGTCAGAGGTCACAGGTTCAAACCCCGGCTCCGCCAATTGTCAGCTGTGTGACTCTGGGCAAGTCACTTCTCTGTGCCTCAGTTCCCTCATCTGTAAAATGGGGATTAAGACTGTAAATAGATTGCATTTTTAATGAAGGATGATTGCATTTCATAAACAGACCTTTAAAAATTAAAATAATATTGATCCTTTTGCATTTAGCTCTATTAAAACAACATGCTATACATCTCTTTCTAATAGAGGACAGATTATATTTTTTCAAAAATAATCCTGTAGGTAAAATATACATTATGTGTTTCAGCAGCGTCATATGAAAATTAGCTTCCAAGAGGGTCTTAACATGTGGTGGGAAAAATTATTTAAGAAAACTGTTATTTGTCCCCTGTAGGACAACCTGATCACCTTGTAACCTCCCCAGCGCTTAGAACAGTGGTTTGCATATAGTAAGCGCTTAATAAATGCCATTATTATTATTATTATTAATTGGTGGTGATAATAATACTAATAATAGTGGTATTCATTGAGCATTTACTATGTGCTGAGCATTGTCCTTAGCACTGGGGTAGATATAAGGTAATCAGTTTGGACACAGTCCCTGTCCCACATGGGGCTCACAGTCTTAATCCCCATTTTATAGATGAGGTAACTGAAGTCCAGAGAAGTGACTTGTCCAAGATCACACAGGGGACAAGTGGCAGAGTTGGAATTAGAACCCGTGTCCTCTGATTCCCAGGCCCATGCTCTTTCCACTCGGCCATGCTGCTTCCAGAATGACCTACCCGGCGTAGCCTCAGTTTCACCTGGGAGTTGCATCCAACACAGCTGAGGAACATGGGATGGGGCCAAGAGTGAGTAGGAAAGACAGAATTCTGATCTGCCCCATGTTGTTTTATACTTTCAGGCCCACCGTTTTGAGGCGTACATCTGAGGGCCTTATTTGGAAAGGCAGTGCATGCATCAGTTGGGAAAGTTTCTTCCCCCATTCAATTAAATGCGGTCAAGCTGATTTTTCACGATTGCTCCTGAAATGCTAGGTTCATATTTATTTGCAGGCTGAGGCGGCGTCTTCTTGGGAGGGCTTGCCCGTGCTCTGTTCCGCCACGAAGGCGGTGTGATTTCAGCAGCTGCCTTGGTTTATGGGGAATTTATAGTTCCATCCATTTTCATTTTCCTCATTGCTCCAATGGAAGTTGTAGGAAGGGGAGGTGAGGTGCTAGAGGAGAACAAGTAATGAAATTCCAGTGAATCCATGCTATGGGGTTGTTGTGTCTTTTAGAATCCACAAATCTAGCGGGTTTTAAGTCTAAAGCCCCGGGCAGCAAAGAAAAATGCTAAATTATCATAACTACTCTGTGCGCTTCGACTTAAAGAATGTGCTGTATGCATTTTCCGAGAAATGTTTTTGTGAAACTGTCCAGACAAGATACTGGAAGTAAAAGAGAAATACTTTCAGTCAGATGGACTTAGAAGTTCCAGCCACTTTGGAACATCTCATATTGGAGATGCTAAAGCTCGGTAATAGCTTTTGAAATGAAATGTTCATCTATTTCTGAGCTTCAGACTATTGCAAGACAAACTGTGACTGAAAATCTTATTAACCTGGAAACCTTCCCCAGCTGATAAATAGCAGGGATTAATTTCACAGCCAACAGAAAGAATGCAAATAGTTCTTGGATACGCATTTTTAAAAAATGTATCCAGGGGAAGTTAGACCATTTTGATTTGGACTAGAGTATAAAAAGAAAAATAACCTTATTAGATTAGTGGCAGAACCTTTACCAATTTTCAGTAACCCATATTTCGGTGCAGTCTTTGCCAGAACCTCAGAGTGAACTGACCCACTTTCATTGTGACATAGGGGAATGTCTTGCATCAAAAGTTATTTTAGTAAAATATGTTGACCTATATTGCTGTGTGCTGAAAGAATTATTGGTAAATGTTGGCTCTAATTATAAACCATGGAGTTTGTTATAAAGCAAGAGGGATATAAGCTCTGAGAAGTGCATGGGAATAAGGCCTGATGTTTGTTGCAGTGTCTTATTTGGCATCAAAGTGCAAGGGGCAGTTGTTTCATCCAAGGGTAAAATGAGTCTTCAACTCTAAAGACCCAATTGCCTGCTGATGGTAAATGTTTCTCTGTTATAGTCTTCTTTTGACTCCAAGGACTACTGGTATGCCTGTGAGCTTAATACAGACACTGTTCTTGCTTAGAGGATTTGCAATTCTTTTGTCCGAACAGCTGAGCTCTGATAGGCAGAAAAGGGCATGTAGGGAGCATTTTCAACTGACTACTTTAGGTTTGCCTTTACCACCACCAATGTTCCCTTACTTGCTCCTTTTTAAGTTGGGTAACTTTATCAGCTTTCACTGCTGTTGGATAACCCCAGCAATATATTCTTATTGTGTATGTGTGTGCGCATGCGCACACACACACCCAAGGGGATTAATCTAGCGGTTGTGCTCTCTTATTTTGCCTGTGGCTGTAAGTGAAGGTGAAAGCGTGCAATGCACGTGTATTGATTTCTACCTTTCCCATTTCCATTTTACTTTTGTAATCTCGTAATAAATTATCGTCCACTGATCAGGGGTACCCTGACATGAAAAAAAACACTGTTGGTAATTGGGTATGACACATGCTCAGTACTCCCTCTTCCCTCCAGCCTGTGCAGTCTTTGACAGCTACAGAAGGTGTCCATAGAACCCATTCCTCACAGGAAATTCCCTGGGGTGAATGGCTTTGATGGATACTGGTTGCTGCACTAATACTTATCCATGAGCTTGTGTGAGCTGCATAAAGCCTGGAGGATTCTGTACCCATCTCTATGTCCTCAGCTTGAAGCATTTTTTATACCCTTTCTGTGGCAGTTTATTAAAAGGAATACTTGCTACGTTTACTGTGTATTTGGTATCTACACAGTCTCAGCTGTCAGGGTAGATGAAAACACTATTCTCAAATTCTGTGCATAGCACCAGGGTTTGGTTGAGTCGTTCAGAGCATTTGATAGAAAGAATAAGGAGGCTCCAGCAATTCACATAAGACTTCCATTCCAGATTCGTATTTTTGCTGCTGTGTGGATTCCATTGATGCTTTAGAAATGGTCTCTGATATTAATATATGGGAATTAGTGTCATGGCCAAGATGGCTTTTGTTTGCAGACATTATCAAGGGGAAAAGGAATGTAAAGAGCGAGTAGTGTAAATTGGAAGCTGACTGATGTTGTCATTTATAACCATCAGTGTAGTTGGGGTGACCTATCTGTTTCTCTAGCTAATAGTTCAGGTTTTTTTCTTTTCTCGACAGTGGTTAGAAACATCTCTGTTCTCATTCTTGGCTTTTAAAAAAATCTGATTTGTGAAACGTCTTAAGAAAACAAATTGCAGTAGATCACTAGGGTGGAACATTTTGAAGGGATGAGAAAACATGATTGGGAAATAAAATAAAACCCCAAATCCTAACCTATCAACCCTCCCCCTCCCTGCTGCCCTCCATCCAGTTCATCACTGAGCAGGTGTGCCCTGGAAAAAACCAACACTTCACCCTTCCTGAAAGGCAATCATAGGAAACAATGAACCGATTAGAAGCATTTTATGGAAATTAGTTGGGAAAATTATTAAAGTTAAAATACTAATTATCCCTAATGGCTACAGAACAATAAGCTGAAGCCAGGATTGCTTTTGGAAGGATGCGTCAGGCCTCTACTTTAGTAGGAACCTTTCTAAGATTTCACATTTGAAGAATAGGGTAAAATTAACAAGTGTTCTGATTTTCAAAAGGCTTCAGTTTGAAGTGCCTTCTTGTGCTTTACTGTCTTACCAAAAATGTGGAGAGGTCAAATCTTACTGTTGGACAAGGGACGAGCTAAGAGATTGGGTTGATAGTAGATCATATCGGGAATCGTTGATAAGACTGCTGCCCTTTACTGAGTTTTGGAAATGGCTTTGAAGGTCACCCAAGACCGAGATAGTTTAAAAGCTCCTGAGAAATGCGGACGGCACTAATCAGGAAAATTCAACTTTGCTAAATGCAAGATGCCCTCAGGAGTATTGCACACTCCAGAGGTACTTGAGAAATCAGTATGGCCCAGTGGAAAGAACCTGGGCTTAGGAGTCAAAGGTCATGGGTTCTAATACTGCCTCTGCCACTTGTCAGCTGTGTGACTCCGGGCAAGTCATTTAATTTCTCTTTGCCTCAGTTATCTCATCTGTAAAATGGGGATTAAGACTGTAAGCCCCACGTGGGACAGCCTGATTACCTTGTATCTCCCCCAGTATTTAGAACAGTGCTTGGCACATAGTAAGCACTTACCAAATGCCATTATTATTCTAGACTGTGAGCCCGTTGTTGGGTAGGGATTGTCTCTGTTGCTGAATTGTACTTTCCAAGTGCTTAGTGCAGTGCTTTGCCCACAGTGAGCACTCAATAAATATGACTGAATGAATGAAAAAAACATCCTCTTGTCCAAAGTATCTCCTGCGTTGTTGGAGATAGAGCCCTTCTCTGGGCCTCAGTTACCTCATCTCTAAAGTGGGGATTAAGAGTGCGAGCCCCCTGAGGGACAAGGACCGTGTCCAACCTGATTACTTGTATCTACCCCAGTGTTTAGAGCAGTGCTTGGCACATAGGAAGTGCTTAACAAGTACCATAATGATTATGATTTTTATGATGTCATACATACTCAATTATTCTTATGAGCTATTACAGTTGTAGTGTGTGGACAGGGTCTTCAGCACATGCCCAAAAATCACATCACATGGTGGGTGGGGAGGTATGCTACAGGCTCCCACTTGCCAAAACTGCAGTCCTCCAGCCTGAAACCCTCATAGTAAGCACTTAACAAATACCACAGTTATTATTATTATTGTTATTATTATTAAAACAGGACTGCATTCCCAGAAGAACATTTCCCTAATTACCTAATTCCATTCTCACCAAAACCCACAATGAAAACATGTTATGGCCAAGATGCACATTTATGATATTGTGAATCATTATCACTGGTGAACAGAACTGAAGACGTTGTCCATAATTTCATCTGTATAATCAGTGAATATCAATTTTCTATCACTTCCTTTACCCAATAAGCTGACCTGCCCATTAGCTTTCTGGAAAGCTCCCAAAGACCGTCTCTTCTGGTCCTTTTTGTCATAGTGGGAGGAAAACTTCCTAGTAGAGCTCCGCGTGGCTGGGTGTTGGCTCAAGATGGGTTAGCTTGAGCATCCTCTACCCCCTGTTTCAATCAATCAGAGGTATTTGTTGAGTATTTACTATGTGAAGAGCACTGTACTAAGCGCTTGAGAGAGTACAGTACAACAATAAACAGACACATTCCCAGCCCACAGTGAGCATATAGTTTAGAGGGGAGGCAGACATTAATATAAATAAATAAATTATAGGTAAAGAAATAGAAGCAGTAGTGGAAAGAGCAAGAGCCTGAGAGCCAGAGGACCTGGGTTCTAAATCCAGCACTGCCACTTGTCTGCAGTGTGACCATGAGAAGTCACATAACTTCTCTGGGCCTCAGTTACCTTATCTGTAAAATGGGGATTAAGAATGTGAGCCCCTTGCAGGACATGGACTGTATCCGACCTGATTGTTGTATCTACTCCAGTGCTTAGTACAGTTCCTGGCACAGTAAGTGCTTAAGAAAATATCATTTTTTAAAAAAGGCCTCCTGGAGGAGATAGCTCTCTTCCTCCCTTCAAGGCCCTACTGAGAGCTCACCTCCTCCAGGAGGCGTTCCCAGACTGAGCCCCTTCCTTCCTCTCCCCCTCGTCCCCCTCTCCATCCCCCCATCTTACCTCCTTCCCTTCCCCACAGCACCTGTATATATGTATATATGTTTGTACATATTTATTACTCTATTTATTTATTTTACTTGTACATATCTATTCTATTTATTTTATTTTATTAGTATGTTTGGTTTTGTTCTCTGTCTCCCCCTTTTAGACTGTGAGCCCACTGTTGGGTAGGGACTATCTCTATATGTTGCCAGCTTGTACTTCCCAAGCGCTTAGTACAGTGCTCTGCACACAGTAAGCGCTCAATAAATACGATCGATTGATTGTGATATGATTTTAGGAGGGTCTGAAGGTGGGGAGAGCAGGAGTCCCTTGGGCTAGGCATGGTACTAAATGCTGGGGTGGATTAAGAGAAGCAGTGTGGCTCAGTGGAAGGAGCACGGGCTTTGGAGTCAGAGGTCATGGGTTCAAATCCTGGCTCCACCAATTGTCAGCTGTGTGACTTTGGGCAAGTCACTTAGCTTCTCTGTGCCTCAGTTACCTCATCTGTAAAATGGGGATTAAGACTGTGAGCCTCCCGTGGGACAACCTGATCACGTTGTAACCTCCCCAGCACTTAGAACAGTGCTTTGCACATAGTATGCGCTTAATAAATACCATCATTATTGTTATTATTATTATAGAAGCAAATCGGGTTGGATGCTGTCCCCGTCCCGCATGGGATTCATGGGGTCAGCATGCCACAGCATTGAAGAAACTGCCTTGTTCATGCTTGTAGCAGCTGATCAGTTGAATATTAACTAGAGGGTAAGATTTCCTTAGCGGGAGGGTTGGCAAGACCACAGCCCTCGTGTTTTAGGAAAACTGGGTATACCATGCACTGTTTCCGGGCAAAAATGTCAAGAAGTCATCATGTGTCTGTCAACTTTGTAGTACTGTAGTCTCCACTTGTCTGCTCTGTGGCTTTGGGATAGTCATTTCACTTCTCTCTGCCTCAGTTCCCTCAGCTGAAAATGGCAATCAAGTCTGTTTGCCCCATATGGGACATGGACTGTGTTCAACCTTATTAGCTCATATATATCCCGGTGCTTAGCAGTGTTCTTGGAATATAGTGAACTCTTAACAAATACCATAAAAAAGAGCTGCTTCTGAAATAATGTGTGGTAGAAAGGTGGTCCAGTTTTGTTTTCGTTTCTGTCACTCTGTGATCATTTTAGGTAGCCAGCAATGTGCTGAGACTAACAGGGATGGAGGATGGATGAGAGAAGGGGAGGAGAAAAGGAGAGAAAATTGGAAAGTTGTTCCTGGAGTTGCTTTTAGATGGGCACGAGTCCATAGTCCAGTGGAGGAAGGGTAGCGGGTCTGAGGGTGATCAGAGTGGAGGACAAAAAGCCTGCTGTAAGCAAGCTGTTCTCACATCAGGAATTTCTCTAAAACAAATTCATCTTTCCGAAGTGGAGTGGTGTGTGCAAGAATATTGGAGGTGCCCAGGAAACACCCCAAATTTAGATCAGTAATTACAAACTTACATTGAAAGTAGCCATGCTGATCTTGGGGTGGGGGGTTCAGTTAGGTTGACTTAGACATAAATAAATTGAGCAAAATGGAGACTCTCCAACCTATTTCTGATCACTAAAGGTCGTCTTGAATTAGAAGGGGCTGTAACATTATCTATTGAAAAATGAGATGGTTTGATGGCAGTTTTGCTAATTATAAGTCCCCTTCTTAGTGAGGACATTTGGTTACAGTCCCCCCCCCCCCCCCCCCCAATTTGAGACAACATGGTTTTTTTTGTTTGTTTGTGGTCTTTCTCTAGGAATACCTGAGAATTTTGCAGAGGTAATAATGGAGGAAAGTGTATATTTTAATTAACATGCACAAACCATTTTGACTACTTGCTAATGTTCTGATTCACAACTAAAAGCTACTAATTTGTATTGATTTTAAAAATCTCTCTAACTTCTCATTTTACATTACTAAATGTATGTAGCTAGACTGAAGACCAACATCTTAGTTTTATTACATAGCTTGCAGATTCCTTATGTATGTGTTTATACAATTGTGGGAAGGTTTTGTTTCAGTTGAACTATTTCAGAGTGACACAGTGAACTACATTTCATGGGAAACACTATTGCAGTTAATTTAGCATTCTGACAACAACATTTTCTTTAGATTATTTAGATTTAGAGGCATTGGCAATTTGGCGGGGGCTGGGGAAAGGGGCAACATTAATTCAAATTGACATCTGACTGCACCTGAGACTCTTAACTATGCTATTGTCTAATTAAATTGTCTCATATTTGGTTTAATATGTCTAGTTCTTACCAGGGAACAACAAAAACTCAAAACAACTTGCTCATTTTCTAAACCTGTATCAGTCAGTCATATTTATTGACCTTACTGTGTGCAAGGCACGGTACTAAGTGCTTGGGAGAGTACAGTGTAACAGAGTTGATAGAGACGTACCCTGCCCACAACGAACTTACAATCTATATAAAATCATCTTCCTTAGCAGGAAAACTCCCTAAGGTCAAGGACTGCATAGGGCCTAAGATCCTCCAGGTGGTTTCAAAATGTTAATCACAAACAGTGTCATGCAGAGCTCACTTAATGGGATTATTTTTGAAAACTGTTATTCGAAGTTGTATTCAATTAAATTAGGGTCAACTCTGATACCAAACAGTATGTTGTGTGCATTGTTGGATCTTACTATGATTCCATTAATTTCCTATTCCTCCTGAAGCATTTACAGATGCCTGTACATTTTGTTCATGAATCACTTTCAGAATTGTACTCTGCAAAGGATTCCAAGTAAATCTGGTGAAATTTTTTTCTTGTTCACACATGTTGTCAAAGGATAACGAGTATTTCTCTTTTATCCTTTTTCACCATATTGAACTGGGTGGGTAAGAGTAAAGTAAGTTACATCTAGGTTCCATTTGCCCTGTGGACTGTTTATGGAAGTTATGAAAGAGGGCCAGAGAGCAAGAGTGCTAGAGTTGTTAGCAAATTAATAAAGTGCTGATAGCTATGGAATGAGGGAGGTAATCTTTCCCAAACTCTAAGCATATTTTCGAAGAGCTTCATGGTTCTTGCACTTGGCTTTCTTTCCTTTTCTTATAACATGCTTTATTAGAAGGAGTATACTACAGAAAGATGATGTCAGAAGTTTGAATTTCTCTTTAACTCTACTGCTGGGCTATAGGGTGGCCAGTCAATCAGTTAATCGATCAGTGGCATGTACTGAGTGCTTACCCTGTGTAGAACGTACTGTACTAACTACTTGGGAGAGTGCAATACAATTCAGCCTGAGAAGCAGCATTGCCTAATAATAATAATAATAATAATAATAATGACATTTGTTAAGTGCTTACTATGTGCAAATCACTGTTCTAAGCGCTGGGGGGGATACAAGGTGATCAGGTTGTCCCACGTGGGGCTCACAGTCTTCATCCCCATTTTCTGGGTGCGATAACTGGGGCCCAGAGAAGTGAAGAGACTTGCCCAAGGTCACACAGCAGACATGTGGCAGAGGTGGGATTAGAACCCATGACCTCTGACTCCCAAGCCCAGGCTCTTGCCACTGAGCCACGCTGCTTCTCTGTTTAATGGAATGCTTCTTTAATGCTTTAATTTAATTCTGTACTGCTTCTTTCTTTAATGGAAAGAGCACAGGCTTGGGAGTCAGAGGATGGGGGTTTTATTCCCGGTTCCTCCACTTTTCTGCTGTGTGACCTGGGACAAGTCACTTCACTTCTCTATGCCTCAGTTACTTCATCTGTAAAATGGAGATTAAGACTGTGAGTTCCAAGTGGACATGGTCTGTGTCCAAACTGATTAGCTTGTATCTACCTCAGCATTTAGCACAGTGCCTGGCACATAGTATAGACATAACAAACGCCATTAAAAATGCAGTTGGTAGACAGGATCTCTGCCCTCAGGAGGTTATAATCTAGTAGGGAAGATATTAAAATAAATTGCAGATCGATTAAAATAATAATAGTATTTATTAAGCACTTACTATGTAAGTGCTGGGGAGGTTACAAGGTGATCAGGTTGTCCCACGGAGGGCTCCCAGTCTTAATCCCCATTCTTACAGATGAGGGAACTGAGGCACAGAGAAGTTAAGTGATTTGCCCAAAGTCACCCAGCTGACAAGTGGCGGAGCTGGGATTTGAACCCATGACCTCTGACTCCAAAGCCCGTGTTCTTTCCACTGAGCCACGCTGCTTCTCTTAAAATGACGGTATAAGGATAGGTATATAAGTGCTATGGGAGTAGGGGTCAGGTGACTAGCAGAACATTAGGGGGAATGAACACAGGTGCTTAGATGAAGCAGAAAGGAAGGAGGCTAGGGAGGGGAGATGAGAGATTAGTCAGGGAAGGCTTCCTGGAGGAGATATAATTTTAGGGCTTTAGGGCTTTAAGAGTGGTGGATCTGTCAGATGTCAAGGCGTAGGGAGTCGCAGGCAGGAGGAAGGATGTGAGCAAGAGGTGGAAAGGTGAAAGGGGCAAGTTGAAGGAATAGTAAATAGACTGGTGTCAGAGGAGGTCTTACAAACATGCAGTCTGCTCTTCATGTCTTACAAACATGCAGTCTGTCCAGTTCCAACCAGACCTCGTTTTGTCCAGCCTTTAATTTGGGCAAAGGGCCTCCCTCTGTCTGTACTACACCTGCTGCCAAGTACTTGGAATTAAATGCTCTGCCATATTTCACACTGAGCACAAAGATTCTGGACCAAATGAAAGGTTCAGGGCTCCCCCAGGAGAAGCACTTATGAATCATGCAAAATGTATACACTTCTGGAAAATGGCACCCGTGAATTCAGCGTGTTATGCTGCCTGCCCGACGTAATGCAAATGATGTCATGAACAACTCCCTGCCTGGTGTCCACGCTGCTGCTGTGTGACCTTGGGCAAGGCATCTAATTTCTTATTGTCATAGGTTCCCAAATTTAGGTTAATTAGTAATTGAAAAATGCATTGGTGTTTTAGATGAAAGGGAATGAATTCACTGATTCAAGTTATTACTCCTCAGTCTCCTCCTGTATGTGCAGACCTATATGGACTGTTTTTCTGCAATTGGTTATAGGGTCACTCAAGGTTCTGCATATTTACAGTAACTAGCAATTGTATCTCTGTTATTATTGAGTAGACTGAGGAACTGGTAAAAAGGAAGTGGTCAAATCACATGCTCACTATTAAAGATGCAGTAGAGGTAAATTCAGAAATAAAATTTGAGTCCTAACTAAACCATCAAATTGCATTTTGCATTATAGGTCTTAGAAGCAGGATCAAGCAGTATTTTCAGTGCCTAATACAGCTTACACGAGAGCAGAAGGTTTCCTGTTAGGGTTATTAATGACCACTAAGTGTTTTGAAGTAGACTCGTCATGGTTGTTTGAAACAGTACAGTCGCTTTCTGTTGAAATGTTATTGTTCTGAGGTAAACTTTGATTTGGAAACATATTGACATATAAGGTCATTCTGCCTTGATATTACGATATTAATTTTGAAGAACTTCGATACACTGAATACTACATTTTCAAATCAACCTGGCAAAGCATGAGGAACCAAAGTCATATTGCAAAATGCTGTTGCAGGTTAATGATTAATTACGTGTTCTGTATGTGTGTCAGGCAAGATTTGAAGTATAGTTAGCGTAATTGTGAAGTGTGTTTGGAACCTATTTTTGTTGGTGATTTTATCTGTGAATGACAATTTTAAGAGTCAGGTATTGTTCTCTGTTCTGTTTTCCAAAGGCAGACAAACACGGTTGTACAAATTCCAGCGTATTTTTAGAAAATGTGGAAAATATGTCTGCTGATAAAGCCCCAACTGTCCAATCTCTCACCTCTCCTAACTTTCAAAATTTGAACCTTTAGAAAAGGAATCTAATCCCATTATTGGTTTTCGGGGTTAATTTTCTTGCCCTTGGCCAAAACTTGGATTTCTTCTGCCTTTAATGCCAGGTTATGTGGATTTCCTTCAGCTCTAGTAGAGTGGATTTGGGGGTTTTAAGTTTGTTTTTGACATTGGCTCTCTAATAAAGAGCTGGATAGATTTTTCCTAGTAAGAACAATGTGCCCGCATGCTGTACTGATACATGAATCATTTAAAGAATATAAATGATTTAGCAGGAATACATTGAGAGTTCCCCAGGGAATCCATTTCCATCTCCATCCCTGATTTGCTCCTGCTGGGTGTTTGCCTGGGACGACCTGCTGCCATGCCACGCTGTATTTGATTTCCTCAGCTTCAGTAGCCTAACTAGGATTAGGCAGGATCTGTGCCAGCCAGAGAGGAAAGGCTGCTTGAATGCTTTCATGGTAGTTGAGGCTGAGGGAGTTTCATATAACCAAATCCATTAGAAAGGCCCCTTAGATAGGAAACCCTGTGGATTTGGGTGGGATGGTTTGCCCTAAATTGCCCGTGGCCTCATACTTTTTTTTTTTTAGCGTTGGAATATTTTTCCCCTCATTTTTACCATTTTCTCATTTTGGATCATTTATATTTTGCATAGCACAATTCACCCTGAGATTTCAGTGTTGACTGAGGAGGTGTTATTGAGTCAGATGCTAAACCCACAGTCAGGCCAATTCCAGTAGAAACTGTTGGTTGGATTTGGAACTGACCCAGATCAAGTGGCCCCCTACTGCATCTGAACTGGCCTAGTGTCATCCTCGGACCTGAGAGCATTCAAGGAGCTGGACTTGGCTTCTCCAGGGTTACTGTGCAAAGGGTTTTTGAGTCTAAGGGTCCTCTTTGGTCCCGAACCACTCTAAATGGAATCCGAAACCCACATTGGAATTTTGACCTCCCCGCGGTTCTTGCGTCCAAGCGTGACTTGGGACCGAATCAGAACGTTTGACGCTAATGTCAGTGGGAGTAGACCTGCCCCAGATGCACTTAGTTTCACAGTGATTGAGATGGGGGGGAGGGGTATTTCTGGAGTTAGAGTGGGACCAAAATGTCAAAGCCATTATGCCTAGGAAAAACGTAATTGCCGGATAAATGAATATCATGGAGCCCCCGTGCTCTTAATAGAGAGGGCTCATCCATTGGCTGGGGAAACGGATTGATTGGTGCCTCCAGAGGCCCTAGTTCTGCCTCCCCATAGCAATCCTGATTGCCTAACGTTATTTTTGCCCCATGCAGATCTGTACCCCAACTGGAATTCGATACCAGCAAATTCTTTCCAGAATTTGACTTTGCGGTGCCTAGCTTCTGTGTTTCCTAGTTACATTGGATAGTGCTGTGCACCCTGTAGGGACCATAAATACTTGTGGACTCACTGGCTACTACATTCCCCGCTTATCCATCTTGTTGCACTTGAGCAGTTGTGTTCCATTTCAGTAGTGGTTTAGCATTCCCTGTGGGTATCTTCTATTTCTATTTAAATCTGTAAAGCCGTTTTGGATGCAGAGTGAAATAAGATAGTCAGATTCACAAGACAGTACTGTGCTCTTAGGGCACCTTTCCAAAAATACTTGTCCACACCTCCCTGGAAAGCTCAGTCCAGGGACAACTCCTGGAAGCAGGTTCATTGTGAAGGTTATTCTGCCGGTTGGACTGTGGACAAATTCCCCTCTAGTAAGTAGGAACTGTGCAGATAATGAGAGAGAAATTATGTGAAGTGTGAAATGTGAGAAGCAGTGTGGCCCACTGAAGAGAGCACCGGGCTGGTGCTTAGGAGATCTGGGTTCTAATCCTGACCCTGCCATTTTGCCTTCTTGTCACTTTGGACAATTTCTTCATCTGGAAAGCAGTGATTAAATACCTGTTCTCTCGCCTCCTTAGATTATAAGCTACATGTGGGACGGGGACTGTGTCTGATCTGATTGTATTTTTTCTACCCTGGCACTTAGCACAGTGCTTGGCAAATAGTAAGTGCTTAACAAGTATCACGATTATTATTAGTAATAATTTTAAAAATGTGAATAGTAAATCAGTGGTCATCGGAGGAAAAAAAGAAACCCCCTACTCTATATTTGGTATTTCTGATAAATGAACAACTTCCTTTCCTTCTAACAAGTGAGTCTTGGTTGTTTTTGTTGTTTTAGCTTCTGTGCCAACGGTAAGGTGAATTATCATTTTGGGGTGGCAGAGAGCGTAGTTTGGAAGGACCTTTATTGGTTAGAAATGACAGTTAATCATTCAGACTGTTCTCATGTCATTTCTAACCAAATTTTCAGTAAATAAAACAAAATATTACCCTTCCTAATGGTAATTGTTAAGCGCTTACTATATACCAGGCACTGTACTAAGCCCTGGGGTAGAGATACAAGGTAATCAGGTTGGATGCAGTCCGTGCCCCATGGGGCTAACAGTCTTAATCCTCATTTTACAGATGTGGAACTGAGGTGAAGAGAATTGCCTTGCCAAAGGCCACATCGCAGACAAGTAGCCGAGTCAGGATTAGAACCCAGGGCTTTCTGATTCCCGGGCCCATACTCTATCCACTAGGCCATGCTACTTTGTAGTTCCATGCACAGGAGGGGACAGGGCATACAGAAACCCATGGGAAATGGAGAAATGAAAAGGGGGAAAAACTTCCAAAAGAAGGATCAAGGGGCAATGTGGGAGAAGCTGGGAGATGAGAATGGGGGAAAATTACCTCAGTGATTGGTGGGGTCACAAGGGAGGGTCAACACATCCTTTTTACTAATGTGGAAGTAGAATTTGCTTACTTTAGTGTGGAACCTTCAAGTCAATATATGGCTATATCAGTCATGTATAATTGCATACAAACGACTTGAATTAAACTTCTAATCATGGATTTTCCATCCTCTAATTAGCTCTAACATCCCTCACTAATTTTTCTTTTCCAGACTCATGCTAACTACTCTAGTCATTTGTACTTGACACCCCCTCACGTGATTTCTAATCTCCCAACTTTATATCCCCTTCCAATGGACACTTCACCACTCACACCACCTGAGTATTTAAGTATACGTTGCCAGTTTGTACTTCCCAAGCACTTAGTACAGTGCTCTGCACATAGTAAGTGCTCAATAAATACGATTGATGATGATGATGAAGTAATCACCTCCCCAAGTTTCAATTCCGTATGTATTTATATACTGGCTTGCTTCTTCCTATCTGCACTTTATTTCTGCGACTGTCTCCCTTGCTGGATTGTAAACACCTCGAGGGCAGGGATCATGTCTTCTAATTCTGTTGCCCTCTCCCAAGAGATTAGTACAAGGCTCTGCAGAGAGTAGGCACTCTGAATGATTGATACATCAATTTATCTCTGTCTGTACTTGATTGAGCTCACAATTCTGGGTAATTTTGGTAAAAAAAAGTATCTCTGAGCTAGGTTTAGGAACCAATCCCCCATTTATAATATATTGTTCATGCCAACTTGTACTTCCCAAGCGCTTAATACAGTGCTCTGCACACAGTAAGCGCTCAATAAATACGAATGATTGTTATAGAATTGGTTCTGACTTAGAACAGTTTAACTACGGGTGCAATTTTCAGAAACCAGTTATGGTGAAAGTATGACATCTACTTCTGTGGAATTGTGAAGAGAACATGGGATTGGGAGTCCGGAGACCTTGGTTCCAGTTTTAGCTTTGCCACTGACTTGCTGCGTGACCTTAGGCAAGTCACTTTCTCTGGACTTCAACTTCCTCATCTGTAAAATGGGAATAAAATACCTCTGCTCCCTTCCCCTCTTAGACCCATCTGGAACAAGAACTATATCTGATTTGGTTAACTTGTACTTTCCTTGGTGCTAGACACCAAGTCATTGTGTATTAACCATTATTTTATTAAGGGAGTGCAGTTTAGAGACAAATGGCCCCACTCCTCTAAAAGGACGGCTTTAGTGGGCAGTGGGACAACTGCCCCAGACCCCTTCCGCAACCCCGTGGTCATCCCGATAGAACCATCACCTACTTATTGCTTTTGCCTCAGAGTGAAAAATGAATCTGGCGGTGTTGGAGCGGGCAGCATGTGCTTTGAGGTAGGGGAATGTGTGCTGCAGAGATGGCAGGCCGGAAGGGCCTGGGAATCAAAAGAGAAGCAGCGTGGCCTAGTAGTTAAAGCTCGGGCTTGGGAGTCAGATGGACCTCGGTTCTAATCCTGCCTCCGCCACTTGTCTGCTGCGTGAGCTTGGGCAAGTCACTTCACTTCTGTGTACCTCAGTTCCCTCATCTGCAAAATGGGGGTTAAGACTGTGAGCCCCATGTTGGACAGGGACTGTGTCCAACCGGATTACCTCGTATCTACCCCGGCACTTAGGACATAGTAAGTGCCTAACAAATACCAAAATTATCATTATTTTTCAAAAAGGACTAGACTTGGTGTTCCTTGGAGTTCTCTCAGGAAGGTCTGGGTGTTCCCCTGGGCTTCCACTCACCCAAGCCCTCCTGAGTCTTAATTGGGTCCTGACAGCTGGGCTCTTTGTGCTTCATCAGTCAGGGGGAAAAGTGGTCCCCAAGTCAAACAACGAATGATTAATATTGACAGTATCGACGGTGTCAGATTACTGTGTTAGTACTGAGGTTGGAGCTAGCTCTAGGATTGGGGCTTAGAGGTCGAATTTCATATTTTGGTTAATTGAATGTACAGTTGAATAAACATTTATGTGTGTGTGTATATATAAATATATACACACACGCTTATTCAACTGAGCATTCAGTTAAATTCCAACCTCTCACCCATGTCTTACCTCTGGCCTGAAACACCCTCCCTCCTTGAATCCGAAAGACAATTACTCTCTCCCCCTTCAAAGCCGTATTGAAGGCATATCTACTCCAAGAGGCCTTCCCTGACTAAGCCCTCCTTTCCTCTTCTCCTTTTCCCTTCTGCATAGCCCTGACCTGCTCCCTTTGTTCTTCCCGTCTCCCAGCTCCCCAGCACTTGTGTACATATCTGTAATTTATTTAATTGTGTTGATGTCTGTCTCCCCTTCTAGACCTTAAGCTCGTTGTGGGCAGGGAATGTGTGTGTTTATTGTTGTAGGGTACTCCCCCAAGCTATTAGTACAGTGTTTTGCACACAGTAAGCACTAAATAAATAAGATTGAATGAATGAATGAAAGGTATAAAGGTATAAATTAGAACCTTGCTAGAGATGGCTGATGCATTTATTCATTCAATCCTATTTATTGAGCACGTACTGTTGGCAGAGCACTGTACTAAGCACTTGGAAAGTACAATTCCGCAACAGAGAGACAATCTCTGCCCACAATGGATTCACAGTGTAGAAGCGGGATGACAGACATTTCATCACACTGTGATTTTAGGCAACTTGGAGTAGTTGTACAAAGCATTGTCCTTTATAGGACTTGGAATGCAAGGAACTAATTGGGGAAGGCTTACTGGGAGAGGTGGACCATCAGATGGGCTTTGGAATGGACTGGATCGCCTTTTTAAGAAGGTTCCTTCCTGATCTGGTTGTAGGATTTCTTTTTCTGCTCTTTTCCTGTTTAAAAAGGACGGTGGTGATGTGTGTGGAGGGCTTTCAGTTGAAAGGCAGACTTGTGCAAAGTGGTTCTTGTGTAATGATAATCTAGGTTAACCAAGGCCTCTAAGCAGTGTTTTGAGACTGGTTCCTGGCGTTGCCAGTTTGGATTACCCATTAGGTAATAATAATAATAATGTTGGCATTTGTTAAGCGCTTACTATGTGTAATCCCCCCCCCACACACACACACCTGTACTTGTGGGTAATGGGAGTATGAAATCCACATGTCCGTTACAAACCTGTCGATGCTCCTGATCCGTTCTGAAACCTTCTTTCACTTCATGTGGCCAGGGCTTGGGGAGGAGGTGGGAGTGAAGAATGGATGACACAAACAGAGAAATGGCCCTGCGAAACCATGGCTTTGTTACAGGGCCTACTGTATGGTGCTATCATGTTGGAAAGCTTACGTCCTGGCCCACGGTCTGGTAATGATATGGGTTATTGTTACTGTCAGTAGAGTTCACTGTGTTGCTGATCCAATGTGAAAGTTTCACAGTCATGTTAGTTGATGTGAAGCCTGGGAAAAAGGATTATATAGGAGTGGAACTTTATAATATTTATCCATGCCCCAATGTTGAATGATGGTTTATCTTTGGCTAGGTAAACAGTCCAGTGGAAGCAGGTTATAATTCCATTTTTTTTTTTACCTTTTTAAAAGCACTGGGGAATAAATTAACTTGTTTCTGTTTAAGTAACCTCACCTAATACGACGGGTCAGCAAGCCATATCTTATGATAAGAGGATTAAAGAATTAACATCAAATTATGGGACTGTCTTGCGGCTGTAACTTTTCTAAAAATATTTGGGACATGGAGACATGAGACAGACAACGAACAATGAAAAGATTGAGCATTTTTAAAGGTTCTTTCATGTGTTCATGTGGGTCTTAAAACTATGGGTGTGAACAGAAGAAAAATAAGCGCTGATGAAATTGAATTTTTTCGAAAGAACAACGAGTAATTCCAGTGGCCACTGAGTGGGTAAAACCCGGGTTCCAAGTTGTGAATCCACTGTGTACTTGCATTTACCAGTTCAGCTGTACATCTTACAGTTTTTTGCAGACCTCAGCAAAGTCCCTGAAAGCGAGCAAGAGAGGTTTTTTTTTTTTCCATTTAGGAGTACATGTCACAGTAGGCTAGTTGGGCTTCACATAGTGACAAAGTGCCTGAGAAGATTGTTTGCTTTGCATTATGATTCTGGAACTATGACTGGGTAAACAAATCGGTGCATAGGAAGAGAATTTACCGAGTTCTGCTCTTGGAGCATGGTTTGCTATAGATGTCATGCTGTAATATTTGATTTTCATTATTGGGGATAAATAAACTAAAATCTTTTGATGAACAAAGTACATTAAGATCTCACCAGTCACCTTGAAAGTGAACATAATCTTATTTATCTTCATCATTGTAATATGAACTGCTTAATATTTTTTATTCCAGTGGATTGTATTTGAGAAGTTTAAATTTAACTGCCATACTGAACAAAAGACAATTTCTTCATTCCTCCTCCTCTTCCTCCTCCTTTAACTCTTCTTATTTATTTTTAATGGTATTTGTTAAGCACTTAATACCTTCCAGGCACAGTACTAAAAGTGGGGTAGATACAGTTAATCAAGTTGGACACAGTCCTCGACCCACATGGGGCTCAATATTAATCCCCATTTTACAGATTAGGTTACTGAGGCACCAAGATGTGAAGTGACCTGCCCAAGGTCACACGGCCGACAGTTGGCAGCCGGAATTAGAACCCAGGTCCTTCTGATTCCCAAGCCCATGTTCTGTCAACGCTAGGCCACATAGCTTCTCACGCTGCTTATTCCTCCTCATCAATGGTTTTTACTGAATGCCTACTGTATGCAAAGCAATGCACTAGGTGCTTGAAAATTCAGAATTGAAAGAAGGTATCCATACCTGCAAGGAGCTTTCTGTCTAATGGAGAAGACAAGTGATATAAATTGACATATTAAGCACTTAGATGCTCTGCACCCAGTAACCGCTAAATAAATACCATTGATCAGAGTACTTCACTCCAGCAGTGAATTCTGATTGACTCCTTAGAAGCATTTAGGGGGACAAAAATCTAGTGTTTTCCTGCTGAGTTTTTCATTCACTGAAAGTTTTGGGTTAAGTTGCCCTATTTGATATCGTAGTGCAGCAGAGGAACTTTGCAGAATCTGAACAACCATATGTAGAACAGAATGCTTATTGGTCCATCATACAATGTGAGCCCACTGTTGGGTAGGGACTGTCTCTGTATGTTGCCAATTTGTACTTCCCAAGCGCTTAGTACAGTGCTCTGCACATAGTAAGCGCTCAATAAATACAATTGATGATGATACAATCAGCCCCAAGCTCACACTGCCTGTACACCACTGTATCCAAAAAATGGCTTCCAAAACACCAGGGCACTTAAAGCTAAAAATCCTGAAGAACAAAACATATAATAGGACCTCTGCATCAGTATTTCAACACTCCTGTTGGTGTAGGAAACTCAAACCACAATCCTCAATCTAAACAACAAATGGACAATTTTTTCTTATGGTATTTATGCGTTTATTATGTGCCAGGCACGGAACTAAGCATCGGGGTAAATACAGGCTAATCAGGTTGTACGCAGGCCGTGTCCCGTGTGTAGCGCACAGTCTCATTGTACTGATGAACTGAGGCACAGAGAAGTGAAGCGACTTGTTCAAAGTCAAACAATAGGCAAACAGCAGACACAGTAAGTATGTTAGGTTGAGAGAAACCAAGAGGGCACTCTGGGGAAGAGAGTGGACAAATAGGAAGGTCTCGGAGAGGCCACCGTCGTGACCATCTTCAAAAAGCAAAGCAAAAAATCAAAATGTAACAGTTGAATCTCAAAGAATATCATCTACTAAAATCTGGAATCACAGCATGGCTTCAAATCTCAGTGTGGCCCAGCAGACCTGATCTCTGCAGTATGTCCCTAAACCTTTATACTATTTTCCTAGACCTTCTGTCAGCCTTTGATACCATCAGTAGTTCTGAATCCTGGAAATGCTGAGTAAATTTGGCTATCTTGAAAAATTGAAATTCCAAGACTACTCTCCGACGGCATGGTTGGCCGACTGAGAGCTGAAGATGCCTGTCTAATCCATTCCCCGTTGCCGGGGGAGAAAGTCAGGGATGCATGTTGGGCCTGATTCTGTTCAGTATATATTCTGTGCAACCATGCTGGAGGATGTAACAAGAGACCTAGATGTTGGACTAGCTTCCCTTAACTCAACAGACTTGGAGCATCACTGAAGTCTTCGAGGCAGTCATTCAATAATTAATCTGCTCAGATGTCTGTTCCCAGAACAGAACAGTTGGAAGCAGCATGGCCTACCGGATAGATTATAGCCCTGGGAGTCAGAAGGACCTGGGTTCTAATTCACGCTCCACCACCTGTCTGCTCTGTGACCTTGGGTAAGTCGCTTAACTTCTCTGTTCCTCAGTTCCCTCATCTGTGAAATTAGGCTCTTCTCTAAACTACGACTCTAGAACTGCAGTGCTGCCCAACCTTCTCGACAGCTGCAAGACGGCTCCGTAGATGCCTCATCCAGTTCTTTAAGAAATTTCTTCAGCATCCCTTGTGGGATGCATTCACAGTCAAATTGTAAGACATGATCAAAATAAGGAGGGCCTGGAAGGGAGAGTCAGTCTCTTACCAATAAAACTATGTTAACTTCAACACAGCTGTGCTGGAGAGGAAATGTGTTGAGAATGGGTGACAGCTCCTGTGTGTGAACTGAAATTGGGAAATGAAAGAAAACAGAACAGAGGAAATGGTTTAAGGATACAATAAAACCAAATTTCAGACAATGCTGTGTATCATCTCCGTTTTGAGCAGAGGGACTGTAAGGATTGTGACACAAGGGGAGAGACAAAACAATGCCAGGTGCGCCAAACAACAAACCTGGCAGCACCAGAAGGAGCAGTTTCTCAGTGCAGAATGGGGTCGGAGCTGTGGAGCCCTCATGGACATTTTCAGCCACACATACCCCCGTAGGTGAACATCATTATCAGAGGCATCTTCTGTGAGCATGAAGGATAATTTATATATTTAGCCTCCTTGGGATTTGGGGAGCTATAACCCTGGAAATCTGTGGGAATTTACTAGTAATTTTTCTGATTGTCATGTGTTTCACGCTGTCTCTTGGTCTCTGTGGCTCCCGCTGGTTCTCTGGCCCTGTCTCTGTCTCCAGTTTCCCCACCCCGGTTCTTGTGTTTCAGTCTGTCTCCCTGTCCCAGTCTCTGTCAGTCTTTCTTCCTAGACCTAGTCAATGTTTTTGTCTGCCTCTTAGTACCTGGGTTTTTTTTTTTTTAAATGGTATTTGCTAAGCTCTTACTATGTGCCAGGCACAGTCCATGTCCCACATAGAGCTAAAAGTCTTAATCCCCATTTTACAGTTGAGAGAACTGAGTCACAGAGAAGTGACTTGTCCAAGGTCACACAGCAGACAAGTGGCAGAGCAGGGATTAGAACTCAGGTCCTTCTGACTCCCAGGCCAGTGTTCTAACTACTAGGCAAAAGAGAAGGAGATGAAATGCCTTGGCTAAAGCAACTTAAATTGAGCCCTCAGGTTCCAATAACACTTTGAGAGTAGTAGCATTAATGATATTTATTGAGCATCGACTGAATGTAGTGGACTGTACTAAGTGCTTGAAGCGCTTAGTTCCTACAAGGAGCATACATTCTAACAGGGGAGACAATTGTAAAGATATTTACAATAGAGAAATCAGAATAAATAAATTGAATGTGCGATGAGATATTCTCCTTTCCATAGCAGGAGAAACTGAAGTCCGGAAGAATGAGTGACTTCCTGAATTAGTGGCAGTAGGCACTGCTCATTGGGGTGGGTAGCATATTAAATATGTTTACCACTTCCATGGATTGGGAAAGTAAGCAGTGGTTCCCCAAGAAAGCTTATCCTTTTGTTGAAAATGTTAAAAAAAAAAAGAACCCCATTCTCTCGTCAGAGGAATCTTGGATTGCAGTGGCTATACTTCTTTCCTTTTTAATTTGAACTGTCTGCATCTTTGCTTAAATGGGGGGAAAAAAATCTTGATGAGCCATGAAAATTTGCTCAGGTTAATGTTGGGTTTCTGGCTCACCATCCTGGTATGGCAAGGTTAATCTTGTGAACAGGTAATTCAGAAAAAAAAGACATGCAGATATTCTAGCACCTTAAGCTCCAAGTATAGGGCATTGTAAGAGAACTTAGTTGCACTGTGCGACTGACTATCCCATTAAAAATCAGGCCAAAGACAAGAAAAGATAATTGTTTAATTTTGGAAAAAAAAAGTGTTCTTAAATTTACCTGGAATAAAAAATACAGGTTTTTGCCTTTCTCTGATAAAGCTAGTGCACTGAATCCTGTCAGGATTTATTCGTTGTAGCTATCACTCCCTGGCAGCTCATCTGTGAATCCAGTGTTGCTGTCTCCTTAGAACAAAGGATAGTTTGAGCTAATACACTCCGTGCTGTTCTAATGCATGTTTTCGTTACACAGTATGGAGCAGTCAGTCAGTTGTATTTATTGGCACATACTGTATTGCACATGCTGTGCTATACTAGTACACTCCATGACAGTGTACTAAGCATGATGAGAGAATGAGGCCCACATCTTGAGACTTGTTCTGGTATTAGTTAACATGGCCCACAAGTTGGAACAAGTAGATATGATGTTGGAAGAAACAGTTCCGCATAGGTCTGTCAAGGCGTTAAATTGTTGTATCCTTATGCTTCCCAGCCTCTGCCAAAGCCGTACCTTTACTGCGAAATGCAGTGCTTTTTGGTTTTTTTTTTTTTAAGTTACAGTATTTAATACTCTAAAATAACAATGAGTAGCCAGGTTGTAAAGCGTTCTGCAAATAGTGAACATAGCAATAGTATAGGAATTTGTATCCATAATGCCAGTCATGGTGGTGTCTTTGAATCATTTACCTCCATCCCATTAAATTCCATTGAATCAATGGTTATTATAATGCCATTTCCCCATAGCACTAGATTCTCCAAGAATACAACCATCATGTTATAAGAAAACTCCCTGAATAATAAAGTAATGGGTTCTTTTTCACAGTGTTTTGTGTTATGGTGGTGGTGGATTTTTCTTAGGGAGCTTAGAGTTGGGTTCATTTTTCGTGGGGATTTTAGTCTCCTGGGCAAGCGCTGATCATACTGTGTCTTTCTGTGCTAGATGTGGCTGCTGCAGTTCCTGCACACCATAGATGAAGAACCTCAAGGAAAATACTGTTTGTTTCTCCAAAGGACCCCGGTTTCTTTTTCCATTTTCCCACCTTCAAGAAAAAAGGGATTCCAAGATATTGTTTAGTTCCTCACAGCTGCTGGACTTGCATAGCTGATTCCCAAAAAACCTACTGAAGACCCTTTCTCTGAATCTCTTTAGAGGATGGATGACTATCCCCTTCAAAGAAAGATTAGAAGGATAATCTTAGATTTTTCTGAACCAGCATCTTTGGCAGATAGGTCTCCTTTGTCCTAGAACTGAGAGTCTCAGGAACACAGACAGTGAGAAAATTGACTCTCTTTCAGTAGGATTTTCCTCTCTCTCTTCCCAAATATTATAACGCTAGCTTGTTGTGGGCAGGGAACGTGTCTACCGACTCTTGTATTGTCCTTTCCCAAGTGCTTGGCACAGTGCTCTGCATACAGTAAGCGCTCAATAAATACCATTGATTGAAAAACAAAATATCTGAAAACATCTGTCCTGAAACACCTAAATGAGGAACCAAAAAAGTACATTTGACAGAATTCTGGGAAGATCCTGTAAGGGATTAATATAAAATGAAACCTTTCTGAGTTTTGCATCAGATTTGCCTGGGTACCGTTTTAGGTATGTATGTTGTGTGGGAACTCTGCAGTGTGATAATGTGATTTCAAGCCCCAGACCAAATCTGCAAGACTTTTCCAGATGTGATTGAAGGATGATGATAATCATAGTAATAATTGTATTTAAGTGCTTACTCTGTGCCTAACCCTATACTAAGTGCTGGGCACAGACACAGTTCAAATATAGTCCTTGGCTCAAACAAGGCTCTCAATTTCAGGGGGAGATAGAATAGGTTTTTAAGCCCCATTCTACAGATGAGCTAACTGAGGCACTTAAAATCACCTATAGTGTTTTTAATAATAAAGATAATAATAGTACTTGTTAGGGCCTTACTATGTGCCAAGCACTAGGGTAGATACAAGTTAATCAGGTTGGACACAGCCCATTCCACATTTTTATACATACTAATTTATGTACTATCCCAATTACATAAATTCTCATCCACATATTCTCATTTCCATTCATATTCCTCCTATTTGCGATTTGTTTTCTCTCCTCCACTAGGTTGAAAGGCCTTTCGAGGGTAGGGACCATGTCTTTTAACTCTGCAGTACTTTTCCAAAGAGCATAGTGCTCTGTACACTGGTGTTCAGTAAATACTATCTGTTGACTAGGTTAGCCAAGTTTCTGGTATTAGGAATCTCATCTGTTATACTCACTCCGATTTCCAGTCTAGTGTGAAAAATAACCCTAATTTAGAAATCCCTAATTTTCAGGAGGCCTAGCCCTTGGATAGCCATTATGTTCATTGCCCTGTGAAGTGTAAACATTTTCCTCTAAATTTTTAGCTTTTTGGCTTTAAAACTGCCTAAATCAAAGCCCCTCTCAGTTGTAAAAAAAAATTGCCTTTTGCCATCGGAGATAGTATTTATTAAGTGCTTACTATATGCAGAGCACTGTACTAAGTGCTTGGGAGAATACAACAGACAACTCTGCCCACAACAAGCTTACAGTCTAGGTGAAACTTCCATTTTTTGTTGGGATAAAGGTCCTAGAACTCTTACAAGATTAATCCATTGCTGTTTTACTGTATTAAGTTCTTTGGAAAATCTTTTTTTGGAAAATCAAAAACAGATATGGCAGACTTATTCTTGGAATGTGCCATATCTGTGGTCACATTATTTGTATTTGGGTTGCACTTTAAAAATGACCCAGAATAGTGCAAGTCCATTCTTTGTAAAATGATTAGCCATCTAATATGTTATTGTTAAATGGAATGAAGGGAAATATCATTGGTGAATTCTTGCAGATACAATGTTAGTGGTTTGGGGCTTCCAGAAATAGGTGGGGATAAAGCTTATTGTGGGCAGGGAACATTTCCACCAACTCTGTCATATTGTACTTTCTCAACTGCTTAGTAAACTTCTCTGCTCCCAGTAAGTGCTAAATTTATATGATTGATTCATCGATATGGAGGCCTTCCCAGACTGAGCGCCTTCCTTCCTCTCCCCCTCGTCCCCCTCTCCATCCCCCCCATCTTACCTCCTTCCCTTCCCCACAGCACCTGTATATATGTATATATGTTTGTACATATTTATTACTCTATTCATTTTACTTGTACATATCTATTCTATTTTGTTAGTACGTTTGGTTTTGTTCTCTGTCTCCCCCTTTTAGACTGTGAGCCCACTGTTGGGTAGGGACTGTCTCTATATGTTGCCAATTTGTACTTCCCAAGCGCTTAGTACAGTGCTCTGCACACAGTAAGCGCTCAATAAATACGATTGATGATGATAAGGCAGGAAAAGGAGAAACAGTCACCTCTTGTGTCAAACTAATGTGGGTCATTGCCTCATCCTTTTGGAAGCCCTGCATCTCCCGCTGAGATCCTCCGTCCCCCTGACTTTACATAGGAGTAGCTGGCCAGAGGCCGTCTCACTGGGATGAAAGGAGGCAGTGAACTATCCATCCTGGGGAAGGAAGAGGATTTACAGGCCTAAATTCTCCTCTTTCTCCCCCCACCACCCAACTGCCACATCTTCTACCTCTCCTGATGGGACTCTGTCCAGCCCTGGGTCACCTCCCAGAGAACAGAGCACTGGAGAGCAGCCACTGCAGAGCCAAGCGGAGGTGAGGGGGAAACAAGGGGTTTGCCAGAAGCTCCGGACTGAGATTCATCTTGCCCGGCCTCCAGTTGTCCTGTGAGATGGCAGGCAACCGTCCACAGCCCTGCTTACCAAGTAGTTTTCCACCCTTAGATCAAGATCCAGAATCCTTTTGGGAGATGGTGGGATGTAATTTTGCACACAACATTCTCTAGGCTGAAAGGCCATTGTGGGCAGGAAATATGTCTGTTTACTGTTATACTGTACTCTCCCAAGTGCTTAGTACTTTTCTAGAATGTTTTCTCAAATGTTTCTAGAACTTAGCATTTTTCTAGAATGTGGAGTGAGGTTTTCAAATTGATCTTCCAAGTTCTTAGTACAATGGTCTGCACAAAGAAAACACTCAATACATATGATTGACTGAATGAATGAATGAATGACAGTGGGAAGAAGGAGATTTTAAGAGTGGGAATTCTTTAAAACCTCTCTTCTCCCTGTGAGGCTAATAAAGCCCCAAACCAGGTTGATTATTTTGGGCCCTGCATCCTCTTATTCATTCATTCATTCAATCGTAGACTTGACTTGATAGAAAGGCAGGTGACAAAAACAGACAATCTCTCTCTCTCTCTCTCTCTCTCTCTCTCTCTCTCTCTCCCTCTCTCCCCCTCTCTCTCCCTCTCCCTCTCCCTCTCCCTCTCCCTCTCTCCCTCTCCCCCTCCCTCCCTCCCTCCCTCCCTCCCTCCTCATCAGCCACAGAAGAGACAGAGCAGACTGTTCTTCCCCCACCTCATCTGAACAGCCTGATTCCTTGCTCAATGCTGGAAAGACTGGTGCTGCTGCTTAGCTCTATTAATAGATTATAATAGATCTGTAATTATGATAGATCTGTAATAGATTAGCGCTATTTGTTGACTGATCGATTTATATTAATGTCTGTCTCCCCCTCTTGACTCTAAACTCATTGTGGGCAGGAAGCATGTCTACCAACTCTGTTATATATACTTTATGGTATTTGTTGAGCACTTACTATGTGCCAGGCACTGTTTTCAGCACTGGGGTAGATACAAGCTAATCAGGTTGGACCTGATCCATCTCCCACATGGGGCTCATAATCTTAATCCCCAATTTACAGATGAAGTCACTGAGGGGCCAGAGAAGTGAAGTGGCTTCCCCAAGGTCACATCACAGGCAAGTGGTGGAGCCGGGATTAGAACCCAGGTCCTTCTGACTCTAAGGCCTTTGTTCTATCCACTAGGCTACAGTGCTCTCCCAAGGGTTTATTACAGTGCTGTGCATTCAGTAAGCACTCAGTAAATACAATTGCTTGATTGGTGCTTCTGCTTCAACTCTACTAGCTTGGGAACTGCATGCAAAGTGGCCCCTGAACCTTGGAGAGTGGTAGCAGCTCTTGCCTGGAGCCAAACTGCAGTGGTGAGGAATGATCTTTCCCTTCTCATTTTCCTGCTAAGGCAACTCTTCTTCAAGCCACACAGAATCTTACAGCAGGCAACATCTGGAAGACAGAAAGTTAAAAATACAGCATTTTTCCTCCTCCCTCCTTTTTCCTCTCTTTTGGCATGTGTGCTCTCTCTCTCTCTGTCTGTCTTGTCTTTCTTCCACAACTTGCATATCTTTAAAGATGCATTTTTCTCGAATGTGGAATCAGGTTTTCAAATTGATCCTCACTGGATAAACTGAATTACAGGCAAATGTTCAGGGTTCTTCTGACAGAAACCGAAGTCAGTGGCGGAGAGTCTGTTGCTATTAGAGCATTCAACACCAGCCCACAAGAGTTTGAAGGATGTGTGTGAGTAAGCACATTCAGAAATTAATTATGTCTCACCCAGGCACACCACAGATGAAGAAAAATAACACTTTTTGATTTACATATAGGATCCTCCCCAGGGGTCGGTGTCAGAAAACTCTGCCTTACTGAATGCCTCTGTCGAAACAACTGTTGGCTGTAGCTGTTTGAGGGATTTTACTTCATGCTTTTACCTTTCCTGGGGCACCTTTACGAATGCCATCTCTCATTTCATGGCCCATTCCCTAGATTTCTCTTAGTTTTCCACTGCAGAAAGACAAGTTCACTAGTTTTCTTGAGATGAAGTCTTTGGGCATGGAATATTAATTCCCTCCAACAACCATTATTTAGAACAACACAGTCCCTGTCCCATATGGGGGCTCACAGTCTTAAGTAGGAGGGAGCCCAAGTATTAACCAGGGAGACCCTCTAGACTATCAGCCTGCTGTGGGCAGGGATCATCTCTCTTTATTGCTGTATTGTACTTTCCAAGTGCTTAGTACGGTGCTCTGCAAGCAGTAAGTACTCAGTAAATACAATTGAATGAATGAATGAGTCCCCATTTTGCAGTTGAGGAAACTAAGGACCAGAGACGTTATGACTTGCCTATGGTCACCCAGCAAGCAGTTGGCAGAGCTGGGATTGGAACGCAGGTCCTCTGATTATTATTTTGTGCCTGTTTCTTCTGCTATAGTCAGTGCTCTCTGAGGTCAGGGATCATGTGCTGTAATTCAATTGTACTCTTCCAAGCGCTTAATACAGTGCTGTACACATAGTAGGCACTTGGTATTACTGGCAGTTATATGCACCTAATGCTTGTAAGAAATTTTTGTCAATCTCTCCAGTTCATCAATCAATCAATGGTATTTATCGAGTGCTTTCTATGTACAGAGCTCTGTATAAAACGCTTGGGAGAGTACAAGGCAACAGAATTAGCAGACAACGTTCCCTGCCATAACAAGCTTACAGTCTAGGGGGGAGACAGACATTAATATGAATAAATAAGTAATTTATAATATATAATTTAAAGATATGTACATACGTGTTGGGGGGTTGGGAGTGAGGTGAAGATCAATCTGTAAAATGGGATTTTACATTTTACTCTCCCCACCCCCTTCAAAGCTTTATTGAAGGCACATTTCCTTCAAGAGGCCTTCCCTTTACTAAGTCTTTGCTTCCCCTTCTCTCATTCTCTTCTGCATTTCCCTGACTTGCCCCTTTATTTTTGCCCCCTCCCAGGCCCACAGCACTTACGTCCATATCTACAGTTTATTTACTGAATAATATGAATAACCATCTCCACCTCTAGACTGTAAGTTAGTTGTGGGGAAGGATGTGACTGTGACTTCTAGACTGTGAGCCCACTGTGGGGTAGGGACTGTCTCTATATGTTGCCAACTTGTACTTCCCAAGCGCTTAGTGCTCTGCACACAGTAAGTGCTCAATAAATACGATTGATTGATTGGTTATTGTTACACTGTACTCTCCCAAGCACTTAGCATAGTGCTTTGCACACAGTAAGTGCTCAGTAAATACAATTGAATGAATGAGTGAAATATCCGACTTGTGCTTCCCAAGCACTTAGTACAGTGCTCTGCACACAGTAAGTGCTCAGTGAATATGATTGAATGAATGAATCCAGAGGTCACAGATCCAAGGGTGAAGATGACGCAAAAGGGAGAGTGAACTGGGGAAAAAAAAGCCTTAATTGGGGAAGGCCTCTTGGAGGAGATGTGATTTTAAAAGGGCTTTGAAGGTGGGGAGAGTGGTGGTGTGGCATATATGGAGGGAAGGAAGTTCCAGGCCAACAAGGGGCGAGATAGACGAGATCAGGGAACAGTGAGTAAGCTGGAGCTAGGGGAATGGAGTGTGCGGGCTGGCCCGTATCAGTGAGGTGAGGTAGGATGGGGCGAGCTATTAGATTTTAGAGTTCTTTGAGGGCCTGAAATGTGTGTCTCGCTTCTGTTATAACGATAATAATAATTACTATTATGGTATTTAAGTGCTTACTGTGTGCCAGGCACTATACTAAGCGCTGGGGTGGATACAAGCAGATTGGGTTGGACCCAGTCCCTGTCCCGCAGAGGGCTTAAAGTCTCAATCCCCTTTTTCCAGATGAGGTAATTGAGGCACAGAGAAGTGAAGTGACTTGCCCATGGTCACACCGCAGACAAGTGGAGGAATCGGGATTAGAACCCATGACCTTCTGACTCCCCGATGCTTTGTGTTCTCCCAAGTTCTTAGGACTTGCTCTGCATTCTGTAGGTAAAGGCCATTTATCGATTGATTTTCATTTGGTATTAAATGGCAGAAGTGTACTTCCAATGGACTGTTCATTATTGAGAGTTTTGGGGGAGGAAAGGTAGCCTTTATATATCAGTCAGTCAATTAGTGGTATTAATTGAGTGCTTAATGTGTGCAGAGCACTGTACTAAGTGCTTGAAAAGGCACAGTGCAATAGAGTTGGTGGATGTAATCCCTGACCACAAGGAGCTTACAGTCTACAGGGGAAGATGGATATTAAACTACAAGACTTTGAATACATTAAATAGAACTGATTGCTAGACCTTCGAGGAAGCCTTTGAAATTTGTCAGAAGAATTCAAGACTTTTTTCTCATTCCTTTCCCCACTGATGTTAAATGATATTTACATGATATTTTGGACTGTGAGCCCACTGTTGGGTAGGGACTGTCTCTATATGTTGCCAATTTGTACTTCCCAAGCGCTTAGTACAGTGCTCTGCACATAGTAAGCGCTCAATAAATACGATTGATGATGATGATGATGATGATGATGATATTTATTTGGAAACATTCAGGTAATGGGTGCTTTCCTACCCAATGGGGAAGGCCCTGCAGACACAAGTGGCATATCACAGGCTTCGGTGGGTAGTAATGATTCATTCATTCAGTCAATCGTATTTATTGAGCGTTTACTGTGTGCAGAGCACTGTACTAAGCGCTTGGGAAGTACAAGTTGGCAACATATAGAGACGGTCCCTACCCAACAGTGGGCTCACAGTGATAATAATAATAATTATGATGGCATTTATTAAGCGCTTACTATGTGCAAAGCAGTGATCATTCCTTTAGAAAGCTACAAACTGTAATGTTAAAGAGAGGAGCTTCAAAGTCTGGGGAATTGGAAGCTCTTTTGGGTTCATTTTAGGCAAATATAAATATGATAGGAAAGGAAGACTCTAGAGGGCACTCGAATGCAGCATGTACTGGGCTTCCTCAGACCAGGAAACTTGGACTGTATTTTTCTCGGTGGAGTGAAGATGAAAGTTGCTCCGAATCCCTGCCCCCAAGTTTGGCAGAAAATTGAATTTGGAGAAGAAATGCCCTAACTTGGCTTAGAAAGGTTATTCCGGATGATACAGCTTAATTATTTAGCCCTGGGAAATTTCTTTTCAAATTTAAAAGCACGCTGGCTCTCCAACATCCTGGAGTTTTACATATATATATGTAAATTATGTCAATATGTATATGGACATAATTGAAGTGGATATTTGAATTGGCCTTTCAGGCGTTTTGGGAACATTAGGCAGAAAGAGGGATATATCTCGTTTCAATTTTTTTCATCTTTTTGGGTAGGAAGTAAACGTGCCTTCCTTTGGAGAATTCCAACAACTGAGTAAAGTTTGACATTTTGTACAATCCTTTGCAGCCAGAATGTACTGTTCCACATTCATGCCGTGTGTGTGTGTGTGTGTGTGTGTCTTGAACCACTCAAAATTATTTTTCAAATGGTTTTGATTCAGCAAAACCCAAAACACATTTTCCCAATCATTTTTTCCCCTAATTTTTAAACCCCTGTGTATTTTCAGGGAAATCTAATCCTTATGTTTCTGACTCATTTACACATAACTCATCAAAATGTGGTTTTGAAAGAGCTATTTGATGTCCAAGATGCTTTTGGAGGGGTTTTTTTAATACAACTTTTTTTTTTTTCCCTCAGAATCAGGAAATAGTGTTTTGGAAAAGACAAACTAACTTAAATCTCCCAGTGTTTTGATGTTGGGTTGAAAATCCCAAAAACTCTCCTATCTGCACTTCAGTTCTCCCCTTTCCAGCGGTCATTTCAAAGCGAAAAGGAGAAGGCGACCAATTGTTTTGGCAGAAAAGGGAAGGAGGAGTCCTGCCCTTCATTTCTCATTTGGTTAAAGAATGGGCCTGGGAGTTAGAGAATCTGTTTTCTAATCCTGGCTCTGCCACCTGCCTGCTGTGTGACCTTGGGCAAGTCACTTCACTTCTCTGTGCCTCAGTTGCCTCAACTGTAAAGTGGGGATTAAGACTGTGAGCCCCATGTGGGACATGGACTGTGTGCAACCTAATTAGCTTGTATCTGCCCCAGTGCTCAGCACAGTGACTGACACATAGTAAGCACTTTAAAAAAATGCCTTAGGAAAAACAAATTTGCCTGTCTTCAGATACTTCAGACAAGTTGCAACCTTTCAAGGTTACCAGTTTCTTCATCTGCAACTGGGGTAATTCCTGTTTACCAGAAACGGGTCTTTTAAAGAGTAATCAGAGTTTGCCAGAGAACTTTGAAATCCTTAGATGAAAGGGCCAATATATAAGTACAAATTATCATCATAGTAATTATCATTCTAGGAAACCTTTCATTACCCGGGCACCAATATATCTTATGTTAGTTTTTATCACATTGGTTTGAAAACTCAACCAACCGATATGTCGAGCAGTGCTTTTCCATCTTTTTGTGATAAATCTACTTCTCTAAAACATGTTTTATATAGGTTTCCTTCAAGAGTAATATAGAATAACTGTTCTTGTCAAACCTAGTTCTCGTTTGGAGAAACAGCAGATCCAGAATTATTCAAGATGCCAAACGAATCAGTCAAAATGCCAGCTAGCTCCAAGCAGAGGGTAACAGTGTGGCTCAGTGGATAGAGCCCGGGCTTGGGAGTCGGAGATCCCAAGCTCCGCCATTTGTCAGCTGTGTGACTTTGGGCAAGTCTTTTAACTTCTCTGGGCCTCAGTTACCTCATCTGGAAAATGGGGATGAAGACTGTGAGCTTGTAGGGCAACCTGATCACCTTGTACCCCACCCCCAGGGCTTAGAACAGTGCTTTGCACATAGTAAGTGCTTAACAAATTAACAAATTTAACCATTAAAAAAAACCCAGAGAGGCAGGGTAGTTTAATAGCAAGAATCCTGGGCTTCAGCAGAGTCAGGAAGACCACAGTTACAGTTTCTGACTCTGGAACCGACCCTTTCTTGTTTCTCTTCACTTACACTTCACAGGGTATAGCTTCCTTCTCCTTAAAATTGCCCCTTCCCTACCTTGCCAAGATGCTTTAAGAATAAGTGACTTAATGGGGTCTGTTTTCTTTTAGACATTGGGACCAGTGTTCACTAGGAACAGTGGGGAGAGAAGCTTTCTACTCATAAGATTCTGATTCCCCTCAACCCCAAAACCTGGCCTGTGCAGAGTCCTGGGAGGGAAGGCCTCGCCCTTACGGAGCTCTCCGGCCCAGTTGGAACAGCAGGAGAAAAAAGCTGTAAATGCTTTGCTCCAGGGAGGTACAGATGCCAATTTTAGGGTTCCTGGGGTTGATTTAGAGGCAGGACTGATGAGTCAGTCAGTCGTGTTTATTGAGCGCCTACTTTGTGTAGACCAACACAGTAAAATGAGTGGCCATCATATCTGCCCTCAGAAAGTTTATAATCTAGCAGGGGATACAGACACTAAACTATATTACAGGTAGGAGTTAGTAGAGGACTATAAGGTATGTACGTGTCTGTTACAGGGGGTTTTGAGTACTTAAATGCTTAGGTGTCATATCCGACAGACCATTCATTCATTCATTGTCGTATTTATTGAGCGCTTACTGTGTGCAGAGCACTGTACTAAGCGCTTGGGAAGTACAAGGTGGCAACATATAGAGACAGTCCCTACCCAACAACAGGCTCACCCCCCTTCAAAGTCTTACTGAAGGCACAGCTCCTCCAAGAGGCCTTCCCTGATTAAGCCTTCCTTTCCTTTTCTCCCACTCCTTTCTGCGTTGTCCTGACTTGCTCCCTTTAATAATCTCCCCTCTCAGCCCCACAGAACTTATGTACATACCTGTAACTTATTTATTGACATTAATGTCTGCCTCCCCTTCTAGAGTGTAAGTTCGTTGTGGGTAGGGAATTTGTGTGTTATTGCTCTCTGTAGCGCTTAGTTCAGCGCTCTGCACAGAGTAAGCTCTCAATAAATACGATTAACTGACAGACTAAGTGAGGCAAAAGTGCTGACATGGGGTACGGAGGTATCAAGTAGTGAGATTAGAAATTAATCGTGTAAATCCAAGGGCTTAAGTGCAGTGCTTTGCACACAGTAAGTGCTCAATAAATATGGTTAATAATAATAATAATAAGATGACCTTCTGGAGAAGATGGGATTTCCTAAGGGCTTTGAAGATGGGGAAGGCTGCAGTCTGACGATATGAAGGGGTGAGGGAGTCTTAGATGGGGGGAAGGTATAAGTAAGAGGTCTCTGGTGGTAGAGAGAAAAATGAGACAGTGAGTAAGATAGCATGAGGAACAAAGAGCGTGAGCTGGGGTGGGATGGGAAAGGAGAGCAGAGCAATGGGAGGAAGAGAACGTTGAACGTGTGCCTTAATACTGGTCAGGAGTTTTTACTTGGTGTGGAGTGGATTGGGAAGTCGTTGGAATTATTGGAGACGGGTGGATTACACTGTATATTGCATCATTTTAGAAGAATGATCCTGATGGCAGAGCGATATATGGACTGGGGTTGGGAGGGGAGTATAGGCAGAGGCAATCAATGTGGAGGTTGATGTGGCAGTCAGCTGGCATAGAACAAGTACATAGACCAGCGTGGTTCCTGGTCAAATGGACTAGAGTGCTATATGCCTCTGAAATATTGATCTCCCTGCACGGTGCAGTCTCCTTTCGTGTTAATTTTGGTGTTTGATATTTCCCTGAAACAGCATGGCCATTGGAAAGTGCTTGGATCTAGGAGTCAGGAGGTCAAGGTTCTAATCCTGACTCTGCCAGCTGACTGCTGTGTGACCTTGGGT
This sequence comes from Tachyglossus aculeatus, assembly GCF_015852505.1. NCBI lineage: Eukaryota > Metazoa > Chordata > Mammalia > Monotremata > Tachyglossidae > Tachyglossus > Tachyglossus aculeatus. Next base: position 47,053,344 of record NC_052070.1, on the reverse strand, counting down.
ATATCACTTAAGACTTCTCTGTACCTTAGTTTCCTCATTTGTAAAATGGGAATTAATATCTGTTCTTCCCCATAAACTGTGAACTTCATGGGGGACAGGAACTGTGCCCGATCTGTTTACATTTTAGTTACCCCAGTTCTTAGTACAGTGCTTGCTTCGTGTGTGCAAATTTGAGCCCCAAATGTCGAAAACAGTATGTCTGGCCTTGGGCAGACTTGACCATCGAATGAAGAGATTTGAGCACCACAGAAAGTACTTAATTTTGTATATACCGAGTATTATTGTTATCCAGAATTACTTGCCAGTCTTTTTATTTTCTTTTTGATTTTAAATCGAGATTCCATTTCAGAATTCCACTGAGCCTAGGCTTTTGTTTCTGTTTCTCGGGTATTTTGCAGTTAATGTTGAAATTGGCATTGTCCTTTTGATTGGCATGTTAGGGCTGCCGATCACTGTTAGGTAGTCACCGCACAAGTCTGCATGGAAAATCCTGACGGCAGTTTGAAAAAAGTTCATGAAATTGGCTAGGGTCTTAGTGGTATTGTTGGGCTTTGTTTCATTAGCTAGTTAATGAGGGGGAAATTTGCCACTTGTACAGGGAACTTTGGTTGCACCACCCTCTGTAATACCCTGGATTAAGAAATGCCACAGGTTACAGCACGACTCCATTTTCTAACCTAGGAGCCCCTTGTTCCCAGCAGCCCACCTCCGCCTGATGACTAGTTTTCCTATTTATTGATTTATTTATTTTATTTGTACATATCTATTCTATTTTATTTTGTTAGTATGTTTGGTTTTGTTCTCTGTCTCCCCCTTTTAGACTGTGAGCCCACTGTTGGGTAGGGACTGTCTCTCTATGTTGCCAATTTGTACTTCCCAAGCGCTTAGTACAGTGCTCTGCACATAGTAAGCGCTCAGTAAATACGATTGATGATGATGATGATGATAAGGGACCGGGAGGAGGAAGAGATACTTGGCTTCCATTTCTGGTCAGCTAACAGTAAAGATAAAAATAATTGGGGGTCTTTGTTAAGCACTTACTATATTCAAAGCACTGTATTAAGCACTGGGGTAGATACAAAATCATCAGGTCAGACACAGTCCCTAACCCACTTGGGGCTCATGGTCCAAAAAGGGGGAAACAGGTATTTCAACCCTGTTTACAGGTGGGAAAACTGAGGCAAGAGAAGTTAAGGTACTTGCCCAGTGACATGCAGCAGACAGCTGGCAGAGGTGGAATTAGAACCTGAGTCCTTTGCCCCTCAAGCTCATACTCTTTTCACTAGGCCATACTGCTTCTCAAGGACCCAGGCTTTCCCTCTCTCCTCAGTTGATTTTTATGCCACGGTTAAATTAGAGTGGTGGAGGTAGGATTCACTTCCCTCAAAATGCATGTTATGGTGAAACTTTGCCCTACTTGTTGCATTTCAGCCCTGGGCTGAAAAATAATAGGTTGAGCTCATGCCAACAGGGCAATTTTGGCAAAGGATTACATCCCCGGAAATACGCTCAGATTGATCCAAATGGTGATTTAAAGTCGCTTCCCTTTCTCCCTGCTCTCCTTCCTGAGGGGGGTAGGGAGTGGGGGTGCTGTTCTGAGGCCAACCCAGATGATGGGGGGAGGGAAAAGGGAAGGAGGGGGAGGAGGAAAGGGAAGGAAGGAGAGGAGGGAGAAGCACAAACAGATGTGGAATTGAAAGGGTGGAAAAGCCTGAAATGCCAATTGTCAACCAGGCAGATGTGTTGAGATCCAGTTTCCCTGGAGCAGGATTGGGAGTAAGATTAGTGGCCTGGGACTCCAAAAGCATGTATCGTGTCTGGACAGTACTGTCGGTCCTTGGTGGTATTAGGTATGCATTTAGCATGAGCCTTGCCCTGTGCAAGTTCATGCCTAAAATGGAATTTTCCTTCAAGAATTCTTTTCAAAAAACACGCTTGTCCTGTGCAGGCACATCCACGGAGTTTCTGTTGCAAGAAGTAGACATATCGTGAAATAGCTTGAAATTCAATCTCAATGATTAAACGAGACAAGTGGCACGTGTATTCACATTGCCACCTATAGAGCAGTATTGCACCTGCACAGCCCCTTTTATTTGACCATCACCAAGGACCTTTTTTTATAATCAGTGAGCAAAATGATAGCTGAAATGTTTGACATTGCTAGCCAGAGGGGGAAAAAAATCACTCCCAGGAATCCAACTTTAGTTATTAGAGATAAACCCCTTTTGTTGCCTACTTCAGTCGCTCAATCAATGGTATTTAATGCAAACTTACTATGTGCAGAGCCCCATATTGAGCACTTGGGAGAGTACGAGAAGCAGCATGGTATAGTGGATAGAGCACGGGCTTGAGAGTCAGAATGTCATGAGTTAATAATAATAATAATAATAATGGCATTTATTAAGCACTTACTATGTGCAAAGCACTGTTCTAAGCACTGGGGAGGTTACAAGGTGATCAGGTTGTCCCACGGGGGGCTCACAGTCTTCATCCCCATTTGACAGATGAGGGAACTGAGGCCCAGAGAAGTGAAGTGACTCGCCCAAAGTCACACAGCTGACAAGTGACGGAGCCGGGGATTTGAACCCATGACCTTTGACTCCAAAACCCATGTTCTTTCCACTGAGCCACACTGATTCTCATTCCATTTTAGGCATGAACTTGCACAGATGAGTTCTGATCTTGTCTCCGCCTCTTGTCTGCTGTGACTTGGGCAAGTCACTTCACTTTTTTCTACCCCAGTTACCTCATCTGGAAAATGGGGACCGAGACCGTAAGCCCCATGTAGAGCAGGGACCGCGTCCTACCTGATTTACTTGTATCCACCCCAGCACTTAGTACAGTGCCTGGCACATAGTGAGCGCTTAACAAATGCAATTATTATTATTACTAGCAAAGGTGGCCACACACCCTCATTCCCTGGGCTCAAGTAGCCTGTGGAGGGTTCCTTTCAGCCATGAGGACTGAAATAAATTGCTCTTTAGTGCATGACAGACAATATAAACCAAGTAATTTTTAATACTAACTCAAGTGGTTCTGGCCATAGTTATTGTTTTACCCTAATGGCAGATGAAGATTTGTGTCCCTCATCAGATATTAAATGAGGGAAATGGCTAATGGTTTTACAGCAAACTCTTTGATTTACAGCGTGCCTTGGTGGAAGGCTGTAATACAGAAACTGTATGGATTTGTTTGATATAAAAGGCTTCATTGAAAGGGGGAGCACTGCCTGCTAGTCCATTTTAGCTTGTGATTCCTATTTTGGTCTACTCTGTCCCAACCTGATGATTTGTGCCACGTAATGATGGTAATTCAGAGCTTGGAAAGTGGGTTGTCTCTAATTTTGAACCTTTCTTAGTATTATAGCTTTTTTTTTCCTTGGGAATGCTGACGAGAGCCAGGCTGTCTGCTGAGCACGTAGAGTTTACCTTCCTTCTCCTGCTTAAGGTTAAAAATGTAGCCCGCCTATTAGCTTTTGTTGGCGCGGAATAGTGCTTTGGACACTCGTGCATTTCACAGTGGACACATTTTTCTACTTAACATTGTGAGCAGTTGCTTAATTTGAAAAGCTGTTACTTCTGTTGATCCTGGCTATGGCAAAAATCAATGCACACAGCTCGGTCTGAACTAATAGGAATCAAACTCATTAGGCCATGAAAATGGTTTAATCAACAGTGAACCCCCTTAAAGGCCATTTCAAAACCCACTAAGGCAGATTCAGAGAAGGGAAATAAAATGATTAAAGTTTTTTTTTTCTAATTCCAAAATTCATGTCCCTCCACCCCTCCTTTAAATTTACTCTTGTTTTCTGCTCCAGAATTCTTTCAGATTAAAAACAAAACAAAAAAAAACCTTTCTAGTTTAGATTGAGCCAGAGCCATTCAGTTTAATTACTAATCTCTTTGTGGCAGGAGCCCTTTCAGACACTGAAAGGCACTTTGTCTATTCATGCCTCTTTCAAACCTGAGGGCTTGTGCAGGCAGGGCTGTTCTGTTTTCCCTACCCTTCTCCCCTTCTGGGGACTTCCCTGACCCTTCCTTTTATTTTTAGTTTCTTAACCAATTTAAATCTCATAAAAGTGAGAGGCCATTTAAGACAGGGTAGGGAGATCTACATGTAGGGAGATGTACAGAAATCTACATCTCTGCCCCTGCTCTCTCTCCTTCCCTTCAGGCTCATGTCTCCTCCTGCCTTCAAGACATCTCCATCTGGATGTCTGCCCACCATCTAAAACTCAATACGTCCAAGACTGAACTCCTTATCTTCCCTCCCAAACCCTGTCCTCTCCCTGACTTTCCCATCACTGTTGACAGCACTACCATCCTTCCTGTCTCACAAGCCCGCAACCTTGGTATCATCCTCGACTCTGCTGTCTCGTTCACCCCTCACATCCAGTCCGTCACCAAAAACTGCCGGTCTCACCTCCGCAACATTGCCAAAATCCGCCCTTTCCTCTCCATCCAAACCGCTACCCTGCTCATTCAATCTCTCATCCTATCCCGACTGGATTACTGCATCAGCCTCCTCTCTGATCTCCCATCCTCCTGTCTCTCCCCACTTCCATCTATACTTCACGCTGCTGCTTGGATCATCTTTGTGCAGAAACGCTCTGGGCATGTTACTCCCCTCCTCAAAAATCTCCAGTGGCTACCAATCAACCTACGCATCAGGCAAAAACTCCTCACTCTTGGCTTCAAGGCTCTCCATCACCTCGCCCCCTCCTACCTCACCTTCCTTCTTTCCTTCTACAGCCCAGCCCGCACCCTCCGCTCCTCTGCCGCTAATCTCCTCACTGTGCCTCGTTCTCGCCTGTCCCACCGTCTATCCCTGGCCCACGTCCTCCCCCTGGCCTGGAATGCCCTCCCTCCGCACATCCGCCAAGCTAGCTCTCTTCCTCCCTTCAAAGCCCTACTGAGAGCTCATCTCCTCCAGGAGGCCTTCCCAGACTGAGCCCCCTCCTTCCTCTCCCCCTCGTCCCCCTCCCCATCCCCCCAGCCCTACCTCCTTCCCCTCCCCAAAGCACGTGTATATATGTTTGTACAGATTTATTACTCCATTTATTTTACTTGTACATATTTACTATTCTATTTATTTTATTTTGTTAATATATGTTGTTTTGTGGTCTGTCTCCCCCTTCTAGACTGTAAGCCTGCTGTTGGGTAGGGACTGTCTCTACATGTTACCAACTTGTACTTCCCAAGTGCTTAGTACAGTGCTCTGCACACAGTAAGTGCTCAATAAATACGATTGAATGAGATTTCAAAAGAGTTGATTTCAGTTGAATCCACAAGGTCACTTGAAAGCTGGGTTAATAATAATAATGATAATGATAGTAGTAATAATACTTGTTAAGTGCTCACTATATGCTGAGGAGACTGTACTAATTAATAATAATAATAATAATGATAGCATTTATTAAGCACTTACTGTGTGCAAAGCACTGTTCTTAGCGCATTGGAGGTTACAAGGTGATCAGGTTGTTCCACGGGGGGCTCACAGTCTTCATCCCCATTTTACAGATGAGGTAACTGAGGCATAGAGAAGTTAAGTGACTTGCCCAAGGTCACAGCTGGTAATTGGCAGAGCCGGGATTTGAACCCATGACCTCTGACTCCAAAGCCCCGGCTCTTTCCACTGAGCCACGCTGTTTCTAAATGCTAGGGTTGATATAAATTAGGTTGGACACTGTCACTGTCCCACATGGGGCTCAGAGTCTAAGTAGGAGGGAGAACAGGCATTGAATCCCCATTTCACTTTGGCTTCACTAACTCCGTCCTCTCCTAGTTCTGTTATCTCTCTGGTCGTTCATTCTCAGTCTCTTTTGCAGGCTCCTCCTCCCCCTCCCATACCCTTACTGTGGGGATTCCTCAAGGTTCAGTTCTCGGTCCCCTTCTGTTCTCGATCTACACTCACTCCCTTGGTGACCTCATTCGCTCCCACGGCTTCAACTATCATCTCTATGCTGATGACACCCAAATCTACATGTCTGCCCCTGCTCTCTCCCCCTCCCTCCAGGCTCGCATCTCCTCCTGCCTTCAGGACATCTCCATCTGGATGTCTGCCTGCCACCTAAAACTCAACATGTCCAAGACTGAACTCCTTGTCTTCCCTCCCAAACCCTGCCCTCTCCTTGACTTTCCCATCACTGTTGACGGCACTACCATCCTTCCCGTCTCACAAGCCTGCAACCTTGGTGTCATCCTCGACTCCACTCTCGTTCACCCCTCACATCCAAGCCATCACCAAAACCTGCCGGTCTCAGCTCTGCAACATTGCCAAGATCCGCCCTTTCCTCTCCATCCAAACCGCTGCCCTGCTCGTTCAAGCTCTCATCCTATCCCGTCTGGACTACTGTATCAGCCTTCTCTCCGATCTCCCATCCTCTTGTCTCTCCCCACTTCAGTCCATACTTCACGCCGCTGCCTGGATTGTCTTTGTCCAGAAATGCTCTGGGCATGTTACTCCCCTCCTCAAAAATCTCCAGTGGCTACCAATCAACCTACACATCAGGCAGAAACCCCTCACCCTGGGCTTCAAGGCTGTCCGTCCCCTCGCCCCCTCCTACCTCTCCTCCCTTCTCTCCTTCTACAGCCCAGCCCTCACCCTCTGCTCCTCTGCCGCCAATCTCCTCACCGTGCCTTGTTCTCGCCTGTCCCGCCATCGGCCCCCAGCCTATGTCATCCCCCTGGCCTGGAATGCCCTCCCTCCCCACATCCACCAAGCTAGCTCTCTTCCTCCCTTCAAGGCCCTATTGAGAGCTCACCTCCTCCAGGAGGCCTTCCCAGACTGAGCCCCCTCCTTCCTCTCTCCCCCTCCCCCCTCCATCCCACCCGCCTTACCTCCTTCCCTTCCCCACAGCACCTGTATATATGTACATATGTTTGCACGTATTTATTACTCTATTTATTTTACTTGTACATATTTATTCTATTTATTTTATTTTGTTAATATGTTTTGTTTTGTTCTCTGTCTCCCCCTTCTAGACTGTGAGCCCACTGTTGGGTAGGGACCGTCTCTATATGTTGCCAACTTGTACTTCCCAAGCGCTTAGTACAGTGCTCTGCACACAGTAAGTGCTCAATAAATACGATTTATTGATTGATTGATTGATTTCACAGATGAGGTAACTGAGCCACAGATAAGTTAAGTATCTTGCCCAAGGTCACAGAGCAGACAAGTGGCAGAATCAAAATTAGAACCCAGATCCTTTTGACTGCTCTGCTCTTCCTGCTAGGCCATGAAGCTTCCCAATGAATAATGGGTTGAAAATAAATATTCACCGCACCCATTCTTGGCCCAACATTGCCTATCAGACACTGTCAAGAGATAATTTGTTTTGAGAGGTGAATGAGGTTGGCTCACTAAATAAAGTTCATGTGTAAACAAGCAACTTAGGAATTTTTTTGTTGGTCTGAGCCCCGGTTGGCGAAGTCTGCAGGAGTTCAGTTCATCGGCAGAACGCTGTGTACAGAATACCCAAAGAGCCCAGCCTGGAATTGCACATTTAGCCTGTTGTGCAAATCGAACCAATTTCCTTTGTTTCCCTTTACATTTTGATAATGGGCCTTTTTTCTTTACCTGCTCCTGTAATTGCCCAACTGGTGCCCAAACCTCATTTCCCATTGTCTGCTTTTCATTCGATTTGATGACACTGATATGGCTGCATGGCCCCCTCAAGAGTTATCCACTTGGATAGGGCCTTGATTTTTGCTCCATGGCAGAGTCATTGGCAAGAAAAGCAGAATGGCTTAGTGGATAGAGCATGGGGCAGAGAATCAGAAGGAAATGGTTTCTAATCCTGGCTCTGCCACTTGTCTGCTGTGTGACCTTGGGCAAGTCACTTCTCTTCCCTGTGTCTCAGTTACCTCATCTGTAAAATGAGGGTTAAGACTGTGCCCCCCAAGTGGGATATGGACTGTGTCCAACCCGATTAGTCTGTGTCTACCCCAGCACTTAGTACAGTGCCTGGCACTTATCAATCAATCAATTGTATTTATGAGGCGCTTACTACGTGCACAGCATTGTACTAAGCACGTGGAAGAGTACACTACAACAGAATTAGTGGACATGTCCACTGCTCATAATGAGTTCATAGTCTATGGGGGAGACAGACATTAATATGAATAAATAAATAATCTATAATATATAATTTAAAGATATGTACATTAAGTGCTGTGGGATTGGGGATGGGATAAGTATTGAATGTGACAGATTGAAGTGCCTAGGTGACACAGAAGGGAGAGCAAGCTGGGGAAAAGAGGGTTTAATTGGGGAAGGCCTCTTGGAGGAGAGGTGACGTAAGTAACGCTTTGAAGTAAGCGCTTAACAAGTACTATAAAAAAAGTAACAAAAAATGTAGCATTGACTTATGGAATTCTCCAGGTGGGCAGGGAACGTGTCTACGAACTCTGTTGTGTTGCATTCAATCAGTCGTTTGTATCGAGCGCTTACTGTGTGCACAGCACTGTACCAAGCCCTTGGGAGAGTACAGTAGAACAGAGTTGGTAAAGGTCCCCTGCCCACAGTGAGTAATGATGATGATGATGGCATTTATTCAGCGCTTACTATGTGGAAAGCACTGTTCTAAGCGCTGGGGAGGTTACAAGGCGATCAGGTTGTTCCATGGGGGGCTCCCAGTCTTAATCCCCATTTTACAGTTGAGGTCACTGAGGCACAGAGAAATTAAGTGACTTGCCCAAATTCACACAGCTGACAGTTGGCAGAGCCGGGATTTGAATCCCTGACCTCTGACTCCAAAGCCCGGGCTCTTTCCACTGAGCCACGCTGCTTCTCAGTATTGTACCTTCGTTAAGCACAGTCCTTGGGCACACAGTAAGTGCTCAATAAACACCTTTGACTAATTGCTTGACAGAAAAAGGCGTAATGGCTGGTAAGGTACCAAGTGAGCGTGATGAGTGGAGGGAGTAAAGTAAATCATTCAATTCATCGATTGCTGACTGTGTTCAGAACATTGTAGTAAACACTTGGGAAGGTATATCACAGCAGAGTTGGGAGACACGATCCCTGCCCACGTGTTCCTGTCGCCAATCTTGCCTGATACTGAGTTTCTGGAAAATTGAGTGGATGTTTCCAATCATTCCTTGGACATCTTTCCACTTGAATGTGAGGGTCTTGGAGGTCCAGGAGTGGCTGATATTACCAAGTGATTGTCCTGCATGAGGAAGTTGGAAAAGAAAGCTTTCTGGAGGCCGTGCATGCTACCAAATATGCCCCATGACCTTCATCGTCATCATCATCATCAATCGTATTTATTGAGCGCTTACTGTATGCAGAGCACTGTACTAAGCGCTTGGGAAGTACAAGTTGGCAACATATAGAGACAGTCCCTACCCAACAGTGGGTGCCAGCTGTTCACCATCTGCATTTCACATTGAGCTACGGAATCCTCTTTTTTTTTTTTCAGTCACTTGTGTAAGTCATGAGCAATCCCTTTTTTTTTAGTTTAGTTTTCTGTTCATTTGGAAGACCCATGTGTATTAACCCACATGTTTTCATATATACCATGTGTGTGAAGCTATATAGTAATAATTGTGGTATTTTTGAACACTGAACTTCATGCCAAGCCCTGTGCCGAGTGCTGGGGTAGATACAAACAGTCAAATCAGACACATTTTCTGTCCCGCACAAGGCCTCCCAGTCTGAGGGAAGAGAGAAGCTCTGTGGATTGTAAACCCTTTGAGGGCAAGAATCGCCTCTATCTACCCTATTGTTCTCTCCCAAGTTCTTAGGCCAATGCTCTGCATACAGTAGGCACTCCATAAATTCTGTGGATTGATACTTAATCCCCATTTTACAGATGAGAACACTGACTTATAGAGAACCCAAGTGACTTGCCTAAAGTCACATAGCAGGCGGTGGTACAGCTGGGATTAGAACCCAGGCCTCTTGATTCCCAGTCCTTTGCTCATTCTACTAGACTTCTCAATGTGTAACTCAGTGCTTCTCTATATGTAACTTCTTGGGAACTTACATTAAACTTTACTTCATAACCCTACTGCCTTAATCATAGTAATTGTTATTATTATTATGGTATTTGGTAAGTGCTTGCTATAATAATAATAATGATGGCATTTATTCGTGCTTACTATGTGCAAAGCATTGTTCTAAGTGCAGGGGAGGTTACAAGATGATCAGGTTGTCCCACAGGGGACTCACAGTCTTCATCCCCATTTTACAGATGAGTTAACTGAGGCACAGAGAAGTTAAATGACTTGCCCAAAGTCACACAGCTGACAATTGGCGGAGCCAGGATTTGAACCCATGACCTCTGACTCCAAAGCCCCGGCTTTTTCCACTGAGCCACACTGCTATGTGCCAAGCACTGTACTAAGTGCTGGGGTAGTTACAAGGTAATCAGGTTATCCCACGTGGAGCTCACAGGCATAATCCCCATTTTACAGATGAGGTAACTGAGGCAGAGAGAAGTTAAGTGGATTGCCCAAGGTCACACAGCAGACAAGTGGCAGAGCTGGGATTAGAACCCATGTCCTCTGACTCCCAAGCCCAAACTCAATTCACTAAGTCATGCTGCTTTCCAAGTAATTACGGCGTTTGATAAGCACATACTTTGTGCTAGGCACTGTACTAAGCACTGGGGTGGGTACAGGCACTTATCTGTGCCTCAGTTTCCTCATCTGTAAAAATGGGCATAAGATACCTGTTCTCTCTCTCCTTAGATTGTGAGCCACATGTGGGGCAGGGATTGTGTCTGATCTACTCCATTGCTCAGCATAGTGCTTGACATTTAGTAAGCGCTTAACAAATCCCAAAATTATCATTTTTAAGGTTATTAGGCAAAGGCATGATGAAATCCTCACTCCTCTTCGCAACAGTCAATCTCATTACTAAACTAGAATTAAAAATATGTACATATATACACATAAGTGCTTGGGGTGGGGAGGGAGCTGGAGCAGAGGGAGTGAGTGGGGGTGATGGGGAGGGGGAACAGAGGAAAAAGGGGGGTGTAGTTACTGGGCTACCCAAAGAATAGGAATGTTAGCTCCCCACTAGATTGAAAGCTCCTAGAGGGCAGGAATTATGTTTACCAACTATATTGCCCTTAGATCTGTACCCTTTAAATACAAGTTATTCACCCCACTCTCAGCCCCACAGTACTTATATATCAATCCCTACTTTATTGTAATATCTGTCTCCCCCTCTAGACTATAAGCTCCTTGTAGGCAGGCAGTGTGAATAACAACTGCTGAATTTTACTCTCCCCGGCACTTAGTACAATGCTCTGCACACAGTAGGTGCTCAATAAATACCACTGATTGACTTGATTTACCGAGATGACCCAGTAAACAATTACAATTCCCTGGTTATGATACTGAGTAGACCCCTGGCGATTTAGGAAAGTGGTCTGAGTGGGGTAAACACTATTAGTAAAGATCCATTCTCCTTACTGCCTATCCATTTAAAAAATGTGATTACAGCTTAACCCTGCCAGAACAAGCTGTGATTTAAGGTAGACACTCCCAAATTCTGAGAAGTTGATTAGTACAGTCCTCTGTACACAGTGAGCGCTCAAAAAATACAGTTGATTGATTGGCTCCTCAGTCTCTTTATTTTGTTTCAAATTCTTATTCTGAATTCAACTTGTCAGGAAAACGTTATTCACCACCATTATGTGGCAAGCTTATACGCTGCTGTTGTTCAGACCTTTTTTGTTGTTGTTGTTGGAGTGTCGGAGTTTGGGGGTTAGTACAGTGCTTTGCACACAGTAAGTGCTCAATAAATACGATTGATTGATTGACTGGGGGGAAGGGGAGCGGTATTTGTTAGATGCTTACTATGTGCCAGGCACTAAACTAAGCCCTTAGGTAGATGCAAGATAATCAGGTTGGACACAGTCCATGTATGAAGCTCACAGTCTTAATCCCCGTTTTACAGATGAGGTAACTGAAGCCCAGAGAACTTAAGTGACTTGTCCAAGGTCACACAGTAGACAAATGGTGGAGCTGGGATGAGAACCCAGATCCTTCTAACTTCCAGGCCTGTGCTCTAACCAGTAGACCACTCTGCCTGTTACTTGCTCTTCTTTAATAAATATTCTTATTGGGATTAGCACATAATATCATATCCTTCCTCCCTCCCCTATTTATTTTAAAAAAGACCTTGAACCTTTTGAGGTTTTTTTTATAATACCTTAAGGACATACAATGAGTACAAAAAGATTCAATTAGTGATTGAGCACACCAGTCCATCACAAGTCTTGCCAGGATGTTTAGACATGAGTTATCTGACATTATTTAGCAGTTGTGTGGATCTATTGTACTTCTCATAATGGGGGGAAATGGCCAAGGGAGGAGGGGAAAGGATGAATGAGTTCACTGTTAAAGCAGTCCTTGCCCAGTTGCAGATAGAAGTGCTGTATTGATTCAATAGTCCATTTGTGCTAACTTGAAACAAAGCAAAACCAAAACAAAGCTGGAGAATTGAATGATGCCTTTAATTTTGAGATGGGCAGTGGCTCTGGTATAACAGTATTTTTTATCAGCCAAGAAAGAGAATTCGAGTGGGGTCCCTGTGTTTGGGTAGATGATGTAGTCTTTTAATAGAAATAATGATAGGAAGAAAACAGCACGGGTAAAGCCCTCTTGTTTAAGGAGCCCAAAGGGCTGTGGAGACACTTTCTTGAATTTCATCTTACAGCTGTTAGTGTTGAGGCTTGGAGATGAAACAACCCGCCCAAGATCACAGAGTGAATCAGTGGCAGAGTCCAGAGTTAAAGCCAAATGGCCGGCACCAAAGTGTGGATGCAGTTGAGTAAATTTCATGGCCTTTGGTTGTAAGCCGGAGGCGCTTGGCTGTATTGGCTGTTGGCTCTGACTGCTGCAGATGAAAACGGGATATGTGGGGCCACACTCTTTTTTGTTTTCCAAGCGGAGGAAGTGAGGGTCATCTGACTTAGAGGATACTTCCTCATCCTCGAAGAAAAATCATACAGCAGAAAAAAAATCCCACAAAAACCCTCACACACTGACAAAGCTGTTAGCTAGACATCTTAACTCAGGATTTTAGAGACTTTTTTTTTTTTTTCTGCCTGACTGGCCCTGATCTGGACAGAGATCACTGGCTTGTACCATGCGTAATTTAACTTTTGTACATTAAAATTTTTTAAAAAAACTTTTTTTCCCTTTGGATGATTACTTCAGCTCTGCCATTTCTGCTCGGTGTGGTGGGAAGGAAGGAAACTCCTTGGCTGGCTGGCTGAGCTCATGGAGAAGAAGGAGTTTAGGGTATGAATTCTTGACTAAATTTGCTTTTGAAAACCAGTAAATTGCTTGCAAAGTCACACTTTTCAAATTTGTAATTTTAGGAACTGGGAAGGCGATCTTAGCACGGTCTAGGGTGAAAATTGTGTGTGTGTGTGTATGACAGAGAGAGAGAAAAAGAGAGAGATGGGTACACATGCCTACTCACACACCGATGTGGAGGATATAACGAGGATACTGTTGGCAAAACAGATGTTTCTTACTTGAAATTGCATGCAGTTATGGTCTTGTGTGTTAACCACTCTTAACAACTGTGTTTACTATTGAAACTAGAAATACAGACTTTGATTATAGTTTAGCCAGCTTTCCTGGTACTGCTCTCCTGTAAATGGATTATTTTTAGTTTAAATTTTTGCTGTAAGCACTTTCCCACTACTTAATTGACTCTTCAATCACTACTTGCAGTACACATGTCAGCATTCCCATAGAAGCTAAACACACATAATGCAGCCAGCACAATGGCAGTTTCTATGTGAATTATTTGACATTGTGGGTTTTTTTCCCCTTTATTGCTGAAAAAATTGGATCCATTAAAGTCACCTTCTAGTGGATATGGGGACGGGGTGGGGAAGGGTGTGTGTCTACCTATTGTTTTGTCTTCATTCAGAGGTTCTTTTATCAGCCCTTGGTGGGCTAAGTAAAATTACCTTATCTGAAATCTGACAGGCAGCAAGTTAAAACCGAAATGAAATAGGCCCCACTATGTTTGTTCTGCCACTGCCTAATGATACCTTTATTTCAGGCACTGAATACTTTCTAAAGTGGAACCTTTTAAAATGTGTTTTCACAGCTTAGTTTGCTACACTTGGCACATTTAGCTCTTCTAATCCAGAAGAAGCAGATTTTGTTTCCCGAAGAAATGCTCGCCAACTTTAATTTAGGGCTTTTTAGTGGATTATTAATGAAGTTGTGAAGTCTACAGGAAGAATTTTTTATTGACAAAACACTGGCATTAAAATTCAACAGTTGATTTGTCAATCCCCTAAATGAAGACTAGGCTTTGGGTTCGGGTGGTTCTGAAAAATTCAGCTGTTACCCAGTTGAATGATTACCTTGCAGGATGCTTGTAATTGCTGGCCACATCCCTCTCCCCCAACCCAGTTTATCCTGTTTTCATCCCTCTTAACTGATTAAGGAGAATGTGGCCCATTTAGTCATAAAGCGTGCCCTTTTAATAATCCTTTGAAACGTTGCAAATAGTTAAAGCCTGCAAACCCTCCGCTCCTCTGCCGCTAATCTCCTCACCGTACCTTGTTCTCGCCTGTCCCGCCATCGACCCCCGGCCCACGTCATCCCCCTGGCCTGGAATGCCCTCCCTCTGCCCATAATAATAATAATAATAATAATAATGATAATAATAACGTTGGCATTTGTTAAGCGCTTACTATGTGCACAGCACTGTTCTATGCGCTGGGGGGGTACAAAGTGATCAGGTTGTCCCACGTGGGGCTCACAGTCTTAATCCCCATTTTACAGGTGAGGTAACTGAGGCTCAGAGAAGTTAAGTGACTTGCCCAAGGTCACACAGCAGACATGTGGCGGAGCCGGGATTCAAACCCATGACCTCTGACTCCAAAGCCCGGGCTCTTTCCACTGAGCCACGCTGCTTCTCCAAGCAGCGCCTATCCGCCAAGCTAGCTCTCTTCCTCTCTTCAGGGCCCTACTGAGAGCTCACCTCCTCCAGGAGGCCTTCCCAGACTCAGCCCCTTCCTTCCTCTCCCCTTCGTCCCCCTCTCCATCCCCCCATCTTACCTCCTTCCCTTCCCCACAGCACCTGTATATATGTATGTATGTTTGTACATATTTATTACTCTATTTATTTTACTTGTACATATCTATTCTATTTATTTTATTTTGTTAGTATGTTTGGTTTTGTTCTCTGTCTCCTCCTTTTAGACTGTGAGCCCACTGTTGGGTAGGAACTGTCTCTATGTGTTGCCAACTTGTACTTCCCAAGCGCTTAGTCCAGTGCTCTGCACACAGCAAGCGCTCAATAAATACGATTGATTGATTGATTGATGGACTGATTAAAGAAACCTCAGTGGTACATCCATCCATCCAATCGTATTTATTGAGCGCTTACTGTGTGCAGAGCACTATGCAGGGACCGTTTTGGAAGGTTTACTTTATAAGCACTATCTCTTGATAATTTGCATAGGTGTCAGTTGTCTAGAGAGAGTTCGAAGCTATTAAGACCAACCATTAAATAATCGATTTAGGCACGTTTGGGGCTCTTTTGGGACATTCCTTTTTTATATTTATATATATATATATAATATATAAATATGAATATATAATATAATATATAATATAATATATGGATATATATAAATATATATTTATATTTTGTACATATTTATTACTCTATTTATTTCACTTGTACATATCTATTCTATTTATTTTATTTTGTTAGTATGTTTGGTTTTGTTCTCTGTCTCCCCCTTTTAGACTGTGAGCCCACTGTTGGGTAGGGACTGTCTCTATATGTTGCCAATTTGTACTTCCCAAGTGCTTAGTACAGTGCTCTGCACATAGTAAGCGCTCAGTAAATACGATTGATGATGATGATGATGATGATGATTCCTACCCCTTCTGACATGAGACATGGTTGAGGTACTGAGGGGCCGGATTTCACTGCAGA
This sequence comes from Tachyglossus aculeatus, assembly GCF_015852505.1. Taxonomy (NCBI): domain Eukaryota; kingdom Metazoa; phylum Chordata; class Mammalia; order Monotremata; family Tachyglossidae; genus Tachyglossus; species Tachyglossus aculeatus. The sequence continues at coordinate 47,037,405 of NC_052070.1, read as the reverse complement.
TGTCGTTCAAGAGTCTTACCAGCAGGTGGCGCCCCTCGGCGCAGCCTGAGTTGGGATGCACTATTTCCCATCATCATCTTGGAATTCCCAAGGAATTCCAAGCCAGATTGGAGCAGCTAGTAAAGATGAAACAAAACAACAAACAACAAACAACAGTAGGGCTCCTAACAGTATGTTTAGTACCGTTGGGCTGTTCGGGGTTCCGAAGCACCAAGATCCTATCCATCAGGAAAATCAAACCACACCAGCGACTAAATGGGATAAGGCCTTTTCGCGAATCCTTCTTTTTCCCCCCCTTCTGTAGAGGTCCCGGCATTAATGCAGAGTGAAAATTGACCCCATCGGTGCGCTGTGCAGCTTGGTTTCCCGTCCCTTAAACCCGTCCGTTCTCGTAAGATATTTAAATGTTGTCAAGAATTAGCGGTTGGCATTTGAGTCTCCTCCCTTCAAGGCCCTACTGAGAGCTCATCTCCTCCAGGAGGCCTTCCTTCCTCTCCCCCTTATCCCCCTCTCCATCCCCCGCATCTTACCTCCTTCCCTTCCCCACAGCACCTGTATATATGTATATATGTTTCCACATATTTATTACTCTATGTATGTATTTATTTATTTATTTTACTTGTACCTATCTATTCTATTTATTTTATTTTGTTAGTATGTTTGGTTTTGTTCTCTGTCTCCCCCTTTTAGACTGTGAGCCCACTGTTGGGTAGGGACTGTCTCTATATGTTGCCAATTTGTACTTCCCAAGCGCTTAGCACAGTGCTCTGCACATAGTAAGCGCTCAATAAATACGATTGATGATGATGATGATGAGTGTGCTTAGAACAGTGCTTTGCACATAGTAAGAGCTTAACAAATGCCATCATCATTATTATTATTATTATTAACAACTCCGTTAGACTGTGCACTTGGTTGAATATGTTGCCGTCTTTATATGTTGCCAAGTTGTACTTCCCAAGCGCTTAGTACAGTGCTCTGCATACAGTAAGCGCTCAATAAACACAATTGAATGAATGAATGTAGTTCAGCATGTGCTTTCCACAGAATGCCTCGGTTTGTTTCTTGCGGAAGGGAATTACACTGAGGAGAGTGAGTACAGAAAATCTAGCAAAGACTCATTTTGAATCAGATATTTGAAATTCAGAAGCTGTCCACAGTCTGAATTTGAAAGTTCAAACCGAGGCCCGCCAGCTGTTCAGCCAAGAACATCTTGGAATCTTTGAGTGAAAGGATCTGAGGGAAGAAGAGTTTAGAGCCCTCTGGGGAACATGAACCCACCTAAAAGCCAGCCCGCGTTAACCAAAAAGTACTTCCCGAATCCCACCCAAAGCCAGTTTCTAATTTGGTTTCATATGTGCGTCTGATCAGTTGCTTAGGGCAGTGGTTTTCAATTTCTTGAGGTTGTGGTAACTTTCTACATAGGGCTTTTTTTGTTTTTCTTTTTTTTTTTTTACTTTCCCCCATATGAACTCACTAAAAGGGAGTTCCCATACCTCTGTTAATGACGGAGTTAAAAACCCACTGGTTGGATCACCAAAGGGAAAAGCATATTTTTAGAAAGAATTTCTTTATAGAAAATTTCCTTTTCTGACCAGAGCCTCTATGGGGAAAGTCAAACTTTAAGCACCCAATAGTGGTGATGGTGGCAGTCAGAGGAGGAGGGAAAGGAGAAGGAGGAGAAGGAGAAATAGCATTTATCGATCACCCATGGGATGCAATTCACTTTACTGAGTGATTGGGAAGTACAAAAAAAATTCCCTGCCCACAGGGAGCTTACATAATAGCCAAGGAGACAAACAAAAGTATTTGCAAACAGTAATTAAGATAAATACTGTGTGTTCTGCACACAGTAAGAGCTCCATTCATTCATTCAATCGTATTTATTAAGCGCTTACTGTGTGCAGAGCACTGTACTAAGTGCTTGGGAAGTACAAGTTGGCCACATATAGAGACGGTCCCTACCCAACAGCGGGCTCACAGTCTAGAAGGAGGAGACAGACAACAAAACAAAACATATTAACAAAATAAAATAAATAGAATAGTAAATATGTACAAGTAAAATAGAGTAATAAATCTGTACAAACATATATACAGTTGCTGTGGGGAGGGGAAGGAGGTAGGGCTGTGGGGAGGGGGAGGGGGAAGAGGGCAAGAGGAAGGAAGGAGCTCAGTCTGGGAAGGCCTCCTGGAGGAGGTGAGCTGTCAGTAGGGCTTTGAAGGAGGAAGAGAGCTAGCTTGGCGGGTGTGTGCAGGAGGGCATTCCAGGCCAGGGGGAGGACGTGGGCCAGGGGTTGATGGCAGGACAGGCGAGAACGAGGCACAGTGAGGAGGTTAGTGGCAGAGGAGCGGAGGGTGTGGGCTGGGCTGGAGAAGGAGAGAAGGGAGGTGAGGTGGGAGGGGGCGAGGTGATGGACAGCCTTGAAGCTGAGGGTGAGGAGTTTTTGCCTGATGCGTAGGTTGATTGGTAGCCACTGGAGATTTTTGAGGAGGGGAGTAACATGCCCAGAGCATTTCTGCACAAAGATGATCCAGGCAGCAGCATGAAGTATAGATTGAACTGGGGAGAGACAGGAGGATGGGAGATCAGAGAGGAGGCTGATGCAGTAATCCAGTCGGGATAGGATGAGAGGTTGAACAAGCAGGGTAGCGGTTTGGATGGAGAGGAAAGGGCGGATTTTGGTGATGTTGCGGAGGTGAGACCGGCAGTTTTTGGTGACGGATTGGATGTGAGGGGTGAACGAGAGAGCAGAGTCAAGGATGACGCCAAGGTTGCGAGCTTGTGAGACGGGAAGGATGGTAGTGCCATCAACAGTGATGGGAAATTTAGGGAGAGGGCAGGCTTTGGGAGGGAAGATAAGTTGTTCAGTCTTCGACATATTGAGTTTTAGATGGTGGGCAGACATCCAGATGGAGATGTCTTGAAGGCAGGAGGAGACACGAGCCTGAAGGGAGGGCGAGAGAGCAGGGACAGAGATGTAGATATGAGTGTCATCAGCGTAGAGATGATAGTTGAAGCTGTGGGAGCGAATGAGGTCACCAAGGGAGTGAGTGTTGATAGAAAACAGAAGGGGACCAAGAACTGACCCTTGAGGAACCCCTACAGTAAGGGGATGGGACGGGGAGGAGGAGCCCACAAAAGAGACTGAGAATGAACAGCCGGAGAGATGAGGAGAGCCAGGAGAGGACAGAGTCTGTGAAGCCAAGGTTGGATAGTGTGTTGAGGAGGAGGGGGTGGTCCACAGTGTCGAAGGCAGCTGAGAGGTCGAGGAGGATTAGGATAGAGTAGCGGCCGTTGGATTTGTCAAGCAGGATGTCATTGGTGACCTTTGAGGGGGCAGTTTCCATGGAATGTATGGGACGGAAGCCAGATTGGAGGGGGTCGAAGAGAGAGTTGGCGTTGAGGAATTTGAGGCAGCACATGTAGACGGCTCGTTCAAGGAGTTTGGAAAGGAATGGTAGGAGGGAGATAGGGCGATAACTAGAAGGGGAGGTGGGGTCAAGAGAGGGCTTTTTTAGGATGGGGGAGAAGTGGGCATGTTTGAAGGCAGAGGGGAAGGAACCAGTGGAGAGTGAGCAGTTGAAGATGTAAGGTTAGGAGGGGAGGAGGGACGGAGTGAGCAGATGATTTGGGATGCTGGGAATTAGTAGTGGCAATAGTGATAATGTTTATTAAGCACTTCCTATGGGCAAAGCACTTTACTAAGTGGTATAAAGGAATGTACGGTTGAAAATTAGATATAGCACCCATTCCCTGAGGGGTGAGGGGACTGGTAGCAGACCCAAAAGGAGATGAGAAGCGGTTAAAAAAACTAAAACAACAAGACAAGAGGAGAAATGCAGAACACAGAGATAAGCAGCAAGGTATGTGGCTAGAGGAACAGAGTTTCAGGCTCCTCGCGGTTCAGAGTCTTACAGTTAGAGCCGCAGTAACTGCCACAGCTCCAGCAGCCACCACGGCTTAACCAACGTTCTTCATTTTGTGAAGGGTGTGTACCGACACTTGTTTGGGTCCTTCCTGCCACAGGGAGCAAGGCAAGACTGGAACGAGGCCACACGGATGACTTGAAGGGACATTAATCGGAAGAGGCAGGTTGGAGGAAGTGAGCTTTCAGGAGGGCTTTGAATATGGGGAGGACCGTGGCCTGCCTGATTTGCGGTGGGAGGGAGTTCTAAGCTGGGAATGGAGGAGGGAGAGTTGAGAGCAAGGCAGAACTAAGAAGTGAGCTTGGGAGGAACTCCACATCACTTTGGTAAATATCTTTACGCTCTACTTTTTCCCCAACTGTAATTTGTTTCAATATCTGTCTCCCTTTGTAGACTGTAAGCTCCTTGTGGGCCAGGATCCTGGGATTCCAAGCGCTTAATACAGACAGTGCTTTTCGCACAGTAAGAGCTCAGTAAAATACCATCGATTGATTGAAAAGAGTAGGTTGGAGAGGAACAAGTAAAGAGAGCAGTAAGGTGAGATGAATTGGCAGAGAGCCGTGAGGTCGACTGGGAAGGGTTTTTGCGTGATGCGGAGGAAAGGAGGAACAGGGGAGATTTGTGAGGAGCTGAAAAGTGGGTGACACTTCAGGAAGATAACCCATGCGCTGGTGGGAGGTATAGATTTGGAAGTGGAGAGGCTGCAGTTTGGGTGGAGAGGAAGGGCCAAATCTGAGCTTCTGTGAACGAAGAACAGGATGGATTTAATAATCATGATAATAATAATAATAATAATAGTATCTGTTAATCGCTATGTTCCAGACACTGTACTAAGTGCTGGGGTGGATTCAAGCATATCGGGTTGGACTCAGCCCCTCGTCCCATGTGGGGCTCCCTGTCTCAATTCCCATTTGACAGATGAGGTAACTGAGGCACAGAGAAGTGAAGGGATTTGCCCAAGGTCACACAGCAAAGTGGCAGAGCCGGGATTAGAACGCATGTCCTTCTGACTCCTGGACCCATGCTCTATGCACTAGGCCATGCTGCTGATAATAATAATAATGGTATTTGTTATGTACTTACTGTGTCAAGCACTGATATAATTGCTGGGCAAGATATGAGATAATCAGGTCAAATAGTCTCTGTCCCACACAGGGCTCACAATCTAAGCAGGAAAATGTAAGAATTTGCTCTAGCCCCACAAAACTAAGTTTCTGGAGCTACATCCCTCTCATGGTACTTCATAATTAAGACAATCGTAGCTTCCTCGACATCAGTAGGTCCACCTGTTTGGTAAACAGCATTCTACTGATGCCTGTTTGTTTTGATGTCTGTCTCCTCCTCTGCAGACTGTCAGCCTGTTGTGGGCAGGAATTGTCTCCCTTTATGGCTGTATTGTACTTTTCAAGCGCTTAGTACAGTGCTTTGCACACAGTAAGCGCTCAGTAAATGTGATTGAATGAATGAATGACCCTGCCGGCCCCAGTCAAACCTTGAGCCACACACTGTTGACTGTCTCCTGAGCCCAGGCTGGCTGGTCGCTGGGCCCACAATAAGGGGAACTCAGAAGTTCCCAGCCAGCAGTGATTCACCAATGGGTCTCTGGATCAGAAAGAAGACTCACCTAAGTACTCCACTCGAGAGCTAGAAATTCAAGGTTGCATAAATGCATACGTGGAAACAAGTTTATGTTATTATCTGCTTTTGGTAGACTTGAAAGCAAGCCTGGAAAAGGTTGTGCTGAAAAGAAGAGAGAGAGAGAGAGAATGTGTAAGTGTCTCTGTGTGTGTGTGTGTGTGTGTGTGTGTTGCTTTCATGGAAACCAGTTTTAGTTTTATTGTGTGCAAATTTGGCTATAGATGTCCAATATATGAAAGATGACAACTTAGAACGTATATATTAAATGAATGAGCAATTATCTAGGCTAGGAAAAGTTAAGTAGTGGGGAGAAGAGGGTAAATTTTAAAGAACCTACCCAATCCAAACAGCAATTCAGAGTCTTCAGTTCAACTCAGGTCATTGAGGTTGTGGAAGTAACTCCCTGCACCCTGATGAGAAGGCTAAGTGATGGGTTTAGACCGAAAAGTCAACATTTCTGTAACATTTTTCTGAGGGGTAAAAAAGCACTGCCTTCACCTGTTGGTCTTGCCATGTAGCCCAAACTGTGGCTTTAAATTTCATGCTTTCCACCAGATGTCTCCTTACTTTTCCACTCCTATCTCCCCTACACCCCAGCTCACACACTCTGGACAAGCTAATCACCCTACTGTAGGTCACTCTTAACTCTCCAGCTCATTGTGTGTACATCCTCCCACCTATACGGACCTCCTTTCCCTCCTCAAACTTAGCAAAGCCCTTTCCTCTCCACCTTCCAACACCTTCTAAAATGCCGTCTTCTCCAGGAGGCATCACCCAACTAATTTCTCCCTAGACAGGCCATCCTACTAGCCATCCTTAATACTCATATCAATCAATGGTATTTATTGAGCACTTACTAAGCGCACAGCACCGTTCTAAGCTCCTGGGTGAGTACAATAGAACTAGCCGGTCCATTCCTTGCCTTCCTATGAGCCTGTTTTTGTCCCCGTCTTTTATTTTTATCCGTTGTGTCTGTTTTTACTCTTTGCTGTTGTGTTTGTGATTTATATCTGCCTGACTTCCTCATTAGATGGCAAGATCTTTTAGGGGCAGGCACAGTGCCTTCTCTCACCTTTGGCAAGTTCCCAAGTTCCTAAAACAGTGCTCAATTCTTACTCTGATGGTCTAGTTTTGGAGGCTGAAGAGTGGACATACAGAGTAAATGAAGCAGCCTAATGGAAAGAGCTTGGGCCTGGGGAATTAGGGTACCTGGGTTCTAATGCTGGCTCCACCACTTGCCCGCCATGTGACCTTGGGCATGTCATTTTACTTCATTCATTCAGTCGAATTGAGAGCTTACTGTGTGCAGAACACTGTACTAAGCGCTTGGGAAGTACAAGTTGGCAACATATAGAGACGGTCCCTACCCAACAACGGGCTCACAGTCTAGAAGGGGGAGACAGACAACAAAACAAAACATGTGGACAGGTGTCAAGTCATCAGAATAAATAGAAATAAAGCTAGATGCAGATCATTAACAAAATAAATAGAATAGTCAATATGTACAAGTAAAATAACTGAAGTAAAAAATCTGTACAAACATATATACAGGTGCTGTGGGGAGGGGAAGGAGGAGAGGAAAAAGGAGGCTCAGTCAGTGCTTCAATTTCCTCATCTGTTAAAGGGGGATTGAATATCTGTTCTCTCCTCTTAGCCATATAGGACAGGGACTCTGTCTGATTTGATGGTCTTGAATCTTCCCTGGTGCTTGGCGTAGAGGAAGTGCTTAACAAATATTGTTATTGATATAATGATAACAATAATAGTAATCCTTAATGTATGTTTTCAAGACATCCCTGCGAATTCCCGAAAACACTCCTTGGAAACCAAAGTTTCCCATAAATGTAGATTAGGGAAAAACAGAAATGTCCCCCTTTTATCTCCCTGTCACAGTTTATAATTCCTAGGATATCAGGACTTTGCTTATTTCTTTGCTCAGGTTCCCCTACTGGGGTTGGCAAGGGAAAGAGATAATTTATTAAAGGAGAGGCAAGTTACATATGTGGGTTAGCGAGGAATCAAATGATGAAATCGGGCATCTGACATTGTAACTGTCCTTCCTTAAAGTTTGATGTGCCCTTGTTGGATTATCAGCATAGTTCTAGTGTGGGGTTTATTGAAGCGTGGTTCCCTTACAGAAATTTTCACCTCTAGGAAGGAGGTTTCTCCTTTGGTCCTTTTTGTGAATCTGTACACTCTGCAGGATGCTGCTGATGTTATACTTAGAATGGGCTCTAAAAACGGTGCTCCCAGAGGAGTGGCTCAGGCCTGGGGGCTGATTATTACTCTATTTATTTATTTATTTATTTTACTTGTACATATCTATTCTATTTATTTTATTTTGTTAGTATGTTTGGTTTTGTTCTCTGTCTCCCCCTTCTAGACTGTGAGCCCACTGTTGGGTAGGGACTGTCTGTATATGTTGCCAACTTGTACTTCTCAAGAGCTTAGTACAGTGCTCTGCACACAGTAAGTGCTCAATAAATATGATTGATGATGATGATGATGATCTTCATCCTCTTTGGCAAAAGCCTGCCACACCCCCAGCCCTCCTTGGAATGGTCCAGAGGGACCTTTGTCCCACCCAGGAGCTGTAAATGACTCTGAACTTCTTCCAGGCCTTGCGGTATTTGTTCCCCTTCTCTCTCAGTGAGAAAAAACCAAAATAGTTGACCAAGAGGGTCTTTAAGGGCTAGATTTTTATTCCGTCAGATCATAAAAAACGGTGACTGGGGGCGGGCCGGGGAAGTTTAGTCTTGGTTGAAGTGTTTGATTTTATTTTAGGTCATTAATGTAAATCAATTCTGTCTTCGACATGTGTCTTTACCGTGCCCTTTGGCTAGAATGTTATGGCAGAATTAAGGAATATTCTTTCTATACCGCTTGTCTGTCTGGAGACAGTACAGCATAGTGTCAGGAGAAACAGTTGGAGGGATGCGTGTGAAGTTGAACAGAAGGTGACTATTACGATGCAAGTTTTCCTTAATGTGAGTTCTCTAATAATAATAATAATAATAATAATGATAACTCTGGTGTTCATTCAGTGCTTACTTTATGCCAAGCACTGACTAAGCACTGGAGTAGATACAGGATAATCAGGTCAGACAGTTTCTGTTCCATGTGAGGCTCACAGTCAAAGTAGGAGTAAGGACAGGTATCAAATCCCCATTTTACAGATGAGGCAACTAAGGCACAAAGAGCTAAATTACTTGCCCAAGGCTACACAGCAGGAAACTGGCAGAGCTGAGATTAAAATCCAGGTCTTCTGTCTCCTAGTCATATGCTCTTTCTCTACTGAGAAGCAGCGTGGCTCAGTGGAAAGAGCATGGGCTTTGGAGTCAGAGGTCATGGATTCAAATCCTGGCTCCGCCAATTGTCAGCTGTGTGACTTTGAGCAAGTCACTTAACTTCTCTGGGCCTCAGTTACTTCATCTGTAAAATGCGCATTAAGACTGTGAGCCCCCCATGGGACAACCTGATCACCTTGTAACCTCCCCAGCGCTTAGAACAGTGCTTTGCACGTAGTAAGTGCTTAATAAATGCCATTATTATTATTATTATTATTTCCACTAGGCCATGCTGCTTCTCTAACACAACCCCATACTGAAAGTGAACGGGGCTTAAGATTCATTCATTCATTCATTCTAAAATAAATCAAGCAGACCCCAAATGAGTGTCATTTCATTGAGAAATTTTGAGACAGGTCATTCTGCCCAATTTACAAAATAACCTTGCGGGAATATTGGCCAAGTGCAATTTAAAAAAATTGTTTAATTACAACCATCAGTAGGAAATACAAATCCTTTTCAATTGGTTCCTTCTTGACACATCCCAGAGTAAACAAGCAAACATTTGGCTGGATAGTAGCACTTTGTGATTTTTTTTTTAAACCTCATCTTCATAATACATGCTACCCGACCTAATTCACCAAGTGATGTTACTAGAGGCCAGAGGGATGATAAATTGACATCAATAAGGGAAGGGGATGTTTGGTAGTTAAATGTTTTTCATGATAAAAAATTTAACTTTTATTATTGTCTGGTCGATTCTTCTAATGACAGACTTTACTGTTAACGATTTCCTGATAGAAAAACCCTAAAATAAAATATATTTGGCATTTCCCCCCTTTTAATCTCGGGATGATAAATGGAAGTATCAGATCCGATTTGTTGAAGTAAAATCTACGTCTGCTGTTAGATGTGATACTCTGAAGGGTACAGATTTAAATTGATCTCTTTGCCCCGCTCTTCAAAGCAGAAAGCTAGCCTTTTTTCATGAGGGATAAAGGATTTTATTGTTAATATGAGTCACTTAAGATTTTGCGGGGCAAATCTGCCTGGAGGAAAAGAATGTGGTATGCCCAACTTTTTAATGCAGTGACTCATTTAAGCATAGTGATCTAAATGTGTGGTGTTGAATAGTAGAAAATGAATATAATTTGGCTAGAAGCAATTCTTATGTTTAGAACGTTATTGGGTATCACCATGATTTCTTTTGTGACTTTACATATGGTCACAAAAAGTAAACTATGGCGTGCTTTTAATCTACTGTAAGTATATTATTATTATTATTGCATTTGTTAAGCACATACTATGTCTCACACACTCTTCTAAACACTGAGGTTGATACCAGTTAATCAGGTTGCATACAGACCCTATGCCACAGGGGCTCACAGTGTAAGGGCGAGGGAGAACAGATATTTAATCCCCATTTTATGGATGAGGAAACTGAGGCACAGGGAAGTAAACTGACTTGCCTGAGATCACACAGCAGGCTACTGGTGGAGCGAGGATTTGGAGCAGGGATTCAAACTCAGGTTCTTTGACTTCCAGGCTGATGTTGGTTCCGCTAGACCACACTGTTCCTAATAAATTCTAGATTTCCACTCATAAGGTGTCCTCTTTAAAGATTTTGAAATTCACATTTTTTTTTCTCTGAAATCTTGTTTATTAAGATTACACTTTTCCAATTGCTAACCCGCCTTCATGGCCTTTCTTCCAGGAAGAGGAATTCAAGATTGGGAGGAAAAACCCCCCACTATTGTCCCAGTCCCAACTGTATCCAAACAGTCATAGACTGTTAAACATTTCTCAACCTTATAGCACAGGCTTCCTGTTTTTAAAGCTTATCTGACCCTCCTGAGAAAAAGATTAATATAGCTATGGTCACATCCTGTGGTTATTGTCATTTGAAAAAAAGTCTATTGAATTTTCTAAAGCCCTTGAACATAAAAGTGATTAATGCACCAAAAATGTAAATAGCTGTGGTCTCATTTCTGATCTTTGCTAGGCCTTCAATAAAAGATAATAGAGCCACAGCAGCTCTTAATGCGTCTCTGTTTGCTCAGTGTCTGCTACATTTGGAATGTCAGGAAAATCTCACATTAAAGGATCTTTCCTATTCTGGAAAGATTGTAAAGGAAGCATTTGGCAGTCATTTCCTTTCACTTGTGAGAATGAGCATGCTTTACATTATAATAGTTTAAACATACCAGAGCCTGCTGATAGGAGTATCATATTTTCCATTGCTAGAGTTAACCTACCCTGAAGATGGGAGGGGGAAGATTGGTGGTTTAGCTTTTATTGTTAGAATTACTTAAATGATATAAAAGTTCACAGGGGAGCGCCGAGTCTTCCTTAGTAAATTGTGTTTTCTGTACCCCAAATGTATATTTTTCTAGAAACCTTAGTTGAAATCAAGCTCCTGCTTGATTTCATAGGTTTGTGCTTTGTGATCAGGCACAAACCTGAGTTGAATTGGAAATTCCCATCAGTGTGGTTTTATATTTTGTTTCATCAGACTGTGTGTGTGTGTGTGTGTGTGTGTGTGTGTGTGTGTGTGTGTGTATGTGTTTTCAATGGAAGTTTCAGAGGGAAGCGGTGGTTTTGAAGCCGAAAGTTGGCTGAACTTTGGAAAACATTAATTGTAATTTTCATATTATTCAAAGACCAATTTTTTTTTCCCAGAGTAGATTTTTTTTCTGGATGAGAAAGCTATTTAGCCTCTGGATTGGGTGCTGTAGCAAGGGAAAGAAAGAATCTGAAAGAAACAACAGCAGGTAAGCTAATGTTTCTGATTTGCAAACATTATCTTTGCAGCAATATCTACCCAGCCTGGCTAATGTTTTGATTTCTTGCTGTGAAGATTCCAGCTGGGTTTTTGAGTTAAGTCTTTTCTCACAAGTTGCTTCCTAGCAACTTGGCCAGATCCCCCGACTGAATTTATTACATTTAGTAGACATTTAAGTACGTAAGGGATCTCGCCTTAAACATCCTGCCAGCTCCCTGAATTCCACAGCTCATTCATCCGCATGACCCTCTTTGTCATTTTGCCCACAACTCTTCACCCGGGGAGAGATCTCTCTTTCCAAACTGTTTTTTGTCCTTTCAAAGTCCAGTCGTCTTGAAACTATAGCTTCATCTATCTAGCTTGATCTCTAGTGAGTTTTGAGCTGTGAGTGAAAATGCCACTTTTTTATATGTTTAAAGCACTCTTCTTCCTACAGTGGCACTTTAGCTGCTTGAAGGCTTGTTTCAAGGCTCAGAACCTTGATGGGGTTGCACGTACCTCACAGTCTCCCCATGTAGAGATCACCGTGCCCACAGGACTGGGCCCCAACCATTTTGATCCAGCATAAATGTTGGCAAGGGAGGTGTGCTCATGAATGCCGGTGTGTCAAGTATCCCTCCTGCGGGAATACACTGGCTTCTGCAGAAGGGAAATTTCAAGTAATCTGTACTATTCTGGGAAATTCTGTAGTTGCTAATTGAGAACCCAAGCAAGAAAATATGTTTTTGTTGTTGTTACTGAGAGTTGTTTTTTTTTTTAAATCTGCAAAGTGTGAAGTGAGAAACTTTTAATAAAAGGACATAGTCCACGGTTACAGCACAGGAGAGTGGAGTCCAGGAATTTATAACTGACTGCTCTGCTCCTGGCATGTCAGTGGGGCTGACAGCACCTACCTGTATGTCTGGTTTTGTGGGCACTGTTTCTTATTTTTCTATAGGTCAGCCTGTCCGAATGGGCGCCTCCCCCACCCCCATGTTATCTCTGATGCCTTTAAAAGGGTAAAAAATGGTAGGCAGACTTTGACTCCTTTTGTTTAAGACAGTGTATGTAAACAAAAGACAGTGTATCAGTCAATCACATTTATTGACTGCTTACTGTGTGCAGAGCACTGTGCTAAGCTCTTGGAAGAAAGTTTAACAGAGTTGGCAGTCACTTTACCTGCCCACAAGGAGCTTAGTCTTTAACTCTTCTTGGTAAGCTCTGTTGCTAAGTGTTGGAGAGATAATATTTGTTTGTGGCTTGAAAGGGAAAATTACACCCACCTCACCCCATAGCTCTCTCTGTGTTGTCTGAATATTGCAACACACTTGTTCATTGTTCTCTCAGAGTTAGGAATCCTACAGATAACGCTGAACTGTGACAGTTTGTTGTGTAAATGTTACTCTGTGGACACATCCCCAATTAGTTCTCCAAATGCTTTTACTTGTGTTATTTGTGTGTGTCCTTTTGGAAAGTAGTTCCTTTTACAGTAGCTAGTTTTCTTGGGCTGCACTTCTGTGATATTCCAGTTTTCCCCCTCCCACACCGTCCCTCCCAATTCAGAGCCCAATTGAAAACAAAAATAAACCTGGGCTGAGAGCCCAGCTGAAGTTTCAGCTAAACTTCAACAGCTGGTTCGGGATTACTGTTAGAAGAAATCCTGATCCATGAATAATACCATCAGCAACATCACTTAACATTTGCAGAGAGGCCCACTGGGGGTTCAGTGATGTACCAGATATCGAAGTATGCGATTCATATTGTCCCTCAACTCTAGTTGCTTTCAATCGAAAAACCCAGCCCTTAAGTAACATTACTATCATTTTCCAAGTGGGTCAAACTGAAGCATCTGGTTTCAGTAAAGGGTATAGTTTAAAATCAGAAAGATGTTAATTTTGGTGCTTACTCTGTACAGTGGGGATTAAGACTGTGAGCCCCACGTGGGACAAGGGACTGTGTCCAACCCGATTTGCTTGTATCCACCCCAGTGCTTAGTAAAGTGCCTGGAACATGGTAAGCCCTTAACAAATACTACAGTAATTATTATTATTATCGATTATCAATTATTGATTTGAGGTTTTGAATTTCTACATTGCCATAGTGCTCCAAAATGACAAGGGCAGATTGGGTGAGTAAATTTGTAACTAACTGCTGTGTATCAGGACTATAATTTTATAATCGACTGGTCATCATGAGTAAAATTATTTTAATTCATGTGAAAGTGTGAACTTACCTTGAAACTGATCTTGTTTAAAGATGATTTAAAGCTTTGGAATGTATGAATTAATGAACACGCAGTTGCTTTGAAAAGTTGAGGTGTTTTGGAATTCTTTTACAGTTCTTTTACAGTCCAAAAGTTGGTTCCCTAGCTGTTTTCATCTTTATCTTTAGAATTTAGCTTTGTCCCTCTCCCTTCCTTTAGAAGGGAAAGTGTTAACATTTTATATTTGCACTGTGCTATCCATTTATGCATTTGCATGCATATGCAAATGATATATATCTCTGTGTTAACAGAAATGGATCTGTCTTGAGCATTCCTCCTGACTCTGAAAATATTGCATTCCATTTCCCAATATCAGGTAGCATTTATGGCCAGATAAATTCTTGGAATGTTCAGAGTTAGGTTTGTCCAAAATCCTGAGACTGAGGTTGTGGCTTATTGGAAGTTTGAGTGCCTTTAACTGGCCAATGTGCTTTGCTTAGGCACTTAGAGGAAGAATTACTTTTGTAGGCTATTTCAGTTCTGTGAAGACCAGTAAGCGCTCAATGAATACGATTGAATGAATGAATGAATGTGGTTACCTGATAGATCACAACAGATAATACTATCGGAAGGTATGTTGGTTATCTTAGTAGATCTTGAGGTTTGAATTAACTGAAGTGTAGTTTTTTTTTTAGATGGATATTGCTATCATTGTGCTTTTCACGAATACCTTCTGAACGGTGAGCTCAGTAGTGAGTGTTACAGTTCTTGGGAAATAACCTACTTGGTATTTAGCTTTGTTCCAAAGTCAGCCGATGGAGAGAGCCTTTCAGATGAGACATACAGATAGGGTAAAATGATTGTTCCAAGTTAAGGGCTGGTCTTTCTGGGCTATTCTGTACCAGCATAGATTTACCAGGCTTCAATTTTGAATTTCCCAGTTTCTGTGGCTATGTGTCATAGCCTTAATGCAACTTTAACTGGGTTTTGTGTTTAATTATAATTATTAGAAGAAAGTCAGATGTCAGCTCACTAGGCTGCATGCTTAGGCCTGTTGAATAGGAGTACTTTGCTTGTAACTTCTTCCGTTGTCTCCTTTCATTATCTGTTAATGGTACTCAACATGACAGAGTTGTTTTGATAAATTGAAGGCTGCTGCGAAACCCTGAGCTGGACTTCTGTTGGAGTGGAGTTCAAAACTACATGGGAGAGGTGTGTCACCGAAGCTGGAGACTGAGTTACATGGACGGTATTTGTTGTTGATGATGATGATGATGGTATTTGTGAGGCGCTTACTATGTGCCAAGCACTGTTTTAAGTGCTAGGGTAGATACAAGGTAATCAGATTGTCCCACGTGGAGCTCACAGCCTCAATCCCCATTTTACAGATGACAAGCGGTGGAACCGGTATTAGAACCCACGAGGAACTCCCCCTTCTAGACTGTGAACCCCCCTTCTAGATTGTGAGCCCGTTCTTGGGTGGAGACCATCTGTATATGTTGCCGATTTGTACTTCCCAAGCGCTTAGTACAGTGCTCTGCACACAGCGCTCAATAAATATGATTGAATGAATGAATGATTCCAAGCCCGTGCTCTTGCCACTAGGACATGCTGCTTCTCATTTCTTTGTTGTTTGGGGCTTGTGGTGTGAAAATCTCCATTTGGTCATCTAGCTTTCTTCTCCTTTCCTCCTTTTCCTTTCCTCTTGTTTCATTAGATCGTGTGTTTAAAGTTGTTCCTCGAATGGCTGAGTATTTCCTTTCCTCTCCTTGGGCAAGTCATTTAACTTCTCTGTGCCTCAGTTACCTCATTTGTAAAATGGGGATGAAGACTAGGAGCCCCAAGTGGGACAACCTGATTACCTTGTATCTACTCCAGTGCTTAGAACAGTGCTTGGCACATAGTAAGCGCTTAACAAATGCCAACACTATTATTAAATTCTAAACTCAGTGCCTGCAGGGTTTCAAAGGTGAAAGCCTGTCTGGTGTGGCATGGAGGGGGATATTGTGTTCTATCACCAACTGGGAGAACTCCATTCTGGAGACAGCTCTGCCATCCCTGTGTGGGACAGAGATGGGAATCTTGTATTCAGAGAAGAGAAAATTGAAGAGGAAAAGATCATGTGTAAGTGTTTACTGATTGTCTTGTTTGGCCTTTCACGTGAAAGTTTTGGATCTGTGGTTCACATGTCACTAAGCTTTAGAGGTTAATGTGTGTTTTAACAAAAACTTAACAACTTTTACCCAGTATTGTGTCTTGGGGCC
The DNA here is from genome assembly GCF_015852505.1 of Tachyglossus aculeatus. NCBI lineage: Eukaryota > Metazoa > Chordata > Mammalia > Monotremata > Tachyglossidae > Tachyglossus > Tachyglossus aculeatus. The sequence goes on along the minus strand of NC_052070.1, from coordinate 47,021,325 downwards.
CGGGGTGGGGGGTTGGGGGGGAAGCAAACTCTTAAGTCTGTATTCTCAACCCTCTCTCCAGGAGTGGAGATTTTCTCCAGAGACATTGCTAACCCTTTTTCATCCCATCCAGTCAGTCTCTCAACCGTGCTTAATTTAGTAAATCAAATCAGTAGTGTTTTTTGAGTGCCAATTAAGTGTGAAGCACTTAATATCACACTTACTGTGTGCAAAGCACTATTTTAAGCACTTGGTGGTCTACAATAAAATACACTTTCCCTATTCTCAATTTATACGCTGATTCAGCTGTACAACACATCTGTATTTGACTTTTCAAACTCACTTCCTTTAGGGCATTCGTTCCCAGGACACAGGCAGTGGGAAATCAATCAATCCATCGTATTGTGTGCAGAGCACTGTACTGAGTGCTTGGGATGTACCAGGGAAATGGGGAAACAATTATAAAAGTCCAAATATAGGGGGAACAGGGAGAAAAGTTTAAAGAGAATAGAGGGCCAAAACAGGAGAGGCTGAGGGGTGGGAATTGGGGAAGCCAGTTTGATTGCTAGGTGAAATCACTGGGTTGAATCTACTGCCTGATGAAGTAAAAATCACCTACCCAGTGACAGATCCCCTCTGACTCAATATGCATACTCAGTCAATCAGTGGTATTTTATTGAGCACCTGCTGTGTGAAGAGCCTTGTTCTAAGTGCTTGGGAGAGTACAGTCCTCAAATCTAACAGTTACTCTCTCCCCCATTCAAAGCCTTATTAAAGGCACATCTCCTTCAAGAGGCCTTCTCCGACTAAGCCCTCCTTTCCTCTTCTCCCTCTCTCCTGCATCACCGTAACTTGCTCCCTTCATTCATTCCCCCTTCCCAGCCCCACAGCACTTATATACTTATCTGTAATTTATTTATTTATAATAATAATGATGGTATTTGTTAAGCACTTACTATGTGCCAAGCACTATTCTAAGTGCTGGGGTTGATACAAGGTAACGAAGTTGTCCCATGTGGGGTTCACAGTCTTATTCCCCATTTTACAGCTGAGGTAACTGAGGCACAGAGAAGTTAAGTGACTGTCCCAAAGTCACACAGCTGACAAATGGCGGAGGCAGGATTAGAACTCACGACCTCTGATTCCCAAGCCCGGGCTTTTTCCACTCAAAGCCACGCTGCTCCCCTTCTAGACTGTAGGCTCGTTGTGGGCAAGGAATGTGTCCATTTATTGTTATATCGTACTCTCCCAAACACTTAGGTTAGTGCTGTACACACAGAGCTCAATTGTACTTTCCAAGTACTTAGTACAGTGCTCTGCACACAGTAAGCGCCCAATAAGTACGATTGAATGAATGAATGAATACAATTCATTCATTGGTAGACGCGGATTGCTGCCTTCAACAAGCTCACAGTCTAGAGACAAGCCTACAGCCTAATGTAGCACTGTCACTCATCTGTAATTGATTATAAAATTCTGGATAATTTTGGCAAAAACATAGTTTCCCACCTTGGTTCAGGAACCAATTCCTCTTCTATAGCATTGTCCTTGTGAGAAAATTGCTTCGAACTTAAAGTTTACATAAGATACAGTTTTCAGGAAACAACTGTGACCTAAGTCTGATGACTCTCTGTACATAAGTATGTTTGGTTCTGTTCTCTGTCTCCCCCTTTTAGACTGTGAGCCCACTGTTGGGTAGGGACTGTCTCTATGTGTTGCCAATTTGTACTTCCCAAGCGCTTAGTACAGTGCTCTGCACATAGTATGCGCTCAATAAATACGATTGATTGATTGATTGATAAGTGTTGATGATAGGAAAGAAAGTAAAATAAGTGATAAGGGTGGTGCAACTGGAGTGTTTTGAACTTTTCAGGGAAGGTTTCCTGAAAGGTGGGATAAACCCCTCAGAGAGGCAGTGTGGCTTAGAGAAGGTGTTCCTTTATATCTGTCTGTCTTCTTCATGAGAGTATAAAGTCCTTGAGCGCAGGAATCACAATTTATACTTCCCTTTCCACCCCACAACTACCAGGTCCTGCTGTAGTTTGGTTTCTTTTGGCACACAATCAATACTGTGATGGTGGTGTGGCATGATGATCACCCAGGGAAACAGCATGGCTTAGTGGATAAAGCTCTGGCTTGGGAGTCAGAGGACCTGGGTTTTAATCCCTGCTTCGCCACTTGTCTGCTGGGTGATCTTGGGCAAGTCACTTTAACTTCTCTGTACATCAGTTACCTCATCTGTAAAATAGCGATTAAGACTGAGCCCCATATTGGTCATGGGCTGTGTCCAACCTTGTATCTGCTTCAGCGCTTAATACACTGCCTGGCCCTTAGTAAGCACTTAATAACATTCAAAAACAAACCCCTCGCCACAAAGTGTGCCTTTTGGTGAACCTGTGTATGTGTCCTTATATGATGATGATGGTATTTAAGTGCTTACTATGTGCCAAGCACTGTTCTGAACACTGGGGTAGATAGAAGGAAATCAGTTTGCCCCACGTGGGGCTCACAGTCTCAACCCCCATTTGACAGGTGAGTTAACTGAGGCACAGAGAAGTTTAAGTGACTTACCCAGAGTCACACAGCTGACAATGGCAGAGTCGGGATTAGAACCCACTACCTCTGACTCCCAAGCCCACGCTCTTTCCACTAAGCTGCGCTGCTTCTTATATGTAATAGTCAGGGATTTTTTTTCTTCATTCCAGACCCCCTAAAGACGTGAAGGGAGGTCTGTCAGTCACAGGTCTAGGAGATATCTGGGATGTAGGGTAGTGAGAGGGTTGAACCATGTCTTCAGGGTTTCTCAGCGCAAAAAATGGGTGGGAAATGCTGGACTAGTGGATAGAACACAGATTAGGGTTTCGGGGAAACTCGGTTTAATTCCATTAATACCTATTTGCACCTTTATTTTTTCTATCTAAAACTGGGATGTTGAGGTAAGAGAAGACCTGTAAAATCAATTTGACTTCCCAGGATAATACAAGGCAGTATTATTATCACCAGCCTGTTGAAAATCAGTGTAAACCTGCATTTCTTAAATGGACAACAGAAAAATACTTTAGGATTTGCCATGTGTCAGGCCAAGCTGATTAGAAAATTGGAAGTGTGGACAAGTACAGCCGCTGCTATTGTCGTTTGACTTCGGGATTGATTTCAGTTGTGACAGGTGCAGAACTATCATAAAGCCACGTGGTTATGAAGCTTATTTTCAAGCAGCTCATTCCTCTCTTATTGAAGAGCTAAAGTACAGTGCATCTTGCTGGAGAGCCAGGCTTGCCTACACACCACCTTCAATTTGTACTGATCACAACAGCCTTTCAGGGTGGCAAGGGCATTATACTCCATCAGCTAGCTCCTTGTGAATTTGCTGTGTTAGTAGTTTTAGATAGGTATTTCTGTCCAGCGTGGAGTCCGGTGATTTCTTTCTTAAAGGTAAGAGTGGTGTAAATTGAGCAGGCATCATCTGAAAGAAGCCAAAGAGGGTCAGTTTGGTTGGAACACGAATTGGGTAAGGCAGGTCTTGGGGATTTCTATTTAAATCCCCTGATTGACTTGTTCCTCATTGTGCCATAGGGCAAGTCACTTAATCTTGTATAGTTTCAGTTAGCCAATTGGTATAAGGGTCATTGTGATAATTTGGCAATCTCGTGAGATGTTGTGAGGTTTAATGAATATTTATAAGGGCTTTTGAGATACTCCTGAAAGAGCTATCTAGAGGGTGAAAAGGTATTATTAAGCAGATCAGAAATTATCACTGGGATCTTGAGCTGGTCACTTTCTAACTAGTTGGGCCTGAGGGGAACTTGCACTCTTTCAGTGCATATAATTAGTGGTTTTGCATCCCCGTCTGGAGGAGCCTCTTATTTATGGGAACGGAAGGATCTTGGGTGTTGGCTACCAAGGGATAGACTTTGTAACCGTGTTTTAAAATTACTTTGTAAGAAACTGTTGGCAAATCAGCGTCTTTTTCGCCGTGGTGCGGGTAAAACCGGTCCCGAATTAAATCGATGATTTTGTCTCGATGCAGATTTAAAAAAATATATTGAATGAATGAGGGAGCCTGGGATTGTGTAGCCGAGGACTCAGTGCTCACTTAAGGCCACATGGAAAGGAACAGACGCTTATTGCTGCCTTATTAGATGAATTTCAATCAACCCCAATTTAAGCCATGCCTTGCTTAGCAGATGGATCTTTATTCTCTTGCGGACAAGGGTTGGGAGTGTAGGCTTGCAACAAAATGGCTTACTCGGGAGGGATAAATTGCACCCCAAATCCGGGTCAGCTTTTAGACTGTGAGCCCGCTCTTGGGTAGGGACTGTCTCTATATGTTGCCCATTTGTACTTCCCAAGCGCTTAGTACAGTGCTCTGCACATAGCGCTCAGTAAATACGATTGATGATGATGATGATTTTATTTTTGACGTGAAGAAATGCATCTCTGGACCCTCTCGGTTGCCCCCCCCCCTTCCCCTTTATTGCTTTCTGAAAATGTACGCTTTTAGACTGTGAGCCCACTGTTGGGCAGGGACTGTCTCTATATGTTGCCAATTTGTACTTCCCAAGCGCTTAGTACAGTGCTCTGCACATAGTAAGCGCTCAGTAAATACGATTGATGATGATGATGATGATTTTATTTTTGACGTGAAGAAATGCATCTCTGGACCAACCCTCTCGGGTGTCCCCCCCCTTCCCCTTTATTGCTTTCTGAAAATGTACGCTTTTAGACTGTGAGCCCACTGTTGGGTAGGGACTGTCTCTATATGTTGCCAATTTGTACTTCCCAAGCGCTTAGTACAGTGCTCTGCACATAGTAAGCGCTCAGTAAATACGATTGATGATGATGATGATTTTATTTTTGACGTGAAGAAATGCATCTCTGGACCAACCGTCTCGGGTGTCCCCCCCTTCCCCTTTATTGCTTTCTGAAAATGTGTGCTTTTAGACTGTGAGCCCACTGTTGGGTAGGGACTGTCTCTATATGTTGCCAGTTTGTACTTCCCAGGCGCTTAGTACAGTGCTCTGCACATAGTAAGCGCTCAATAAATACGATTGATGATGATGATGATTTTGTTTTTGACGTGAAGAAATGCATCTCTGGACCAACCCTCTCGGGTGTCGTCCCCCCCCCCCCCCTTCCCCTTTATTGCTTTCTGAAAATGTACGCTTTTAGACTGTGAGCCCACTGTTGGGTAGGGACTGTCTCTATATGTTGCCAATTTGTACTTCCCAAGCGCTTAGTACAGTGCTCTGCACATAGTAAGCGCTCAATAAATACGATTGATGATGATTTTATTTTTGACGTGAAGAAATGCATCTCTGGACCAACCGTCTCGGGTGTCCCCCCCCTTCCCCTTTATTGCTTTCTGAAAATGTACGCTTTTAGACTGTGAGCCCACTGTTGGGTAGGGACTGTCTCTATATGTTGCCAATTTGTACTTCCCAAGCGCTTAGTACAGTGCTCTGCACACAGTAAGCGCTCACTAAATACGATTGATGATGATGACTCAGGCCCCAGACTGAGCCCCTTCCTTCCTCTCCCCCTCGTCCCCCTCGACATCCCCCCATCTTACCTCCTTCCCTTCCCCACAGCACATGTATATATGTTTGTACATTTTTTTTTTACTCCATTTATTTGTACATGTCTATTCTATTTATTTTGTTAGTATGTTTGGTTTTGTTCTCTGTCTCCCCCTTTGGACTGTGAGCCCACCGTTGGGTAGGGACTGTCTCTATATGTTGCCAATTTGTACTTCCCAAGCGCTTAGTACAGTGCTCTGCACACAGTAAGCGCTCAATAAATACGATTGATGATGATGACTGTCTCTATATGTTGCCAATTTGTACTTTCCAAGCGCTCAGTACAGTGCTCTGCACACAGTAAGCGCTCAATAAATACGATTGATGATGATGACTGTCTCTATATGTTGCCAATTTGTACTTCCCAAGCGCTCAGTACGGTGCTCTGCACACAGTAAGCGCTCAATAAATACGATTGATGATGATGACTGTCTCTATATGTTGCCAATTTGTACTTCCCAAGCGCTCAGTACAGTGCTCTGCACATAGTAAGCGCTCACTAAATACGACTGATGATGACTGTCTCTATATGTTGCCAATTTGTACTTCCCAAGCGCTCAGTACAGTGCTCTGCACACAGTAAGCGCTCAATAAATACGATTGATGATGACTGTCTCTATATGTTGCCAATTTGTACTTCCCAAGCGCTCAGCACAGTGCTCTGCACACAGTAAGCGCTCACTAAATACGATGATGATGATTTTATTTTTGACGTGAAGCAATGCATCTCTGGACCAACCCTCTCGGGTGTCCCCCCCCTTCCCCTTTATTGCTTCCTGAAAATGTACGCCTCGTTGGATGTCAGGAGGCGGTTGAACATTAATATTCCCGGCGGCGGCCCCAGGATGTGCGAACCGCGGATCACTCACGGGGATGCTGCTTCAGTATCATGCTTGCAGATGCGTTTTCGAGCTGACCAGGCTATTAAGAGCGGCCATCAATCACGCAGCCGGGAGGAGGAGGGGACAAGGTAGTAGACGGAGGAAGCGTGCTGTGTATGTGTGTGTGTGTGTGCAGAGGGGAATTGAGCGCGGGGGCTCCAGGCCGGGTTTTGGCGGCGGCCGCCTCTTGTCCCCGGGAGGCCGCTCTTTCTCTTCAACGCCGGCCGAGTGAGAGACAAGGGACCGGCTCCCAGGCATGTGCAATTGTCTGCCCGCCGGCGGAGGCTGAGCCCCAGCTTGGGAGAGGGGAGCACGGGCAGAGGCGGCGGGTGCATGTGCGGGGAGGCCCACCGCAGCCGCCAGGACCGGGCCCGGGCACCCAATTGCAACAGCAGCAGCAGCAGCAGCAAACCTGCGACTCAGTGCATGCTCCCTCCACCCCCAGCCTTCCTAGCTGGGCAGCGCTGAACCCGAGGGGGGCCTCCTTTTGTTCAGCAAGTGCATTTGCACACTCTCCCACCCCGCCGCCCTCCTTTTTTTCCCCCTCCTTCCCTCCCTCCTTCCTTCCATGGGGCGCTGACTCGGCTCCGGGTCCCGCATGAGGTTGGGAGGAGCCAGGCAGCTCCTCTCCCGGCTCCGGAGGAGGAGGAGGAGGAGAAGAAGGGCCTGCGGGGTCAACCCGGAGCAGCTGCTGGGATTGCAGGCAAGTGGCCCGGCACCTCCGAGGAATTGGAAGGATCATCATCATCATCAGTCGTATTTAGTGAGCGCTTACTGTGTGCGGAGCACTGGACTAAGCGCTTGGGAAGTACAGGTTGGCAACAAAAAAAGCCAAGGACGTTGGCAGAGGGACTGTCTCCCCCTTTTCGACTGTGAGCCCACTGTTGGGTAGGGACTGTCTCTATATGTTGCCAGTTTGTACTTCCCAAGCGCTTAGTCCAGTGCTCTGCACATAGTAAGCGCTCAATAAATACGATTGATGATGATGATGATGATGATGATGACTGAGTGTGTGTGTATGTCATCATCAATCGTATTTATTGAGCGCTTACTGTGTGCAGAGCACTGGACTAAGCGCTTGGGAAGTATGTGTGTTCGAGGGAGAGTCGGGGGGGGCTGGCTTGAAAGTAGCAAGGGGTGTCGCCTGGGGGAGATGAGGCCGGGATTTGGGGGCGTTATTGGGGACCCCCCCTCCCTCCCTCCGGCCAGGATTGGGGGTCGGGAGGGAAAGGGTTGCTGACCACAGGTCAGCCCAATGGGGGCCTGAAAACCAATCAATCAGTTGTATTTATTGAGCGCTTACTGTGTGCAGAGCACTGGACTAAGCGCATGGGAAGTACAAGTTGGCAACATATACAGTCCCTACCCAACAGTGGGCTCACAGTCGAAAAGGGAACCCCAGGGTTCTGGCCCCTTTACCAGTTGACCTCGTCAGGCCGGACAAGTTGTGGGTCCCCTCTGTGGGCCTTTAGAAGCCTTTGGTTAAACGGGAGCGCAGCGTTTGCTGAGCGTTATTTATTGATCGTAATGAAGGGTACATTAGTGTATCATCAAGAGTAATGCTCCCATCTGCCCAGGAATGGGCAGGGATTAACCGCACACTGCCCATTGGATGGGTTTATAGTCCTGCTGAGAGTGAGTGTGTGTATGTGTTTCAAAAGTCCTCCCAGAAACCTCAGTGAACCAAAAAAAAAAAAAAAATGGGCAGAGAAAGCACTTCTCTGTCTCTTGTTTATTTTCCCTTCTCTTCACCAGGAAAGTTGAGTTGAGTGGGTAAAGTGATGGAACGGTTTTTATTGGATCAAGACATTAATTAGAGAGTCACTGTCTGGCTCAGTGGCTTCTGATTTTGCCTACTTTGGTTTAAATGTGTGGAGGAACCTTTTTGCGTTTGTTGAAATAGACAGGACTTTTAATTATCAAGTATTTTTGTCCCAGGGAGGTTGGGAACACAGCTTCCTCTTTGGCCTCAGAGAAGGCTTGTGCCTTTCTCCAGTAGTAGTTGAAGTGTGGGAGTGTCCTCAAGGAGGAATGTGTCTTAAGTTTTAATTGCTACAGTTCTCTGGTGTAAGGTTCTTTTTTAATGTAATGTTTATTCAAACCTTGTTCTCAGATGAAGTGACAGGAGACCTGCTTGACCACTTTCTGTTTGTAAAACAAAGTGGAACTGGTTTCTTTCCCAGCAATCAGCTTTTAAAGCCTCTCCTGAGCACATGTGGCCCTACAGTCCACTGGGCATTGTTTGGCTGGAAGGCCTCCTTTTCAGCCATATGGAAATTTTTTTTAAATGGTATGTGTGTGAAAATGGCGGTGAACAAGGAGAGTAATTTTCCCCATTGTAATTAATTGTAGGCGAGGATTTGTGTGTGTGTTTTACTCGGTGTTCTACTTAGGAAATGAGTAAAAGTTGAGGTTAGAGTTGACAAATCTTCAAATTCCTAAAATCTGGTGCCAAAATTAAAACGTATTGAGCTCTGGTAATTTATTTTTTCTGGGAACTCCAAAGTTAAACAGGACTTAAAAACTTACAGACGGGAACAGTATCCCAATGTAAAGCCATTGAACTGTGGGCAATTATTTCCAGACACCCCATAACCCGCCCTGCATTTTTTTTTTTTTTTTGGTGTGTGTGTGATTTAGATTCTTACGGGCAACTACATTCTTTAATATTTACATTGCCTAGTAAAGTAACACAAGGCAGACATTTTAGATACTGTACAGCAAGTTCAGAGTTGTGTGGGAGCAGCATTTAGAAGCTTGTATTTGTTTTTTCCCCAGCTCTGTAATTTAGTAGTGTTCAAACTATTTTATAAGGATCTCTGGGACCAGTGAAAGGTGGTTTTGAGTCCAGAGCACTTGAGTGCTTATTGTACTCTGGCAGGGCCTGGTGCTTGGCAGGCAGTGCTTGAAATGTTATTTGATCTGGCTGCACGATAGAATTGACTAGGATTACACCATTTCTTTCCCTGTGGCAGTTGAAAGTGATGCATCGGCGAGTGCTGTTCAATAACATATTTAAAGACTCAAACTGCATGCATTCCCTTTAAGTAGGTTTCCAGAGAAGGGCAGTTTAGATTTTTGTCTTGTTTTGTGGTTTTTCATTTATGAATTGAGGCAAGAGCTGACGTAATGTAGTCATACCACTTCCTTTGTGTGTGTGTTTTTATAGTTGTATAATGTACGTTTCAGTTTGAGTTGTAACTGCTTCATAAATGCTTACATACACGTCTTTAATCCAGGTGTCTCCAGTGACATGACAGCTTGTTTTTTTATTCATTTGGGGGAGCAGGGGGAGGTGGAGAAGCAGCTCCAATTTGTCAGGAAGGTTTAGTGAATTCCTTGGTTGCTAGGTAGACTAGCCTTTTTAATTAATGTAACTGTGTACAGCTGTTAAGTCAGACTGTGTGTTTACTTCCTTTTGCAGTGTAGGTTTTTTTTTTTATACACTGGAGGTTTTATGGAACTGCTTGACCTTATTTCTCAGACTCCCTCCCCCACCACCCTGCTTTCTGTTATTCATGGGAAGGGCAAGACCAGCTTTTATTTACTCATATCAATATCTAATGGTTCATTTGTGAGACTTTATTTTGGGTTTTGGGCGGGAAAAGGAAACAGGGTCATTTATTAATAGACCCTGCTTAAGCCAGCCTGTTTTGAGGTCAAAAGGGTTGTACTACGTATTGTGTGACTTATAAGCAGCCAAAAGGAATCATCCATTTCAAACTGACTCAGGAGGTCAGTGTTTTGGTCCTGCCAAAGAAGTGTTGTAACCAAAACCCAAATTAGTTGGAAAAAAATTACGGACTCATGTCAATCTATAAACTGAGAATATAATGTGGAATTCATGTATTAAGAAATAGTATGTCCTCTTCTTCCACGAGGGCCTTAAATTTTGCAGGTGTACTTAATGACTTGAATGTTAGCAGTTTCATTGTTCCCTTAACCTGAGGGCTCACATTGTTTTAGCTTCGGTGCACGTGCTATTGACTTGGAACTTTAAAATGTAAGCATGTTGGAGCTATGGAACCCATTTGATTGTGAAGTGTTTACTTTTAGAAGGGGGAAAAAATGTAAATTCCTGAATATAGTCCTCTAGTCTGCTCCGGTCAATAAAATCCATGCTCTCCCAATCCTTTCTGGTTGAGCCAATCTTTCCATGTCTGGTTTTGAATTGGGGAGAATACTCCCATGGCTTGTAAGAAGCTAGTAGTAGTGATAAGATAAGATTATAAGTGATAAGATTGTATAGGTTGCATTTTTTTAAAAGCCGCAAAAGCCATAAAAGTAAACACGCATAAAATCTGTGTATGTATACAGTTAATACGGGCCTTTATCTGAAACCCAATTAACTGATAGAAACCAGACTGAGGAAAGGGAAGAAGAGATTGGATGGTTAGTGAGAGAATCCTGAATTTAACTCTGAAGAAATGTCAGCTGTCAGAATAAGAAGATAATCGAGAGAAAGTTGAGCTTTGTCCAGTAGATATATTTGCAGTGAAATTTACTACAGCACTAATCAAAAAAGCCTGCCTGTAAAGGGGAGATGTTTCTTGGTCTTTAAACTTAACATAAGAGTGGCTGAAATTGATGAATAAGAGTGAGATTAGTATGAACGACCTATTGAAGCCAAAAAAGTGACAAATATAACAGCTCCAGCAAACTAATTTATGAAAGCAAAATAAGGGGAAATTTTAGCATCCTTTTCAAATTTAGTACCTAGGACTTAAAATCTGCAAATTTGGGGTGGTTGTTAAAGCATATTAGTTAATCAATGCGTGAAAATCCATGAATGCAAGGGTTGAGACATCTGCCATGATGTTAGGAAGAATAATTAACTGTCTAAACAGTGTGTGTGGGGAGGGTGAGGGGGGAGGGGGGTCTGACCCGAAAAAGAGAAGAAAGAGAATCAGGCAAGTTTAAAGTGGGACTATCAGGGCACAGTTTGAGAAAGGGTGTGAAAAGGGGACTTGGAAATTTCAGAGATGACTTTTACCCTCTGAGGAATCCTAGGAAGTGAGCCCACTGACCTGCAAATGAAGGAAGTTGCTGTCCGAGTCACTTTAGAATAACTGGGATCCTGGATTCCTAGCAAGCAATCTGTCAGAATATGGATAATTGGATCAGAAAGCAATAACTGGTGACTACATCTAGTGGTGAGACGTAGGTAGAAAATATTTGATGGATCAAATGAATCACAATTTGAAAAATCATGAACATGGGGACAAATTAGGATTTACGGGGCGGCGGGTGGCAAAAAAAGCAAGTGCTGCCCAGGTCTTTAAAAAGAACCTAAAAGGAAGGCTGCAAACCTGTAAATTATCATTCTTTAAGTCTGTCATTACAATTAGTCAAATACTGAGACAAAAATTGAAAGAGAATCTGTTAACATTTAGAAGACAAAGAAGTTATGAGGATGGCTTTGTTAAGCATAAGCCGTGCCAGATACAGTTGATGATTTAGAATTGGGGGGAAAAGTGGCGGAAAAGAGCACAGTAGATGTTATTTGTTCTCCTTGACTGTAGCCAGAACTTTGATTTGCAGAATCGATTGAAATTGATTTGTCTAAGAGTGGACCTGGTGTGAAAATTGCTCGAAGGATTGAAATTTTTTAGGGTGATAGTGAAAGGCTAGGTGGGGTGTCAAGCCTCAGTGATTTATGTTAACGTTTTAATGATCTGGATGTTATGCAAATAGTTCAAAGAAATCAGGGAAAAAAGACAAGAAAAGAGAGCCTGAACCTCAAGCATCCTAAATGAAGCCTAACTGTCTCCCTGCTACTTTTAGCACAGGTCTCTGCATCTTGATACACTTTCAGAAGTGTTTATTTCCTATATTGTGCTTTTGCTTCCCTTCTTTTTCTACTTTCCCTCCACTGCTTCCTCCCCTTTTTCCTCCTCCCCCACACATAATATAAATTCCTTGGCGTCAGGAACCCTCCCCTTCTAGACTGTAAACTCCTTGTGGGCAAGGAACTCCTCCACCCACTACTACCCCAAGGTCACACTCAGTACATATATATTTTTGATTGACTAGGTAGTCAGTGCAAAGGTGTAGGCTAGACATCAGGAAGACTGAAAGAAACTAGGGAGAACTGACAAAATTAGGTAGGTGGTTGCAGTTTTTAAATTGAACAAAAAAGCCACAGCATAATGAACCAAGCTTGTAGTTTTCTTTTAAGCAGTTGTGAAGCGGTTGCATCTGGAACACTGGATTCCGATTTGAAAGAAAAAAAATTGAAAAATGGCTAATCAAATGAAGGGAAATGAGAGGTTGACTTAATAAATGGAGAGTTGATGAGCTAACCATTGGCTTAGCAGTTAGTGAGATGGAAATGACTGATAGCTGCTAAAACATTAAAGAAATAAAGTATCAATGAGGAGTAGAGCGAGAGAGAAAACTGGATATAATGACTTGCAACTGGGAAAAACCAGAGAAGTTTATTCTTGGATGTTGGGAAAATTTAAGAAATCTGACTGAGAAATTTTAAAATGTCAAAGTCTGTTATTTCCAACCTAGACTTGAATGTAAAGTCCTGGTTGGACTTGGGGTGGGCAGTCAGATCTTACCCCTATAATTTTTATGATGCAAATTGGTTTTGTACTTGGGGTTAAAATTGGGTCAGTTTATTCAAGGCTGCTAACTGCATTTTGTTCCTTTTGTAGTTAGCATTTGAAAAACCGTATGTCAAAATATGTATCTTGCAGATGTATCCTTTGGCAACTGCAGTTGTAAATACCAATCTGATTTACTAGGTTGTATTCGAATATATTTCTTTAAATACCTGGTAAGACAGTAATGTGTTTAAAGTTCTCTGAATTTTGAACCCCTGCCGCAGTAACGTCTAACATCCACTTTAGTAAGATGCTGAAATACCCATTTAAATTACTTATTTTTGCTGTACATTGAAGTTCAACATTCAATAAATTATCCATAGGCAGGCAACAGATTTACAACACAACTGGTTCCTGGAAACAGCATCTTTTAAATCCATACACTGTAAACTGTCCAATTTTCTCACAGGAACAGTGTTTTAAATGGGGGATTAGTTCCAGAACACCCCTCCCCCCCCCCCCCCCCGCACCCACTAGACACCCATTTTTACCAAAAGTACCCCACATTGTGTACCCAATTAATTATACATGAGTAGTATAGATATACTAATGTATTTGAATTGATTTTTGAGAAGTTCTACAATAAGGTAGCTGACTTTTTTTACCCTCCTTAGTGTCTCACCTGGCAGTCATGAGAAGCAGCACTTAGTGGATAGAGCGTGATCCTGGGAGTAAGAAAGACCTAGAGTCTAATCCCAGCTCTGTCATGTGTCTGCTCTGCGGCCTTGGGCAAATCACTTCACTTCTCTGTGCCTCAGTTAACTTCATCTGTGAAATGGGGATTAAGACTGTGAGCCTTGACTTACTCCAGTGCTAACTATAATACCTGGAACATAGTAAGTGCTGAACACATCCCATAAAAAAAAAAATCATGGGTCTCCAGCATTTTGGCCTCCTGCTGTGCCCATCCCCCAGCTCTCTACCTTTTCCCCCCTCCATACATTCCCTCCTCCCTCTTAATTTTTAAAATTGTTTTTCCATTTCCACCTGGTTCCAGTTTGCTCCCCAGCCACCTGCGTCCCCAGGGCTGGTGTTGTAAAGTGGAAATCAGTGTGTTGTAAAGCTGAAACAGGCAGTAAAAAGTGCTATTTGTCTTAACTCGAAACATCTTGAAGTCGAGAACTGCCTGTATGTTATGTCAGAGCGTGAATCACCAATAAAAATGGGCTCAGTATTTACAAAAAGGAACAATCAGGTTTCTTACCATTGAAAAGCATTCTTTATTTGGTGCTTCATGTTTAGAAGAAAATATTTCTATCCATACCTTTGGAATACCATCCACACATCCCACTCAAGTGTACCTTAAAGACCCTATGTTTTTCATTATACTATTCTGTATTAAAAATAAAGTTAACTGGGTTATTTGTGAGTGGATTATCCTTGCAAATTTTTAAGCTCTCACCAGCTCTATGTCTGTCTTCCCTCCAACCTTCTGTCAGGCTGCACCATGCACAGTTCAGAATAGTAACTCTTTCCAGCTTTCCCCTGTTGCCCCTAAAGCCACCTCCATTTTTGTACTCCATTCTCCCCCCCCACCCCAATTTTGGCAGAGGCAAGTAAGAATATAAAAAAATAGTAATAATAAGTTGACTGTGAATGCATTTTCTGCTGATAGCTAATTCACTTATTTTTTCCTTTTGAAATGTAATCAATCTGTGGTATTTATTGAGCACTTAACTGTATGTAGAGCACTGAACTAAGTACTTAGGAGAATACAATACTAATGAATTGTTAGACATGATCCCTCCCCACAGGAAGATTACCATCTACAGGAGAAGACAAATATTAAAATAAACTTATTCCATTAATGTGTGTGCGTGTGTGTATATGGTGTAAAATACATGGGAGTGTGATGACAAAGATGTGACTAAGTTGTGTATTTCACGTGATTTCCATCTGCCGCAGCCTGATTTGGGCTTGGGTGTCAGAGGACTCAACTGTAAAATGGGGATTCAACACCTGTTCTACCTCCTACTTAAACTGTGAGCCCATTTGGAACAGAGAGTGAGTCCCATCCGATTAACCTGTATCTAGAACAGTGTTTGACACACAGTAAATGCTAAATGAATGCCGTACTAATAATAGTCTATTCTGCTGAGGGAAATTTTTGTTCCCTTCAAAATGCAATTGAAATTGAGCTCAATTATATTGAAAAACAAACCAAACCTCATGAAATTTACTATTACAGAAATCTCACCATTTTTGATCAGCCTTTAAACCTACAGTCACCTTCCTTCAATCCCAGAGAAGCTTTGTCTCCCTACTTTGCAGAGATTTAATATTTATTCAGTCATTCAGGAGAGCTAGTTCGGTGGATGTGCGGAGGGAGGGCATTCCAGGCCAGGGGAAGGACATGGGCACGGGGGTCGACGGCGGGACAGGTGAGAATGAGGTAGAGTGTGGAGGTTATAATAGCCCAGTACCATAAACCAGATATGCTACAGGATACTTGTTAGTAAACTGCAAGCTATTTAAATAAAATGAAATCACTCTTGTGAAAATAAGAGCAGAGAAAATTTTAAAGGCTAATCCATGTGTTTATGTGTTTGGGAAGGAAGCTCATGTTTGTTGGTTAATATGTCTGCTGTAATCCAGGATGGGTGGGATTGTTAGAGGCATTAGTGGGACCTTCCTGTTGTATGCTTTTTTTCTTGAACATGTGCTTTTCAGTGTTGGTAATTTTAGGTTTTCTTGTGAATGGAAGATAATTGGAATTTTGAAAGAAGATTTAGTTAAAAAGAAGGGAGAAGAGGAATTGGCATTTGTTTAGTAACAAGATGATTTTTAATGTATTACTAAATTAGATTTTAGTAATAAAATCTAAAGAGAAGCAGCAGAGAAGCAGCGTGGCGTAGGGGAAAGAACACGGGCTTTGGACTCAGATCATGGGTTCAAATCCCGACTCCACCAATTGCCAGCTGTGTGACTTTGGTTAAGTCACTTAACTTCTCTGTGCCTCAGTTAACTTATCTGTAAAATGGGGATTAAGACTGGGCCCCCGCCGTGGGACAACCTGATCACCTTGTCATCATCAATCGTATTTATTGAGCGCTTACTGTGTGCGGAGTACTGTACTAAGCCCTTGGGAAGTACAAGTTGGCAGCATATAGATACAGTCCCTACCCAACAGTGGGCTCACAGTGCTTAGAACAGTGCTTTGCACATAGTAAGCGCTTAATAAATGCCATTATTATTATTTTTCCCCCATCCTGCTTAGTATTTTCATCCTTGTAATACCCTTGCAAAGTGCACTCTCTGAACAGGTGAGGGCAAATGTTCAGCAGTTGAATGTTCACCTTATGATAATAAATGTTAGATTTTCATTGAAGAACTCATAGTAATTCATATTTACTCCTTAGTTTGCCAGAGGAAGCAGTTTGAGTTTTGACCTTTGAATGGAAAGCAAGACCACATAGTATTGAAAAATGTAAACGATTTAACAAACTCATTTCTTTAGAAAAGTTTTTTCCACCCACACCAACTAACAACTTCAGTTGCTGCACACATATTCTTTTGACAGAATAAATTACATTGTGATTTTTGTATTTTATGGCAACTACATATTCCTGATTTGATGGCTGTGTTGAAATTCTAACTTTGCTGTTGGCAGTGGCATGAGGGAAATGAAGGTGGTAAATTTTGCATTAGCATCAGCACTTCTGACTTTCTCTTGGGCCAGGTAACAATGCAAATTTTGGAGATGGGCAGGGAACGTGCCTGCCAACTCTGCTGTATTTTAATAATTCTCATATTAAGTGCTTACTTAACTAAGCACTGAGGTAGATCCAAGCAAATCAGGTTGGACACAGTCTCCCAAGCGCTTTGACTATTTTACTCTCCTAAGCACTTAGTACAGTGCTCGGCACACAGTTGGCTCTAAGTAAATACCATTGATTGGTGCAAAATAATGGTTCTAAAGTGGTAAGAAAGTTATCGTTCCCTGTAATACCTACTTTACCACCGGCAGTTCAGTTGGTTTCTTGGCTAAATGAGGCATCTGTTTAGTTATTTAGACTTGGCTAAGGGAATGGGTGTTTTTCCAAACTCATTGTAGATTCTTCTTTGAATGCCACATTTTATGCTTCTAAGTATACCTGAATACACCTGCATTTATCAGAAAGTCATTGCCAAAGAACTTCTTTTCGCCATTCATGTTTGAGTGCTTACTGTGTACAAAGCACTGTACTAAGTGCTAAGGTTAGGTTGGTATTTAAAAAGGCAGCCTATAGGGGTTGTGGTAAAATACATCAGAAATACTTGCATCTTATTTTGGAACATTCTTTTACAAAAAATATTTTGGTTTGTATGCAGTGTAGTGCCTTCCAAGCTCCCTTTGCTTTTGCTTCTGGGTACTTCAGTAATTAGATTAGTAGAAATATCTATAAATCTCATTGATTTGATTGGTAGAAGAATTGCAGTAATCAAATAGTTAAATTTTTTCTTCCCTGCCCTGAAGAAATCAAGGGGACTGAATTCCTTTGATGCTGATTAGATTAGGAATTTTTAAAATCTCCTGAAGAATTTTGGTTCTTGGAAATGGTATGTTTATCTGAATTAGAGCTTGTGAAACTTTATTTTATTTAAACTGAGTCCTGTTTTGATTGGCCCTTTTGTGGTCGAGGAGTTTCTATAGGAATTACCTCCACAGTGTACATTGTGAGAGCCAGGTTTTTTATTTGTAGGTATCCCCAGCATGGCAGGGTTGTTTTTCCACCATTTTAGTGATTGCCTGGTGATTGAATGGACCCGCAGCAGGTGGTGATCTTAAAGACAGTTTGAAAGTGATTGAACCAAAATTTGAGAAGCTATAAACTTCGAGCAGTTTTTTTTAAAAAAAGTCCTCTACCCTTAAATCTGACACAGTAACAAATCCCTGTAGCATTTACTTTTACAAGCAGTCAAAACATACTGCATTTGGACCATTTCCCAATGAAATCTTAACAAAGAAATGAAAAAATCAGATTTCCACTTTGTGATAATCAACCTATTCCTTTGAGGTTAGTGTTGGGAATTGATTTTTCTATGGCAGTTCCTGCTGATTACTTGACTGCTCTGAGATAATCCTTCGTATGTCTGTTGGGCTGAGTGTGAGGAAGAATGTACTTAAACTGCATGTTTAATATTAGAAAATCTTGTGACTAAAGGCAGACCAACCTTGCTTTTTGTTGGTAGCTAAGACTGGTGTAAAGGAGCCAACAGTAAACCAGAGTTATTAGATCTTTCAGAAACTGATTACCCTGTCACAGTATAATAAAGTAATTATGAATACTCTATGAAAATTGGCTGCAGTCTTTCAACTTATTACTGCTGCTTGTCTTTTTGAAGAAACTGAATTTCCCCCTTGTATTGTTTTACGTTTTAAATACGCCAAAGCCATGTTCGGTACCTGCCATTTTTCAAAAGCCAGCGTTAAAGGATTTTTATTGTTCCTAACAAAGATGAAGGCCACTTGTGATGCGTTGGTGAGTTTCTTAGTTCTGGTTCATATTACCAAATGAAGTATATTTGCTCTGCCCAAAGCACATGCCACTTTTCCCTGTAAAATCCACACTCAGATCTCTGAAGTGCATGAGAGGCTTTAGTGCTGAAGGGGAGTCGATGAAGCGAGAGTTCTTGTTTGGCTGTTGGTTTGCCAGTGAGATGCACATTTGAACTGAAACTAAAATGATTTTTGGAAAAAACAAAAAACAAAAGTGAATGTTAAAAAGAAATGCCATACATTGAATAGTATAGTACTCAGCATAGGAAGCAGTGTGGCCTAATGGTTTAAATGTGGGCCTGGGAGTTAGAATGACCTGGGTTCTAATTCTGGCTCCACTTCACTTATTTGTGCCTCAGTTACCTCATTTGTAAAATGGGGATTAACATTATGAGCCCCATGTGCGACATGAACTCTGTCCAACCTGATTATCTCATGCCAGTCAATGTTATTGAGCATTTATTGTGTGCAGAACACTGTTAGAAGCGCTTGACAGGCTTGGAAAAATAGTTATTTAAGGGACATTATTGAACAACTCATTTTAATGCCCCCATTTTAGAAATGTGATTATTTTCTAAAGTTTATTTGATCAGGTTTAGATTTTATTTGATATGCAGTTATGTTTAACAGGTATCGAATTAATACTAAGCTCTGTGTATTCCCACAAAGAATGGAAGTTAATCAGGCCAAAGTTTCACATGGTGTTATTAGTAACTTTTGACTGAAATACTTGTAGTATAACTACTACTATCAAAGTTTAGTTTGAATCTCTTAATATTTTTAGAGAAATTTGAACAAAAGCTAGATTCTCCCCCTTCTAATCAAATGTGTAAACTGTAGTCTGTAGATACCAGTTAATGCAGTCTTGGAAATGTGTGGTCCTTGAAAATGAAAAATGAACTATGTGTAGCCTTAGAACAGAGACAGTGATACAGGTGTGATTCTGTTACTAGTTTAAATTTAACTAATAGTTCTGTAACTGTCAATTTTTTAAAAAAGGTCGGAGTTGTGAGAATCACTTCAGTCACTTCTCTGTGCTGCTGTTCTGCTTGAAAGGATAAAATTTACCACACAGAGTGGTACAGTTGACTTTAACTTTCTCTGGTTTTTAAAATTGGTCCAGGACTTCCAACGATCATTCAGCCAAAGAACAGTTTTTAAGGGCTAATTAGTTAATATTAATGAAAAATACTTTGTGTTTGTGTCTCAGCTCATTTTAATTCCACAAGTGTTAAGTTTTCTTCGGTGTGGGACAGTGGTAGCCAGTTAGTGATGTAAACGTGCTTGGACAGAGAGTTGCTGGCATTTAACTTTCAGAGGAAGGATACGTGCATTCCTGAAGCTTTTTATTCTAAAAATACATCAAATTTGAGTTAACACTCTTTCTTGGAATCGTTTTCACAGTTGGCATGTTTGGGGTAACAAGTTAGGTTGATGTAGCAATAAATCCAGATTTTTATATGCTATTTGCCATTCTGATGAAATTTGAATCTAGAAATTGTGTATGGGGGATGGTCTCTTCTGTGGGGGAAGAACCCAAATCGACATTCGGGAGAGCCAAAGCTGAAGGAACCTTTGCATTAACGATATCTGGTTTAATGTTTCAAAATGCTGACCAGCCCAGGTATACTTCTTAAACAGCAGTGCCAATGTTTTCAGATTTGACTCTAAAATGTTAGATTTTTGAATTTGACATGCATCCGTAGCTCATTACATGTGCTTTACATTTATGGGAAGCAGCAGGGTGTTGTGGAGAGAGCATGGGCCTGACAGTCAGAGGTCATGGGTTCTAATGCTGCCTTTGCCACTTGTCTGCTGTGTCACCTTTGGGTAGATGACTTCACTTCTCTGGGCCTCAGTTACCTCATCTGTAAAATAATAATAATAATGGTGGTATTTGTTAAGCATTTACTATGTGCAAAGCACTGTTTTAAGCGCTGGGGAGGTAACAGGGTAATCAGGTTGTCCCATGTGGGGCTCATAGTCTTTATCCCCATTTTACAGATGAGGTAACTGAGGCACAGAGAAGTTAAGTGACTTGCCCAAAGTCACACAGCTGACAGTTGGCAGAGCTGGGATTTGAACCCATGAGCTCTGACTCCAAAGCCCGGGCTCCTGCTTGAGACGGGACCCCATGTCGGACCCCCCGTCTTACCTCCTTCCCTTCCCCACAGCACCTGTATATATGTATATATGTTTGTACATAGTTATTACTCTATTTATTTTACTTATATCTATTCTATTTATTTTATTTTGTTAATATGTTTGGTTTTGTTCTCTATCTCCCCCTTCTAGACTGTGAGCCCACTGTTGGGTAGGGACTGTCTCTATATGTTGCCAACTTGTACTTCCCAAGCGCTTAGTACAGTGCTCTGCACACAGTAAGTGCTCAATAAATACGATTGATTGATTGACAGGGACTGTGTCCAGCCTGATTTGCCTGTATCCACCTCATTGCTTAGTACAGTGCCTGACACATAGGAAGCAATTAACAAGTACCATTGTTGGAGGCAGTGTTGTTTAGTGGATAGAGCACTGGCCTGGGAGCCAAAAGGTCATGGGTTCTAATCCTGCCTCCACCACATGTCTGCTGTGTGACCTTGGGCAAGTCACTTCGCTTCTCTGGGCCTCAGTTACCTCATCTGTAAAATGGGGATTGAGTGTGAGCCCTATGTGGGATAGGACTGTATCCAGCCTGACTAACGTAGAACAGTGCTAGGCACATAGTAAGTGCTTAAAGTGCCATAATAATTATTATTATTTGCTCATCTGGTTCCTCTACAGAATATCAACCATTTAACAAATTAAAAGATAGCATTTAAAAAAATGGTATTTGTGAGGCACTTTCTATGTGCCAGTGTATTAGCACTGAGGTAGTGCTTAGTACTCAGGTTGGACACAGTCCGTGGCCCTCATGAGGCTCACAGTCTTAATCCCCATTTTATAGATGAGGTGGTAACAGGCACAGAAAGGCAAAATGAGTTTTTATTCACTCAGTCATATTTATTGAGTGCTTACTAATCATTCATTCATTCAATCAACTGTATTTGAGTGCTTACTGTGTGCAGAGCACTGTACTAAGCGCTTGGAAGTACAAGTCAGCAACATCAGAGTGGCTCAGTGGAAAGAGTACGTAGGCTTTGGAGTCAGAGGTCATGGGTTCAAATTCTGGCCCCGCCAATTGTCAGCTCTGTGACTTTGGTCAAGTCACTTAACTTCTCTGGGCCTCAGTTACCTCATCTGTAAAATGGGGATTAAGACTGTGAGCCCCACATGGGACAAACTGATCACCTTGTAACCTCCCCAGCACTTAGAACAGTGCTTTGCACGTAGTAAGCGCTTAATAAATGCCATTATTATTATTTATTATTATTATAAAGAGAAGGTCTGTAACCAACAACGGGCTCACAGTGTAGAAGGGGGAGACAGAGAACAAAAATAAAACATGTAGACAGGTGTCAAAATCATAGAACAAATAGAATTAAAGCTATATGCACATTAACAATAAACAGAATAGTAAATATGTACAAGTAAAATAGAGTAATAAATTTGTACAAATATATACAAGTGCTGTGGGGAGGGGAAGGAGGTAGGGCAGGGGGGATGGGGAAAAGGAGAGGAAAAAGGGGGCTCAGTCTGGGAAGGCCTCCTGGAGGAGGTGAGGTCTCAGTAGGGCTTTGAAGGGAGGAAGAGAGCTAGCTTGGTGGATGTGCGGAGGAAGGGCATTCCAGGCCAGGGGGATGACGTGGGACAGGCGAGAACGAGGTACGGTGAGGAGATTAGCGCAGAGGAGCGGCGGGTGCGGGCTGGGCTGGAGAAGGAGAGAAGGGAGGTGAGGTAGGAGGGGGCGAGGTGATGGAGGGCCTTGAAGCCGAGAGTGAGGAGTTTTTGCCTGATTCGTAGGTTGACAGGCAGCCACTGGAGATTTTTGAGGAGGGGAGTAACATGCCCAGAGCGTTTCTGTATAAAGATAATCTTGGCAGCAAAGTGAGGTATAGACTGAAGTAGGGAGAGACAGGAGGTTGGGAGATCAGAGAGGAGGCTGATGCAGTAATCCATTCAGAATAGGATGAGAGATTGAACCAGCAAGGTAGCGGTGTGGATGGAGAGGAACATCTTTGCGATGTTGTGGAGGTGAGACTGACAGGTTTTGGTGACGGATCGGATGTGTGGGGTGAACGAGAGAGTGGAGTCGAGGATGACACCAAGGTTATGAGACAGGAAGGTTGATAGTGCTGTCTACAGTGATGGGAAAGTCGGTGTGGGGGCAGGATTTGGGAGGGAAGACAAGGAGTTCAGTCTTGGACACATTGAGTTTTAGATGGCAGGCAGACATCAAGGTGGAGTTGTCCTGAAGGCAGGAGGTGACACGAGCCTGGAGGGAGGGAGAGAGAGCAGGGGCAGAGATGTAGATTTGGGTGTCATCAGCATAGAGATGATAGTTGAAGCCATGGGAGCTAATGAGTTCACCAAGGGAGTGTGTGTAGATAAATAGAGAACAGAAGGGTACTAAGAACTGACCCTTGAGGAGCCCCTACAGTAAGGGGATGAGAGGGGGAGGAGGAGCCCGCAAAGGAGAATGAATGGCCGGAGAGATGAGGAGAACCAGGAGAGGACGGAGTCTGTGAAGCTAAGGTTGGATAGCATATGTCCCAAGGTGACCCTTGGATACCAGTCATCTCAAGGTCAAATACTATTTCGTGGCTGCCTGAGCCAGCAGGCGGAACTCGGAAGTGAGGGTGGGATACCGCCCCCACAACCAACACTGGTAGATTGATAGCCCAAGCTGTGAATACAGAAGGTGTCCCTCGCCCCTATGCCAGTCAAATTAGGTATGGAGGAGGGGGGAGGGCAGAGATTGGATAAACTGAGGCTGGAATGGCCTAGGAGCACAGGTGATAAATAGTTGCACCCTCTGGCCCTCTAGGCAGAGGATCAAGACTTGCAGCAGATGGCTGCAGGGCGCCTCTGTCCAGAGCGTGAGAAGCCCACTCTGCCCACACCAAGTGAGGAGCCATGGGATGGGGGACTGTCCTGTCCCACTGGATGCTTGTGGAGCTGGAAGCCAGGTGCTTCGCCATGGCTATGTAACGAATGAATGGATTCCTCCCAAATGGAAAATCCTCGTGGGTGGGAGCTAGGGGCTTCCCCCATGGGTGTATAACTCAAACGGATTCCTCCCGAGTGGGAACTGCGCATGAGTGCATACAAACTGTAAGGGAATTCCGCCTGGGTGGGACCTGGGAGTTCTGCCATGTATGAGCAGTGTATATGTCTGTTCCTCCTGTTAGGGAAGCTCTAATATTACTAATTGATACATTCTTCGCAACGGAAAGTTCAGTCCATTGCGCCTAAACAATTGAATAATTCAATTCGCCTCATGGAATAAATTTTACGTAAAACTCAGGCTTTCCACCCCCAGCCTCTCCCTCTCTCTCTCGCCGCACGGATAGTTGAGCGAACCCATCCCTGGACGACAGGCGACAGCATGTTGAGGAGAATGGGGTGATCCACAGTGTCGAAGGCGCAAGAAGGAGGTCATTGGTGACCTTTAAGAGGGCAGTTTCGGTGGAGTGTAGGGGACGGAAGCCAGATTGGAGGGGGTCAAAGAGAGATTTGGCTTTGAGGAATTCGAGGGAGTGAGTGTAGACGACTCGTTCTAGGAGTTTGGAAAGGAAGGGTAGGAGGGAGATAGGGCGATAACTGCTAGGTGCCGAGCACTGTACCAAGCGTTTGGAAAGTACAGTTCAGGAACAAGGAGAGACAATCACTGACCACAATGGGCTCACAGTCTAGAAGGGTCTAGAGTTGCCCAGAGTCATACAGCAGTCAGGCGGCAGAGCTGAGATTAGAACCCGGGTCCTGATTCCCAGGCCTGCTGTCTGTCTACCAGGCACTGCTGCTTCTTGGTGCATTTGACTTGGAAAACCAATTTTTAAACAAGGCAATAGTTAGTTGGAGATTAATACTGAATTATTTCATTGGGGTTCTGAACAGACAATAAGTCTTTGAGTGGCTGCCATGTGTAGAGAGCACACTGTTTTTAGTACTTGGTAGTGGAAGTGAACCCTGCTTGCAAGGAGCTTGTAGTCTAGTGGGGGAAAGAGCAGTATGGCCTAGTGGATAGAGCACGGCATGGGAGTCAGAAGGACCTGGGTTCTAATCGCAGGCCCTGCCCCCCCACTTGTCGCTATCTGACCTTGGGCAAGTCACTTCACTTCTGTGTCTCAGTTACCTAGTCTGTAAAATGGGGATTGAGACTGAGAGCCCCATGTAGGACAGGGACTGTGTCCTGTCTGATTTGCTTGTATCTCCCCCAGTGCTTAGTTACAGTGCCTGGCACATAGTAAGTGCTTAACAAATATCACTATTATTACAAATAGTGAACAAATAAAAGAGAGAAAGAAAAGGGGCTATGTATATGTCAGCAATTAAGTACTGTGGTGTAGAAGGTATTAGTGCATTGTTGGGGATCTATAGAACCTGAAGAGATTTGAAATTAATTGTAGAGGTCTCCTGGAAGGGATTTGATTTCGGGAGGGAAAGCTGTGATCTGTCATTTGAAGGGGGAGAGACTTCCAGGTTCAGGAAGGGTGTGAGCAAGATGGCAGATGAAGAGTGGAGAATATGGCACAGTAAGTAACTTAGCCTGAGGAGTGAAGAGTGGAAACTGGGATACAGTGGCAGTTTTCTCTTTATAACAAAGACCAAAGGTATTTGCAGACTTGTCTTATGACTCAGTGTGACTTCAAGGTCTTTCGAGTCAGCAGGGCAATAGTTGCTTGGTTAATCTAACTTTAATGACTTGGTTAGTGTAATCCCCTTCTCAGTGGGATGGAAGGAATTTGAATGGGATTGGTCTGCCTGGGCTGGAGATGGTTGTACCTCCTTTAGGCTTACTGCATTGGGTGATGAATGTTACAGTCTTTGTTCATCCTTGTTCGAGGTTAGGAGGTGAAAGGGGTTGGGTTGCGGGGAGGGAAGTTTCTGCTTGGTATGCAGTGAGGCTTTTAAGCAGATTTTAAGATTCTACTTGTCACCAGTTTTGTCCTTTTAAATGTTAGTATTCTCCTGTTGAAGAGCCTGAAAAATGTTTTTGTAAGAATAATAATTGTGGTATTTAAGCACATTTGTAGGTATTGTCTACATTCCAGCCTCAATTGCCTAAAAACAAAAGAAAGCTAAGTGCTCAGTTGAGATGGGCCAAGAGGAAAACTTTTCTTTGAAACGAGTAGTTAAACAATCTTGGTATAGCTGCTGCTACATCCGGTTCTTCAGTCTATGACTAGTATTAAGTCACATAATTTTTCTAATCGTCTTAAGGCTCCCTCCAGTTGAGAATTGTGGGAGTGGTAGAGGGAGCTTTGGGACAGTGGGTGGAGGGGGACTGGGCTGATGTCAGTGGGAGACTGGGCCCAGGGGAACTTGTGTCTGCTGATTTTCTCTCCGAACCCAGAGTTCTCCTTAGGAACCCCCGGCTCCTCCTTCCATCCTTCTGCCATTCTTTAAGAAGAGACGTCAGGGTGGATGTTAACTCATCAAACTCCTGACGGGGCCCTGGAAACCAACTCCTTGTTGGGTAAATATCATAGGCTCATGTGAATCGTGCATCTTTGAAAGGAATGAAAACCTTGTTGCCAAAGAGGTAGTTTTCCCCTTTTTCATCCATCCCTCCTTCGGTTACTGAATATTGAAATTTCATCGGCGCTTTTAAAGGCGAAAACCCCTCTTTGGGAACCAAATCATAATCCATATAAAATCAAATTTAACTCACCATAACAGAATCTCTGATGGACCTGAAGATCTTTAATTTATCTCCAGGGAGATGCGACCTGACCCTTTAGTAGAAAAAACAGGCCAATCCATCCAGCCCTGAGGAGATTTAATTGAGAAGTGATTGCTTAGCCTGGGGGCATCTGGCAGATTTTGCTGTGCAGCTCACAGAGAGCAGGTCTAGAGAGCAGGACAGCCGTAGTACCGTCTAGGATGTACACATATTACAAACATCGGGTAGAGTTTACATCCTTCGTGTTGGTGCTGCACCCCTTCTTGTGGATATGACCGAGGAGCAACTGAACCAAAGATGACGGATGCTTTAAAAATACAGCGGCATCCATTTGTGAAGTTGTCAGTATTTGTGGAGCACTTTGTTTTTGCTCCCGTCTACTGTAGTTCCTGGAAAATAGGATGATGGTTATAACATGAATAATAGCATTATTGGAGGCCCCGGTCACGTGGAGGGAGTGAGAATGCTGCTGTTTTCTGTGTGTCTGTGGCATGAAGGAGGTTCACAGATGTCCCAAATGGATTTTTCTAAAACCGTTGAACTTGCTTACTGCATGTTTGTATTATTTTTCTTGTCTCAGTTTTCTAATCCCCATTAGAGAGTGTCTGTGCATGCTTCTTAATTTTGTAAGACTGGCAGTGTGTCTGGTCAGGGCCTATATATCAGTTTAATAGCCATAATCCTTTAAAAGCATTTCACAGGCCTGTTTATTTCATCATCAAAACCCATCTTGCAATAGGGAGGAAGGGCTAATCTCTCATTACAGCTATGTGTAGGAAACTTTTTTTTTTTTGTGAGGAATGGCCTCATTTTGGGGGGAAGGCTCTGACTGATAGTTTCAGAGCTCCTCAAATTTTTTTTCCCCCTTTCAGTTTAACATCTTGTAGTTTCACTCATTCTCTTTACATTTTTATGATGGCATTTTGCTGTTGTTGTAGTGTTCTTAGATATGAGAACTAATGACCCAGGTTTGATCTAGGGACATTGTTTAAAAACTCTCATTGTACAGCTCTTTCATTACAGCTCCATTATGAACTGCAGGGAACACCTGATCTTCCCCTCCTAAGTCTTTATCAAATAGGGTGGCATCTAGTGTGGCAAGCATTGGGATGGATTATTTATTGCCAGTGAAGCTGTCAGACTCAAACCACTAGTGTCAGTGACCGGTAGGTATTTGTGGCTCGATTGTTATTGGCCAAAGGTGAAAGACTAAGGCTGAGTAAAGTCTCCAGAGCTACTAAATGTGCTTACTTGTGTCCTAACAATGGTAGGCTGATAGGACAGGACAGCATGTATGCATTTTTTTTTTAAGTCAGTGGAGATCAAAGTATGGTTCAAGGAGTCTTCATGCACAACTGCTCTGAATCTATTATATTTGTAGTGAAGGCAAAACTGGGTGATAGCAAATGTTTATTGCCAGGGAACTGCAAGCCAAAGAAGCTATGTTTTTTGTTTTCGGAATGGAAAGGGCAAGCTGATAGAGGATACACTTGTTTGTGACAAAAACAAAATAGTTTTGTGGATTTTATTTGCTCTTCAGGTTCCCAGAAATTGGTCAGGGCAACTCTTGGTGTTGTGAAATTTGGGCACTCTTGGCCAAAAGTCACCACACAAAATTTAGTGTGTGCTTTTCAGAATCTCCTGTGATGACCCAGAAGAACAGTCTTTTCCAAAGGGTAACATCCCAGAGATTTCCTAAATGAATTAAAAACAGCTGCCTAGTATAGATCAGAGGATCCTGTCCAGAACATAGTTTAATTGTGGCAGACCCTGGAAGCTAAACACTCTAAATTTTACGAAGGGTTTTCAGCAACTGACAGACAAACAGAGGGCCCTTTCCTGAGACTGTAGAATGCAGTTGAGATGATAGCCGGGGGACAAGTTTTTGGAGGCAATCCAGCCACCTATACTAGGAATGCAAAACCTGAGCATTAGAATGGATAAAATGGAAAAACACAAATCCAGTAAGTAATTTGAAGCTTTTATTAGTATCCATTAGGAAACTCTCAGGGTACACGTTTCAGATTTCAGGGTAAAATAAATGCTTAGAGACCTGGCCAGCAGATTCCTTGTTCAAAGTTCAGAAAAGCATGGTGCTTTGTAGTAACTTGTCAAAAATTAATCTAAAAAATGAACATTTCTGAGGCTAAAGTTGCTCTCTTGGTTTAATGGTTTTTCATGAGATGCCAATATTTAATTCACTCCAAAAATGATGGTGTGCATCTGCATTTTTTCTATGACTTCCCAGATAGTTGGGTGGTAGTAGTAATAATTATATTAAGCACTTACTATGTGCCAAGCACTGTACTAAGCTCAGGGGTAGATTCAGGATAGATTGGACAAAGTCCCTGCCCCACATGGGGCTTACAGTTGGATTAGGATTTAATCTCCATTTTACAGATGAGGAAACTGAGGCACGGAAAAGTGAAATGACTTGCCCTGGGTCTGATAGTGGACAAGTGGTGGTGTTGGAATGAGAACCCAGGTTCTCTGACTCCCTGGCTTGTGCTCTTTCCACTAGACTACATTGGTAAAGAAGTGTTTTTTAAAAGTCTTAAAATTTAGCTCCTGGTTTGAGATTCTGTAATGCGTTTTAATCTGGTCATGGGAAGTCAGCCGTCGTCCTCCAGAGTATAGCGACCAGGTAGAATAGCACATGCAGTTTTGGAGTTTGTGCTTTAACTTTCAAAAGGAAAATTCACAATCTCAAGACACAGTTAAAATTGGTACCGACAATTCCAGACTAAAAGTTGTTAACATGTTTGACGCTTGGGGTCTTCAGCCTAGGTTCAGTGAAATCCCTTGCATTAGATGACCGTTTGGAGTGTTCAGCCATCAATCAGTTAGTTGTATTTATTGAGTGCTTACTGTATGCAGAGCTGTGCTAAGCACTTGGGAGAGTACAGTTTAACAGAGTTGGCAGGCCCATTCCTTGCCCTCAGTGAGCTGAAAAGATAGTGGTTTTTTCCAGACTCAACGTGGATTTATTTTGTTTAATACTGTAGTTAAATTTTAGATAGTTGCCCAGATAAGCAGGAGTAAAGTCCCTGAATGTTAACTGTCTTCATCATCTCATGATCTAGCTTTTGTACGTTTTCTCTGAATTATGAATTGAAGACCAAGACTTTTTTTTTTTCCGTTTTGGAAAGAAATAAACTTCCTGATGGATCTGCAGTAATAGAATCAAGTTGAAGAAATATTTCAGGATTTCCAAGCCACTTAACCCCTTTGTCCTGACTATGCCTTTAGCACTTACGTACACATTTATTCTATTTCTCAATGGTAATTTTAGTGTCTGCCTTCCCCACTAGATTGTAAACTCCTTGAGAGTGAGAGTCATGTCTACAAATGCACTTAAACTCTCCTGAGTTCTTAGTTTAGCAGTCTGCAACAGGAGATAGTTTTGATTCTTGTTTTTTTTTAATGTTGGAGTCTAGGTAGTGTTAAACCCAGAATTTCTCATTAAATGCCTCAGCACATTCCGGGGTGTGGAAACATTGCAGAGTCATCATGATTAACCTTAAATGGCAGATAACATTAATTTCCCCATCCCTTTCCTTTGGAGACTGTGGTTATTATTTCATTGTTCAGTGAATGTTGTGTCATAAAACTGGAAATAGCCTTGTCTAACAACTGATGGCTGGGTACCTTTGGGCTTTTTGCGAAGGGAGAGCTTATTATGGTTGGAAAATCTTGACTATACAGAGTATACGAGGAATTTTAGTAGCAAGTGAAAAAACCCTTGAGAAGGGTCACTAAAAAGAAAAACCCCAAAACCTAGAACCAAAGCACACCCCAGCATTTTGCTTAATGTTGATGTAGTGCCCCCAGAGCAGAAACTGGCTATGTAACTTAAAGAACTAAGTTCAGAGGTGGTTCTTTTGATAGTATACCTTTAAGTGCCATGTATTTATGATGCCCTGTTCCCTAAATGCAATAAAGGAAGTGAGATGTAATTTAATATATTACAGTTGTTAGGCATTATGAAATTATGAAGAATATGCAGACCCAGTTTGCTCTAGGCAGCCAACGATACAGGGAAAGGATCAAGTCTCCATTTCACACATGAATAAGCAGACTTAATCTCATGATTACAACAATGCTACTGTACAGGGGAAGAGAGAGCTTTGTCGAGGAAAAATGTTGACGTCAACTTTGTTAACCAAAATAGGATGCTGCTCAGAGAAAATGCGACCTATAACTAAAATTAAATAGTGCTTCTGCAGCCATAAATCCTATTAGGAACGATCTTTATGGGAAAACATTTGAATAGTTAGGCCCACCAAAAATGATCTCTTATCTTCCATGCTGTCCCATGTTGCTGCTGTTTCATAAGTGCATCTTTTGAACATTAAATTTAGGTTCCCAAACTGTTGAATTTTTTCTTTACTATCCTTGAACAGAAACCCTGATGTGTGCTTTCTGTGGGGAAAGTGCGTTCTTTAAAAATCCGTGTGTCAGTCAATTGTATATACTGAGTGCTTACTATATGCAGAGCACTGTACTAAGCACTTGGGAGAGTACATTATAACAGACACCTTCCCTGCTCACAACGAGCTTACAGTCTAGAGGGAGACCATATGCTTAATGGTGACGGTTAATGTTCATCGTAATTAGGGTACTAAAACTTATTCCCTGTCATGCACCATGCTAAGTGATGGGGTAGAGACAAGATAATTAGGTCAGGCACAGTCCCTATCCCACCGAGACTCACAGTTGGAATACATCCTGATCCCCAATTTTTCCTCATGTTCCCCCTCCCCCCAAACCCTCCAACCCTCCCATGTTTGAAAGTGTGTGTTGACCAGCCAGAGATGACACACAGTTCTTTCTGTGGACATGCAGCAGTAGTATGACTATCACTACTCATTTTTACCAAGAAAACTCAATGGTTACAGTACCAGAACGATTGCAGGTGGTGGGGGGGGCATTTTGGGAGAGATGTGTCCAAGGCGTTGCTGTGGGTTGAAGTTGACTCGATGGCATAAAACGAGAAAAGGCTCTGTTCCCCTCCCAAGTCTGAGTCACTTGCCATGTCGTGGTGCAGACCACTCTCAGCCTGGAAGGAATTTTCTCCTCTGGGAGCAGAATAGGAAGGAAAAAGGAAGGGGAAGAGTGGAAGTTGCTCATGTTCCCTTATCAATCGATTCTATTTATTGAGCGCTTACCGTGTGCAGAGCACTGGACTGAGTGCTTGGGATGGTACAGTGTAACAGAGTTGATAGACGCGTTCGCGAGCTTATTGTCCAGTGAGGGAGATCAACATTAATATAAATATTGTGGATTTGTACATAAGGCTGTACTCTACTGGAAGGATGTGCCCTTCTAGCCATAGGAGTTGTGCACTGTAGAATCTAGCTCAGCATCTTTACCAAAATTTATGTAAAATTTACTGAGCGTTAGTGTAAGAGAGAACCTTCAACTTTTTTTAAAAAAAAATTTGACTCACCAATCCTCCTAAAAATAGAGGAAAGTACTCCTTTGTGTGTGTTGGATTTCCTAGTTTCATTTCACATGGTTCTCTTGCAAAGCTGTTGAAGTTAACCAAGTCAGAAGCACCCGTTTCAACTGTTTTGATTTTGAGCCTGGTTATTCTGAAGTCAAGACTGCATTTTAGTTCTGTCAGTTTCATGGAGGACACTTCACCATTGCTGCCTGAAAGGTAGGGAAGCTAGAGGGAAACTAGAACCTAGGTACCGACCCTTCAACAGTTTCTACTATGTGAGTTGTCTTGGCAGTGCCCTTAAACTTGTGACAAGCTCCAGGTAGTAGTGAAGCTAGGTTTCACCCAGCATTTCTATTTACAAGAGAAGGAAGCCAAATACATTGGGAATGATTAAGCTGGGCAAATATTTGCCACTTTGCCAGTGTTAGGCGTGCCAAAGTCAAATATTGAATATAGAGATTAAAGCTTAGCCAAACTGAAGAACCAAAGTCTCTCACCTTTTGAAAAGAAAGAGGGGTGTCGGAGGAGGCAGAGTTGGAAGCAGCAGCTCCCACTGCATTTATTGGTTGCTATCTTTTAAACATCTCTTCTTTAAAGAAAAACAGCCTCCAATTACTGCCGATGATTTAGTGTACAGAGAGATCTAAGGTGTCCTGGTGACTTAGCTCTTTGCCTGAAAGTCCACTGGAGATTTGGTGTGGGAAATACATGGAGTGTTTTATGAATATCATCCTGCTGGGAGAGCAGCGTCTGCATTCCTCTTCTCTTTCTCCTTTTTCTTCCTTTGTCTTCTCCCTCTTTTCCCCTCACCCCCCTCAGGTTTATTTCTGGCAGCTGTTCTTAACTAAGGAATGTTAAATGGTTTCATTTTGTTTCAGATATAGGGCTATGTAAACTGCATCTAGGAGAATTAGCCTCTCAGTTTTCCTTTCTCTGTTTCTAGTGTTCTTATCCTTCAGTCCTTTTAACAGGGTACAGATTTTGAAACTTCTTTGCCCGCTCTCCCCCCCCCCCAATAAAACACTATTTGATTTGTTCACATTTTCTTCTCTTGTCTGATCCCCACCCTGACTGGTTAGTTATGAGTTATGCTTGTATTTAGTATGTGGCAGTACAGGTTGACCTAAAATAATGTAATTCTGATGATGATGGTGGTATTTAAGTGCTTACTTTGTGCCAGGCACTGTACTAAGCTCTGGAGTGGATGCAAGCAAATCGGGTTAGACACAGTCCCTGAACCACATGGGACTTACAGTCTTAATCCCCGTTTTAATGCATATTCTAGCACTGCTGACCCATATTAATTAGTGAGAAACATTTCCTCTCATGCTGTCTCTCTCATCGTCATTTCTCCTGCAAACTTTTTCAGACCACGGACTTCCTTTACCACTCTCTTGTAATGTGGTGTAAATTAAAATATCATTCTTCTTCATTCGTTTTTTCTTGACTCAGTGTTTTCTGCCCAAGATCCACTTGAGCTTTAGATGAAAGTAAGCCCTCAATAAATACGATTGATGATGATGAAAGTTCATGTATTCCTTTTTGGATTTTCAATGCAAGCTTCCCTTCCACTGAATCTTTAAAGCTGGGATTTTTTTTTTTTTTACCATCACAGTACCTTCAGGTTTCTCTTTACTTCTTCCCACACTGATGTGGGAAATAAATCTGAAATTGGGAAGAATTAGAATGTAAACTTCCAGATGTAGGAAAAATCAGAAAAGCAATTACTCTGTGCAAGCACTGGGCTAGGTACAAGATAATCGTGTTAGAAACAGTTCCTGACCCACATAGGGCTCCTAGTCTAAGTAGAAAGGAGAATAGGCATTGAATCCCCATTTTACAGATGAGTAAACTGAGGCACTGAGAAATTAAGTGATTTTTTTTTCCAAGGTCACACAGTAGGAAAGAGGCAGAGTTAGGATTGGAATACAGGTCCTCTGAGTCCCAGACCCGGCCTCTTTCCCATAAACCATGCTGTTTCTCTTATCTTGGCTTCCTTCAGGATTTATTCCTCTATCTTCTTCCTTTTCTTGGGAACATTTTCTGTCCCAGATGGTTCCTTTGTGATCAACAAATCCCCCAGGAGCACCCTTGATTGTTTCAGTTTTGCTCTACCCTTAAATTTACTTACTTAGACTCTCTCTCCCTCTCCATCTTTCCCTCCCCCCCCTTTCTCTCCGCCCCCCGAAGCACCCTTGATTTGACAAATTTTGCACCCCTCCCCACTCCACTCCCCCACACCCCCAACCTCTCCCCATGTATCAGCTACATTCTTGCAGTTGAGCAGTTTGACCTTTTCCCTCTAACACATTGCTCTCTTACACATAACTGCTTGCAGGGAAAGGGTGTGTTCATGAGTAATGCAACATATGCCTTTATCATAAGACCAGTGGATTTCTCTCCATTGTACTTGTAATGAACCATCCCCCTTTAAAAAACAGCAACGTGAAAAACCAGAAAACAACTCCTAAGTCTTAGGCAGTCTGGGTTGTCATTAACTGTGATACAGTCTGCCTTTTCCCTTGGCTTCAAACTGCATTAAATCCCTTGCTAATCACCCTTGTAATAACACAACCCCTTTAGAGATCACTCAAGGAGCCAGTCTCCCATGAATGGTGTTTTAAAGAGAGGGTGCTGTGTTGCATTGTACAAAGGTTTCAAATGCATCTTGTTTTTTCAGAACCTTGCTGGGATTAAATTGTTTCCATTATCTTCAGCCAACCAACTTTCATTGTTTACCTCCACCAGGCTGGTTGTATAGCGGGTGTGAGGTATTTGATTTCAATTTTGTATTCTTATAATTTTTTCATAGCGGTGCTTCTGTAGGACAGCTGTAACCGGTCCTTAGAGCATTTAAAAGTGGTGTAGAGAGTTTAGGCCAGCGACTGTCACCAGACAACTGCCTGAAGGGCTGCGTCCCTTGAACCAGGGGCTCCTTTGTGGTTTGTTTTGAAGGGCGCCTCATATGTGGTACACAGTGTGGAGGGGAGGCTTAAAAAAAAAAAAAAGACCCAAAGAAACGGCCTTCCTTTCTCCCTTCTCCCCTCCCTCCCCCCCCAGCTTTTTTCTTGCCTCACAAGAAGCCACCAGCAATCAACGCAAATGGCAGGTAAAACTGGCAAAGTACTCCGAGATTTCTTGAAGGTATTTCTAACATCCCTAAGGAATAAGTGATTGAAAACATGTGCTTCTAAATGTTCCCATTCTCACAAAAATACAGAACACTGCCTGTCATCTTGTGTCTTAAATACAGAGGTAACTTATTAGCATTGCAGAAAGCGGGGTTTTCAGTTCATTCATTCATTCAATCGTATTTATTGAGTGCTTGCTGTGTGCAGAGCACTGTACTAAGCACTTGGGAAGTACAAGTTGGCAACATAGAGACAGTCCCTACCCAACAACAGGCTCAGAGTGTAGAAGGGGGGAGACAGACAACAAAACAAAACACCCACGGGCTGGAGTGCCAGTCCCCCTGTGCAGCTTCTCTATTCCTCCCAGACTGCTCTTCTCCATTTCTGTTTTGGTATTTTGAGAAACAGCGTGGTCTGATAGGAGAGCCCATCCTTGCGTGGGTTCAGCCCCATCTCCTCCATAGATGGAGTGGTCATCACCACCTCAGTCATCTCGGCCGATCTCAGGTACTCAGGGCAGTGAATGAGGAAATATACAGACATGAAGTCCTTAGGCTGACCCTCGTCCTTGCTTATTTAAAAACGGTCACCCGTTATTCATTCAGTTATTCATTGTCGTATTTATAGAGCGCTTACTGTGTGCCAAACACCATGCTAGGCGCTTGGGAGAGTACAATACAACAATAAACAGACACAGTCCCTGCCCACAACGAGCTTACAATCTAAAGTGGGGTAGGCAGACATCGATACAAATTAGTAAATTACAGATATGTATATAAGTGCCGTGGTGCTCGGATGGGGGAAGAAACAAGGGAGCAAGTCAGGTCAATGCAGAAGGGAGTAGGAGAATTAAGAAAAAAAAGTGCAGCTTCTTCCATATTAGCACAGGAGTCGCAGAGTGTAGGAATTCCTCTGAGAGGGGATTAGACTGCAGATTTTATCCAAACAGTCACTGCCTGTAGCCTGTCTGCCAGAGACCTGTGACCCTGATTTTAGAAAGATGGCACAATATTCCACCTCAGAAGAGAAACTAAAAGGGGAATTGAAAGGCAATCACTGGTACAGAGTAATCCAAAAAGTAGTAAAGCATTAAAACTCCCCAGATCTGTGTTGGCTACCAAAGGTATGGATAATAAAGATGCTTTACTACTTTTTCTCAAGTCAAATGGAATAATTATGCTGAAAAATTGGAAAGAGTGGAGGCTTATCTCATCTGTGGGAGAGCACCTTACCTTACCATCAGAGAAGGATAGTCTACTTTCTGAGTTGGACGAGCTCTCTTTTAATGCACTTTTGTATCCATGCTAACGTTTAGGTTCGCACTAGTGGGGCTTAATTTAAGGAGACCCTTTAATCTCAGGTAACCCTCGAGAATCTTGGGCAAAAGATGCTGGAAAAGTGGCCGGCACAGCACAGTCTGTTTACAGAACCATTTGAACATCTTTTGCCCAAGCAACTGTATTTTCCAAGCACAAATCTTATTTTCTTTAGGATTAATACGTTTTAAAACCTTCCTTCAGTGACCACCTGCTGAAGGTGACCAGGAGCAACTTACAAAATCTCTCCATCAGGAAATAACCTTTTGAAGGAGGGCAGTAGTTCAAAATGTGTTGAGGGAATGGAAAGGCATGGATCTAGCCGCTACCTGCAGAGGAGACAACAGTGAAAGGGTCAGGGAGTGGATGTAAATGGAAGGTGAGGATGTGCAAGTTTTGGGGCATAAAATATAGGGGAACTCAATCCTAAAAATTAAAAACTATCAGAGAGCCCTGAAATTGTTGAAACTGAAAGCGTTCTTTGTCAGCTTGAGTGGCCTCCCACACCTCCTCTAACTGTAATAATGTGGTGGAGCAGACTACAGATAAGAGCAGAGAAGTGAAAATGAGGTTATTACTATCTATTCCTCCCTTGCAGTTCAAAACATTCTGTCTTGTACAAAGTGCATGCCACTTGGACCCAGTTGAAGTTAGCTGTGATGGGACAGAGTAGGACTGTTAGGTCAGTCGTTCTCGTCAAGGGAGCGGAGGCATCAGTTGGCCTGTGCCACAAGCTTTAAGGCTCTCTCTGCCCTTGCTTGAAATTATGGGTCTCCGTTTTCCCATTTTATGCTCTACCTCATTTGAAGCTTCACATAAAACAGACACATGCTCCTCTGTATCCAGAAAAATATTTCCTCCAATATGTCAAAAAGCAGCTGAGCTGAGGAAAAACAAGCACAATCTTTTCTCTAGATGAAAAGGCCTTTCAGACCATGTGCTAGGAAGATTGCTAGTTTTATCGAGAGCGCTGGAGTACAGTTGCTTCTAGGTCTACGTGTCACATCTCAATCTCCTAAGAAGCAAAATGGGTTCAATTAAAAAACTGTCTTGTACAGGGACTTTGGGAAATGTCTAATTCAGTCTGTCAGACTTCCTTACTAGCCCCACACTCCTTCTCGGCATTATGGACATGATGTTACTTGTCAGCATCTAGTGGAAAGAACATGGTCTTGGGAGTCAGAGGACTTGACTTCTAATCCCAGCTCCACCTAATGTGTGACTGGGCAGGTCCCTTAACCTCCCTATGCCCCAGTGTCCTTATCTGTAAAATGGGGGTTCAATACCTGTTCTGCCTCCTTATTAAGCTGAGCTTGGCATATAGTAAGCGTTTAACAGATACCTCTTATTTCTTTTAATAATACTTTTTTAAGCCCTTACTATGTGCCGGGCACTGTACTAAGCGCTGGTATAGATACAAGATAATCAGGTTGGATTCCGTCCATATCCCCACATGGGGTTCACAGTCTTAATCTCCATTTTACAGATGTGGAAATTGAGGCATAGAGAAGAAGGTAAGTGACTTTCCCAAAGTTGCACAGCAAACAGGTGGCCGAGTCACATCCTTCCGACTCGCAGGCCCGTGCTGTATCCACTTGGCCTTACTCCTATTATTATTAATAATATTACTAATTCTCTTGAGGAAAAGTGGATTTCTCAGTGTACCAAGTGGGTGTGAAATAGTTCACTTGCGATTGGCTTCTTCAGATGGCTGTTGTCCTCTTTCTCCACACTTTCTCCTTCCTCTCTGCTCCTTGTTTAAGTAATATTTTCCTGAAGGGAGTGGAAAAGACAGAGAGAGTTACTGGAAAGTCCTTTCCTGGAGAGAAAGACAAGGTGTGATATGGCAAGGCGAACCCAGAATATCCACAAGCTCTATGTTCTTCTCCAGGAAGGTGGTTCATATTCCCAGTTTGACACACCAAATTCAAATTCTACTGAGCTATTGGTTGATTTCCGGAAGAAGGCTCAGAGAGGAGGGCATAGGGTTTTAGGGTTGTACTGTACTCTCCCAAGTGCTTAATACAGTGGTCTGCACACAGCATTGATGATGAGAGCTTTTGCAAAAACCCAGCAGGCTTTGTCTGTAAGGAGTCAAGGAATGAAACAACTAAGAAACCTGCCCCAAAAGGTGGAGGAAAGTAGTTTGCATTAGAGAGCTACTAGTAGTGTTAAGGGGAAATCTTGATTAACTACTAATCAGATCTGATTGTATTGGACCCTCCCTAGAGCCTAGGATAGTACTTGGCACATAGTAAGTACTTAACAGATGCCATTCATGAATAGGCTATGAACTGGCCCTGGGGTTTACCCTGGGGGTTAGTGGAGGACTAGGAAGCAGGAGGGCGGGATGGAGGTCAGGGTTGAAGGAAAGGGCATTAAAGGAGGGAGGAATTGGAAAATTTGCTCCTTAATAGCATGTATTGAGTGCCTGCTAAGTATTAAGCACTCTACTAACCATTTGGGGAAATACAGCAAAATTAGTTTACATGGCCTTTGCCATTAAGGGATGTACAATCTAGAAAGGGAGACAAATCCTGAAATTACAGATAGGAGGAAGTAATAGCGTCTATCAGATATTTCCAGAAGTGCTCTGGGATAATGAGTGCTCAGGTGCTTAGATCAACTGGAAGATTGAATTGTCAGTTGGGGAATGAATTTAAGGTGTGGAGAGGAGAGGTGAACTGGGGAGGTCTCCTGGAGAAAGTGTGTCTTGGAAGATGGGGAGAGTTGTGGTCTCTCAGATAAGAAGGGTTGGGGAGGGAGTTCCAGGCAAGGGGAAGGGCTACAGCAGGAAGGTGGAGCGCTTAGTACAGTGCTCTGCACACAGTAAGCGCTCAATAAATACGATTGATTGATTGATTGGAGGGAAGGAGATTTGAGTGAGAGTAGGTTACTTCCTAGTGTGGACCCAGTTGCCTCCTTTCCCTGGAGTTCATTTTCCTTTATTATTATTAATAACAACAGTCACAATAATTATAATACTATTTGTTAAAAGATTACTATGTGCCAAGCACTGTCCTAAGCGCTGGGGTAGATACAAGATAATTAGGTTGTCCCAAGTGGGGCTCACAGCCTTAATCCCCATTTTACAGATGCAGTAACCGAGGCCCAGAGAAGTGAAGTGACTTGCCCAAAGCCACAAAACTGATAAGTGGCGGAGCCGGGATTAGAACCCACATCCTCTGACTCCCAAGCCCTTGCTCTTTCCACTAAGCCGCGCTGAACTGGAGACTGTGGCATTGAGAGCCATGGGAGATAGTGCCTTTCTCCTTTTCAGACTACACCAATAGCAGACTTCCCAGGACACTGGGAAGCATTCAGTTTTTGTAAGGGATTTGGAAGAATCCAAACAGTTGTTTCCCCCTCTAAACTGTAAACCCAATAGGAGCAGCGTGGCTCAGTGGAAGGAGCACGGGCTTTGGAGTCAGAGGTCATAGGTTCGAATCCCGACTCCACCACATGTCTGCTGTGTGACCTTGGGCAAGTCACTTAACTTCTCTGAGCCTCAGTTACCTCATCTGTAAAATGGGGATTAAGATTGGGAGCCCCACGTGGGACAACTTGATCACCTTGTAACCCCCCAGCGCTTAGAACAGTGCTCTGCACATAGTAAGTGCTTAACAAATGCCATTATTATTATTATTAGGGGCAGGGAATGTGTCTGCTAATTCTGTTGCATTGTACTCTCTCAAGTGCTTAGAACCGTGCTCTTGCACGCAGTTAGCACTTAATAAATACCATTGATTGATTGATTTGAAGCCTGGGGTGACCAGCATGGATGAGGGAAAGGAGATTGAGATGATGATAGTATTAAGCACTTACTATGTGCCAAGCACTGTTCTACGCGCTGATGAAAGCTGCTCCCAAGACCAGCTCTCCAGCAAGCATTTTAAAGGCTGAACTGGACATAAACAGTTGCCCAAGCTATTTTTAAATGATTTGAGTGCTTGGACTGTGCCCAATCTGATTACGTTGTATCTTACTACAATGCTTAGCACTCGGTAAGTACTTCACAAATGTTACCTATTATTATTATTGCTGCTATTATGTTAGCGCCCCTCCCATCTCTTATTGACATAATGGTTCAGAAACAGCCATTGCATAAGTGGATATGGAGCTGGATTCTGATCTCTTTTCCCTTCCCACCCCAAATTAAGGAAACAGCAACAAGCCACAGATTAGTCGAAGTATTGCCTCCCTCAGTGAGGATTGATCCTGTTTGCTTGGAATGTCTTACCCTGCTGAATACCTGGATTTGCTCTTGTCCCGGTGATACATTTCCTTTCTCCAATCCATTAATGCCCATTTTAGCACTTAGAGGCAACTCTTGACACGAACTTCGCACCTCTCAATTACTCAGATAAAGTGAATCAGAGTAGACCGATTTATCCACAGACTTGACTAACCTCTCAGCTGCTGGGAAATTGTGGGCTTCGGGCTCTAAAGTCAGCTCACTGTTTCTTGATTGAGTGAATCCTTTCTTCTCACTGATGGTGTCTTAGAAAAGGAAGTTGATGAGGCTTTTAAAGGATCTTAAAAGTCTGCAATTAGATTGGTTACTCTTTTAATGTTATTCCTTTATTTTGCTCTCCCATGGCAGTCCCTTCTTTATATTGATTCTCACCCTTGCATTTTCAGCAGTACCAAGCAGAAATGATAAATGGGCATTCGTTTGTTTTTGGGACTGCTCATTTCTTGATGGTGGTTTTAAGAATTACCCTTTCTCAAGGTGACCTTTGCCTTTCCCTTTAATCAGGAAAGAGTTTTCCCTCGTTAAAATTATTCACTTTCAGGTAAAGCACTGTCCTGCAGGGCATTGAAGAAAAGTCAAAAGCAGTGGTTTTCAGCATTTGGCCACCAGGTCACCACAGATAGAAACACAGAAAAGGGGGTGAGGGAAAGGGGGAAACACAGAAAGAAGCTGAAAGTTCGCAGCAGGTAGTAAAAGGTAGCAACTTCTTCCTCTCCCCAGACCTGGTCCCTGCCGTGCCCCTTTCCCAGAGCTGCCTCCGTATCAATCAGTGGTATTTATTGAGTGCTTACTGTGCGCAGAGCACTGTACTAAGCGCTTGGGAGAGCGCAATGCAGCACAGTTGGTAGACACATTTCCTGCCCATGGTGTGGGAGAAGCAACATGGTCTAATGGAGAGAGCACAGGCCTGGGAAACAGAGGACCTGGGTTCTAATTCTGACTGCCAATTGCTTGCAGTGTGACCTTGGGCAAGTCACTTCACTTCTCTGTGCCTCAGTTTCCTCAACTGTAAAATGGGGATACCGTTCCTCCTTCCTACTTAGACTGTGAGCTTCATGTGGGACAGGGACTGGGTCTGATCTAATTAACTTGTACCTCTCCCAGCTTTTAGAACACTGTTGGGCACATGGTAAGCACCTAAAATACCATAAAAATTGATAAATCTGGTGTATTTATTTAGTGCTTACTATCTACAGAGCACTAAGTGCTTGGGCAAGTACAATACACTAGAGTTGGACCCTACTCACAAGGAGCTTAGCGTCTACAGGGGGAGGGCAGACATTGAAATACATTACAGATAGGGGAACTGGGAGAGTTTGTTGAAGAGAGTTGAATTCCGGCTCAGCCGCTTGTCAGCTGTGTGACCTTGGGCAAGCCACTTCACTTCTCTGAGCCTCAGTTACCTCATCTGTAAAATGGGGATGAAGGCTGTGAGCCCCACGTGGGACAACCTGATCACCTTGTATCCCCCGCAGCACTTAGAACAGTGCTTTGCACATAGTAAGCGCTTAACAAATACTATTATTATTATGACTATGCACAGATATGCTGTGGGGCTGGAGGTGAATTATCAAAGGGCTTAAACAATACATAGCCAAGTGCATTTGTTAAGCACTTTCTGTATGTCAAGCATTGATCTAAGTGCTGGGGAAGATATAAGATAATCAGGTCAAACACAGTCTATGTCCCACACAGGGCTCACAATCTAAGCAGGCCCACGATGTAAGGATTTGCTCTAGCCAAACAAAACTTAAGTTTCTGGAGC
Source organism: Tachyglossus aculeatus (assembly GCF_015852505.1). NCBI lineage: Eukaryota > Metazoa > Chordata > Mammalia > Monotremata > Tachyglossidae > Tachyglossus > Tachyglossus aculeatus. Next base: position 46,979,100 of record NC_052070.1, on the reverse strand, counting down.
CACATACCTCTCTTGGTACCTTGTAACTAAGACAGTCTTAGCTTCTCTGATATCAGTAGGTCCACCTGATTGGTAAATAGCATTATACTGTTACCTGTTTACTTGTTTTGATTTCTGTCTCCCCCTCTCTAGACTGTAAGCCTGTTGTGGGCTGGGATTGTCTTTCTTTATTGCTGTTTTGTACTTTTCAAGCACTTGGTACAGTGCTCTGCACTCAGTAAGCGCTCAATAAATATGATAGAATGAATGAAGAATGCAGAGGGGAGGGTGGATAGGGGAAATGAGGGAGGGCATAATCAGGGGAGACCTCCTGGATTTTTAGAAAAGTTTTGAGGGTGGGGAGAATGGTGGGCTGATAGAGGTAATCTTCAGTGTTTACCCCTCCATCTCCACATCAAACAGAAACTTCTTATCATAGGCTTTAAACATTCAATCACCTTGCCCCCTCCTACCTTACCTCTCTGATCCATACACTTTGATTCTCTAATGCCAGCCTACTCACTAAGGTCGCACTAGAGGGCCAGAGTGTATGGATTGAATTGTAGTAGGAGATCAGTGAGGTAAAGTAGGAGGGAGGGAGCTGATTGCCATAAAGCTGATGGTAAAAGTTTCTGTTTGATGCCGAGGTAAACGGGCAACCGTTAGAGGTTTTGGAGGTGTGAACTGAATGATGTTCTGCTATATGATCTGGGAAACATAGTGAAGTATGCTTTCACTATGAGAGGGGAGAGAGCATTCATTCAGTTGTATTAAGCACTTACTGTATGCAGAGCACTGTACTAAGCGCTTGGGAAAGTACAATACAACAATAAAGAGTGACAATCCCTGCCCACAACAAGCTCACAGTCTGGTGGGGGACAGACATCAATATAAATAAATAAAGTGACAGATATTCATTCATTCAGATGTGTTTATTGAGTGCTTACCGTGTGCAGAACACTGTACTAAGTGCTTGGGAAGTACAAGTTGGCAACATCTAGAGACGGTCCCTACCCAACAATGAGCTCACAGTCTAGAAGGGGGAGACAGACAACAAAACAAGCCATGCAGACAGGTGTCAAAATCGTCAAAACAAATAGAATTAAAGCTATATGCACATCAGTAACAAAATAAGTAGAATAGTAAATATGTACAAGTAAAATAAATAGAGTAATAAATCTGTACAAAGCCGTTGTTGGGTAGGGACCATCTCTATATGTTGCCGACTTGTACTTCCCAAGTGCTTAGTATAGTGCTCTGCACACAGTAAGTGCTCATTCATTCATTCATTTATTGAGCGCTCAATAAGTACGATTGACTGAATGAATACAAGTGCAGTGGGGAGGGGGAGGAGAGGAAAAAGGGGGCTCAGTCTGGGAAGTCCTCCTGGAGGAGGTGAGCTCTCAGTAGGGCTTTGAAGGGAGGAAATGAGCTAGCTTAGCGGTTGTGTGGAGGGAGGGCATTCCAGGCTAGGGGAAGGATGTGGGCCAGGGGTTGATGGGGGCGGGGGGGGGGGGGGGGGGGGGGGGGGGTGTCGTGTAACTTGATATGTGCCTGTAACCTGTATATATACCAAGTGCTGTGGGGCAGGGAAGGGGGAAGAGCAAAGAGAGCAAGTCAAGGTGATGCAGAAGGGAGTGGGAGATGAGGAAAAGTGGGACTTAGTTTGGGAAGGCCTCTTGGAGTAGATGGAGGCGAGGAGGCTGATGGAGTAGTCAAGTAGTCTAAAATTCCATGCATGTTTTCACTATTTTCACTCGTAACCTAAGTCCTTCTAGACTGTAAGCTTCTTGAAGGCATGGATTGTGTCTCCCAGCTCTTTTGTATTGCATTCTCCTAAGCGTCTCAGTAGAACACTCAATAATTGAATGAATGATTTGAAATGTTTTGGCAGCAACCTGTGCGGCCCAGCAAGTTTTCTTTGAGAACCACTGACCTAAAAGGCACCTGGACTGGATCCCTGCACTTAGTCCTGGGCATGGAGGAAAAGAGGCCCATCAAATCAAAGAGAATGCGCAGTTGGCCCTCTGTGGTCCTCTTCGTGTATGTGTTTCTGACCTTTTCACTTCTCTTCCCCACTGAAGAATGACAGCCCTTTTCTGTCCCTTCTCTGCCAAGTACTGCCCACTGCCAATCCTATTTCTCATTTATTTTTAGTTCTTTTTGGTTCTTATGGCATAACAGTCCTAGAAGGAAGGGGGTGCGCATAAGAATGTCTTTAAGGTAGGGGGAAGGGCGTCCCGCGCTGAGGGGGGTTGTCGGGGGTCGTACCGGGCCCGGAGGTTTTCCTCAGTGCCGCTGGCCGCTGCCCCTTAGCCTCTTGCTTTCCCGGGGGGATGTTTGGAGAGGGCCATCCTGCTTAATCAGGGCCAGGCCCCTCAGTCTCCTGCCTGCCCCCCTGGATGCCAGGACAGGGCCGTGCTGTTTAGCCAGAGGCCACCCAGGCCATCTGCACCATCGACCCCCGGCCCACGTCATCCCCCGGGCCTGGAATGCCCTCCCTCTGCCCATCCGCCAAGCTAGCTCTCTTCCTCCCTTCAAGGCCCTACTGAGAGCTCACCTCCTCCAGGAGGCCTTCCCAGACTGAGCCCCTTCCTTCCTCTTCCCCTCGTCCCCCTCTCCATCCCCCCATCTTACCTCCTTCTCTTCCCCACAACACCTGTATATATGTATATATGTTTGTACATATTTATTACTCTATTTATTTTACTTGTACATATCTATTCTATTTATTTTATTTTGTTAGTATGTTTGGTTTTGTTCTCTGTCTCCCCCTTTTAGACTGTGAGCCCACTGTTGGGTAGGTACTGTCTCTACATGTTGCCAACTTGTACTTCCCAAGCGCTTAGTACAGTGCTCTGCACACAGTAAGCACTCATTAAATACGATTGATGATGATGATGAGCCACCTCCAGCCCTCTTCTCAGTCCGGATTCTTTCTCCTCCCTTCTCGCCCCTGCCTTGTCATTTCTAGACTGTGAGCTTGTTGTGTCTGTTTGGTGATCTATCTCTCAAGCACTCAGTACGGTGCTTTGCACATCTGTCTACTTGTTTTGTCTGTCTCTCCCTTCTAGCCTGTGACCCTGTTGTTGGGTAGGGACTGTCTCTATATGTTGCCGATTTGTACTTCCCAAGCGCTTAGTACAGTGCTCTGCACACAGTAAGTGCTCAATAAATGTGATTTAATGAATGAATAAACCTAGCTAGCATTTCTCTTAGGGTACTTTCTTATGGTATTTAAGTGCTTACTATGTTCCAGGCACTGTTCTAAGCACTGGGGTAAATAATAATAATAATAATGATGGCATTTGTTAAGCGCTTACTGTGTGCAAAGCACTGTTCTAAGCGCTGGGGGGGGGATACAATGTGATCAAGTTGTCCCACGTAGGGCTCACAGTCTTAATCCCCATTTTTACAGATGAGGTAACTGAGGCGCAGAGAAGTTAAGGGACTTTCCCAAGGTCACACAGCAGACTTGTGGCGGAGCCGGGATTCAAACCCATGACGTCTGACTCCAAAGCCCGGGCTCTTTCCACTGAGCCACGCTGCTTCCCCACTCCAAACTGTAAGCCCGTTGTGGGCAGGGAATGTGACTGTTTATTGTTTTATTGTACTCTCCCAAGCACTTAGTACAGTGCTCTGCACTCAATAAGCGCTCAATAAATATGATTGAGTGAATGAATGTATACAAACTAATCAGGTTGGGCACAGTCCCTGTCCCACATGGGGTTCACAAATCTTAATCCCCATTTTACAGTGAGGTAACTGAGGCCCAGTGAAGTGACTTGCCCAAGGTCACAGAGTAGCATTTCCAGCTGTATTCCCTGGGTAAGGAGTGCCAGGGTCCGATTAACCCTGGTGCAAAGGAGAGAGTGCTTCAGGCCCCATATATCTTAGAGCCCTGGAGGACTGGTGCTTGACTCCATCTTACCTCCTTCCCTTCCCCACAGCACCTGTATATCTGTATATATGGTTGTACATATTTATTACTCTTTATTTATTTATTTTACTTATACATTTCTATCCTATTTATTTTATTTTGTTGGTATGTTTGGTTCTGTTCTCTGTCTCCCCCTTTTAGACTGTGAGCCCACTGTTGGGTAGGGACTGTCTCTATGTGTTGCCAATTTGTACTTCCCAAGCGCTTAGTACAGTACTCTGCACATAGTAAGCGCTCAATAAATACGATTGATTGATTGATTGATTGACTCAGAAGCCACTTACCAGTGGAGCGGAAATTCCTTTACTTCCCTGCCTGAAATTGCATCTCAAATGCCCCCCTCCTTCCAGTGCCTGCTCTCAACACCAGCACCCTTTAATGTTTCATCTTTAAAGAAGATGTAGAGATTTAGAAAGATTTAGAAACATTTAGAGAAGCAGCGTGGCTCAGTGGAAAGAGCACGGGCTTGGGAGTCAGAGGTCATGGGTTCGAATCTCGACTGCCAATTGTCAGCTGCGTGACCTTGGGCAAGCCACTTAACTTCTCTGTGCCTCAGTTACCTCATCTGTAAAATGGGGATGAAGACTGTGAGCCCTACATGGGACAACCTGATCACCTTGTATCCCCCCAGTGCTTAGAACAGTGCTTTGCACATAGTAAGTGCTTAACAAATACCATCATCATCGTTATTATTATTTAAGGAACAAATGCACAATATTTGCAAGTTTGGCACCTTGTCGAGATTTCTGGGCTGCTTTTCAGCCTGGAAAATTTGGGCTGTGGGGTATTATGAGAGTGTGACTGATTATTTTGCGAGAGGTTAATATTGGCAGGTTTGGGAGTTACAGATGGATTTTTCTCACCTTACTTTCCGGAACTTTTACTGAAGAACCCAATAGCGAATTCATGTGGGTCAGCCAGGCTCATTACTAATTGATTTCCAAGTTGCCATTGTTAAGTGTTGTCCGTGCAATACTTAAATGGGACTGGGAGGTAGGAGTTGGGCCAGTATTACTCATCCGCTTCATGTTGGTAAGGTGAGGATTATGAGATATGTGAAAAAGATTCATTTTGGTCTTTGCTGAGAATGGTGAGTTTTGGTTATTTGTTGTGACTGTTTACAGCTTTGCCAGGAGCAGTTTCTTGGCCATACCAAGAACATGGCGAGAGCACCAGTACCCCTTTTTCCTGATGGATATTGTGTAACAATCACCCAGCTGGGCTTAGTAGATAGGAAGTTTTTCCTACCTGGATCTGCCTCTTTACCCAAAGCACTTTCTCTTGCAGTAAAGATTTTTATCTGAAGAATCAAGGCAAGTTGTGGGGTGGAGTATCGGGTAATTCTGCCGCTTTGTACCCCAACTTAGTATGACCGTGTCTCGATTTTATCTGTCATGCCGCCGACTCTCTACCTACATCCTCCTTCTGACCTGGAGCTTCCCCCTTCCACCTTCATGTCCTGCAGACCAGCGCTCTCTCCATTTTCAAAGCCTTACTAAAGTCACATCTCCCTCAAGAGGACTTCTCTAAGTCCTCACTTTTCCTATTTGCCTTCCCTTTGGTGTTGCTTATGCACTTGGATCTGTACCCCTGAAGCATTTTGATATTCACCGCAGCCCCATGGCACTTATGTACATAGCCATCTGTAATTTATTTTAATGTGTGCCTCCCCCTGTAGACTGTAAGATCCATGTTGAGCGGGGATCATGTCTACCAACTGTGTTATATTTTGCAAAGTGCTTAGTACTGTACTGTGTTCACAGCACTCAATATGTACCAATGGTCAGAAGGGTGATCTTCCCCTCAGCAGGACTTAAATATTCATTGATAGGTAGCCACAATGGGAGGAGAAGCAACATGGCCTTAGGGGGAGGAGCACAGTCTTGAGAGTCAGAGGACTTGGGTTCTAATCCTGGCTCCGCCACTTGCCTGCTGTGTGATCTCGGGTGAGTAACTTAACTTCTCTGGGCTTTAGTTCTGTCTTCCGTAAAATGGAGTTCCAATTAGTTCTCCCTCCCCCTTAATAATAATAAGAATTTTTTTGTTGAATGCTTACTATGTGTCAAGCACTGTACTAAGTACTGGGGTAGAGACAAGAGTCATATTGGGCAAAGGCAGTGTCCCAAATGAGGCTCATAGTCTGAGTAGGAGGGAGCAGAAATATTGAATCCACACTTTGCAGGTGAGGGAATTGAGGCCCAGAGAAGTGAAGTGTCTCACCCAAGGTGACACAGCAGACAAGTGGCAGAGCTGGGATTAGAACACAGGTCCTCTCGGTTCTTTCCGGTAGGCTATGCTGCTTGTCCCTTAGACTGTGAACCCCATGGGGCACTGACCTGATTATCTTGTATCTAGTCCAGTGTTTAGTACCATGCTGGGCACCAGTAAGCACTTAACAAGTTCACTATCATTACTATTATAGTTACTCTGTCCTAATATCAGCCCCTTTCTTGCCACCTTCCCAGAGCAGCTTCCTGTATTAGATGTTCAACTAATAATAATAATAATAATAAATGTTGGCATTTGTTAAGCGCTTACTATGTGCAAAGCACTGTTCTAAGCGCTGGGGGGGATACAAAGTGATCAGGTTGTCCCACGTGGGGCTCACAGTCTTAATCCCCATTTTACAGATGAGGTAACTGAGGCTCAGAGAAGTTAATCAACCGCTTCGATCAGTTGAGTCTGACCTCCCACCTCTCTACTATTAAATCTCACTTTTTCTGACCTAATGACCTAGTCACCTTATCCTGACCTTATATACAAGCACCCTTTCCCTAAGCATACCATATGGACAGGGAGGTTGCAGGCCAGATCATCAAATTTCATCAAAGCCCAGAGCTGGCCTGGTCCTGGACCTCACTGTCCCAGTCCCGTGTCTCCAGGCAGTGGAATAATTAAACCTTTCATAGGTTCCTCCTCCCTAGTGCTTAGAACAGTGCTTGGCACAAAATAAGCGCTTAACAGATGCCATAATTATTATTATTTAGATGTGTTAGCCCCACAGGGACCTGGGACTGTGTCCAAAGTGACGGATTACCATGTATCTACCCCAGTGCTTAGAGAAGCAGCATGGATAGAACAAGGGCCTGGGAGGACCTGGGTTCTAATCCAGGCTCTGCCACATGCCTGCTGTGTGACCTTGGGCAAGTCACTTCACTTTTGGGCATCAGTTACCTCGTCTGTAAAATTGGGATGGAGTGTGAGCCGCATGTGGGACAGGGACTGTGACCAACCTGCTTAACTTTTCTCTTCCCCGATGCTCAGAACAGTGCTTGGCACATAGAAAGTACGTAAGTACCATTATAATAATAATTATTATTATTAGAATAGTGCTTGACAGACAGGAAGTGCTTCACAAGGACCACAATTATTTTTATTAATTCCTCAACTTGAAGGGCATACAAGGTAACCGTTTTCATGTTTCCAGTAACTGCTTTTAAGGCTCTTGAGATCTGGTGAGCTGAGGGAGGCTGGCTTGGGCCTAGGAGAGAGCCTCAAAACCACTTCCAGGAAGGGAAAAGAGTCCCTTGCTCCTCTGTGATCAGGCCAGCTGAAGAGGCCAAACCAAATGTCCAGCCGGTCTGGATCAGGGTCGATGGGGCTCTCCCTGCTTCTCCAGATCTGGCAGAAGTCTACTATGACAGATGAATAACTGGGATTGGGAAAAGACAGCCTGTGGAAACAACTCTGGGTGGCAGTTGTCTTTCTGACATCATTTATTTGCTGGGCGCTGCACTCTGGCAGGTTCTGACTGGGCAGCCAGGCCCATGGAGGGACTAATGGAGCAAAAAGCGTCAGCTTCACAGCAGCCTGGATTGCCCAGATGCGGTGAAATTTTGATCAAGCCCTCAGAGTGACAAACTGAAACTCGGAAGGAAGTGCTTGGGCTTGGCCATAAGACAGACCTGGCGCTTGTGAGTGTCCCTAGCCCTCGGTCACACAGCAGACAGGTGGTGGAGCCGGAATTAGAACCCAGGTCCTTCTCACTCTTAGGCCCATGCTCTATCCGCTAGGCCATGCTGCTTTCCACGTATGCAGTGCACTGTGCTAAGTATAAAAGCCACCTGAAGTTCTTCTTTAAAGTCATATATGGACCGCAGCCCCCTCCCATCTGACAATAGAATTCCCACAGTTGAGCCCCTTGGGTATGTTTTGTTTGCCACGGCCAGCTGGCTATCAAGCAGAACAATGAAAAAGGAAACCTAGATATTAGAGATTGGGAAAGACCTTGAAGCAGGTCCAGGGCAAAGCAGGCTTATTTTCAGGTCCCAGAAGCCAAATACACAGCACATCTTTCAGTTTGGCCCTGATGTTTGAAAGTACTTGGAGCCGCTTTGACTCTGTCCTGCCAGTGCTGTGCCCAGAGTTCAGGCTGTGGTACAGTGCAAGTGACGTGCCATATACTCCTGCTTTTATCCTAGAGTTGTTGGGCTCCAGAACTTGTGTAGCTTTCAAGTATGTAAGAATTTGGGGCCAGGCAAAGGGTAAAAAGCAGGAAGACAGACCCTGGGGCCTGCTGAAAATGGAGGCAGGCACCAGGCCTGAGAAGATTGCATCTGGGTGGCTGGGGAGGAGCAACAGGAGCAGCATTCCCACAGCATCCAGTCAGTGTGGGTACGGCAGAGTGGAGAGCACGGGCCTGACCGGCTGAGATCCTGGCTCTGCCACTTGCCTGCTGAGTGACCCTGGGCAAGCTGCTTAACTGTTATATTGTCTCTACCGAGCACTTAGTACAGTGCTTTGCGCACAGTAAGTGCTCAATAAATGCGATTGACTTACAACTTCTCTGGGCCTCAGTTTCCTCATCCATAAAATGGGGTTAGCATGGCATAGTGGATAGTACACAGGCCTAGGAGTCAGAATGTCATGGGTTCTAATCCTGACTCTGCCACTTGTCTGCTATGTGACCTTGGGCAAGTCACTTCACTTCTCTGTGCCAGTTACCTCACCTGTAAAATGGGGATTAAGACTGTGAGTTCCATGTGGGACAGGGACCGTTTCTAACCTGATTTGCTCGTATTCACCCCAGCGCTTAGTACAGTGCCTGGTACACAATAAGTGCTTAGCAAATACCATCATCATTATTATTTTACTCTCCCCACCCCCTTTCAAAGCCTTATTGAAGGCACATTTCCTTTGAGGTCTTCCCTAAGCCCTCCTTTACCCTTCTCCCACCCACTTCTGGGTCACTCTGACTCACTCCCTTTATTCATTCCCCCCTCCCAGCCCCAAAGCACATAACATATATATCTTCAATTTATTTGTGTATATTGTCTGTCTCCACCTCTAGACTGTAAGCTCGCTGTGGGTGGGGATGTGACCGTATGTTACATTGTACTCTCCCGAGTGCTAAGTCCAGTGCTTTGCACACAGTAAGCACGCAGTAGATAAGATTGAATGAATTTAATTGAATGAATGGACTGAGTGCATTTTTGTAGAAAAATGATGCTGGCAGCAGAGTGAGGTATGGAATGAAGTGGGGAGATACAGGAGGCCGAAAACTCAGCAAGGAGGTAATCGGGAGGGAGAGGCTATAAATCCTTGGGTTAATGTGGTAGCAGTTTGGATGAAGAGGAAAGAAGGGATTTTAATAGAGTTGTGAAGGTTGAACCGATGGGATTTGGTGACAGACTTAATATGTGGATTGAATGAGAGTGATGAATGAGCCGAGGATAGCACCGAGGTTACTGGCTTGTGAGACAGGGAGGATGGTGGTGCTGTCTACAATGGCAGGAAAGTCAGGGGGATGTTAATGTTTGGGTGGAGAGACTGTGAGCCCCTTTTGAGACAGTGACTGTGTCCAACCTGATTGACTCGTATCTACCCCAGTCAAGAAAAGTTCATGACACATAGTAGCGCTTAACAAATACAGTAATCATAATAATAATGACAATAATGAAAATTAAGTTCTAACTCCATTTGGACCACATTCGCCTGTTGCTGTTGGATTAACGTTTCCTGGTTTTTAATGTTGCCTTGTATTGGCTAATTATCTCAAGGATAATGGAGAGCCTATAGCTCTTAAGTAAACTTTGTAATTTTACAATAATCAATTAGGGATATAATCTTTTTACCTTAACAAAAAGGCATTCAGTAAATTTACAGGCTTAACTTTTCTTGACAGCAGAATTAAGGGAGTTTGTCAGAGGAACTTGAATTTGAGCCATTGGTGCAGCACATGCCTCCTTTAATCTGGCATTTGCTGAACAGAGTGCCTTTTTATCTTGCAAAATGAGACCAACAGCTTACGGAATAATGGCTCCGTTGTATTTATTAAGGCCAGCAACACATGACCAATACAAATCTTGTTAAAAGATTTATCTGTCTGACTTGCTGTGCACTTATCCGTATTTTTCCCAGTTGTCCTGGGTATTCTCATTGCCTCGGGCTCATGTTTCCAATTCTGCGGGGCTCTGTGGATTTGCTTTCGCGTAATCTTTAAAATTGGGCTTGGGTGAGCTGAGCTAATTCTTGGCCAATATCTGTGCCAACAATGCTAACTTGTATCTTATTTCCTTCCAAAAGTGATTTCCAGTTGTGTAGGTTAAACGAACATAAAAACTCAGTGGTGGTCATATTGTTGTGTTTTGAGTCATTTGAAAATCAGGTGAGGCTGTTTTTGACCGTTGTTCTTGCTATAAAGTTAAAAGTCAGACCAAAGTATCTGGCTGGGCTTTTAGCTGTAATCCTACAGAATTAACTGCCAAAAAGATTTAGGTCTCAACTCAAGAAGAGGTGAAAGAAATACCATTCTGTATTTCGACTCATAAAAACATACAACTCTGAGTTTGTCTCACTTTGGCACTAAATATGAGCATCGGATTACAATTTAATATTCTAATTTTTCATGGTCTTTCATCTGACAAATGAGAACTACCCTTTCGGTTGAGTGCACATATTTAAAAAGTGGTTTCTTCTCTTCCAGCAGTAAATGTGATGACATTCTCTATTCGGTTAAACGTAGGCCTGTGGTCAGGAGTGATAGCATTGTTATCATTAGAGTTGCCTGAAATATGTGACAGTTTCTTTTATTTGGTTCCTTTTTTCTCTTGTGGTATTTTTTAAGTGCTTACTATATGCCAGGCACTTTGCTAAGCGCTTAGTTGGTTACAAGCTAATCAGGTTGGATACAGTACTTGGCCCACACAAGTAGCGGTGAGGGAAGCAAGGCAAAGAGAAGTGAAATGACTTGTCCAAGGTCACACGGCAGACCAGTGGCAGAACTGGGATTAGAACCAAGGCCCTATGACTCCCAAGCTCATTCTCTGTCCATTAGATGCTGCTGCTTAGCCTTGTATTATTAAGCAATAGAACGAGCATTGCGGACTGGAGTCACCTAAAACAGCTCCTACCTCCATGTTAGAGATTAAGCGGTATTTTACCACAGTGTTTCTGCATGTAATCAATTGCTTGCTGTGTGACCCTGGATAAGTCACTTAACTCTCCTTGTTCAGTGTCCTCATTTCTCCCTCCCAGTGGGTCCGTGAGCCCCATATGGGACAGAGACTGGATCTCAGCTGATTTATCTTGTGTCTACCTCAGTGCTTGGCCTAGTAAATGTGTAACATGCCATTGTTATTATTTAGTTTGCACTTATCGTTTATACTCTGAGAGTGCCAATTCAAAAGTTTACATTTGAATTGAAGCTTGGCTGTAAAATGTCACTTAGGGGATGTGTCTGCTAATCTTGTTGCACTCTCCCAAGCACTTACTACAGTGTTCTGCACAAAGTAAGTGTTCAATATATGCCATTGATTGGTTGATTTATTCTGGAATTACCTCTTTAGAGGGCTAAAACACATTGACAAAAGTTCGTAAGCTCCTAACGGGCAGGGCTTGCATATTTTACTTTTTAAGTGAATGTTTTCCCAAACCCTTAACATACAGTTCTGCACACTTTAACTCCATTTGATACCAGCTGGTACCAGTTTGATACCAGTGTGATACCAGCTGGTAATCCTGTGTTTAATTAGCAATCACAGCCACAGTAGGTGGTGAGAAATTGAGGATAGAAAACCAACTCAGACAAAATGAAAAGCCAAAAATGCCGCAGAGGGGCAAATGTCGACAGTGTTAGACCAGTGGTGTTTTGGATTGATGGGTGAGCTAAGTCTAGGTTTGCTATATGAAGGTGACGAAAGACCAGTTTTTCACATAGTCTGCACTCTTGATAATTATGATCCGTGAGTTGGGGTGTGACCGAAAAAGACTGTTGTGAAGTTGGTCCTTTCCACACTGCACGCAATGTTCACTTTATAACATGCAGCCATTTAAAAATCAAAGAAGCATTGAGCTTTTCGGCTTTAAGTTCCTCAGTCAGCTCTCTCCCTCTCCAACCCAGCCCGAGTCCTTTGCTCCTCTTCTACCAACGGACTCAATGTGCTTCAATCCTGTCTCTCTTGTCTCTCTTCTCCACATCCTCCCTTGTGCCTGGAACTGCCTCCTCCTTCATATCCTACAGACCACCACTCTATCTCCAAAGTCACACCTCCTGTAGGAAGCCCTCCCTGATTAACCTGTATATATGTATATATGTTTGTACATATTTATTACTCTATTTATTTATTTATTTTACTTGTACATATCTATTCTATTTATTTTATTTTGTTAGTATGTTTGGTTTTTTCTGTCTCCCCCTTTTAGACTGTGAGCCCACTGTTGGGTAGGGACTGTCTCTATATGTTGCCAATTTGTACTTCCCAAGCGCTTAGTACAGTGCTCTGCACATAGTAAGCGCTCAATAAATACGATTGATTGATTGATTAACCTCTCATCTCCCCACCCTGTTTACTGCCTCACCTATGCACTTGAGTTCCTTTTTATAAGACTTGGTATCCCCACCTTTAGCACTTATGTATATATGCCGTCATATTGTTACTGACGCCCTCGCCCCCTCCACTGTAATTTATTAGATTTTAAACTGCTTGTGGGCAGGGATCCTGTCTACCCACTCTATGGGTTGTACTCTCCTAGGCGTGTAATGATGTTTATTGAGCTCTTACTGCGTACAGAGCACTGTACTAAGGGCTTGGGAGACTACATTATAAACTGTGGTAGACCTAGTGCAAAGAGCACGGGCTTGGGGTTCTAATCCAGGCTCCTCCACTTGTCTGCTGTGTGACCTTGGGCAAGCCACTTGACTGCTCTGTGCCTGTTACCTCATCTGTAAAATGCAGATTGACTGTGAACCCCACATGGGACAACCTGATTACTTCATATCTGCCCCAGTGCTTAGAACAGTGCTTGGCATGTAGTAAGCACTTAAGAAATACTATTATTATTATTACTATTTGTATTACTTCCTGCCCACAAAGAACTTGCAGTCTAGAAGGGGAGACAGGCACTAAAATTAACTCTGGATATGTACGTAAGTGCATATCATCATCAGTCGTATTTATTGAGTGCTTACTGTGTGCAGAGCACTGTACTAAGCGCTTGGGAAGTACAAGTTGGCAACATATAAAGACAGTCCCTACCCAGCAGTGGGCTCACAGTCTAAAAGGGGGAGACAGAGAACAAAACCAAACATTCTAACAAAATAAAATAAATAGAATAGATATGTACAAGCAAAATAAATAAATAGAGTAATAAATATGTACAAACATATATACATATATACAGGTGCTGTGGGGTGCAGTGCATATCCACTGATTATGCCCAGTTTCTGTACAGTCATTTTATTATAGCTGATTGTGGGCAGGGAACATGTCTGCTAACTTTGTTGTATTCTTCCAAGCGCATAGTATAGTGCTCTGCGTATAAGTTGCTCAGTAAGTATCATTGATTCACATAATAATAATGATAGCATTTGTTAAGCTCTTACTGTGTGCCAAGCACTGTTCTAAGCGCTGGGGAGGATACAAGGTGATCAAGTTGTCCCACGGGGGGCTCACAGTCTTAATCCCCCATTTTACAGACGAGGGAACTGAGGCACAGAGCAGTTAAGTGACTTGCCCAAAGTCACACAGCTGACAATTGGCGGAGCCGGGATTTGAACCCACGACCTCTGACTCCAAAGCCCGTGCTCCTTCCACTGAGCCACGCTGCTTCTCACATCCATTCAGTCAGTAGTAAAAATGATTTTTAGTTCGGTAACCATTCTGATGTCGTGGTTGGAAATGGCTAACATGCCCCCTCGGTTCTCCTCTTTGCCTACCTCACCTCATTATTTTTCCCTCCTGTTGTAGGTGTGCCATATATTTAAGGAGAAAAATCTCCACTCACTAATCCCAAACTCAAGATGCTTCCAGAGTTAGCCCTGTTCTTGTATTAGGCAGTGAGGTCTGGCACCAACTATCTTTGGTTCCCTTCCTTGTTGCAAACATCACTGCTTATTTCAGAAATCTAGTGCACAGGTGTTGTAATTGATTATAATTTGTCACAGTGCAGAGAGACTACTCCTAGTGAAATCAAATTTGAATTGGATTTGAGTTGGGCGTAAAGTGCACTCTGCATTTATTTCATGTGGGAGATCGAGGTTCAATTCCCAGATGAGGGGAGAGGTTTTCCTCCTAGAATGTAAGCTCCCTGTGGGCAGGGAATGTGTCTGCCAACTGTTACACTGCACACTCTCCAGCATTTAATACAGTGCTCTGTACACAGTAAACACTCAATAAATGTGATTGATTATTACTCTATTTTACTTGTACCTATCTATTCTATTTTATTTTGTTAGTATGTTTGGTTTTGTTCTCTGTCTCCCCCTTCTAGACTGTGAGCCCACTGTTGGGTAGGGACTGTCTCTATATGTTGCCAGCTTGTACTTCCCAAGCGCTTAGTACAGTGCTCTGCACACAGTAAGCGCTCAATAAATACGATTGATTGATTAAATAGCTTTACATTTGAGGAATTGAAAGCATTTCAGATTTTTTCCCCCTATTTAAAGAATTATGTTTTACATTGAATATTTGGTAGCACTAGTATTTTAATCTTTGTATGTGAGGTTGGACTAATTTGTACTTCCCAAGCGCTTAGTACAGTGCTCTGCACATAGTAAGCGCTCAATAAATACGATTGTTGATGATGATGATGATCAGGAAAATCATAACTAAATTGTTGTATTTATAATCCATGAATCGGTCAGTGCTCTTTTTTGAGAACTTACTGCATATGCAGACCACTGTACTGTATGCTTGGGTAGACTTCTAGACTGTGAACCCATTGTGGGTAGGGATTGTCTCTATTTGTTGCTGAATTGTACTTTCCAAGCACTTAGTACAGTGCTCTGCATGCAGTAAGTGCTCAATAAATACAATTGAATGAATGAACTACAGTGTAATAGAGTTGGTTGGCATGATCCTCACCCACGTGGAGCTTGCAGTCTAAACTTCCAGCCACTCAGCTCTGTGGCTTTGGGCAAGTCACTTAAATTCTGTGCCTCAATTAACTCGTCTATAAAATGGGGATTAAGATTGTGAGCCCCACGAGGGACAACCTGATTACCTTGTATCTCCCTCAGCGGTTAGAACAGCCGCACACATAGTAAGTGTGTAACAAATATCATCATTATTATTAAACCTAGTAATTCCTAAAGCACTGTTCAGGGGCTTTAGGTTAATGTCTTTTTGAAAGAGGTTTATGGAAACAAGATCTTTCCATAACTAATTTCATATCTTCTATAAAATAGCTGTGACTAAAAAAAAATATGCTTTTTGTAAGTGTACTACCTGCCTGAGCAGTACAACACAATCCCCTACCTTGCATCTCTCCTACAGCCCTGCCCCGCACACTTGGCTTCTCTTCTCTGGCTTCTCTTCTTCTAGAGCCCGCTGTTGGGTAGGGACCGCCTCTATATGTTGCCAACTTGTATTTCCCAAGTGCTTAGTACAGTAATCTGCACACAGTAAGCGCTCAGTAAATACGATTGAATGAATGAATGAATGGTGCTAACCTTCTTACTGTGCTTCCATCTCACTGCTCCCTACCCTTGGCGCATGTTCTGCCTCTGGCCTGGAATGCCCTTCCTCCTCAAGTCTGCCAGGCATTTATTCCTCCCCCCGCCCCCGGCTTCAAAGCCTTAGTACAGTGCTCTGCACACAGTAAGCGCTCAATAAATATGATTGAATGATTGAAGGCCCATCCCCTCCAAGAGGCCTTCCCAGACTAAGCCCCGCTTTTCCTCATCTCCCACTCACTCCCTTCTGCATCACCCTCTTCTCCCCCCTCCCAGCCCCACAGCACTAATGCATACATCCTTAGTTTTATTTATTTGTATTGATGTCTGTTTATTTGTACTGATGTCTGTCTCCCCCCACCCACGCGCATACAATCCATAAGATTGTGAGCAGGGATTGTCACTGTTCGTTGTTGTACTCTACTTTCCCAAGTGCTACTTAGTACAGAGTTGTGTATGCAGTTATGTGCTTAATTAATACAACTGAACGAGTGAAAAGGTTTATAGACAGTGGTGTAAACTCCTTGTGAGCAGGGATCATATACCAACTCTTTTGTATTGTACTCTCCAAAGCGCATAGTACCTGTTCTTCATACAAAATAAGTGCTCAGTAAATACCATTGATTGGTGGCATATGAGTTCGCAAACATGTTTTTTTGGGGGGGCTATGGTATTCGGTAAGCACTTACTATGTTCCAGCGTTGGGGAAGGTACAAGCAAATAGGGTCACTGTCCCCCATGGAGCTCAGTCTTAATCCCTGTTTTACAGGTGAGGGAACGGAGGCACAGAGAAGTGAAGCGACTTGCCCAAAGTCACACAGCACAGGCAAGTGGCAGACTCAGGATTCCTAGGCCCACACTCTTTCCAATAGGCCACACAGCTTCACAGCTGCTATATGTTGCCAACTTGTACTTCCCAAGCGCTTAGTACGGTGCTCTGCACATAGTAAGCACTCAATAAATAGGATTGATTGATTAACAGACATTCTTTTAAGTAGGCACTTTTGCTTTTAAACTTATTGCCACACTCACCTAGAAACTTAGTCCCTCTTTCAAGTAATTTTTGTATCTCTGATTAAGATTGGGGACGAGGCATTGTCTTTGTTCCTCCTTTTGGTATTGGGCAACCATGTGTTGGCTGAATAGTAATCACTTTTAAGCTCACATTATGTGACAGGTGTGGTCTTGGGTCTTAAGGCTCCTTTCCCTTCCCTTTGTTTTTAGCAGCTGGTGTCTGTAATTGAATAGGTCTTGTGGGTCACATTTGCATGAGTGAAGTTTAAAACAAAAAATTGTATTGAAATGCATTTGGTCAACTTAGGTGGAAGCATAGTGATCTTCAACAGTGCAGAAATTTGAATAACAACTGAGTTTGGGGTGAGGCCACTCATTCACCCTTAGCTATTATAGCTTTATTTTATCTGCTCGTTTGCTAGGGTGGGTCTAGCAAACCTGCTAATTTGTCTTAAATTAGGACTGCTTATCTGGTTCAGATGAGCCTGAAGACCTTAGTGGTTCCCTCAGAGAAACAACTTGGCCTGGGTGTCAGAGGACTTGGGCTGTAAGCCCTGCTCTGCCACTTACCCGCTGTCACCTTGGGCAAGTCACTTGACTTCTCTGAGCCTCAATTCCCTCATCTGCAAAATGGGGATTCAGTACCCGTTCTCCTTCCTTCTTACTCTGGGAGCCCCATGAGGGATCTGATTATCCTTTCTCTACCACAGTGCTTGGCATATAGTAAGCGCTTAAGTAGGGAAGCAGCATGTCTCAGTGGAAAGACCATGGGCTTGAGAGTCAGAGGTCATGGGTTTTAATCCCAGCTCCGCCACTTGTCAGCTGTGTGTCTTTGGACAAGTCACTTAACTTCTCTGAGCCTCAGTTACCTCATCTGTAAAATGGGGATTAAGATTGAGCCCCATGTGGGACAACCTGATCACCTTGTATCCCCCAGCGCTTAGAACAGTGCTTCGCATATAGTAAGTGCTTAACAAATGCCATCAATATTATTATCACCAGTTATTGATGAAAAGTAAGTTTAGGTGCTTTTTTAAGTTTGAATATGTGTTATGCAATGATAATAAACTGGTTTCCATCACGCCCTGCCTTTGGTGTAGCTATTTCCATTGGGCATTGAGTCTGTATCCCATGGCTACAGGTTAGCTTGAACCTTGGAACCTTCCGCATATAGAAAATGTTTGTATTAAAAGAGCTGCATTAAACCATGTCAAGTTGGAGAGTCCAAAAGCCTGCCAAGGAACTGTGAAGTTTTGAAGATTATTCTGTCCCAAAGTGGATCCTGCTGAGTGTTCCACTGAAGTAAAACGTTGCTTTGAGCTTTTCTGTTTCATCGTGTGGCGAATTGTACTTTGGCAAATAGGAAATCTGCTTGTTTCTCCCAATGCAGATGCATTGCTCTTATTTTTAGAGTCTTTTGCCTGCTAAATGCCCTTCCGCTTGGCAGTAGAAAAGATTGACTCCTCCTTTCCAAGAGTCTAACAGTCTTCTTAGTCTGTGATGTTCCTGCTGGGATTTTATATGGATCCCCTCTGCTACTGGTCTTACTTTTACTGCTGCACTTAGTGAGAGGTGAATCTCAGAAATTCCCCACAGATAGTGCAGTGACTTGGTTTCACAGGCAATTAATTCTCCTCATCCTGGGCCATTGTGAGCCCTGAGCTTCTCTTTGCCTATGTGACAGTGGAAACCTCTGTCTGTCCCTATTACATTCTGCAATGGGAGGAGAGGCCACCGGTGAGTAATACTACTGCTAACCCAGTCCACAGAACTTGCCAAAAACACTTAAGATTTTCAGCATATTTACTTCTACTGTCCGGATCCAGCTTTAAACATCTGTGTAATTACCGTTTTTGGCATTGTGTGTGATGTATCAGCCTCGTTGATTTTAGAAAACAAAAAAATGGCACATTATATTTTCATAATGGTGTTAGGTTTGTGGATTCCGTATCAACCAAGCATAATTATGTAGAGTGATAAGTGCTTAACCCGTTGAAACATCTGTGAAAGAAGAATAACATGAAGCAAGGAGCTTTATTTTTCAGCGCCTGGTAAATTTCAGTTAACACGGAGAGAAGAAAGAGCACACTACTTCAGAATGTGGATGAGGTTAAAATATATGCGGGGATATTGATTTGCTATCTTGTGCTGATAAACTGAGGAAAGTTATTATGGTTGGCTTTTTTTAAAAAAAAAAGAGTAGAAGACTTCAAAGTGCTATTTGCTGAAATTCCCACAGAGAATGACAACCTTTTTAGGACTCCCTGTTCACACTTTTCAGGCAGCACATTAGCCTGAATTAGCTGCAAATTGTAGCATATTTTCTTAGTGGTTCAGTCTAGACTGTAAATTCCTTGTGGGCAGGGAATATGTCTGTTAAGTTGTGTTGTACTCTCCCAAGAGCTTTGTACCATGCTCTGCACACAGTAAATGCTTAATAAATACGATTGACTGACTAATCTTAATTAGGTGACAGGTTTATGGTGCAGGCCAAAGAACTGTTTCTCCTCTCTCCATTGATGTTGGGCATTGTACAGTGAATTTCTTGGGAAAACGTAGAAGTAGGTGCATTGTCTAACACTGTCAAGAAGGCTTTATTCCTCTGCACAGTTGATATCCTGTATGATTCACAGCAAAGGGGTTAGCACATGTGAGTCATATGAGGAAAATGTTGAGCAGTGTTTATGATGGAGGTTTCTTCACCCCCTTCAATATTTTAAAAGCTGTAGAAGGTTCTCTTTAAATGTGGCTGATGCACTTGGATCACAATTTGCATTTCACCCCCAGCACTTCTGTGCTTTTGGGAAATGGGTTGACAGACACTTTGAAGGGTTTGCATTTGGTTGAAGTATACAATAGGCTCAATGAAGAGTGTTGTTTAGTAACACAGGCATGAAAACAAAACTTGTTTTGTGTAAACTATCCAGTCTGACCCATGTTTGTTCTGGTGTCTGGAAAAAAATGTGGCCAACTAGCTTTGTGTATTGCAGAAAGATCCTACATAGGATCCCAAGGGAACCGTTTTCCCGCTTGTTGACAAGCATCTGCTTTGTGTGGCTAGTGGCATGTTGGGCATCATGATTTCGGCCTGCAGTGGTGGATGTTTGGGATGCTTCGCCACCCCTTTTTCCAGAATGTTGCTTGGCTTGGGTCTCGGGCCTCAGGCCTGGATTGTACTACCTCGTGGGTAGCCAGGATCTGCTTTCCCCAGGGGCAGGCATATGTTGGTCACATGCTCTAGTGCTTGGGAGAGTACAATCCTCAATTCCAACACACAATTACTCTTCCCCCTTCAAAGCCTTATTGAAGACACATAATAATAACAATAATGGCATTTGTTAAGCGCTTACTATGTGCAAAGCACTGTTCTAAGTGCTGGAAGGGGATACAAGGTGATCAGGTTGTCCCACTTGGGGCTCACAGTCTAAATCCCCATTTTACAGGTAACTGAGGCGCAGAGAAGTAAGTGTCTTCACACAGCTGACAATTGATGGAGCCGGGATTTGAACCCTTGACCTGACTCCCCAGCTCGTGCTCTTTCCATTGAGCCACGCTGCTTCTCTCGTGTCCTCCAAGAGGCCTTCCTTGACTAAGCCCCCCTTCCTCCTGTTGTATTGTACCCTTCCAAGTGCTTAGTACAGTGCTCTGCATACAGTAAGAGCTCAGTAAAAACAATTGAATGACAGGGGACTGGGAAAAGCCATAGCGTGGCCTTAAAGGGTGGGCTCGTTATAACTACAGTTGCTGCTTGGCAGGGTTCTGTATTATTTATTTTATCATACTTGCAAAGCGCGTACTGTGTGTCAACCACTGTTCTAAGCGCTGGGTTAGGTACAAGTTAATCAGGTCGGACACAGTCCCTGTCCATAAAGCTCACAGTCTTAAGTAGGGAGGAGAATGGGTACTGAATCCCCATTACATTTGAGAAAAGTGAGGCACGGCGAAGTGAAGTGACCTGCCCAGGGTGACATAGCAAGCAGTTGGCAGAGCCCAGGCCAACTCCCGGGCATGATTCCCAGTCCTGTGCTCTTTCCACTAAGCTCTGTTGCTTCTCAGCAGCTGCTGCTTGCAGTGGGGACAAGAGATCGAGGGGTTGCCTGTGGCCCCCCACTCCCAGTGCTTTGTACAGCACAGTAAATACTATTGATGGATGATTAAAACATTAAGGAGGTGTGCCAAGTTTAGTCAGCCTGAAGACTCTTCTGGTTGTTATAGGGCACCTATGTGTCTGTTTATTGTTGTATTGTACTCTCCCAAGTGCTTAGTATAGTGCTCTGCGCACGGAAAGCTCTCAGTAAATACGACTAGGTAAGGAAAAGCCAACAGAGCTTCCATGTTCTTCTGGTGAAGTCTTCTTAATTGACGAGTTGGGGTAATTGGATGAAAAAAAAAATCCATGCCATCTGTTTAGGGTTGGGGGATAGTATGTAAAATGTAGGTTACCTACATGCAGTCCTCTTTAGAAAGTGGGCTGCACAGCAGCTGGGGAGAAAAATGTGGCCGATTTGTACTTCCCAAGCGCTTAGTCATGGTCAGGGGTTCAAATCCCGGCTCTGTCAATTGTCAGCTGTGTGACTTTGGGCAAGTCACTTCACTTCTTTGTGCCTCAGTTACCTCATCTGTAAAATGGGGATGAAGATTATGAGCCCCACGTGGGACAATCTGATCACCTTGTATCCTCCCCAGCACTTAGAACAGTGCTTTGCACATAGAGCTTAACAAATGCCATTATTATTATTATTATTAGTACAGTGCTCTGCACACAGTAGGCGCTCAATAAATATGATTGAATGATTGAAAAAATCTTCAGTGCAGCGGTAATGAAGGGGGCTATTGACAAAGAGCCGGGTGGCATTGAAAATGGTTTTGGTCGTGGCCATATCCTAACTGCTATTTACACAGCCTGAGAAAAGGGTTTGAGGAGAATCAGATGGGTTATAAGTCATATCCTCGTCATCTAAGCTCCCCTTTCTTGATTGGCTGATAAACTTAGCAGCCAGCTTTCCTGCCTTTATTTCACTCTGGAAAGCAAGTCAGGAAGCTTAGTGCTGCAGTTCAACTGGTTTAATCAGAGGGCAGGAGTTTTTGCCTTTTACTTCAATCTCCTTAGCCTCTTCACGGCTGTTGGGCGAGATTTCTGACCAGGCATTACACCAGAAAATCTGCTCTCTAAACAAATAGGCACTCATCCAGGGTGAATAACAGTTTATACCAGGTGAGTAGTGAACTTGTAAACTTCTTTTGTGGCTTTGGTGATATTTGGAAGGCTATTACGGGCTGTAGAATGCCTGAGAACTAGGGAGTGGTTTCTCAGGCCAGGTTTTTGGGCCATTCTGTATTTTTTTTTTTAAATAACCTAGGAGTGCCAAACGAGCATAAGGTCAGCTCGTTGTGGGCAGGAAACTTGTCTACCAACTCGGTCGTATTGTCCCAAGCACTCAGTACAGTGCTCTGCACACAGTAAGTGCTCAGTAAATACGATTGATTGTTGTCTTTTGCTCGCTCCCCCCCCCCCATTGTTTTTTGTAAAAGTTGCTAGTCTTTTAATGATTCCTGTACATTCCGTCCCATGTGCTGTAAATAGGATTATGTTTCACCCAGAGGATGCAAAGAATCCGCCCTAGCTGACCATTGGATAAAGTTGGAATATGGTCATATGTTCTTTGCATAGCTCTGGGGTTTCACAAACCAGAAGAGCGTCTCTCGTCCTTCTTGCTTTATCCTTTTCCAGCCATCTCCCCTTTTGAGATACAAATAGGTTCATTTTCCTGGCACTGAACTCAAAAGTACAACCTGTGGGTTAGGGAGTTGTCTCCTACTCAAGTGATCTACTTTTGCCAAAATTGAGTTTCGTATGGAATTTTCCACAGTAGTTATTTGGGAAGCCCAGGGGAGAATGATGATATGAAATTTACTGCCCGTTGCTGGATAGGTTTGCCCTTATCCCTATCTCAGAGGAGACTTGGGCAGTCTGCACTTAGACTACTCAGGTTTTCTTCCTTGGACTCCCATTAAGCCCTGCTGCGTTTTCAGTGACTTTACAGAGAGTTGATACTTTTTCTTACCTGCGTGATTGGCTTGTTCGTGCTCCAGACTTAATCCTTGTGGAGAAGGCAATATATCTCTGTGTTTTCAATTGCTGGGACTAGTGGTCCACAGGGATTTTAGTTTATTACTGCTTGTTTAAAAGATGATTCATCTAGGGGGGGAAATATTCAGGCACATGGCAAGCTTGCCTGTCTTGAAACAGATTCAGAAAATTGAAATAGTCAACCTCAAATCCCGTCTGCCATGAAGGGGAAAGGCAGT
Organism: Tachyglossus aculeatus; assembly: GCF_015852505.1. Classification (NCBI taxonomy): domain Eukaryota; kingdom Metazoa; phylum Chordata; class Mammalia; order Monotremata; family Tachyglossidae; genus Tachyglossus; species Tachyglossus aculeatus. The sequence continues at coordinate 46,955,965 of NC_052070.1, read as the reverse complement.
TGAAAAGAGCTGTGTCTTCTGGGGACTTTTGACTTTGTGTACTGGAGGTAGAGTACATTGATGTCCACTTGGCAAGAGGTTTTTTTGTCTTTTGGGGTCTTTTTGTTTAGTTTTTTTTAAATCTAGGATTTACAAAGAAAGGGGTAACAAGTAGTTTCTTCACATAGTAACAGCTTTATATGAGCGCTTTATAGCAGTTTTATCATCTGTAACATGATGGAAGGGAAATACTGTTTCAGTAGTAGCATATGTCTGCAAGCTGATTTCATTCGTTGCTGTCTAGAAAAAAGAGGGTTTGTCTTCTGTTCTTCTGCATGGGGCATTTTCTCTCTAGCCCTCATCAACGTGGGAAGCAAATGAAGTATAGATTTTCTGTTTGGCTCCATTTTTGCATAGGTGAGGGCGAAGCATGAAATGATGAAAGAGAAGGGGCTATCAGTACTGTCTTTCTGAAATTCGCTAGTGGCACGTAAAGCGATTATTGTGAAGCAACTTTTCTGTCAACTGTGTTGGCACGAAATTTAACTTTACTCTTTGGAAGTATAAAGAGGTATGGGATCAGTCTGGTTATTTATGAAGCTGTGGTGCGAAGGGCAGTACTGGGGAGAATGTGCCATCAGCTAGTTAATTGTCTTTTTCAGAAAAAGATGATAGTCTCATCTGGTGGAGTTTCGGAATATGGCAAATGCAATTACATATGAGAGGGGCTTCTTGGTTTTTGAGGATAGAGCTTGTCATTTTTAGAACCATCACTGCTCTGTATCCCTTATTACTGAGGGGTCTGTTTCTTCAAAGGGGGACAGTGCTTAGGGATAACTTATTTTAAGAGATGCAGCATGACCTGCTAGAGGCACAGTGTGGTATGGTGGAAAGAGCAGGGCCTGGAGACAGGGGGCCTGGGTTTTAATCCTGGCTCTGCCATTTGCTTGCCATGTGACCACTTAACTTGGCTGTGTTTCATTTTCCCTATCTGTAAAAATGGGGATTCAGTACCTGTTCTCCCTCTTATTTAGACTGAGCTTCATGAGGGACTGGAACTCTGTTCCTCCTGAGAATACTTATTTGGGGGTCGGGGGGATAATAATAATAATAATAATAATAATGGTATTTGATAAGTGCTTACTGTGTGCCAGGCATTTTACTAAGTGCTGGAGTGGATACAAGCAAATCAAGTTGGACACAGTCCCTGTCCCACATGGGGCTCAGTCTTAATCCCCATTTTATAGATGAGGTAACTGAGGCATAGAGAAGTGAAGTGACTTGCCCGGGGTTACACAGCGGACAACTGCTTTTAGACTGTGAGCCCACTGTTGGGTAGGGACTGTCTCTATATGTTGCCAACTTGTACTTCCCAAGCGCTTAGTACAGTGCTCTGCACACAGTAAGCGCTCAATAAATACGATTGATGATGATGGTAGAGCCGGTATTAGAACCCAGGTCCTGCTTCCCAGGCCCGTGAATTGGTCAAGCTCCTGCTGTCCCAGGCACTATACTAAGCACTAGCGTAGACACAAGATAGTCAGGTTCCTGCGCTTATAACAGTGCTTGGCACATAGTAAGCGCTTAACAAGTACCATCATTATCATACAGTTCCTGTCCCACATAGGCTCACAGTCTTAATCCCCATAATTCATTCTCGTTTAAAAACAGCTTTATCTCAGTACAAACATAAAGAGTTGGGGGTGTGAACACAATTATCTTCTATTGGAGTCCAAAGTAAATGAAGCACTGACAGTGTAATCATTATACTTAAAGTATGGATTTGGGGGGTTTAAATTCAGGTTAACAATTATATTTTTCAAAAAATTGGGGTTTTGTTTTAGTTTTTTAAATTTTGTTTTATACGTAGCACTGCCTGCATGACAATTGTTTCTTAATGATTCCTTGTATGAAAATGATACTTGGCTAGCCAGATACTCAGCATCAGAGCTAATAATGTTAAGATATCCTAGCTGAGTGTAGGGTGTTAAACTCTAGTGAATGTCCACAGATTCACAATCGGCAAATCTTGGGTTTATTCATTCATTCAGTCATATTTATTGAGCACTTATTGTGTGCAGAGCACTGTGCTAAGCGCTTGGAAAGTACAATTCAGCAATAGAGACAATCCCTGCCCACACCGGGTTTAGATGATGGTTCTTTTTTGAAGTAAGGTGAGGGGTGGCATTCACAAGAGATTTAGTGAATACTGAACACGGATCAGTCAATTGTATTTATTGAGCGCTTACTGCGTGGGGAGCATTTTACTAAGCGTTTGGGAGAGTAGAATTTAACAGAGTTGGTAGACACATTGCCTATGGATGCTAGTTATTCATTCATTCAATTGTATTTATTGAGCGCTTACTGTGTGCAGAGCACTGTAAAGAAACAACCAATGTTTTACAAAGCAAGGAAAAAGGAAATCCCCTTTTATGCCACGTTATGCCACATGTAATACTGACCCACACCTTAAGGTATGGTATTGCAACATGTTGAATATAGGAACTGCAGTGGCATTATTCACATTCAACAATCACATTAAATAGTGCGTCAACTGAGGTTGGATTTATAAAGTTTGGTGATGAAAGTGCTGGGAAAGTTAAGTTTAATTTGGCTTGTTTTGGGGGAGGGAGATGTTTAAGAATTATTCAGGAGGAGAAATGAGGTAATATCTGGTAAATCCCTAAAAATCCATTTTTGCCTTATCATCATCATCAATCGTATTTATTGAGCGCTTACTGTGTGCAGAGCACTGTACTAAGTGCTTGGGAAGTACAAATTGGCAACATATAGAGACAGTCCCTACCCAACAGTGGGCATTCTTCTATGCATCCTGGGGGCAGGGGCTCTATTGGGGAATAAAATTAAGTTTCAATCTGCTACCTTTCCCCTTAGATTCTCCAAAGAGCTGTGTAGGACATGAAACTGCAATTTGAATGATTGCAAAGCGTAGGAAACATAAATTTATGCCGTCTTGTACTTTTCCTTTTTGTGAATTTTCATCTGATCATTCTGCAGGCTGTTTTGAGCTTTGGGAAAAGAAATAAAAGTAGGAGAACATCAGGTATTTATTTACAACTCCCCCTCCCCTCCCCTTTTTTCTCTTTCATCAACACAGCATTCTTGAAACGCTGGGGTTGTTGGAGTGGTTGGATTTTCCCTGGAATTGAGTGAGAAATTCAGAAGACTGAAGCCCAGGCTCACTGTCTACCTTTCACGGAGGCCCAGCCGTGAGAGGACAGAAGAAGGCACGTGGCGAATCATGACGGCTGACAAAGAGAAGGATAAAGACAAAGAGAAGGACCGGGACCGGGATCGGGACCGGGAACGAGACAAGAGAGACAAGACCCGGGAGAGCGAGAACTCGCGGCCTCGCCGGAGCTGCACCCTGGAGGGAGGCGCCAAGAACTATGCGGAGAGCGACCACAGCGAAGATGAGGACAATGACAACAACAGTGCCACCACGGAGGAGTCCACCAAGAAGAATAAGAAGAAGCCGCCCAAGAAGAAATCTCGCTACGAAAGGACGGACACTGGCGAGATAACGTCCTTCATCACCGAGGACGATGTGGTGTACAGGCCAGGAGGTGAGGAATTCTAAGTTTGGGGGTTCTCCAATCCACTGTTGTTTGAGCGGCCTCATGGAGAAGCCCATTTGTTGTCGTTACGGTTCTAAACTGGGGGGTGTGGACCCCCACAGGAGGGAGGGAAGGCATTGCTTCATGCAGACCAATTGTTGGTCTCTGGGCAAGTAGAAAATAGAGGAACTCAGCTGGGTTGGACCTGGATTTTTTTTTTCCAATTTTGAGCCTCTTGTGTCTTCACCCCTGAGCTTTTCCTTGCTTTTTGATAGTAATAACTCGCTAAAGACATTTAGTAAGCATCTGCAATGTACCAAGTACTGCATCATGTGCTCGGGAAAATGTGTGGTTACTAAGGTCAGGTTCCTAGCTCCCAAGGGGCTCACAAAAAATTCCCCCTTGAAGCCTTACCCTCAAGTGCCCACTCAATATAGGCAGTGGGGGTCAATCTCCTCCCTCCTCCTCCTCTGCCCCCATTCCTTTTTTGAGTTTAAATTTACTTTTCCTCCATCCCACACACTCCACCTCATAACCTGACTCACCCTGGCCAGGATGCTTGTTTACCTTTTATGCTTGTTTTCAATCCTTAACGTATTTATGTACAGTCTACCGCATGGCAGGGTTATGATGACCTAAGATGATTGAGAAATGGGAACATACTGGCCTTAAAATGCCCAAATGCCAGGTTAACACTGGTGACTGGAAAATTTGAGTGAGTTACTGGGAATGAAGTGGTCACATTGCTGCTGCTACCACTGGAGTCTTCGAGCCTAGGGTATTGTGCTCCCAGCTCCTTAATTGATTAAAGGATCATTTGATCCAACAGGACCCAATACTCTGTAAAACTGTTGGGGTTCATTCAGTCATTTATTGAGTGCTTACTATGTTCAAACCACTGTATTAAGTGATTGGGAGAGTACAATATAACAATAAACAGACATATTCCTTGACCACAACGCACTTAGTCTAGAGGGGATTAGCCAGTGTGCCCAAGGTAACAGTGAGAAAGCCAAAGCATCGAAGTGTCAAAGGGGAGTCCTGGAAATAAGTCATGGGAAGCACATCAGTGTTCAGGAGAGTTTCCCTGTGTCTTTTAATATGCTGGGGGATTCATATAACATTCCCCTTGAAGCTGGTGAAACTAAACCTGCCAATTGTTTGGAATCCCTGAGTTTGCAGCTGGCTTGGATTCAAGGAAGATGTCATTTGTGGTATTATGGAAAAGTGAAGTTAAGGTTATGGGTATACTTCATGAACAGGGGACGAAAACGTTGCCTCAGGTCCATTTTGGTCGTACTTGAGTTCAAGCTCATGTTAAAAAAAATAGATCTGAATAGGTGGGTTGTTTATTTCCTGCTGAGTTTTGCAAATGCCAGAAAAATTATTTCAGTATGGTAAAGATTTAGAATTTTCTTGCAGTAGGGATTAGTAGTAACACTATCCCCTATCATTCTGTGCCCTAAAATTAATTGCTCCGGATTTTGGAGGTTGAGAGCTTTCAAAAACAACAACCAACCTCCCATAAAGGTCACTAGCTTTATTATCTTTGGGAACTTGATGTCCAATCTAGGTTAAAACAAGTAAGAATCAGTTCCTCTGCCTTAACAGAAATCTCGTGTCGTGGAGTCACTGCAAAATTGCTCATAATGATCCATCCCAGGGCTGAACTGTATCATGCAAAGGAAATGAGTTTCTTTTTAAATGAGGATTAGGTCATTATAGTTAAGAGCTGGAAAAGGCCTATTAGGTCTGTCACCCTTTTCCTCTGCCACAGAGCTAGAGTCAGTGTAGACAGTTATCCATCGTGCTTGAAAAAGGCCCAACTGATGGTGGAGGTCGCCATAGTGTGAGTCAAAAGGCTAGTACGGGATCTACAGTCCCACCAGTACCGTGCTTTCACAAGGACTGTTGTTTGCCATGGTGGTTGTTTGCAGTGCCTGACACTGTTGTCTTTTACCTCCTGGCCTTGCTGTTCATGTGAAGCTTCTGTTTGTAGCGAGTTGCTCCTTTCTTGAGTGCAGTCCACCATGTTGATCTATCTGTGGCAGTTGTCTCCCAGTTTTCAGTTGAGATGCAACTGAGAAGCTGCAGTTGAGAAGCAGCGTGGCTTAATGGCTAAGAGCACGGGCCTTAGAGACAGAGGGACCTGCTGGGTGACCTTGTTCTGTGGCCTTGGGCAAGTCACTTAATTTCTCTGGGCCTGTTACCTCATCTGTAAAGTGAGATAAAGACTGTGAGCCCTATGTGGGACAGGGACTGAGTCCAACTCAATCTGCTTGTATCCACCTCGGTGTTTTGTCTAATGCTTGACACATAGTAAGTGCTTAACAAATGCCATTATTAATATTATCATTATTTTTATTAGTATTCAACTGAGACTATACTATCATCGGTGTAATTTCGGTGCTTACTGTGTGCAAATCACTGTATTAAGCACTTGGGAGAGTACAGTACAGCGGAGTAATAGACATATTCCCTGCCCACCATACAATATTTCCTCTGTCCTCTTTGCTCCTGGTTTCCCAATTTCAGCTCAGTATATAGCAGTCGTTTGGGTATCTCCACAGCACTTATGTAAATATGCTTATACTCTACTATTTCCGGTATTCGTAATCTGCCCTATCTCCCCTTATAGACTGTTATCTTCTTATAGGTAGAGATCATATTTACCACCTCCGTTGAATTGTACTTTCCCAAGTGCTTGGTATGGTGCTCTCCACCCAGATACTGCTCAGTAAATTCCACTGATTATCCTACTGTTGCCCTTTCTCCCTTCATGTCCTGCCAGCACAGCTGTGTTGTGGAGCTGTATTGTCGCAGAACAAGCTTGACACTCGATTTGACTAAAAAGTCTAGTCGTCCTGTGGACTTTGGGACATTTATCACCTAGACATCTGGCCCTAGCCTGCTGTCTCCACCATGCCTGGGTGAGGCTGCAATGATTGCACCGTTGGCAGAAATCCAGATATCAGGCCTACTACGTCCATCTCAAATTCGTCCTCTTCTGCCTTAACTCTGCCCTCTCCTGTGCCTGGCAACATTATTCATCTTTATTGACTCCCATGCCCATTGCCCTCGCCTGTTGTTGAAGATCTTTAACTTCCTCCTCAAACCCCCTGTCTGCCTCCACCCCCCAACTCACCATTCCCCCCTCATTTCTTGCCTCTAATGACCTGCCCAGGTTTGTTTGTTTTTTGTTTGTTTTATGGTACTTGTTAAGCACTTGCTACGTGTCAAATACTGTTCTAAGCACTGGGATTGGTACAAGTTAATTAGTTCAGACATAGTCCCCTGTCCTACATGGGGGCTCATAGTCTTAAGTAGGAGAGAGAACAGGTATTGAATCCCCATTTTACAGTTGAGGAAACTGAGGCACAGAGAAGTTGTGACTTGCCCAAGGACACACAACAAGGTCACACAGCAGGTCCTCCGACTCCTTGGCTTGTGCTCCTTCCACCAGGCCACACTGCTTCTTGACTGTATTTTATTGATAAAATTGGAACCATCAGACATGATCTCCCTAAAACTTCCCCTGATATTCTCCAGTCCCTCCCTCCCGCCCCTTCAATTCTCCCATCTTTCCCTGTAGTATCCCAAGAGGAGAGCTCCCTCCTCTTCTCAAAATGTACCCCCTCCACCTGCACCTCAAACCTCATCCCTTCACACCTCATGACAACAGTTGCCTCCTCCTTCCCTCCCTGACTGCCATCTTCAACTGTTCGCTTTCCAAAGGTTTCGTCCCCTCTGCTTTCAAACATGCTCATGTCTCCCTATCCTAAAAAAAGCCCTCCCTTGACTCCACAGCTCCCTCCAGTTACTTCCCCATCTACCTTGGACCATTCCCCTCAAACTCCTTAAGCAGGTTGTCTGCACCCGCTACCTACACCTCCTCCTCCAATTCTCCCCTCGATCTCCTTCAATCTGCCTTTTGCCCTCTTCGCTCCATGGAAACTGCCCTCTCAAAGGTCACCAATGATCTCCTCGCTAAGTCCAATGGCCTCTACTCCATCCTAATTCTCCTCAATCTCTCAGCTGTCTTGGACACTATGGAGTGCCCCTTCTCCTGGAAATATTGTCTAATCTTGTCTTCGCTGACATTGTCCTTTCTTGGTTCTCCTCCTATCTCTCTGGCCACTCATTCTCAATCTCTTTTGTCTCCCATCCCCTAACTCTGGGAGTTCCTCAGGGCTCAATTCTGAGTCCCCTTGTATTCTTCATCTATCCCCACTCCCTTGGAGAACTCATTCTCCCCCATGGCTTCAAGTGCCATCTCCATGAGGGTGATTCCCAAATTTATATTTCCAGCTCCAATCTTTCTACGTATCTGCAGCTTCTTATTTCCTCCTGCCTTCAGGATATCACTACTTGGACCAACACCTCAAACTTAACATGTTCAAGACAGTCTTCATCTTCCCACCCACACCCTGTCCTCCCCTGACTTTCTCATCACTCTAGACTACACCACTATCCTCCCTATTTCCCAAGGCCATAACCTTGGCATTAACCTCGACTCATCTCTGTCATTCAGTCTGTCACCAAGTCCTGCCGGTTCTAACATCGGAACATAGCTAAAATCCACCCTTTCCTTCCCATCCAGACTGCTACTGTGTTGATCCAGGCACTTATTGTAATCTGCCTTAACTACTACATCATCTCCTTGTAGGCCACTCTGCCTTTTGTCTATCCCCACTCCAGTCCATATTTCACTCTGCTGCCTGTATCATTTTTCTTAAAAAAAAAATTCAATTAATGTTTCCCCATTCCTCAAGAAACTGCAGTGATTGCCCATCCACCTCTGCATCACCAGAAACTCCTTACCATTGGCTTAAAAGCACTCAGTCCCCTTGCCCTCTTCCTATCTTACCTCAGTGATTTCCTACTACAATCCAACATGCACACTTTCGCTCCTCTGACGGTAACCTACATGGTACATTATGCTCATACATCTCGCCACCGACCCCTCGCCCATGTCCTCCATCTGGCCTGGGGACCACCCCACCCCCTACCCCCCAATCCAATAGATGATGGATCACTCTCTCCACTTTCAAAGCCTTATTAAAATCACATCTTCTCCAAGATGCCTTCCCTGAACAAGCCCTCATTTTCCCTACTCCCTCTCCCTTCCGCATCATTTGGATTTGTACCCTTTATGCATCCCACCCTCAGACCTCAGCACTTATGTTCATAATTTATTTTAGCGTCTGGTGTCTCTCCCCCCCCCCCCCACCCCACCCCATCCCCCGTCCCCCAAGACTATAAGCCCAAGTGGGCGGGGAACTTTTCTACCGAGTCTGTTATATTGTACTCTTCCTTCCAAGTGCTTAGTACAGTGCTCTGCACATAGTAAGCGTTCAATCAGTTGCGATTGTGTGAAGCTCTGTCACTCCCCCAGGACTGGAATGGAAGCCACTCAGCCCAGAAGGTCCCCTGCAGCCACTGTTCCCCTCGACATTGCACTCCATCCTACTCTCTCCACTTTGGCAGCGTGAGGGCAAATCCACAGCATCCCTTATGCATTTTTAGAACATCAGGGCTTGGGTGGCAATGGCTTTTATGACACTGGCCCTGCTTGGGAGGAGAAGAGAGTGAAGCTGCCCCTTTAGCAGTATTGTTCTGCACCTCTTCTGGTATTTATTCTTGTCCTTATCTTTTTGTGGTTTCCTTTGTTGCACTTTTCCTTATGAGTCTCAGCCTCCGGAGTTTTTTCTTAGATTGGGAGCTCCTTGAGGGCCAGGGACTGTGTCTCATTTTCAGATGTGTACTTCTTCCTGGTGGTTTACACAAAGTAGGTGCTTAATAAATTCTTTTGCTCCTATTCATCTTTGGCCTCCTGTGGAAACCTCAACGGTAAATGGAGGTCCTTTTTTTTTTTTCCTTTTTTCTCCTAAAAGTGGGTGGAGGGAGAGGTATAAGGCCTGGGAGTGGAGTCAGTACCACTCTGAAGAAGATGATTTGTGGCATATCTTACGTATGGTCTCTAATTGACTTCAGGAGCAAGGCAGCCATTCCTGTAGTACTATGCAAGGTGAGATGAGAAACTGGATATTCTTCACTCCAATTCAGAGGTGAACTATTCATGTAACCATGGGAGAGGCTCTGTATCCTTAGAGACTACTATTACTACTACTTGTCCATGACATTATGACTTGAGGTTTAACTTTTTTCAGATTGATTTTACAACAAGTCTGCCCTTCATCAAACACCCAAGCAGTAGAAATAATGTACAAGTTCCTTTAGTTTTCAAAGGGTTGAAAAGTTGCAGCCAGGCTAATCTAGACCTCAGGATATTCTGTAGGGCAGTAGAGTAATTGGGCCTGTTTGCTGACATAGCCACCTTTACTGGTGCTTTTTTATTCCTTGAAGCTGGGCTTGGGAGCCAAACCGCTTGTTTTCTCTGAGTGAGTCTTGTTCTGACTGGGTGGAGCTTTGCCATCCTGGCTCCATCAATCCAGATGAAGGAAATCAGCTAGCAGAGAAGGCCATTGTGTGCAGTGAACTTGATTATTCCTCCCCTTTTTTCATTTCTCTCCCTGCCTGGCCTCTTTCTTTCCTAGTGTGTCACCACACTGACACCCATAGTTAATGGTGAAAAATCATCACTCCTCATCGCCATGCAGGATTCCTCGGTCCTTAGTTACCATTTTAGGAGCCAGTTAGCTATTTGTGGGCTATCGTGAATGCTATTATGCTTTAAATGGACTGTTGGGTCACATCTTTGAAATGGTTTTCATCAAGTTCTAGAAAAGTTGAGACCAAATTAAAACTCCTAGAATTAATGTGGTTAAAGAACATTACACCTCACCCCATATATGAATAAATTATCCAGAGTAAAGTATATCTTATGGAATAGGTAACCAAATTGCCACCCTGTAAAACCATTTAGACTTTTAAAATTGTTTCTGCACGATATTTACTCTTTTGACCTTCCCAGTTGGCCGCTTTATCCTTGCAAAAGAAATGGCTGGTGTTCAGGTTGTGCAGCATGGAAGCAAACGTGAGTTCCTTTGTGTCCCTGGGAAAATTGGGAACTGGCAAGGTTCAGGATTATCGGGAAGTGGTTTCCCAATCCTGTGTATCAGCCACACCCGTTTTCCATTTTAAAAAAAGCAAACCTAAATCAAAACAACCCCCTTTCCCCCACCACTTGTTTTATTTTGTTATTAGTGCTGTCAGTCAGATTGATGCTAAAGAAATCCGGTATGTCTCTTTCATTCTGCAATGAAATAACACCGGCCCGTGTTTAAAAACTTGTTGGACCCTATTGTATGTCTCCCCTGTGTCTAATCCAGCTACTCTTTTGTCTGCCAACTCTTAGTCTGCTTTTGTCGAGATGACTTTGTCATGGTAACAAATTGATTTATTACACAGTAAATGTGCAGCCAGATTTGCTTACAGGCTTCTTCAGCATGAGGTATTGATTTCTAAAGTTAGCTCGGTCAGGATGGCAAATTAATTTCTCTCTCTTATACCCAGTCAGCTCTGTCCTAGTCAGCAGGTGGAGATGGATCAAACATGGAAAGAAATCTGATTTCATAGGAAGCACTCTTCCCATTTTAGGTGTGAGCCAAGACTGTATGTGACCCATTACTGCAGCTAAAGAATTGTGGGCCTAAACAAGGACCCTTGGAACAGATATCAGGTTTTGGGGTTCACTTATAATTTGAAAGTGAAGCGACAGGGATGCTAAGAGTATGTCAGAAGCTTCCCATGAATTTCATCGCTGATATTAATCCATTAGGTTTTGGTCCCTTCTGTTTAGTGAATGTGGAAAAAGTAGGAGATGGGTTTTGGTGGTAGTAGTAGTAATGGTGTTTATTTTGTGCCTACTGAGTATGATTCAATTAGTAAGAACTTGGGAAAGTACAACCAAAGCAAAAAACACATTTCCTTACACAAGTAGCCTAGAGTCCAGTCCGGGAGACAGAAATTATTTTGCCAAAAGAAGGACAAACAAGGATTCAAGAGAAGAACCAGTAGACCAGAATGAGATATTATAGAGCAAAAGAAACTGGATGTAGAATTGAATATACATATACCCAGTTAAGCATTAGTATTGAGCTCTGTGTGCAGAGCACTGTATTAAGTGCTTAGAAGAGTACAGTACAATAGAGTTGGGAGACGAGATCTCTGGCACCAAGGAGCTTAAAGTCTAAAGGGTGAGGCAGATATTGAATTAGAAACAAGGGGAGTGACACGTATAAGGATGAGTACGTAAGTACGCTCTGGGCGGGATATCAAAGAAAGTGATGATATGGTTCTGCAGGGATAGGAAAGAAGATAAATGCGATGATTTAGAGGTGCCAGGGAGAGGTAGAATTAGTAAATGCTGTTCCTTCCCTCAAAGAGTTGACAGTCTGGTAGGGCTGATAGACCCTAAAAGAGAGTGTAAACATAAATGCTGAGGATTTGTATAATGCTCAAGCAGCATAGCATAAAGGAAAGATTCTATCCTGGCTCTGCTGTTTGTCTGCCTTGTGACCTCAGACAAGTCACTTAATTTCTCTCTTCCTCAGTTTCATCATCTGTAAAATGGAAATTGTCCTACTCCCTCCCCCCTTGATTGTGAGCCCCATATGGGACAGGGGCTGTGTTCAATTTGGTTATCTTGTACCTACCCCAGTGGTTAGGACAGTGCTTGGTACATAGTAAGCATTTAACAAATTCCACAATTAAGAGCATCATTTTAGGGGTTGATGAAACTTGGGGTATTAGAAATTAATTGGGGATGGCATGCTTAAAGTGTTAGGAGTTTAGAAAATGGGAAGAGTTGATGGCAGATTAGGGCTGAGGGATTTCAGGATGGGGAACAGTGAGCAAAGGGGTTGGGGCAGGCAAATTGAGTACTGGAGTACAGTTAATAGATTAGATCAGGAAGGGAGAAGAGTGCATGCTGGGGAGTAGGTTTTAAGAGAGTTGTTCTGTAGCCATGATGATTTATCACGTGCTTACAAGAGAATCAGATACCTGGTGGCATAAGGGCTTTGCAGTCTTAAGAGGGAGAGAGAACAGGTAGTTTTCAAGTAAGGAAACTTAGACCCAAGGAGGTTTTAGTAAGCTGCCCAAGGTGTCCTGACAACCAGTCTCCTCCCTTCTAGACTGTAAACCCGGTGTGGGCAGGGATTGTCTCTGTTTATTGTTGAATTATACTTTACAAGCACTTAATACAGTGCTCTGCACACAGTAAGTGCTCAGTAAATACGATTGAATGAATGAATGAACCAGTCCCATGCTTTTCCACTTTTGGAGACTCTCGAAACCAGGTGAACAGTTAATGCAGCCATTGGAGATTTTTGAGAAGTGGAGAGATGTGAGCTGAATGATGTTGCAGGAAGGTGATCCAGGCAGCAATGTGGAGTATGAATGGATAGGAGAGGAGCTGGAGGGAGGGAAACCAGTGAGGAGTCATGTAGTAGTCTAACTGCTGTGCGGTAAATGCTCGAGCCAGATGGGTAACTGTTTAGGTGTCGAGGAAGGAGCGGATCTGGGAAACTTGTAGATAGTCAGCAGGATTTGGCAGTTCATTCATTGTTGTATTTATTAAGCGCTTACTGTGTGCAGAGCACTGTACTAAGTGCTGGGGAAAGCACAGTGCAATGATAAAGAGTGACAGTCCCTGCCCACAATGAGCTCACAGTCTAGAGAAGGATATGAAGACAGTGAGGAGTTGAGGATGACCTGAGCTTGGGTGTGTCTGTGACATGATGATACTATTGACACAGCCAGGGGAGTTTGAGAGGAGTAGAGAGCTTGGGAGGGAAAGTGAGAAGTGGAGTTTCTGATATGTCGAGTTTGAGGGCATACATTTGCAGATGTCCTGGAGGCCGGCAAAAGAAACTGGATAAAGAGGACCCCACTGTGAGAGGCAGCTGAAAGGTCAAGGAGGAGAGGGACAGAGAAGAGTCTGGTGGACATGGCAATCAGCAGAGCCCACTGGGCATGGTGTGAAGCTTGTTCGCAGCATTACATGAAACTTTGCATGAAATACCTGGGGCTCTGCTCATAAGTAGTTCCATGAAAATTGGTTTCACACCAGGAGACTGGGGCTGAAGGGCCTTGGAGAAACGGTATATGTGAATATATTCACGATGGGGTATCAGAATGTGTGGATACTTTTCCGTGATCCTTTCCCGTGGTACATGGGAAATCAAGGTGGAAATATGTCTAACGGTAAATGTTTGGGTGCCGCTCAATTATTAAAGTGCTTCACTCAATCAGCTCCTACATGCTTGGAGATTTGTGGCTGAGGTTTCAAAAAGAAGACCCCTGACTGACACACACACACACACACACACTCTCTCTCTCTCTCTCTCTCTCTCTCTCTCTCTCTCTCTCTCTCTCTCTCTCTCTCCCCTCCCCTCCCCTCCCCTCCCCTCCCCTCCCCAAGGCGGGGAGGGCGAAATCCCAAGCCCATTCTGTGCAGAAGCAAAATCTCTCTCCAAATCCTTTGGAAGTGAGAGGAGAATTGTTTGGTCTTCCCATGTAGAATTGCTTAAAAAGAGCTTTAGTGCTTTAAAGGATTTGTAAGGATCCAGGCCGACAGTGGCACCACTGGCTATGTAAACAGCAAACACACTTGCTGGGAATAAGGAAGTTGGTGGCACAGCATCGAAACATTGGAGGAAACTTGCCAGCATCATTGCTTACTCATCTAGTGATAAAATTGAACAAAGGGCTGACTTCACAGGAAGCTCATTCCCAGCAGGGGTGTGTGGTGTCTGAAGATGCTCTCAAAGCTGGCCTGGGTGGAGTGGACTCCAGGAATAGACCTAAAAGTTGCCTTGGAGGCCTGGGGGTCGACCCAGTTTGCTCCGGCTTGGATCGGGAACCGGTCGTGTTTGGATATGAAGGTTCCGGTGCGCAGCTCAGGCCTCCGTTCGAAATGGCGAGGCCCAAGAGAACTACTGCACAAAATGCTCCCTGAGTTGTGATGATGGGGAAGGTGGTTAAAATCCCCCATCTTCCTAACCCTAGCTTCCTTTCTGTTACCTTAACGCTTCATGGAGTTTCTCTTTAACCTTTGTAGCAATGCTGTTCTTTACCTAATTTGGGGCACGCTAAATTAGGAGTATCTTGGGTGTCATTACCCTCCAATATTGTGAGGTTAAAAAGTGAACCTGGTAGAATATTAAACTCAGGAAAATGTTACCTAATTTACCTAGTTGGGTCAGTTTTTGTCCACTGGTCCAGAGGTGCCAAATTTTTCATTTTTAGTTGAGGGGTGGGGGTATAGGGAGCGGGACAGAATTGGTGGGAGAGGGGGGAAATGAGGGTGGGCACAGTACAGGCTTCAAAGGGATGCTAGGGCTTAGAGGCACCTTTTTGGATATCTTCAGCCCTGATTGGAAACTTCCACTTCTTTGCCAGAGAGGAGTGTGGTTTCGTGGAAAGAGAATGGGTCTGGGTTCTAATCTCAGCTCTGCCACATGCCTTCTAGGTGACCTTGGGCAAGTCTCTTATCTATTCATCAGTTATCATCTGTAAAATAGGGATTCAGTATGTATTCTCCCTTCAACTTGTGAGCCCTATATGGGACAGGGACTATGTCTAAACCTATCATCCTGTATCTTTCTTAGCACTTAGAAGAGTGCTTGACTCAGAGTAAGTGTATAACTTGCAACATGGTTGCTATTATTATTATTAGAACTGGGATGAGCAAGTCTGGGAGCCCAGCCCAAAGAGCTGTGGGGGTGATGGCCCCCTGCCCTTGTTTGTCCCTTCTTTTAGCTTGTGAGATCCTCAGGAGCAGGGACCTTGTGTTTTATAAACTTCTAAGAGCTGAATACAGTGCTTGGCTCACAGTGGGTGCTTGGAAAACGCTGTTGATAGTATTTTATCCAGCAGTTTTCCAGGCAATTTAATAATAATAATAGTAATTATGCTATTTTAAGTGCTTATTTTGTGCCAGGCACTGAACTAAGCACTGGAGTGGATACAGGCAAATCAAGTCGGACACTGTCCCAGCCCCACATGGGACTCACAGTCTCAATCATCATCTTATAGATGAGGGAACTGAAGCCCAGAGAAGTGAAGTGACTTGCCCAGGATCACATAACAGACAAGTGGGAGAGCCAGGATTGGAACCCGTGACCTTCTGACTTCCAGGCTCTTGATCTATTCACTACACCATGATGCTTCTCTGATAGGGTAGTAGGGTACCCTAATAAAACAGGCCTCTTAAACTTAAGACTTGGGGCACGCTAAATTATAAGTATTTTGGCAGTCATTACCCTCCAATACTGTGAGGTTAGTAAGTGAACCTGGCAGAATATTAAACTCTAGAAAATGTTCCTTCTCTCTTGCTGAAACTTGATGCTTCAAGTCTGGCCATCACCATTTGAACAGTGGCAAACCAAACCCGGTTCATCTGGGAAATAATTGTGGTATTTGTGAAGCACTTACTGTGTGCCAAGCACTGGGTAGCTAAAAGCTTATTATGTCCCACAGGGGTCTCACAGTCTAAGTAGGAGGGAGAACAGGTGTTGAACTCCCATTTTGCAGATGAGGGAACTAAGGCCTAGAGAAGTGAAGTGATTTGCCCAAGGTCACACAGCAGGCAGGTGGTGGAGTTGGAACTAGAACCCAGGTCCTCTGACTCCCAGCCTCTGTTCTTTCCATTAGGCCACCCTGATTCCTTTTTTAGTTAAGCTTAGGCATAGCTCAAAGCAGTTTATGGAATAGGTCGGATTTTTATATTTTCATCTTCCATGACATTGTCCACCACAGTCATTTTCTAGCCATTTTGCAGCTAAGGGGAGAAATGAGACTTTGTAAAGCTGGATGGTTAGGTCTGTATAATGAGCCTGAAGCTCTTTAAAGTAATCACATATCTCCGGCCCTTAAGGAGGCCTTCACCTGCTTCTAATTTCTCTGACTTTCATCAGGTAATTTATTGATACAAGCAAGTTTGGAGTGTCAGGCAGCCAGCTGCCTGATGTAGTTTTTAAGGTGGGGGAAAGCTTGCCAGGAAGCAGGGCAAGAAGGCTACCTGAACTTGAGAGTTATGAATAGGGTAGAAGTGGTGGAGGGGGGGATGTGTTCATCTCTATCTCCTCTCTTTCTGTGCCTTGATTCCTGCTCTCCCTTGGACCTCTAAAGGAAATGTGGCGAGGCACCAGTTGGAGAGCTCGGGCCAGTGACGGAGCAGGCGGGGCTGGAGGGTCTGGACACGAGAAACCCGGCAATGCAACATGGTGGTGTCGGGGATTGGGGAAGCTGGGTGTGAAGCGCCGCCGGGAAGGCTAGCCTGTTTGGGGCTGTGCATGGTCATCTTGAATTCAATACAGATGAGAGGAGAATTAGTTTGAAGAGAGGCCAGCTGGCATTAGGTGGTATCGTTTAAGCATGCATTCTGTGCTAGGTGCTGTACTAAGCACTGGGGTGGTTACAAGCAAATAGGGTTGGACACAGTCCCTGTCCCACATGGGGCGCCCAGTCTCAATTCTCATTTTACAGATGAGGTAACTGAGACCCAGTGAAGTGACTTGTCCAAGGTCACACAGCAGACAGCAGTGGAGCTGGGATTCCAGGCATGTGTTCTATCCACTAGACCATGCCGTGGAGTTTCTACCCTCCCCCCTACCACCACCATGCACCACCATAATATAATCAATCAATCAATCATATTTATTGAGCGCTTACTGTGTGCAGAGCACTGTACTAAGCGCTTGGGAAGTACAAGTTGGCAACATATAGAGACAGTCCCTACCCAACAGTGGGCTCACAGGCTAAAAGGGGGAGACAGAAAACCAAACCAAACATATTAACAAAATAAAATAAATAGAATAGATATGTGCAAGTAAAATAAATATATATAATATGAAAAATGAAAAAAACTTATTATATTATATATATATATAATATAAGTTTCAGGGAGTAAAGGCCCTCTCGTTTCAAAGGCTCCCAGGATTCTGTTACTTCATCAGAGTGATCCTTGGACAATACTGCTTGGAGAGACACTGCTCTAAGGCCTTGACATTCATTCTCCCACCAGCCATTTTGTAATGCTTGTGTTGGGCCCAGGAGCACTGCTGCTTAGAGTGTGGAAGGCTCATGGCGGACCGTCTCACCACTATTTCAGGAACACTTCAAGACATCTCTACTTGCATATTTCGCTGACACCTCAAACTTGAGGAGTTCTGTTTCGGACAGTGTTGTCTTCCCACCAAACCCTGTCCTTCTCCTGACTTTCCCATCAATCAATCAATCAATCAATCGTATTTATTGAGCGCTTACTATGTGCAGAGCACTGTACTAAGCGCTTGGGAAGTACAAATTGGCATCACATAGAGACAGTCCCTACCCAACAGTGGGCTCACTATAGATAGCACCACCATCCTTGTCTCACAAGCCCGTAATCTTGACATTATCCTCGACTCATCTCTCACATCAAACCCACATAGTCTGTCACTAAATCTTGTCGGTTCAACCTTCGCAACTTCGCTAAAATCTGCCCTTTCCTCTCCATCCAAACTGCTAGCACATTGATACAGTCACTTACCCTCTCTTGCCTTGATTACTCTATCAGCCTCCTTGCTGGCCTCTCCATTCTAGTCCATACTTCTCTGCTGCCTGGATCATTTTTCTACAGAAACATTCAAGATGCATTTCCCCACTCCTCAAGAAACTCCAGTGGTTGCCCATCCACCTCACAACAAACAATAACTCTTCACCATTGGCTTCAAAGCAGTCCATCACCTTACCCCCCTCCTACCTCTCCTCATTTCTCTCCAACTACAGCCGAGTTCACACGCATCACTCCTATTGCCAACCTTCTCGCCGTACCTCAATCTTGTCTATCTCTCCACCGACCCCTTGCCCACGTCCTCCTCGCCTGGAACACCCTCCTCCTCAAATCTGACAGTTGGTCTCCCCTCCTTCAAATCCTTATCGAAAGCACATCTCCTCCAAGCGGCCTTCCCAGATTAAGCCCCCCTTTCCTCTTCTCCCACTTCCTTCTGCTGTCGCCCTGACATGCTCCCTTTATTCATCCCCAGCCCCATGGCACTTATTTACATATCTGTAATTTATTTATTTACATTAATATCTGTTTCCCCCTCTAGACTGTGAGCTTGTTTTGGGCAGGGAATGTCTACCAATTTTACTTTGGACTCTCCCAAGCGATTAGAACAGTACCCTGCACTCAGTGAGCGTTCAATAAATATGTTTGCTTACTTCAACAACTCACTTGTGTGCCCAGCTGGTGACAAGACATATCCTTTCCCCCCTTCACCACTGGTGTCTAAGCAGTGCCCACCCTGATTGGCACTTCACTACTGTATTTTCTGGGACAAAGTGTCCCAAAGCATGGCCTCGTGGAAGGAGCACAGGCCTGGTTGAATTGTGATGGGAAAGAGCCAGAATCAAAATGGAAAAAGTCTAATTTAAATTGTTTTAATTATTTATGTACAATTTAAATGGTTTACTGTAGTATATGTTTATGCCTTCATATAGCTTATCTATTCATTCCTGTATATATGTATATATGTTTGTACATATTTATTACTCTATTTTACTTGTACATATCTATTCTATTTATTTTATTTTGTTAGTATGTTTGGTTTTGTTCTCTGTCTCCCCCTTTTAGACTGTGAGCCCACTGTTGGGTAGGGACTGTCTCTATATGTTGCCAACTTGTACTTCCCAAGCGCTTAGTCCAGTGCTCTGCACACAGTAAGCGCTCAATAAATACGATTGATTGATTGATTGACCTGGGTTCTAATCCTGGCCCCTCCATTGGGCGAGTCACGTCCTTTCTGTGCCTCACACATCTCATCCGGGGATAGAGACAGCGAGCTCCATGTGGGACAGGAACTGGGTCTAACCTGATTATCTTCTATCTATCCATCCCAGCACTTAGTACCGTGCCTGGCACACTGTAAGCTCTTACCAAATGCACTTTAAAAAAGAAAAAAAGAGAGGTTCTCAAAAAAACGGGCACGCTCGCGGCTGGAGCATCACCTTTGGCACCATCTTTTTCAAACCAATGGCCAGCTCCATTATGGGGAGCCCGGCAGATGCGTGCAGTGCCTGACTCAGGCTGCTTTCACTGCGTACCTTAGCGCTTGCCTGCCTAATGTGCAGCAGTCCACCATCTGTTTCCATCCCACCGTAAGGCTGAGAAGTCCCTTTCGCTGGCTGGTTTGGCTGGCCTGCCTCTGCTCCTGCTTACACGGATGCTGGGGTTTGGGAGGGCGGAGGAGGAGAACCTCTCCAGGTCACCCTGGCACCTGGAAGATGACGAGAGTCCCCCATTCTCTGGGGTGGGAGAGGCAGCGGCCTGCCAACAGGAGTCAAGGAGTGGGGCAGCCGTTTTGACTCACCCCTCGATCCCATTTCCCGTTCAGAGGCGTGGGATATTTCAGCCACTTTTTTAATGGCATTTAAGTGCTTATGTGCCAGGAAGTAAGCAGTGGCTTAGATACAAGCTAATCAGGTTGGGCGCAGTCCATCTTCCCACACAAGGCTCACCATCTCTTCATCCCCATTTTACGGATGCGATAACTGAAGCCCAGAAGAGTTGAGTGACTCTCCCAAGGTCACACAGCAGACAAGGGGCAGAGCTGGGATTAGAAACCAGGTCCTTCTCCCAGACCCGTGATCTTTCTACCAGACCGTGCTGCTTTTCTATCAGTGGTATTTATTGAACACTTATTGCGTGGGAAAGTGCAGTACAATACAGTACAAGACAATACAGTACAATACAATACAGTACAATACAGTTGGTAGTTGTGTTCCTTGCCCACAAAGAGTGTATAGTTTACTTGGGGATACAGACATTAAAGTAAATTACAGGTAGGGGAAATAGTAGAGTAAAAGGTCACATCTCAGTTCCAAAGCTCCTGTTCATAGTTATTGAGCGCTTCGGAGTGCAGGGTACTGTTTTAAGCAGTTAGAAGAGTGTAGTTGGGTAGCATGATCCCTATCTTCAAAGAACTTTAAATTTCCCCATTGCGGGGGTGGGGAGCAGGGGCGGAGCAGGGTGGAACAAACATAGAAATAAATTACAGGTAAGGAAATGGCAGAGCGTAGGGATGCGTTCAGGAGTGCTGTGGGGAGACCTCAGTCCACCCCCGCAAGATTACACCACCCTTTCCACTTGGCCAGGCCAGGGCTCGAGCTGATTTCTCCCCCTCCATGGCCCACCCTGCTCTGCCGGGTCAGGACCCCCTTGGGGGCCAAGCTGTTAGTGTCACCTGCACAGTGCCGTGTTTTCTGGGTCAGTGGTCCCCATGGAATGGGCGTCTCTAATGCAAGAGCCATACCTGAGAGCAAGAAAGCCAGCTATGATCTGAGATCTGAGACTTGCCAACACCATTGTGGGCAGGGAACATGTCTGTTATATAGTTATACTGTACTCCCCCAAGTGCTTAGTACAGTGCTCTGCACAGGAGGCGTCTAAAACGATTGACACCTATGCTTCAAGAAAGGATTTTTTCACTTAACGAGGCAGCGCTGAAGGTCTATGCTGACTCTTTTTGACCCAGGGAGCTTGGGCTAGGTTTCGTTGAGAGCTGCCTTTTATGGCATTTTTTTTAAGTGCTCCCCATGTGCCAGGCACTTTACTACGCGCTGGGGTAGATTCAGGCTAATCAAGTTGAATGCAGTCTGTGTCCCACATGGAGCTCACAGTCTTAATCCCTATTTTACAGATGAGGTAAGGTGAGGCACAGAGAAGTTAATAGACTTGCCCAAAGTCAACAGCAGGCCAGTGGCGGAGTCAGGATTAGAACCCGGCTCCTTCTGACTCCCAAGCTTATCCCCTATGCCATGAATCTTTTTAGAATCTTTTTTTCCACTTGGTAGTGGCTGGTAAGGATTAGAGAGATCAGGCACCCGTGGGAAGATTGTGAGCCAGGCTGTTGCAGTAGTGGTAGTGGTATTTATTGATTCCTTACTAAGTGCGGGGCAGTGCGTCCATCATTTGGGAAGTATTTATTCATTCAGTCGTATTGAGCGCTTAGTGTATGCAGAGCACTTTACTGAGCACTTGGAAAGTACAATTTGGCAACATATGACAGAAGCATGAGAAATTCCCTTACTGCAAGGAGCTTGCATTGTCTTTTTGTTAGGTAATTTGAATGCTGGATCAGCTTTGTTCTTGGGACTGAAGGAAAGACTCCTGTAGTCAGTCAATCAGTGGTATTTATTGAGTGCAGAGCACTGTATTGAACACTTGGGAGAGTACAACCTAGTAAATAGACACAGTTCCTGCTGTCAGGGAGTTTACAGTCAAGTAGGGGACACAGACACTGGAACAGATTCAGGTGGAGGAAGCAACTGTGACATGTACTTAAATTATGAGAAGGTGGGGTGTGGGGGGATGTGGAGGATAACCAGTTATTCTGTTCCCATTCTTATGGGACTATTTCCCCCCTATTTTATAGGACTGGATTTTCAGACTCTGTTCTTAGGGAAGCAGCCAGGATTCTAATGTGAAGTAGGAAATTAACAATGCCCTCTCCAAGCTGCTGCTTACGGGAACGATACTCCACTGAAAAATTGCCACTCTAGGAAGGAGCTTAGGCCCCAGGTGTACTTGAAGTTGAAGAGAAAGCATTACCTCCGGCTAGCATCTGGACATATATGGGAACCAGAGAAATGAAATTAGCCGCCCAATGGGTCACCCTTGTAAAAAATGACTACCCAGACATCACCACATGTAGTAGATGGATGTCTTAGCTTTTCATTTTGGGACGAGTTGGCCAGTGGGTTGTCCAAATGAGCCTTTGACCTGACCGGAAAGTGCCCTTGCTTCATTTCAGTCCAGGGTTGGAGCCTGCCGGGTTTGGTTTACCAGAGCAGCGAGGTGAAAAACAGTGGAGAAGGAGGTTCAGGCATCATTTGGACTGTGAGCCCACTGTTGGGTAGGGACTGTCTCTATATGTTGCCAACTTGTACTTCCCAAGCGCTTAGTACAGTGCTCTGCACACAGTAAGCGCTCAATAAATACGATTGATGATGTTGATGATGATCTCCAGGCTTGCTCTTGAAATCCTCCTAGTGCACTGTGTCAGGTAGACTCCTGAACCCAGTGGAACCAGATTTATATTTACCTAAATATTAATTGGACTGAGATTTCCTGCAGTTACGGTAAAATCGGCTACCCTTTTGCTTAGTGAGAAGCATTTGAACTCCCGAGGTCCAGAGGTATAGCTTTGTGCTGGCTCAATTAATTGTTAAATGTTCCCTTTATTATAATTATACTTTGATGCCTTGCATTGCAGTAACTAAGGAAATTGCTGAAAGGGAATCTGCTCGGCTGTAACCAGTTTTGTAAAAACCTCCTTTTTTTAAATGAGGAAACAGTTTTGATTTTAAGTGGCATAGTGGTATTTGAGTTGGATAACATTAGTCAAATTGAAATGCAGGAATTTGGCTCTTGCCTTGACAGAGATTGGCTTGTATTTGACATTGACCCATGTGTTTGTCAACCTTCCAGATATTGCCTTCTATTTATTCTGACAACCTCACCAGCTGAGAGAGCCAGGCACGCCAGAATTAAAAATATTTCGTAGGGAATTTTAAGATGAAACCAGTGTTTTCTGCTAGTAAAATGACTATGAACACAACCCGCTTTAGAGCAATCTCAGAGCTGCAGATTACATTTTGAATTCGTGGTGCAGTTTGCAAATAATATATCGGGGTTTTTAGAAAATGTTTGATCTGTGCCAAATAAACAATACTTACCTTCAGAAGTTTTGGCTTAGGAAATGTCTGCATAAGTGGCACATTTGGAAGCTCATAAATATGATCCATGCTTTCATCCCTCCTCTCCTTGTTAAATCTACATTACGATAAATACCACAATAGCAGTTTAGCTTGTTGTAAAAACTACAATAAGACAAATGGATAGGTCAGCAGATTCTTTTGGATCTTGCTAGAAGAGCAGGGAGGTTGCTGAGTTATTTTCCCTTTTATGTGTGTTTCTAATATCTGGTACTTTTAATTATTTGCATTTATTCTTGCCATTAGAAATGTGTTAACTTCTGTTAATTTAATCGTCAGTAGGTTGTGAGATTTAGAGGAAAAATTCTGTTTGTGCCATAGTCATGTGTACCTGTTAGAGAAGCTCCTGCTTTTTTTTTTTTTAAGCTTTTATTATACCCCCAAGGTAATACTTATTGCATTTTGGCATTCTCTTTCAGTAGGGGCTTTTTTTCCCCTTCCTTAAAGACTGCTATGTTACAGTGCCCCTTTTTCATTAGAAGGACAGTGCAGTATGTTGCAGCAAGCGCTGGTGGCAGAAAGAAAATGCAAAAACTGAACTTTAAAATGCAAACATCTACTTCTTTCATGTCCCCTGTGTATGTGGCAGGCATTGTTCTGGTTTTCTTTGTATACTGGGGCAGCTGGTAATGCTTGACAGATGGAACGTTAGTGTCTCACTTAAGACCGATCAATAGAGGTTGGTCCTGAAAATTTTCTTTTGTTTGGTTATCCTGCAGATCCTGTTCAAATAAAAAGGTGTGTTTTATAACGGAGGCTTGAGTGTTAATCCAGTATGATCCAACATTTTGTTCCTGATATTGCCCCCCTTTATAATGACAGATAAAAATGAGGCCGCGTTTGATGGATTATTAAAGCCATGTGCAAGAGCTGGATTTAGACCAGACGTGCACATTCATTCTCCAGATTTCCTGTGTTGCGCCCTGCATGTTTATTACTGCACTAGTTCAATCTTGCATGTACCATTATCGAATGGCAGATAAGGGAATAAATACAAACAAAATCTCATCAAGCTGCTGGGGTCTTTCAGCATTTAGGAGAGGATTTAGAGAGAGGAGGGAAGTCTCATACAAAGGCTTCACCCGACATGTTGTGGAACATGTCAGTAGCAGTTATAATTGAATAGCAGTGTTTTAATTACCATAGGTACTCATGGTGCACAGATACCATGGGTTTTGCAAATTACATTAGGGGATTTTGCAGCCTCCATATATGGGTAAATTGCACTAACTACAAGGAGGCACATTTATTAAGGAAGAAATATAGGGCCCTATTTTCAAAATAGACATAAGGAAATTTGACTTAGCCAGACTTAGACTGTAGAGAGGCTTTCTGGGAAAGGGGAAACCTAGTTTGCAATTTTCAAGTTTAGTAAAATGCTGAAGTGTTCTTTCAATTTACGGTCATCCCCAAAATATAAATATTGGGCCGTGTGAGTGTTTAATCTAAATGCGAAACTCATCTCTTGGGTCGTAAAGTGGACAGAGAATATTCTTGGAGGACAGAGGTTTCATTCTTTGGTACAAACTCTGTTTGGCCATCAGGTGATTTGATTTTTCTTTTTTCCACTTTTCGGTTTGACTGCTGAAGTAACCAATTAGTCGGTGTTATTTGCTGAGTGCTTAGTATGTGCAGAACACTGTTCTAAGTGCTTGGGACAATACAGTACACTAGAGTAGGTAGAAAATGTCCTTGCCCACAAGGAGCTTACGGTCTAGAGAGGGAGATGGACATGAAAATAAATCAGTGGTTTAATACATGATTGCTATGAGGCTGAGAGTAGGGTGAATATCAAGTCCTTGAGGGGTTCAGAACCAAGCGCAGGGGCGATGGAAGAAGGTAGGGCAGTGGAGGGCTTAGTAAAGGAAGACCTCTTGAAGTTGATGTGACTTTATTAAGACTTTGAGGGTGGGGAGAATGACAGTCTGTCAGATATGAAGGGAACGGAGTTCCAGGCCAGAGGTTGGCAGCGAGGTAGACAAGATTGAGGTACAGTGAGTAGGTTGGCATTAGAGGAGTGAAGTGTGCGGGCTGGATTCTAGTAGGAAATCAATGAGGTAAGGTGGGAGAGAGAGCTGATGAAATGTTTTAAAGTGGCTTCCATTTCCCTTTGCCTTATGCCATTCTTTCCTTAGCTGGGGTATCCCAAGTGTCGTCCCCTCTGGCCTCAGACTTCGCCAGTCCTGTTCGGTGAGCGCTTGATGTGTTTGAAGCACTGTGCTAAGCTCTTGGGAGAGTACAGTATAACAGAGTTGGTAGCCACGTTCCCTGTCCACAACGAACTTCACCCCAAAGTGAGCTCTTGCCGAATTATGGCTTGCCACAGAAAACTACTTGTTTGGTGCTACCGTGTCTCCCTGCCTGAATGACCTGGGGGATCGGGGTCATCTGAAGTGTGACCTGGTTCGACTTTGTCAGCCCGATATGACAAGTCCTCCTCGAGGGCTTTCCTTCACCACACTGCAGTGTTTCTGAATCGGGGGAATAGGAATCCAGTTGGCAGTTCTTTGTGGCCAAATCTGCCTGCACCTTATGGAGGCGGCCCTCTAAATTGGTGGCATCTCAACTGCAAGAAATGTTCCGTTTGCACTAGAGTCCAAGTGATCTCTGAACCAAAGATTGGTGAATCAGAACTTCCTCAAAGAGAAAGAAAGTAACATAATGTAACCGATCTAGAGGTCGATGGTGTGATGTAATGAGAAAAAAAGCCCTTTAGGCAAAAAAGAATTTCTGTGCGTTCTCAGAACGCACCTGACTTTTTAATGCTCACCTTGTCTTTATGCTTGCGTTTAGCCCAGTGCTTCACACCCGATGCCGTTACTGTTGCTAACCAGCCCTCATGACTGTGATAGTTTCACAGTGCCTTCGTAGTGTCCTACTAATAACTGCCCAGTAGCTGGCTGTTGCCTTTCAGATCCTGCATATATGTATATATGTTTGTATGTATTTATTACTCTATTTTACTTGTGCATATTTATTTTATTTTGTTAATATGTTTTGTTTTGTTGTCTGTCTCCCCCTTCTAGACTGTGAGCCAGTTGTTGGGTAGGGACTGTCTCTATATGTTGCCAACCTGTACTTCCCAAGTGCTTAGTACAGTGCTCTGCACACAGTAAGCGCTCAATAAATACAATTGAATGAATGAGTGAATGAATGAAAGATCGGTTGTGGACTTTTGACCATTTGCCATCAAAAAATCTCCCACCAGCCGGCCCTATCCTACTTAGTGACAAGGAGCTTACAGTCTAGTGGGGGAGGCAGATAGTAAAGTAAGTTCCAGATATGGGAAATGGCAGAATGAAAAGTACATAAGTGTTCTGGGACTGGGGTTAGGTTGAGTGCCACAGTATTTAAGGGGTTCAGACCCAAGCACGGAGGTGGTGCCAAAGGGAGAGTGATAGGGTGGATAAATGAAATGGAGGGAGTGATTTTATTAGGGCTTTGAAGACGGGGAGAGTGGTGTCAGAGGTGGGTGGGAGTGATTTTATTAGGGCTTTGAAGATGGGGAGAGTGGTGTCCCTTGGATGGGAAGGGAGAAGGGCTTTCTGGCCAGGGGACGCGGGTGGGGGAAAGGGGTCAGCGGCAAGGTAGATGAGGTCAAGGTCAAGTGAGTTGGTTGGTGTTACAGGGGTGAAGCGTACAGGCTGGGCTGAAATAGATCAGCCAAGTTATATAGGAGGGAGAGCACTGATTGGATCTCTTGTCGAAGCTTAAGTCAGAACCATTCTTTTCGAAGGAACATGTTCAAAATGAGGGATTGGTTCCTGAAGAGTGCTGGTTACCTTACTTTTACCAAAACGACCAGAGTTGTGTACTGAGTCCATTATGCATGTGTACTGTAGCTCAATTGTATGTTTATTGAGTCAGGTTCCTCGGTATGGTAGCCAGCTTGTACCCTTTCTTTTTCCTTGTTTCCCCCTAAATGAGACTTTCAAATTGTTCTCCCATTTCCCCATGACCACTGTATCTTGGGAGGTTGTTCTACATAGTGAAAGACTGGTGTGTTATGAAGTTGGAACAGTGTATTGGAAAATTTAGAAATGCAAATGCCATTCTTTATAACTTTAAAGGACTTAATTGTCTTTCTCTCTCTCTCTCTCTCTCTCTCTCTCTGTCTCTGTCTCTCTCTCTGTCTCTCTCTCTCTCTCTCTCTGTCTCTCTCTCTGTCTCTCTCTCCCCACTTGCTGTGAAAGTAGCATAGGGGTTAAAGGGTACTTATTTTTACACAGTACTTGATACTCTGAGTCCCTGGTCCCAGAGCCTGTGGAGGTGAGTGGGGAGACAAAGGGCAGTCTAGATTTACTTATATAAGTTCTCATTTTAGTTCCACCCCAGGGGGCAGGGAGGAGGATGATAATGATGATGGTATTTGTTAAGCGCTTACTATGTGCCAAGCACTGTCCTAAGCACTGGGGTAGATACAAGGCAATTAGGTTGTCCCACATGGGGCTCACAGTCTTAACCCCCATTTTACAGATGAGGTAACTGAGGCACAGAGACGTGCAGTGACTTGGCCAAAGTCACAAAGCTGACAAGTGGTAGAGCAGGGACTAGAACCCACGACCTCCGACTCCCAAGCCCGTGCTCTTTCCATTAAGCCATACAACCCCCCACCCCCCCACCCCCCCCCCCCCCCCCCCCGCCCAAAATATACCAGTAAAACAGAACAAAATAGCAAAGAAGCCCAAAACACTCTGACGTGTTTCCCTGCAGCTACTCCAGAAAGAATGACATTGCGGTGGGGGCAAATACTGTAAGGTTTGGAGTATCACTTGGTTTTATTTTTGTGTCTCTCTCAAATAACTAATAATAATAGCTATAACCGTGGCTCAGAGGAAAAGAGCACGGGCTTGGGAGTCAGAGGCCATGGGTTCTAATCCCGGCTCTGCTGTGTGACCTTGGGCAAGTCACTTAACTTCTCAGTGCTTCACTTACCTCATCTGGAAAACGTGGATTGAGACTGTGAGCCCCGTGCTGGACTATCTGATTACCTTGTATCTACCCCGGTGCTTAGAACGGTGCTCAGAACAGTGCTCGGCACATAGTAAGTACTTCACAAATACCATTGTCAAGCATTGTTCTAAACCCTGGGGTAAGACACAAGTTAATCAGATCAGATTCTAAAGAAGGGAATCTAATGACATGCTGAAGGTCACGCAGCAAACAAGATTTAGAGCTGGGATTAGAACCCAGGTCCTCTGTCTCCCAGGCCTGTGCTCTTCCACTAGGCCATGCTGCTTCCCAACTTCTTGCCCTACTGACACCATACCCTTGTTTGCTTTCTTACTCTTCCAAGAAACAACAAACTTCTCTGTGCCTTGGTTTCCTCAGCAGTCATTCCTATGTTGGATGCTCTCACAGAGATGTTATGGGTAATACGATTCCTATACTTGCAGCCTTCTAGGCGTTAGCAGCGTGCCCTCAATTATCTACATTTAATGGAGTAGAACATTAACCCGTTTAGTCACATCAGCAGAAATCCAAATGGTTTCTTGCCACCTCCTCCTCCTCCTCTTCTGTTGCTGTGGTGCTCTTACTGTTTGTGAGCTGTGGTCCCTGCTAGATGCCTTGATAGGGTGATAAATAGAGGCTGGTAGATGCCTTGAGGGTGATGGGCAGGAGGAAGGAGCCTGGAGCTAAACATTTTATGGCCATCAGAGTCCTGTTTCCCTTTTTGCAGCCAATTCTTCCTGCTTTGAAACCATTAGGGTGGGGAGAAAGAAGCACAGGAGAAGAACAGTGCCCAGGGATCTCGTGATCTATTGCATGGGACTAGTTTTGGGCAGCAGAGGCCAGGAACATATTGGGAAGAAAAGGGGGGAATCACAGTAGTTGTCCGAGTCATGACATGTGGAAGAGAACTGTGTTGAACCTCCCAGTCACTCAGTCAGTTGTATTTTTTTGTCCTCACTGTGTTCAGAGTACCGTACTAAACTCTTGGGAGAGTACAGTGTAACAGGCACGTTCCCTGCCCACAACAAGCTTACAGCCTAGATGGATCCAGCTGGGTTGTGGAGAAGGCCTCTGCGGGAAGTGCTGAGTGGGAAGAGTGGGAAATGTTCGAACTTGGCCGGGTCATCTGCAAGGTAGCAAAACTGCAGAGCTACCGGGAAATATTTCTCTTTGCTATGTGTTTATCCCCTTTGCTCATTCACTAGGACACGTTTAGAAGACTTAACCCACCATTTTCTTTAAAGCTGAGAAATGTCTCCTTTCAGAGCAAGTTCATTTGGTCCAGGCAGGTGTTGAGAACGTGATTTTTCTCCACAGACCGATTACAAAGGGACAGTGTTAAAACAAGACTACCCTCCTAATGTTAGATCTCCAAAGCAGCTGCACTCACTTGTAGAAGCAGGGTAGAACGCAGATTCTTTATCGGAAGCAACTGAAAGCCATTTGTGTTCTAAACAATAGTGAAATCTCCCATCTCATTTTGGAAAACAAGAAGCATTTAAGGCTTTCAGATGCAACTACCTTGCTCAGAGCAGCTATCCTTCTGATTATAAAAATGGCAGGTAAGCAAATACCAAATTGCCAGATGAGCAGGAGAGGCATAACAGGCAGATTATTAGATGTAATTCTGTTGGTAGAGAAGAGTTCTTTGGAATCTGATTGTGATGTGTACTTTAGTAAAGCAGTATTACCCAGCGTGGAATCCATTAGACATCTTTAATCACTTCAAGCGTAAAAGTCTGTGGTCCTTCGAATGTTGATTTTTGGGTGGTTTGTAAATTGGTCGAAATTAACTGATGGCTTGCATTTTCGTTATTGGCCTCATTTGGAGTTACTGAATTTAGCGATTTGAACCGATGAATCAGTTGAAAATGATTGAGTTCCCTCAGGTTCAAGAGGAAATAAAGTCTTTAAATGATATAAATTATTTATATTAATGTAATAATAATAATTGTGGTATTTAAGTACTTACTATGTGCCAGGCACTGTACTAAATGCTGGGGTGGAAACAAGCAAATGAGGTAGGACACAGTCCCTGTCCCACACAGGGCTCAGTCTTAACCTCCATTTTACAGATGATATTACTGAGGCCCAGAGACGTGAAGTGAATTGCCCAAGGTCACCCAGCAGACAAAAGGTGGATCCTGGATTAGAACCCAGGTCCTTCTGACTCACAGGCCAGTGCTCTCTCCACTAGGCCTCCCTCTTTTATTGTACTTTCCCAGACGCTTAGTAGAGTGCTCTGCACACAGTAGGCGCTCAATAAATACGATTGAATGAATAGGCCACGCTGCTTCTCTAATTCTGTCTCACCATCTGGACCGTAAGATCGTTGTGGGCTGGGAGCATGTCCGCTAATTCTTTTGGATTGTGCTCTCCCAAGGGCTTAGTGTAAGTGATCTGTACATAGTAAGTGTGCTCAATAAATACCATTGATCGATTCATTCCCGCTACTACCATAGATGGTAAGTGTTGAACACATACCAACTCTGTTGCATTGTACTCTGCATGCAATAAGTGATCGGTAAATACCATTGATCGGTAAGGTGTTTTTTTTTTTTTTTTGTCAGATTCTAAAGGTCTTCAAGAGCCAGTGGATGGCAGAAGCCTTCAGGGTTTAAATCATTTGCGTTTGGTTTAGGTTGCAACTATGAGGACAGTTTTTCAGCAGAAATGATATTTGATACTCCATACCACTGCTGTATCTTTTGCTTTTCTTGGCGGTCACCATGGGGTGATACGGAGGGTGGATAGTGGGGGAGGAGGGAGCAGATGTCTGCTTTTCCATGGATTTAGCCTGGTGAGCTAATATGGATTATTGCAAAGAACCAGGATTGAATTAGAATCCTACTGTAGGGGAAAAGAGACATAACTGTAAATCAGAGGACTTTGCTGATGGCTCGAGAGATCAGTTCCACCATATGGGTCTGGAAGTGACCTCTCTCGGCTACAGACCTCGTTATTTATGAGTTAAATGCTGTGGCCTAGTGAGGACAACCATATAGCTCGGGGTGGTCATGTAGGATTAGAAAAATCCTGTCCTTACAGCCTTGGTTAAAAATAATAGTTTCTTTAAGCTACCGCAGAACACTTTGACATTAGCATTTGCTAGCACTTGCATAGGTGTTTTTTCCCCTGCCTGTCTCCTGTACGATAGTCATAGTGGTAAGTGTATCAGCTGGGGTGTATATTAGGTAAAAGTGTTTTAGCCTTGCCGAGAAGCCTTAGAAAACGCCATGTGCATACATAGGAAGGGTAGAAAAAAATAATTGG
The DNA here is from genome assembly GCF_015852505.1 of Tachyglossus aculeatus. Taxonomy (NCBI): domain Eukaryota; kingdom Metazoa; phylum Chordata; class Mammalia; order Monotremata; family Tachyglossidae; genus Tachyglossus; species Tachyglossus aculeatus. Next base: position 46,924,454 of record NC_052070.1, on the reverse strand, counting down.
TGTGGGAAATCATGTAGCTTGATGCTTGAACTGCCGAACAGTTGCTTTTATAAAATTGGGAACTGCAGACTACAATTAACTGTCATTAATTTTGTTGAATAGAAATATGTTCCATTTACTGTACAATCCGGAGCCAGGCTTGAATGAGTTTAAATAGATGAAATCTAAATTATACTGACAGTCCATTAAACAGCAGCAGCAGAAACCCCTTAAAGAAAATGGATTCACTATGATACCAGTTTATAATAAAATCATTTGCCAAATAAGAACTATAGCCTGGGCATCATGAATACTCCTGTGTATTTCAAGTGAACACTGCAAATTGGTTGAATCATTTATTGTAAAACCCAGGCTCTGGCGCATTGTTTTCTGACACGGAGCCAGCGGCGTTGCTTGAAATCTGCTCGGCGGGATATGACACCGAAAGATCAGACTAGCAATTTGTTGGTTGTCAGCCGTGTGAGGAGAGAGGGAACTTCGCACCACCATACCTGTCACTGGCGATCTTTTCCTCTCGGAAACGGCACCGAGTATTCCCAGTATTCTGCCTCTTTGGGTGTTCGTTGCTTTTATCCCAGATTATTACAGCCATGCCCCATCCGCAGGCCTAAATTAAAGGTCGATAGGCAGTTCCGTTATCCGCCCTTACTTGAGGAGATTTTTAGAGCCCAGGCTTATTCACGGAAGGTTAGGGTTCACTGAATGGGAAGAGAGCGATCCTTTCTGGACCAGTTGAAAGCCCTCCTTGTTTTGTCAGACAGGGCGCCGATGGTTACCTGAGCTTGTTTGGGGATGGCGGGTCCGCTCAAGACAGGAGCTCCGCAGCGTGGCTCAGTGGCAAGAGTCCGGGCTTTGGAGTCGGAGGTCATGGGTTCAAATCCCGCCTCCGCACTTGTCAGCCGGGTGTCTCTGGACAAGTCACTTCACTTCTCTGGGCCTCAGTGACCTCATCTGGAAAATGGGGATTAAGACTGTGAGCCGCCCCCCTCACCGTGGGACAAACTGATCACCTTGTAACCTCCCCAGCGCCTAGAACAGTGCTTTGCACACAGTAAGCACTGAATAAATGCCATCATTAAGCGCTTAGTACAGTGCTCTGCACACAGTAAGCGCTCAGTAAATACGACTGATGACAGGGATTGGCTAATTCGTTTTAGGGAGATTCTTATGTAATGAGCTGCACATGGGAGAAACCCTACAATACACTTCTAGTTACAACTTTGACCAGTTTCTCTTCCCTGGGCAACATTTTCCCTTCTGTCAAGTGGGCATAAAGTAGCCAGGAGCTCGGCAGGGGTCTGCCCAGGCCAAATAATAAGAAGAATTATGGTACTTGTTAAGCGCTTACTATGTGCCAAACACTGTTCTAAATGCTGGGGTAGATACAAGTTAATCAGGTTGGACACAGTCCCTGTCCCACATGAGGCTCACACTCTTTATCCCCATTTTCCAGATGAGGTAACTGAGGCCCAGAGAAGTGAAGTGACTTGTCCAAGGTCACACAGCAGACAGTGCTCTGCACATAGTAAGCGCTCAATAAATACGATTGATGATGATGATGATGATGATGATGGCGGAGCCGCACTCTCCGCTCCTGCACCGCTTATCTCCTCACCGTACCTCGCTCTCGCCTGTCCCGCCATCGACCCCCGGCCCACGTCATCCCCCGGGCCTGGAATGCCCTCCCTTTGCCCATCCGCCAAACTAGCTCTCTTCCTCCCTTCAAGGCCCTGCTGAGAGCTCACCTCCTCCAGGAGGCCTTCCCAGACTGAGCCCCTTCCTTCCTCTCCCCCTCGTCCCCCTCTCCATCCCCCCATCTTACCTCCCTCCCTTCCCCACAGCACCTGTATATATGTATATACGTTTGTACATATTTTTTTACTCTATTTATTTATTTAATTTATTTGTACATATCTATTCTATTTATTTTATTTTGTTAGTATGTTTGGTTTTGTTCTCTGTCTCCCCCTTTTAGACTGTGAGCCCACTGTTGGGTAGGGACTGTATATGTTGCCAATTTGTACTTCCCAAGCGCTTAGTACAGTGCTCTGCACATAGTAAGCGCTCAATAAATACGATTGATGATGATGATGGGATTAGAACCCAGGTACTTCTGTCTCCCAGGCCTGTGCTCTATACACTAAGCCATGCTGCTTCTCGTGAAGAGTTAGCCTGTTTTCAGAATTCAGTTTTCGAAGGCCATAGTTCAGATGAGACCCATAGCTACTCAGACCTCGGTAAGGAGCTGATGAGGCTCTGAGACCCTATGAATCTCAAAAATCTCCAGTGTTTGCCTGTCAACCTACGCATCAAGCAAAAACTCCTCACTCTCGGCTTCAAGGCTCTCCATCACCTCGCCCCCCCCCCAACCTCACCTCCCTTCTCTCCTTCTACAGCCCAGCGGCAGATGAATCGACTCTGATGCTTCAGTTTAGGCTTTTCCATTGTGGGTAAGCCTATATTGTCAGCTATGTGACTTTGGCCAAGTCACTTAACTTCTGTCATCTGTAAAATGGGGATTAAGACTGTGAGCCTCCTGTGGGACAACCTGATCACCGTGTAACCTCCCCAGTGCTTAGAACAGTGCTTTGCACATAGTAAGTGCTTTATAAATGCCATTATATTATTATTATTATGGCAGAGCTCTAAGCTTCATCAGCGTATGCAAACATTGATGCAGTGTCAATTCATTGAGGGCTGGGAGATTTGTCCTGTCCGTTGTTGGTGCTTGAGTACACCAGAAGAGGAGATCCCTGCTGTCAGGCATTGACAGTTGTGGAATTAATACATCTTTCAGGACTGAGTGCTGAATAAATAGTTGAATTAATTATGGGTATTTATTGAGAGCTGACTATGTGCAGAGCACTGTATTTAGTGCTTGGAGAGTACTCCAGAATTAGCAGGCACACTTCCTGCTAATAACATAACAAGCTTACAGTCTAGGGAGTACTATTTGAATATACAAATAAACATGCTTGTAATAATAATGATGATATTTGTTAAGTGCTTACTGTATGCCAAGCACTGTTCTAAGTACTGGGGGAGATACAAGGTAATCAGGTTGTCCCATGTGGGGCTCACAGTCGTAATCCCCATTTTACAGATGAGGCAACTGTGGCACAGAGAAGTTAAGTGACTTACCCAGCCACACAGATAAGTGGTAGAGGTGGGATTAGAACCCACGACCTCTGACTCCCAAGCTAATGGTCTTTCCACTGAGCCATGCTGCTTTTCTATGTACCTATCTATGTATCTATGAATATGCATACATATTTACATATATGTATGTATTTACATATATGTATGTATATATGCATGCAAGCATTTATGTCCATGTATATGAACATAAATGCTTGCAGTGTTTCCTGGTGGTAAAATTGTCTGAGACTTCAGGATATGGTTTTCCCTGGAGCATTTGCTCCATTTACATGGAACTGCTGACTTGAAGAAGTATTGGAAGGCATGCAGGATCTTGTCAGTTTATCATTTTAGACGTGTTTTCAATTTTGGTGGCCTTTCCTCTCCAGCTTAGCAAATGGTATGCTGTTTGTAGATGGCAGAAAGCAGTGCTAGTCTTCACCACAAAGCAGCATTGTCTTGTGACAGATGACTAAAGCCTTCCAACTTAGCATCAAAGTACCTCTGTCCATGTTCCTGTTCCCCACTTTCAGTTTATTGTGGGATCCATTCCCAGAAACAAGCACGTGGAAGATATAGCATCAAGCTAGCCTCAAGTTTCTTGGAGTGAATTTGGGGTCTGTGACTCATTTAGAAAAATAAAAAGGTAACAGCATTAAGGAAAAGAAGTGAGTTGCCATGTGTTATGGAGGATACCGAATGGACATAGATTTTAATGGCTTCAACTCATTGTTCTGGCCCATTACATGTATTCAGATTTTAGCTTTTAAAAACATATACTTGCCCCGCAGCAGCCGTTATGCTCTATCTGGTAAATATGCATTTTGGTATGGGTAATTTTGAAAATGTTCACTGTGTACCTAATGGATCGCATCGACTGCACTCAACTCCTTCAAAGCCTCTGAACCTCACCAGTATGAAACCTTCTTTTGACTTCTTTTATTGGTTAAAAAGTGGATTAGAGTTTGAGGATCATTGACCCAACAGACTGTAACCACTCATGAATCAGGCTGCAGCATACTTGCTCTCAAGTTGAACTAAAATTCTGGCAGATTGTTTGGCCCCCCAAATTCCCGGGCATGTGGAGCAAATGAGTTTTTAATAGGGGTCTCGGCTAAATAACCCTTCCTCATCCTCCCCTCTTCCCCTCTCAAAATAAGCCTCTCTTCTGCCATGTGCAAACATTCATACCCAGTTATTTTAGTAAATAACTGTTAGGCTAACTAATCTGGGGGGAAAATATATCTTCTAGAAGAGTTCAGCATTAACTTGAATGACCTAACCCTTTTTTGAAGTCATCAAGAGGAATAATTAAAAATTAGCTTACTGCCTTGAGACTTGCATACTGAGTTCCATTTTAGATTTATCCTTCTAAAGGAGAATTGCAATCTCCTAATTTTAAAGGTTGAGAATGGAAAAAAAAAGATTGAATACAATGCCCAGCTGTAATTTTCTTGCCTTTTATCTTATAAATGAGTTACAGAAGCCAGGTCAGAACAGGACATTCTTTCCATTCCTGTCATCAATAGAAGACAAACTTGAAAGATGGTGATAAAATTATAAAGCCAGACGGCCTTGATTTTAATCCCTCTGCATTTTATGACTTTCTATAAAATAAGCAGTAGATTTCATCATTTAAGAAAAATATTGCTCTGAGCTCATCTGACTTTATCTAAACCCTGTCACCTGGTGATTAACTGCACAAGTACTGATGGGAAAGAAGCTGCTTGATAAAGTAGCCTGTTTTACAAATAATAGTGTTGTGTGGAGGAATTTGACATATGGCTTTACAGGTTTTGGATTAGTCAAGTTGCCATGGTGACTACAAACACTCAGCTGGAAGTGACTTTTTGTTCAGTAACAAGGTATTAGCATTGAAGTAAATTGATTTCCGCCGACCTTTCTGCCAATTCTTAGCCCAAATTTTCTCTCTTCTCTTTCTCCCCACCAACCTCCTCCTGCTCCACGTAAGGCAGGCTAGACCCCACCAGTTGGCGTCAAATTTTTTTTCATGGCATTGCTCCACAGCTCACCACTTCCGAGACACATCTCTCAAGCAATTGGATTTGCATGACTACCCTCAATTTACCAGCACACTCCTTCCCTGTAACTCCCCCTCTCCCAAAGTTACATTTCTCTGTTAAAAAGTAATCATTTTTCCTGTCTACCATGTTACAACTGGAAAAAGGGAAACCAAGCTTGTTAAAAAGAAGCAGAAGCTCATTTGTCAATCCTGAATTTCTTTCACTTCAGGAGGCACAGCCAGAAAAGGCACGCGTCTTAATTCTAAGTAGAAGAGTTGTAAGAGGGGGATGTTGAAAGTAGATTGCGGTATATCCAGTGGTCTTATAGATACCCTTAAAATCTCTCGACTGTAAGCTCATTGTGATCAGGGGGCATGTCTGCGTACTCTGTTGTATTGAAACTCCTCACCCTGGGCTTCAAGGCTGTCCATCACCTCGCCCCCTCCTACCTCACCTCCCTTCTCTCCTTCTACAGCCCAGCCCGCACCCTCCGCTCCTCTGCCGCTAATCTCCTCACCGTGCCTCGTTCTCGCCTGTCTGCCGTTGACCCCCGGCCCATGTCATCCCCCTGGCCTGGAATGCCCTCCCTCTGCCCATCCGCCAAGCTAGCTCTCTTCCTCCCTTCAAGGCCCTACTGAGAGCTCACCTCCTCCAGGAGGCCTTCCCAGACTCAGCCCCCTCCTTCCTCTCCCCCTCCTTCTCCTCTCCATCCCCTCCGCCTTACCTCCTTCCCCTCCCCACAGCACCTGTATATATGTATTTATTACTCTATTTTATTTGTACATATTTATTCTATTTATTTTATTTTGTTAATTTGTTTTGTTTTGTTCTCTGTCTCCCCCTTCTAGACTGTGAGCCCACTGTTGGGTAGGGACCGTCTCTATATGTTGCCAACTTGTACTTCCCCAGCGCTTAATACAGTGCTCTGCACACAGTAAGCCCTCAATAAATACGATTGAATAAATGAATGAATACTCTCCCAAGCACTTATTAAATCATTTGTATTTATTGAGCGCTTACTGTGTGTTGAGCACTATACTAAGTGCTTGGGAGAGTGCAGTAGAAGAGTTGGTAGACTGCTTCTGCAGCAAATTGCTCTACACATGGTAGGCACTTAGTAAATGCCGTTGATGATGATGATGATGGTAAAAAGACTCAGACAGGCATTCCAGAAACAGTCGCAGAGATGGCAGCCTAATTTTTGCCTTGGATTTTGGTTAAGCAGCTAAAGCGTCCTGATCTGCTTGGCTGAGGGATAAAGACCTTTTCAGTATATACTAAGATGAAGCTCCAGGTCTGCATCCCATGCCGTCGGGTCTCTCTCCCCCGGCGCACTTGTTGTTGATTAAATGAGTCTAGCCTGTTTGAGGGTTTTAGAGCAGAAAGAATCATTTGTGATGGGAGAGCAAGTCACAGCCCAATCTGCCCTAGGCAGCAAACATTTTCTAAGTTGCTGCTTTTCATTAGATCTAGGAGTAGGTGAAAGGAGTCAGGTCTAAATGGTAAAAAAAAAAAAAAATCCTTAGTGGGAGGCCAAAAGCAATAGTATTTAAGAGGTATTTTCATTTTCCTTTTGGCTGGGTCTTTGGGTATGTACAAAGAAGTGTTTGGCTGTTGAACAAGAATTTTTCTCTAATATGGGCCTTATTTGGCTAAGGTCTTTTTCAAGGGGATACAATGACTCCACCAGCTCAATCTACTGTTCAGCTTTTCTTTAAGCTGCCTCCTTGGGCCATTACCTTCAGGCACCTGTACTATATTGTTCAGTTGTGTTGAAGGTTTAAAGGAGTTGCTACTTTCTTCTTGGTCCTTGGTTTTTGGGGTTTTTTTTTTAACACCTGTGTAATAGAGAGACCTTTTTGTAAAGTTGAGCACCTGAGTTATTCAGAGTTGCACCTGTTTGGAAGCTTAATGAAGAAAGATGAAAAAAACTGAGATGAGTGGTGTTTATTTGGGTATCTGGAGTTATAAACCTGAGCATAAATGAAAAGAGCACAATGACGACTACCCATTAATGATTTGACTGACTCGAGAGACAGTTCTGCTTTTCAGTAAACAGTTCATAGTTGTCCTCATTTCTAAGCTTTCTTGATAGGAGCAGCTGTACTTGTATTTTAATGTAGTCATTTTTTTCCCTTTCAGCCATCGTTTTTATCAAGATCACTGCCAGGTTGTTCACAACACGTCGGACCTTGCTTTTGAGCAACCTTTTAGAGTCCAGCTGTTGAAAGCAACAAAAATAATTATCCAACCTCTGCCATGTCAAATGTAATTTGAGTGCTCCCTCCTTCCCGGAGGAAAATCTAATTTAGTTTTCTGCATTCTAGCTATGACTGGTTGCCTTGGTTTTCCTTACTATAAGAGAAAATGTGTTTGGGCGAGGTTTTAATAGCAAGTTAACCACTAGAGATTAGGTTTGTTTCCTGTCTGGTGCTGGTTTAGGTCACAAGGTTATGACCTGGTCATTGCACCAGTCACATTCAATCCAGCCCTGTTTGCATTTTTCATTGGTTTCTTTTATAAATGTCTATTGAAATTAGGATCACATGTTTCAAAGTCAGTATTTTCTTTTCCTGATGGGGAGGCTGGCAAGCCTGGTGGCTCGAAACCAGTGAGTGAGACATTCTGGACTAAGGTCCTGGCTCTTTGACAATTTGGGTGACCAATATGTGGTGTGATCTTGATCAAGTCACTTCCTCTTTGTTTCATGTTTAAAGTGGGACTAATCATGGCTGTTCTCTGTTCACTGGGAAGGGGGGTGGGTATTGTAATTGTGATGGAATTATCTGGAAAGTGCATGAAATTCTTCAGAGAAGAGGTGAAAAAAGCAAAAAACCATAATGTGGGGTTGATATTTTCCCCTTTTCATGCTGCTAGAAAGGGTTCGTTACTAATCTTATGCTACGTTAACCAGAAGGTGCGTGTTTTATGGTTTCTGCTTTGTAGACAGGCTTTGAAGGGCCGTATTTTGTTTTTTTTGCTAAGGGTAAATGCCATTGTTTTAAAATCTCTTTTTCTTTTAAAGACTGTGTGTATATCGAGAGTCGGAGACCAAACACCCCGTATTTCATCTGTAGCATTCAAGACTTCAAACTGGTAAGCATTGTTTTCTATATTCCGATCCCTATATTTTTTCCTCCTCTTGAGTAAATCTGTCATTAACTACTGAAGTGCGGTGGCTTTAGTCATCCTCTATATTCTTACTAGTCCTGGTAGGGATTACCAGTTACTTGGGGGGTGGAATGCTTTGTTGGGGTTCAACATTTGGTGAGTCGATTCCTTTCTTCCAGATAACCTAACAGTGGTCCCCAATCTTCCCTCCCTTCCCCCTTGGCATTTCTGGCTTTTGCTTAAATTTCAGAAACTCCTTTGTTCGTTCTTTTACATTACTTTTCCACACTCTTCCTCCTGAGCCTCGGCCGTTATCTTAAGACTATGGTGAAGTGAATTCGGGGGTTTGATGAGCTCTTGATGGTTAAAAGCTCAAGACTGAGGACTTGAAGGAATCCCGAGTTTTCTTTAACCTTGTTTTGGTTGGCCAAAAGGACCAATTTGGGTTCAGAAAACATCTTCCAGAGGAGCATGGCTGGGCTGCCAAGTGGTCCCTCTGTCTTTTTAATTTTTTTTAAATGGTATTTTTTAAGCGATCACTATATGCCAGGCACTGGTCAAAGAGCTGCGGTAGATGCAAGGTAATCAGGTGGGGCACAGTTCCACATGGGACTCCCAGTCTTAATCCCCATTTAACAGATGAGTTAACTGAGGCCCAGAGAAGTGAAGTGACTCACTCCAGGTCACAGAGCAGACAAGTGGCAGAGCCGGAATTAGAATCCAGCTCCTTCTTATTCCCAGGCCTCTGCTCTATCCACTAAGCTGCGATTAGTTTTTAATGGCATTTATTAAGCGTTCAGCACCGTACTCAGCGCTGAGCACTTCTGCCTGCCTTCGGGGTTCCTCTCATCACTGTTTTGAAGGATAACTGGCTAGGTTGCAGCACAGTCTGCACTTGGAGGGAGCAGGCAATGCTGCACTCTAGAGAACTGGCAGGGGAGGTTCCTTTCACCTCTGGGTGCCTTTTGACCTGAGTGACGAAGGATAAGTGATCTTTTTCCTTTGGCATTTTGCATTCCAAGTAAAAATAATTCCAAGCCCCCTGAGTGCACCCTGCCACTGTAAATCGTATGCCAACCATCCACCATTCTGTCCCAGAAGTGTCCTTTACCATTCAAACCAACCCTGCACCCACCATAGCCTTTTTCCCCTCTGGTTAATTGTGTATGGCTGCAGTGCAGTAGAATATGTTCTTTCCTTTCCTTTGTCACACCAAGTGCTTTTCTATTCAATATTTATGTCTGTAGGAGTTCCTCTCTTTCTAAAGGTCTTCATTATTTACAGTATCTTTCTTTCCAAGCAGTTTTTCACACATAGCGCTGACATCTCCAAATTGGAGCAGTTACCTGTTTTCCTTGAACGTTTTTCCCGTGGCCATTGCTACTGTTGTTTCCCTGCTCACTTTCTGTGGTTTGTGATCTTTACCATGTACTGTATCAGGGCAGAACAGAAACTACTTGGTTGAAATAAAATTGCAAATGTGTCCATTAATCTGCTAGCTTCTAATAATGTTTAAATCCCCATTTGTACGATTTTTGCACATTAGCAGGTGCCTTCATGTTTGAACGGAATCTCGCAATGCTGAATTATAATGTGATAGTTGCCATTCTGGGCAGAAGTTCCTGCTGAGTTACAGTAATTGCTCAGGGTATTAACAGCAATAAAAGCTGAAGCTTCTGTTGTCAGTATTGGTCTAGTACAACACATTAAAGCTGTCTGCAAAAATAATGTGGGAAGCAGAGTGCAATATGTTTTGCTACCTTTGAAAAAAAAATCCTCTGTTATTTCTTATGTTTTTGTTTGAGGTTCTATATTCAGCACACACTTGAGATGCGGTGTTATGGCAGCAGTGAGGCTCTTTTCTCATTTTGGAAGAAATGTACCATAGTGATCATCGGTATTCCTATTTCTGCCTGTGGCTCTTGAGAGAATGGAAATTGTTACCAAAATTTGCAGACCGTCCCTCCTCCCCCTCCCCACCCCCAAAAGAAAAAGGATAAGACACAGTGTGAGTGGAATGGAGTAAAGAAGAGGGGGCTGCCGTCAACTAAAAATGTACTGGAGCTCTTGGTCTTCATTGTTCTATTGTTGGAGAGAGCATTTGAGCTTCCTTCCCTCACATCCTCTGCCTCTCTCCTCCCTCTGCCCCTTCTCTCCCTCCCTTTCTCAGGTTTCAAAAGGCAGTTGCAGTTTGGTTTTGCCAACAGCAAAACGTGTCAAGTGGAGTGAGGTAAAAAAAAAAAAAAAAAATCAACAGCCTTGAAATGTCACTGACTAAGTGCATTATAGTCTTAGTTATCATAATGCAAAAGTGGGTTTGGAGGCACAGCTGTGAATATTCTTTTCCCAATTAGTATAAACATTTTACCTTGCTGGTTGGGATACACCCAGTTTCTGGCTGAGGAGTCTGTTTCGAAACCAGGAAGAGGACTTTGAATAGTGTGCATATGAACCCAGGAAACAATGTTAAACATAATGGCTGTGCTGTGAACTAACAAAAGCCAGGAAATTGAGAGTAAAGCATGGTATGCCATCTGTCACTAGTTATGACTTGCAGCACAACAAAACCATTTACCGAGCTTAGCTACCTTTTCCCTGCAGGGCTGCCTGGGAGGGGATAGTTGTCTTAGGCCCCGGAATAGCAGCTCCCAAGAACGGGAAGTAGAGATTCATATTTTTTCTGTAGATTGTAAGCTCCTTTTGGGCAGAGAATGGGTTTCCCAATTCTGTCTGGCATCCTCTCCAAAGCGCTTAGTACAGTGCTCTTCACACAGTAAGCGCTGAATAAATACAATTGATCCATTTCCCTGGACTCAGTCTTTCAATCTTCTTTTTTCATTTAATAGGATGAGTTTAGGTGTGTGTGTGTAGTGGGAGCAGCGTTGGATGAGATACTAAAATCAAGCCTGTTGTTGAGCTGCATTCAGAAATCTCCCCTGCTCATTTTACTCTATTTGTGCTGGTGGTCACTGGGACTTTTCAGAGTAAGAGGCTATCTATATTATCTTGAAATTGAATTATGCTGTCGTAATTATTTTACTGTCTCTATACCCTGCCTCTGGTTTGGGGCTGTGGAGTACTGTGGCATACCTACCAAGTTGCTGTGGTGGCCGAATGACGTCTTGGTGCACGTAATGTGGTACCTATGTGACCAGAAGAGCTAGTAGCTTTTCAGGTGGTGCACTATTACCCCAACTACTAGGGCTCTACTCCCTTGATTATGGCTAGGAAGCTCTCCTATGTACAGTATAATCCTCACACATACCCACATTGTGCTGCCTACTTGATAAACATAGGGATTTCGTACACATGCTTGGATTCTTGAGGCTGGTTATGGACTTTGCACTTGCCAGTCTAGGCTCTGGAATGGTCATTGTGCAGGATGTTGTTTTTCCCTTCCCTCCTCCTCTCCCCTTTTGAAAATCCAGTTGAGAGAGGATTTGATCTCAGAGGGCAGCTATATTTTAATGGCGGAGAGGGAAGAACAGCCCCGTAATGGATTAAGGGCAAAGTTTAGCTTGATTTCAAAGGGAACTGGAGTTTTATTGATCATAACGAAGGGAGGAGGAGGAGGAGGAGTAATTATAATATTTATCTAGTTCTTTGCTTGTGTGCTCAGGACCATAGTGTCAGGAAAGAATTCACTGGTGAGAATTAGAAATGGTCCCTGGTCCGCAATGGGCTCACAGTCTTAAAGGGGAGAGGGGACTGACATCAGACCTTTCAAGATGAAACACTAGAATCACTAAAGCAATATAAAAGAAAAGGACAAGAAGAAACTCAAAACACAAAAATGAAAAGAAAGCAGTAGGTTACCAAGGCTAGAGGAACAGGAGGAGCAGTGTGGCCTAGTGGATAGAGCCCGGGCCTGGGAATCAGAAGGATCTGGGTTCTAGTCCCGGCTCCGCCACTTGTCTGCTGTTTGACTTTGGCTAAATCACTTAACCTCTGTGTGCCTCAGTTACCTCATCTGTAAAATGGCGATTACGACGGAGAGCCCCATGCGGGACACGGACTGTGTCCAACCTAATTACCTTTTATCTACCCTAGCGCTTAGAACAGTGCTTGGCACCTAGTTAGGTAGATTGACAAATTCCAAAAACAAAAAGTTTCAGCCACCTTATCATCAGAATCCGACAACCACAACCCCAGTCCAGTAACTGCCATAGCAACAGCTTCTCAACATTTTGTATTTTGGTGAGGCATTCTACTGCTGTGGCTTCTTGTCCTTCCCCACCATGATGATTCAAGGAAAATCAGAAAGGAAGGAGACGAGGGAAGGTAAAATAGTGCATGGTGGAAAGAGGCTGGAATGGCTTAGCTCTGGGGATGAAGTTGGGAGTGAGGCTCCATGTGGTGACTTTGGTTTGTCACATTTATTGTCTGCCTGAGTTTCAGTAAGTAGGATTAACCCCTTATTACTAGAGGCCTAGGAAAGAAAGTACCTAGAATCGCCCTGAATCCAGATGTTCCACCTGTAAGCCAGTGTTTAATAATAATAATGATGATGGCATTTGTTAAGCGCTTACTATGTGCAAAGCACTGTTCTGAGCGCTGGGGGATACAAAGTGATCAGGTTGTCCCACGTGGGGCTCACAGTCTTAATCCCCATTTTACAGATGAGGGAACTGAGGCTCAGAGAAGTGAAGTGACTTGCCCAAGGTCACACAGCAGACATGTGGCGGAGCTGGGATTCGAACCCATGACCTCTGACTCCAAAGCCCGGGCTCTTTCCACTGAGCCACGCCGCTTCCCCTGAGTTATGATTTAGTTAATATTTTTTATGAGGAAAAACATTAACTGACCTAGGAGGGGCTGGAAAGGGTTAAGAGGAAAGACTGTGGGTCATTTAAAATTCAGCCCTTTACTCTGTTTTATGGTATTTAAGTTCTTACTATGTGTCAAACGCTGTTCTAAGTGTAGGTACAAGTTAATTAGATTAGACACGATCCCGTGTCCCACATGGGGCTCACAGTCTAAGTAGGAGGGAGAACAGGCTTTGAATCCCCATTTTACAGTTGAGGAAACTGAGGAAGTTGTGACTTGCCCAAGGTCCCTTAGCAAGCAATTAGAACAGTTGGCAGAGCTGAGACTAGAATCCAGGTCCTCTGAATCCCAGGCCCATCCTCTTTCCTCTAGGCCATGTCGTTTCTCATTCGTTTCTCTTGTACATATCTATTCTATTTATTTTATTTTGTTAGTATGTTTGGTTTTGTTCTCTGTCTCCCCCTTTTAGACTGTGAGCCCACTGTTGGGTAGGGACTGTCTCTATATGTTGCCAATTTGTACTACCCAAGCTCTTAGTACAGTGCTCTGCACATAGTAAGCGCTCAGTAAATACGATTGATGATGATGATGATGATTAAACAAAGTCCTGATTCTTCAAATTGTGGCCTGTCTTTCGTTTACTCCCTAGATTGTGACTCGGCTCCAAGTCCAATAATCAGTCAGTTCAATACTTCTGATCTTTAAGGAAGCCCATGTAGTCATCTTCCCATATAGCCCATTTAGAGACAATCCCGACCCAATGGAAAATGCCCACAAGCGAGGGGCAGTAGTGATTGTTGTGTGTAATTGGTTCACCCAGCAATAGCTTCAGGTCACTTTAGCGCCTGGTCCAGATATTTTACCAGCTGTACCTGTTATTACGGACTATACTACCTCCCACAGTGGATTAGAAGGGAGCTTAACTTTTCAAGGTCCCAGGGTTGCATTCTGAGCAAGAATCAGTTCTCAGAGGAGGTGTAATTGTAAAAGGATGCTCTACACTGTTTATTTCAGCTGGAGTGGTCTGATATCACTCATGACCAGTACTTTCCAGAGAGATGGCAATTAGAGAATGCCTTTGAGTTCCTGCCAGGGCCCAAATAGACACCATTAGATCTCTCCCCTCAAGAGCACTCCAAAAGGACCAAAAAGCCTGCCAAGAATCATTTCACCGTCTGTGCTAAAAAGGAGATTTCTCCCTTGCTTCCAAACAGAAGATGGAATTATACACTTATTGTAGTACAAACACAGAAGAACCAAATGTAGTGCGTTTTGGCCATTTGTAAAGGCCCTGTGCTCTGAAAGAGTTAGTTGTGAAGAGTTACGGCAATAACAGAAGGAATATTTTGCTACCCCTGGGGCCTATTGCTCCATTCCTAGGAGACTTTGCATTAGAGAAATGCTCGAGGTGGAAGCCAAATTCTTAACTGTCCCTCAAGGAATTGAGTGAAGTATTTTTTTTTTTCCCCCTGGCCAGACACAGGAGGTGAAAATGTGATTCTCCTGTCTCAGAACTATGTAACTGCATCATCCCCACTCATTTCTTTTTGGAAAAATGTGTGAGGCCCATTCGCCATTATTTGAGTTGAATGCTTTTGATTTTTAGTGGATAGTTAATAAGTGAAAGCAAGGAAGGTATCTGTCCTTAAAATCAAAAATGGGATGGACATTGAGTATATGGATAATTCTGTGGAAAGCTTGGTCATGATTTCAGATGGGTAATGTAGTGCATAAATAAATATGCAAGACACCCCAAGACAGAGGTGAAGTTTTCTTATCCTGGAGAACGAATCACTATTTTAATGAATCCCTTTTATGGCGAACCTCTCTTTTAACGTGAGGTGACTCTCTCTTTAAGATCCCCTGACTTCCTTGTCCAAGTACCACTAGAAGCCAAGAGGTAGCCAGAGGGTCAGACTCCTTGCCCGGGACCACATTTCAGTAGTTTAAAGACCTTGACTATCCCATCACACTCTCCAGTCAGGGTTGCTTTTGTCCCTCTTTTCTGACAAAGATAGAGAGGAGCCATACAGTAGCAGGACAACAGGATGCCTCCAACCTTCTAACTGCCCTACCTCTCGATTCTCCAAACTGTCTTTCTCAGAGATCGGCGAGATGGGGGATGACATTTTGTAGATGAAAATAATCCAACGAAATATGGGCTAAAAGTCTACCTCCTGACCCCCACCAGTTGCCCTCTTGAAACATAAGCCAAAGGGAATCAATCAGTGGTATTTATTGAGCTCTTTCTGTGTACAGAGCACTGTACTAAGCACTTGGGAGGGTATAATACAAGAGAATTAGCAGACACATTCCCTGCCCATAATGACCGAACATGAATCCGGTGTTTAATTTTTTATTTCATTTTAAAACGAATGCACTAAGTGGGCAGTTCCAATCTTTCTATTTGGTTCAGTGTGCAGCATTTTTTTTTTTTTTTGCATAATAATCATAACAGATTGGGTCCATATGGCACCTGGAAGGCTGTCACCGAAAGTATTCTTCAGGCTATGGCTCTTCCAGTCTTAGTATAATACAGTGTTTTACTTTTTTTACCGTCCTCATTTAAGGCAGCACACTTTCCACCTCCCCCTTCGCTCATAAGTCATTAGTCTTGGGACTTGGTTTGTTTGGGTGTGTGTTAGGGGGCCTTTGTACTGCTCTTTGAGTTGAGGTTGTGAGGACTTAAAGGTGCAATTGATGGTACTGCTTTCCAGTAGGAAACTGTTCTTTATTTCTGGGCTGATAATATAGTTCTAAAATGAATGAGTTCCTTCGAAGACTGCATTGCCGCTAGTTTGGCTTTACCCATCAGGAACCAGAAAACCGTACTGCTGCAGATGGGAATTATAAAAAGGTAAATTTCTAGGGTTAGAAGGGATCCTCATTACCAGTTTGTCCAGTAAAAGAAAATTCCCTGGCCTAGTAGAAATTTGAGGCCACGATAATTGAAGTAATCATTATTATCCTTTAGTGGTGCAGTAAGATAAGGGAAGGCCTTAAGTCAATTGGTTCATGATCAACCAGACTAGAATTGGGAAATTCCTTTTTAACATGTAAATCTGAGGGTTGCTTATAATTTCAGATAATCCTTTGGGAAGTGGAGGTGGGCCGAACTTCCTCAGCGTGACATTTTGTTAATCATAGTCAATGGGGTGAAGTGGGGAACAGTGGATTTTATTTTTCTGTGTTTTTCTTGTTTAGAGAAAGTATTTCCTTAAGCAAGAGGCACGCTTCCCCTCCACCCCCCAGTATAGTGTAAGATTGTTATTGAGACAGAGATAACAGCCCTGAATTTGAAGGGTGATTAACCACTCAGTCATTGAGTGCTATTTGAGTGCTTTCTGTGCGAAGCACTGTTCTTAGCGCCTGGAAGAGTACAGTATAACAGAGTTCCCAGCCCATTAGTTTACAGTCTAAAGGGGGAGAAAGGCATTAATATAAATAAATTTAATTGCAGATATGTACTTAAGTGCTATTAGGCTGAGAGAGGGGTGAATAAAGGGTGCAAATCCTAGCGCAAAGGGAGCTGCATAAAGAAGTGGAAGAAGAGGAAATGAGGGCCTAGTCATAGAAGGCCTCTTGGAGGAGATGTGTTTTTACTAAGGCTTTGGAGGTGGGGAGAGTGAACATCTATTAGATATGGAGCAGGAAGGAGTTCCATGACAGAGGCAGGATGTAGGCAAGGTGTCAGGGATGAGATAGATGAGTTTGAGGTGAAGTGAGTAGGTTGGCATTAGAGGAGCGAAGTGTGGGGGCCGGGTTGCAGGAAATTAGGTAAGGTAGGAGGGGACAAGGTGATTGAGTGCTTTAAAGCCTATGGTAAGGTGTTTCTGTGTGATGTGGAAGTGGATGGGCAACCCCTGGAGGTTCTTGAGGAGTGGGGAAACAAGTACTCAATGGCTTTGTAGAAAAATGATCTGGGCAGCAGAGTGAATAATTATAGTAATTATGGTATTTGTTAAGTGCTTACTATGTGCCAAGCACTGTTCTAATTGCTGAAGTCTAGACTGAAGTGGGAAGGGACAGGAATTATGGTGGTCAGCAAGGGGGCTGATGCAGTAATCAAGGTGGGATTGTTATGTGCTTGGATTAATGTGGTAGCAGTTTAGATAGAGAGGAAAGGGTGGATTTTAGCCATGTGAAGGTTGAAGCGACAGGATTTGGTGACAGATTGAACATATGGGTTGAAAGAGAGAGGAGTTGAGGATAACACCAAGTTTATGGGCTTGTGAGACAGGGAGGAGATAGTGGTGCTGTCTACAGTGATGGGAAAGTCATGGGGGAAGACAGGATTTCAGTGGGAATATGAGGAGTTCTGTTTGAAATGTTATATTTGAAGTGTCTACAGAACATCCAAGTAGAGATGTTTTGAAGGCAGGAGGAAATATGGAACTGCAGAGAAGAAGAAAAATCAGCGCTGGAGAGGTACATTTGGGAATTATCTGTGTAGTGATGATAGTAGAAGCCGTGGGAATGAATGAGTTCTCCAAGAGAGTGGGTATAGATGGAGAATAGAAGGGGATCTGGAACTGAGCCTTGAGGGACTCTCATAGGGGTTGGGTAGCAGAGGAGGAACCCATAAAAGAGACTGAGAAGGAGCTGCCAGAGAGATAGGAGGAGAACCAGGAGAGGACAGTGTCAGTGAAGCCAAGACTGGATAATGTGTCCAGGATAAGGGAGTGGCCAACAGTATCAAATACATTTGAGAGGTTGAGGAGGATTCGGTTGGAGGGCAGAGGCCATTGGATTTGGCAAGAAGGAGATCGGGCGTTGAGTTGGATAAAGAGAAGTATTGATACAGCGTAAAAGATATATTGTCTCTCCTAATAATAATGATGGTATTTGTTAAGCGCTTACTATGTGCCAAGCACTGTTCTAAGCCCTGGCACTGTTCTAAGCGCTGACTGATACGGTGATCATTCCGGAACCCAGTCTCTCTCCCAAATGTTTGAGACCAGGGAGATTTTCCCAAACAACTTTGAATAGTGACTTATTTTTCTTAATTTAACTGATTTGCAGTAGTATCTCCATAGGTCCCAAGAAAAAAATGCATAATCACTTTTTACATTTCATTAAAATATCTGGAAGGAAAATGTTCATTTCCCAAACCCTGTTCCTGTACCTGAGGTTTTTCAAAAGCAGTGAGCTCCTAGGAATAGAATTCCTTCTTTCTGAGGCAGTTCTGCCCTAGTCGCTTCTTGATGAATTCTGAGAGTGGCTTTGGTGGGGCCTCAGCACCCGTTTCATTTAGACTTGCTCAGTAGGATTGGAAACTGATCTGGAGAATTGCACGGCAGGTATACTTCATTCAAAGTTATCTCAAGAGCCCAGAGCACAAAGCATAGTCCTCCAGGACAATTACCCAGAAAGGCCTTCGCAAGTAAAGTGGGAGGAATGCATATACACCACCAGGTTTGTATATTTTAAAAGCTGTTCGGTTCCTGACTTCAGACCCTTCCAAGGGCTTGGGGTTGATCGCCTTTTTCTCTTTTGTAAAGAAAGTTCACAGGTATTTCTTTCCTCAATTGTTTGTTTGAATTAATGTGCCAGTTTAGCATCACCTGTCAATGCCGCTTTGTGGGTGTGTTACAAAGTAAATTAAACATTTGGTAAATAGTCATTGCAAATAATTCATTTCTACTTTTTCAGTTTTCTGGTGATTTTCTTTTAACACGTTCTATGTACTGTCCAATCAGCCTGGGACGTTTTGAGAGGACATCTTCAAACTCTATCTCAGAGAGCGTTTTGGAAATATAAAGGCCAGTAAAGGATGCTATCTAAGGTCAGAAGCTGCCTACCGCCCATCTTCCCTGCATTGAAGGCTCACTCAGAGTGCCTCTTTTGAAAAGAGAGCTGGTAGGTACTGTGAGTACCAGTTCTGTCCTTCAAAGACTCAGCACTCTCTAGAAGTTCAGAACCTACCGAAGCAACTTTGGATACGATCCCTTAGCCGTGGGCATTAGGCACAATCGAGATTCATTGCAACAAGTATGTCTCATCTTTATCATTTTGAAATGATCCCAGGCTGTGGGAAAGGAACCCAGGAGTTAAGATTCCTGACCTTTCCAGCCTCAACACTTTGTTCAGGATGCACCTGAGAAATGAGGGAAAAAGCAGAGAATATTGGCTGTGTGGTTCTCTTGAGATCATTATTTTGCCTAGCATGCATTTCCTCGACATGTGCTTTCCAAAATGTCTTGCCACCAGAAAATGCTATCCTGGAAATAGATCACTGCCTTTATTAAAAAAAAATATCCTGCAATTTTCTCTTAATGGAGGTATGCCACCGGTACTTGGCTGTGATATTCCGTTTCCTCTGAAAACTCCGTTACTAAGGGCAAAGACACTGCTGTCCTTTGAGCGGCGGCTGGAAGTGTTGAACTAGGGAAGAGTGAATTGTGCCGTCTATTTAAATCTACATTTTGAGCTTTACTCTTTAATGTTGATAAAAGGTATGTCTTGGAAAAGCATACAAGTTACTCCCAAAGGTTTTGGCTACCTGGGAGGCGTGGAAGGTGATCTGCGAAAGGATTCTCGAAGAGATCAGATTGTTCTCTGCTGAACGCCCCAAACGAGCAGGGGAAAGGGGGCGTTGGGCACGTTAACTTAAAACTCTTTTCTCTTTTAGGTCCACAACTCCCAGACCTGTTGCAGATCTCCAACTCCTGCTCTGTGTGACCCCCCAGCATGCTCTCTGCCGGTGGCATCACAGCCACCACAGCACCTTACTGAAGCCGGGAGAGGGCCTGTAGGGGTAAGGAGAATCCCGTTTTTAAAAGCTCTCTCGATATTTTATATCCCACAGGGTATAAAATAGGAACATTACCTCCCCCCAAAATACCCTTTTGAAAAACTGCGGTAGTGTATGTGGTTTTAAAGGAGTAAAATGGACCTGCATAAGAGGAAGAAAAATACGGGACTTACCTTACCCCTCTAGGATAGTTCCAGACTCTAGTGGGTTTTGGTGGTGGGGTGTGATGGGATCAGCAGAGAGCATGCTGGGCTGCTGCAAGGAGCAGGAGCTGACAATCGGCAGCGAGTTTGGATGTTGCCCACAAATGGGGAGAAACGGGGGTAAGTTTGAGGCCAAGTGTGATGTGGAGTGTGGCTTTCTCCAGACACTTGAGTCTAAACTGAGCTGGGTGATCTGCTCTCAGTTCACTTCTGCAGGGCTTTCAGGTGCCACTCAGAAGGAGCCACTAGTTGATTTGTTGTTTCAGAGTTTTTGTGTCCAAAAATGCTCAGGTAGGCCTGTCTCAGATGCCCCGTTTCTAAACGGTCAGGAGTAACGTGCCCTGTGACCAGTGATTTCATTCTACTCTGGGTGGAACAGCGGGGATGAAATGGACATTACCATTATGTGTTAACAGCTGTAAAGTCAAGTGGCATCAGCCACTCTCGGAGCACAGATGTCTGGTATTGATTCTTTGTAAAGTGTTCTTCTGTGGAGTAGATCTTTTTTTTTTGTAAAAGTGTTGGAGTGCCAATTTTCTTGGCTTCTAGTCCCTTCAGGAAAGAATTGAGTGTAAGGATCCATGAGAAGGGGGTTGTGGGGGGGCAGGGCCATGGAACCATTTTTAAATGATCAATTTTCCTCTGTAAAGTATTAGTCGTTTGAGGGATTTGAAAGGGGAAAGAACAATCTGGAGTGTATTTTCCCTCCTTTCTGGGTGGCTGTTAGCATGATTATTATTAGTATAGTGTTAGTTAAGTGCTTGACACATGTGTCGAGCACAGTTCTAAGCACTGGGGTAGATACTTGCTAATCTGGTTGGACACAGTGCCTGTTTTACATGGGGCTCCCCGTCTGAGTGTGGTTGGGTCTTGGGAAATCAAAGTGTAAAGAAGATCAGAAATTCTGTTGGAGGAGCTTAGCTGCTGAAACCCTTGCAGAGCAGGGTCCAAAGGACAGGGGTCACAAGTAACCTCTTATTCTCAAAGTCCACCACCCCTCAAAATGGAGAATAAAGCCCAGAGGGAAGAACCTTAGCAGGTGGTCATTTTTGCTCCCTGTAAAGAGAGATTTCTGAGGGTGCGAATGATCCAAACCCCAATGCCTGGTTGTTGCTTCTTGAAAGCAAAGCCTTAGCCCTTGCCAGCCAGTCTGCTGTGTGCTTTAGAGATCCTGACATTTTCATCCTTCGGCCTGTTTTTTTTTCCTTCCTTTTCCCTCCAATTCCGTAAATTCGTACCCCATTCAGCAGCTAGTTCATTTATATTTTATTGCATTTTCCAGGTTGCTCATTAACTAGGATTTGCCTGAACTGATTGTAAATTTCACCCCTTGCATTGATTTTTGGCCAACTTCTTGCGTTGGCATTAATGTCATGTGACCAGCTCCCTGAAATTGATTACCAATATTTCTCTGTTAGCAGCAAAATACTCTGTTTACTGGAGATTTAAATGCGAAGATGATTGGTAGTCCTCTCACAAACTATCTCAAATGTGTTTGAAAGAGATTCTGTAGGAAGGCCATAAATCTTCCAGCAGTCAATACAATGCAGCATAAAGGCAACTTTATTGATTGTTCTTTAAAGATGCCGAGGGCTGCCAAAACCATTTTAGCTTGATCTGAACCGGATCCAGTTGGCAAGGCCCCCGCCGTGTGCTGAGATCTAATAAATTCCACAGGCACA
The DNA here is from genome assembly GCF_015852505.1 of Tachyglossus aculeatus. Taxonomy (NCBI): domain Eukaryota; kingdom Metazoa; phylum Chordata; class Mammalia; order Monotremata; family Tachyglossidae; genus Tachyglossus; species Tachyglossus aculeatus. Next base: position 46,902,775 of record NC_052070.1, on the reverse strand, counting down.
CAGATCTAATACAGTGTAATGATAGAGCTGCTGGGGAAAAAAATTGATTATGGGGTTTGCGACAATATCATTAACATTTCTTGCTCTAATACACCAGATGTCTTCACTAATAGACTATTTTTGTTCATTTAGTTTTTATAGGTTCTCATTGATTGCATCATAATTTAAGTTTCTCGGTGTCACCGTTCAGGTACAGATTTGTTTTGTGTGCCGGCACTAATGGTGGCATCAACTCAAAGCTTCTACAGTTTATACAATTTTAACTTTGCCGTTCATTTTGTAAATGTCCATGTAAGGCAGCCTTTCCGTCCATTAAATTTAATGTCTTCCAACAAAGAACCTGGGTAGTTGAGGGGAAAAGAGGCAGGCGGAAGGAATAAAGGAAGGCGAAAGGCCGAGCTAGTATTCCTTGAATTCCCCCTAGATTGGAGGATGATTTTTTTTTTCCAGCTGCCTAGGTTGTTTAAATACAAATTACATGGCAGTGTCATAGAAGTTCCCTCCAAAGCAGAAGATGTGCAGCCCTTTAAAACGGGCTTAAAACGAACATTTATTTTCTTTGTAATGGAATGTGCTGCGGAGCCGCAGAATCTAGTTCACTTTCATTGCACCTGTGCTTCTCTTCATTAGGAGAACAAGATGCCCTTGTGTTTGAGTTGGATTACTTACGTTTCCCATATTTTATCCAGCGCTTGCTGTACGCTTAAGGCTGCAACTAAGTGATTCGTCACACAATAAGAATGTCAAACAGTGCTGCAGTGCTTGGCTCGCTCTATTGTGTTTCAGTAGTGATTTTCTTAGCATGAGTTTTTTTGGTTGGTTTGTCATGCTGAAGTGAAAGTCCAAGCAAAAGCCACATTGTGAGGTCAGTGCCGTAGGCTTTATTTATCTCCGATGAACGACTCACACCACGGCTGTGTCGACTTCAAACAACCTGCTTTCTTGGGGCAGGGATGAGTGGATCAGGTTTTTTTTTAGGATGCTTTCGAAGACAAATTGTGCCTAGTTAGCTTTTCAGGGGTGCAACAGCTAAATACAAATGATTTAAAGACTCTAATGCATCCAACCGTTGGCCCTGGTGGAACGCTGGACTACTTATTCATCCTGTCCAGACAGTGGCTTAGGTCCGAGTTGAGACTTGTTGGGCTTTTTTGTTTTGTTTTTATTTTGGAAACTGTTACTCCTGGTCAAATTAGAGGAGCAGCATGATCTAATAGAAGAAGTCTGGGAATCAGAAGGACCTGGGTTCTAGCCCCGGCTCCGCCACTTGTCTGCTGTGTGACCTTGGGGAAGTCACTTCACTTCTCTTTGTCTCAGTTACCTCATCTGTAAAATGAGGATTGAGTCTGTGAACCCCACCTGGGACATGGACTGTGTCCAACTTGACTATCTTGTACCTACCCCAGCACTTAGTACACTGCCTGGCACATAGTAAGCACTTAACAAATACCATTAAAAAACAAATAGGCAGATGCTAGAGACTAGATAGGCAGAGGCCCATATCAGATCTCTGCCGAAACCACATCAGATCTCTTCCTGTGCTTTTGACTGGTAATGCTGAGGATGGTGTTTCATATATTTCCTGTTAATGTGCTAGGCGTGACTTTAATTTAGTTTGGCATCATTATTCTTTTCTTTCTACTCTTTCAATATTGCCCAGTCTAAACCTTGCTTACACACAGACAACTATGGTTTAAACAAATGAGGTCTCCTAGGATCTCCTAGGTTTTTTCCTGAACCAGGAAATAACTCCTATGGTAAAAGTAGGGTTTCAGCATAAAATACCTAATGATATATCTGTGCATATTTAAGTAAGCCTCAAAAAGCTTGTCTTTGAAAGATGAGACTGCAGACAACCTGCCTGCAGAGATCTGTGGCAAATGTGGTGGTTCACTCCAGTTACAGTTTTGCCCAACTGGAATAATTTTCCTACCGCCACTCCTTATTCCCTGCCCCCGGCCCTGACACTTGAGTTGGGGGCCCAGTTTGAAACTGGGCCTCAATGCCAATCCTCATGGAATTGACTGTGGGAGTTTCTAGTGGGTGGGCTATGTGATTTAGTGGATAGAGCACGGGCCTGCGAGTCAGAGGGACCTGCGTTCTAATCCCGGCTCTGCCACATGTCTGCTGTGTGATTTTGGGAAAGTAACTTCACTCCTCAATGCCTCAGCTCCCTCATTTGTAAAATGGGGATAAGAGTGTAAGCCCCATGTGGGACAGGGACTGTGTCCAACCTGATTAATGTATATCTACCTCAGCGCTTAGAACAATGCTTAACACATAGCACTTAACAAGTACCATTATTATTATTATTATTATTTCACTCGATTGAAACCAAGGTGCCTTCAGACAAGGGGCAGGAGGGAAGCTTTTCTGTATCCCAACTCTTGATTCTGTAAGGGCGGGGGGCTCCTTGGGGTCCTCCTGAAGATGAGAATCTCCTTGGATTAACTGATTTCCCTGAAGTCTCAAACAACAGGTGGAGGATGAGTTGCTCCTGTCCCCTCCCTTTTGAAGTCTTATTTTCTGACTCATTGAAAGAATGAGGGATGTGACTCAAGTACCTAATCCTCAGTCTCTCACCCAAATTAAGGGGGGCAAGCCCTCTCCTTCCCATTCACTCAGTGCTTTGGATAATATGATTTTATAAAGTTGGGGCAGAAGACCCAGATTTTCAGGCTTCTCCCTGGAATTTGGGACAGGTTTAATCTGGACTGTGTGTCCATCCCTGGGGAAATAAGTCCTGACTAGTGCTGTAAACCTCCGAAGGGAAGAAACAATGCTTATTCATTAAATCTTGGTATTTTCCAAGATGGCAATTACCGTGCTATAAGGTATCCATCACCCAGGAACTTTGTATAGATTTTTTTTTCCCATTAAGGAACCTGGTCTGACTAGTCTTAAATTTTCTCTGTGGTTAGTTTTCTGGGAAGGAACTGGATACAAACCTCTGTCTCTAAGGAGATGCTACATTTTTTTACCGTTACTGTGAATGCCTCAAAATATCACAGAGAGCTGGTATTACCTTTCCAAGAGTCTCTAAGGAGAGGCTCCCCAGTGGAGATGCTTCCTTCACGTCTGGCTGTTGTAATGTGATGATTCATTATATTGAAGCCTGAAAAATAATCAGAAGGAAGAAAAAAATGGGAATGAATCAGATCATTGTTAAACTAGAAAGTAATAGTTAATGGCACGTTGCTGGAATTGAATTCTTCGTCGGGCTGCGTAGTCAACTCTGAAAATTTCTTGAAGATTCTGTCCTAGATTTGATGGGTGGGGGGCATGCCCACTGGGAAGTACTTTAAAATCTGAATCCAGTTCCATATAAATTTCTTCACTTGTCACTCTTGTTTTGATACTTTGTCTTGTTGTAGTAAATTATCAGATACATTGGCCACAAGGGCTGCCTCTCCATCGCATCCATTTGTTCTTTTGTACATAAAAGGACAGTTCAGGAATCTGATTGTTTTTACAGCCATGTACATTTTTAAAACTTTTCTTGGAGTGTTTTAAGATGCTCTTATTTTTCACATTATGGGCTTTTCTTTTTAGTTTTACGTGCATTTGCTTTGCCTTCACTCAGTCAATTGATGGTATTTATTGAGCACTTTTTCACCCTCTTCTGTCTGCATTGCCCATGTATTTGTGTCTGTACTTTGTAAGCACTTGATATTCACCCCACCATCAGCTCCACACACACTTAGGTACACAGCCATAATTTATTTTAACATTTAGCTCCTCCTCCACTTGGGCAAGGATTGTGTCTACTTACTCACACAGTTGTATTGTACTCTCCCAGGTGCTTTGTACAGTGCGCTGTACATAATAAACTTCAATAAATACTATTAATTACTGTGTGCAGAGAAATTAGTATCCCAGTCTAAGCCAATCTAAACTATGAAATACTTGGGTGAGTACAGTACAATAAAGGCGGTAGACCTAATCACTGCCCACAAGGAGCTTATGGTTTTACTATCCTCAGTGCCTAATAGAAATCTGTTTTTGTAGAGCAACATTCATTCTCCCTCACAAAATTAGCAAGAGTATTGCCTTTAAAATTTAGGGTTCACAATTTCATTTCCTTTTTTGAGGCCTATGCTTCTGAACTTGGAAGTCACACACTGGGGACTCTGTGACTTTGTAGGGTTTCTGGGACTCCATCTTGATAACACGTCTTCCTGGAACATAAGGCTTGTAGGGGCGGGAAGATGATCCGAGGACTCGAGGAAGGTAATTCACCAGAAGGTGAGCTCAGGAGAGTTCCCTGTTCCAGGTTTGCGTCCTATCTTTGTGTCTGCTTTTGACCCCAGGGGGCTGGAATCTTATACCATCTAATTTCCCAGGCGCATCGGAAAGTTCGGCCTTACCTTACACTGCAACTATTCATGTCACTCCCAGGTTTGATTCATTTCTAGGCACCTCTTCATTTTTCAGAGGCTGATTATTTACTTTGTGGGTCATCCAGGTTTCTCTTCCTTCCCGCTGCTGGCAGGCCTTTGGCCTTGTCGTGGCTGATTAGCATTTCCATTCAAAGGTGCACGGGGAGAGGAAGGGAAGCAGTTCATTTTGCTACTTGTTAGTCTGTTCAAAGGTTAAGTCGGGTAGGACACTGGAACTAGTCCTTCAGAAGAGACTTAGAATGTGTGGATTTAATTATCAGTGTGTTCTTTGTCCCTTGGGACCACAGATAAAGGGGGCTGTATGGTAGAAAGAGACCTTAAATTTCCTCTACATTTTGTGTGTATCTAAATAAAAGGGGGGTGTGTGTGTGTGTCTGTGTTATGCTTTGACACCACCCCTCCACTCCCCCCTTGCCAAGTGATGTATTTACCCCCAGGCTGACTAGGCCTAGGTCTGGTATAACAAATTCTGCCCCACTGGCTTCCGGACTACCTGGGCTTCGGGAATGCTACTCCACTCGGGGACATGGAGGCTACATCCCCAGGATCCTTGGCTAGCAAGCTCACTTCTCAAAGCTCTGTCTCCTTCACTCTACAAGCAGGTGAGGCAACAGGAACAGACAGGGTGGAATTAAAATGCTTGCCACGGGGGGCTTCTAGGAGATGTAACTAGCATGTGCATCGTGGCATAAAGCACGTTCCAAGCAAATGGGATCGTTGTTTTTCTTTTAAATTGAATCCTAAAACCGGGAAAGGGATTAAGCACTTTTTGAAAACAAATTACATTACGTGAGAGCGATCCATCCCTGCTCCCGAACCGGGAGATGTTTCTAGAATTCCAAAGCAGGCTGTTGTGCTGTCACCAACAGCAAGGTCACACGTGCTTTTCTAGGGGGAGGAATATTGGCAGGGCCACAAATAAATTCCATTGTTCAGGACTGCTGGAGGGAGATTTTTGCAGATTCTTGGGGTCACCACCATCTTGCTTGTCACAGCAGTTTTCGGCAAATGGCTCTCAGCCATTCCAGAGGTGAGTGGGGGTTTTTTGGTTGTCGCTTTTCTTTTCTTTCTTTCTTTTTTATTTTGGTTCTCTCTTTCTTTTGTTTCATCCTTCAGATTAATTTCGTTAATTTTTAGCCAGGTTAAGCTGAAGCGAGTCAGGACTAAGCTTTTTCCAGGTGCTTTTGGTTCCTTTGGAAAATCTTATGTCTAGGATGTCCTTCATCCCAACCATTCCGTTACGAGATTTGCCTATCTTTTATCCCATCTCTTGTTCCTTTGAGCGGAAAGAGCCATAGAGCAGCAGTTCATCTTCTTAACACAGCAAACATTGTTAAACTGCTGTAGGTCCCATTAACTTCAAATCTCTTTGTCGAGGCCATTTCTATTATACTTGACAATTTTTCTAGTGTAGAGTTTTATCATTTCTCTCTTCTCTGGGGACAGGGACTTTTTAAATTGCATAATAACCCACTGTAGCTTGTTTTCCACCTTTTCCACCACCCTTTAAAATGTGAGAAAGTCTAGCCAATCTAATACTCTATTTTTGAAGGCTAGATTCATTCATTCATTCATTCAATCGTATTTATTGAGCGCTTACTATGTGCAGAGCACTGTACTAAGCGCTTGGGAAGTATAAGTTGGCAACATATAGAGATGGTCCCTACCCAACAGCGGGCTCACAGTCTAGAAGGGGGAGACAGACAACAAAACAAAACATTTTAACAAAATAAAATAAATAGATAAATATGTACAAGTAAAATAAATAGAGTAATAAATATGTACAAACATATATACATATATACAGGTTCTGTGGTGAGGGGAAGGAGGTAAGGTGGGGGGGATGGAGGGGGGAGAGGAAGGAGGGGGCTCAGTCTGGGAAGGCCTCCTGGAGGAAGTGAGCTCTCAGTAGGGCTTTGAAGGAAGCCCTGATGACGTGGTCATGTTTTACTTATAAAACTTTACTTAATACTACAAATGTGGTATTAAGCGCTTACTATATACCAGGCATTGTACCAAGCGAAGGGATAGATATAAGCTAATTGGGTTGGACACAGTCCTTGTCCCTCATAGGGCTCACGGTCTTAATCCCCATTTCACAGATGAGGTAACTGAAGTCCTGAGAAGTGAAGCGAATTGCTGAAGGTCACACATCAAAGTAACGGAGGCAGGATTAGAACCCTGGTCCTTCTGACTCGCAGGCCCAGATTCTATCTCCTAAGCCACACCTTTATTTCCGGTGGAGTAAGTGCTCAATAAATACTATTGATTGGTTGATTGGTGGCATGATTTAGTCACTGATTTCTAGCCATAACTAGATTTGTAATTCTTGGAGTATGGTAGGCATCCCCTGTAGACTGCAAGCTCCTTGTGGGCAAGGGTCATTTCTACCACCTTGATTTTATTGTAGTCTCCCAAGACCTTACTGTGTGCTTTGCACTCAGGAAATACCACTGATGGATGGATTTACTATCCACATACCTCAATTTTCCCCATCCCGGGCCCAGACGATAATCTGGATCTGAATAAAGATACCATCTACAAGAGTGAAATGCTCACTTCTTGGTATATTGTTGAGAGAGGTACCCAGTATCTTGTCAAGAACATTATGGTTTTTGTTGCATAGCCGGGGTTTGGGCTGCCGGTGAATATATTAGCAGCAATCTTTGGAGTGAAATAAAGTTTATCTAATCATAATTATTATTATTATGGTATTTAAGTGCTTATTATGTTCCAGCCACTGCACTAAGCGCTGGGGTAGATACAGGCAAATTGGGTTGGACGCAGTCTCCATCCCTTGTGGGGCTCACAGTCTCAATCTCCATTTTACTGATAATAATAATAATAATGATAATAATGGCATTTATTAAGCACTTACTATGTGCAAAGCACTGTTCTAAGCACTGGGGAAGTTACAAGGTGGTCAGGTTGTCCCACTGAGGGCTCACAGTCTTAATCCCCATTTTGCAGATGAGGTAACTGAGGCACAGAGAAGTTAAGTGACTTGCCCAAAGTCAGCTGACAAGTGGCGGAGCGGGGATTTGAACCCATGACTGCTGACTCCAAAGCCCGTGTTTTTTCCACTGAGCTGCTTCTCATGCTTACTGATGAGGTAACGCTGACTGTGAGCCCACTGTTGGGTAGGGACTGTCTCTATATGTTGCCAACTTGTACTTCCCAAGCGCTTAGTACAGTGCTCTGCACACAGTGAGCGCTCAATAAATACAATTGATGATGATGATGATGATGAAGCATGGAGAAGTTAGGTGACTTGCCCAAGGTCAAATGGCAAGAGAGAGTGACTTATTGAATGCCAAACAAATTTTCCAGTGGGGAATCATTTGAATATTTCCTAATCTTGTCTAAAAGCAAAATTTGGGCCAAGGCAGAGCCACTCGGACTGTTCATCCCTCATTGTGAACTTGCTGTTCCACTGACTGTGAGACATTGGGGCCTCCGCAAGAGACAGTAAGTGAGTGAAAAAGGAAGAAAGATAAGCGGCTTTCCCTCCCTCTTCCCCATAGCTTGCCTTTTTGGCTCCTCCTGAGAAGCAGCATGGCTTAGTGGAAAGAATTCAGGTCTGGAAGTGAGGGTTTCCAGTGGCTGCCTTCTTGCAAAATCCAGTAGCCTCTACTCCATCGTAATCCTCCTTGGCCTTTCAACTGCTTTGGGCACTGTAGACCGTCCTCCTTTCCCAGAAACATTATGTAATCTTGGGTTCACTGACACTGTCCTCTCCTGGTTCTCTTCCTATGTCTTTGACCTCTCATTCTCAGTCTCTTTCCCGGACTCCTCTTCTGCTTCCCACCCTTTATTAGTGGAGGGCCTCAAGTGTCAGTTCTGGGTCCCCGTATATTCTGTCTACACCCCACTCTCTTGGAGAGCTCGCTCAACATCACAGCTTCAACTACCACCTCTGTGGCTGATTCCTAAATCCACTTCTCTAGCCTTGATCTCTCCTCCTCTGCAGTCTCACATTTCCTCCTGCCTTCGGGACATCTCTACTTGGATGTTCCGCCGGCACCTCAAATTTAACATGTCCAAAACAGAACTCATCTTTCTGCCCAAACCCTATCTTCCCTATGACTTTCCTATCACTGTAGACAACACCACCATCCCATTTCATATCCTGCTAGACTGCAAGCTCATTGTGGGCAGGGAACTTGTCTACCTACTCCTATATTCTACTCTCCCAAGCATTTAGTTCAGTGCTCTGCACTCAGTAGGTTCTAATAAATATGATTGGTATCCAAGGGACTCCTGCTCTCTCCGCCTTCAAATCCTCCTAAAATCACATCTCCTCCAAGAGGCCTTTTTTTAAAATGATATTTTCTTAAGCAGTTACTATGTGCCAGGCACTGTGCTAAGCATTGGAGTAGATACGGCATAATCAGGGTGGACACATTCCGTGTCCAGCATGGCACTCACAATCTTAATCCACGTTTTACAGATTAAGTAACTGAAGCCCAGAGGCGTTATGTGACTTGCCCTGATCACACAGCAGACAGGTGACAGAGCCGGAATTCGAACCCAGGTCCTCTGATTCTCAGGCTATTGCTCTATCCACTAGGCCATGCTGCTTCTATTTCTGTACGTGTGATTTATTTGTATTAATGTCTCCCTCCCCCCTGTAGACTGTAAAGTTATTGTGGGCAGGGATTGTTTTGATTAAGTGTTGTATAATACTCTCCCCAGCACTTAGTACAGTGCTCTGCACAGGGTGCTCAATAAATACAATGGAATGAATGAACGTTTCTCCCGGACTAAACCCTCATTTCCTCTAACTGCCCTTTCTGCATCAGCTATGCACCTGGGTTTGTACCCCTTTAAGCACTTTGATACTCATCCCAGGCCCACAACCCGTATTCATTCATTCATTCAATCGTATTTATTGAGTGCTTACTGTGTGCAGAGTACTGTACTAAGCGCTTGGGAAGTACAAGTTGGCAACATATAGAGACAGTCCCTACCCAGCGGCGGGCTCACAGTCTAGAAGGTGGAGACAGACAACAAAACAAAACATATTAACAAAATAAAATAAATAGAATAAATATGTACAAGTAAAGTAGAGTGATAAATATGTACAAACACATATACATATATACAGGTGCTGTGGGGAGGGGAAGGAGGTGGGGGGAGGGGGAAAGGAAGCAGGGGGCTCAGTCTGGGAAGGCCTCCTGGAGGAGGTGAGCTCTCAGTAGGGCTTTGAAGGGAGGAAGAGAGCTTATGTACATATCCTTATACTCTATTATTTCCCCTCTCCACGACTTGGACTCCACCACCACCATCCCAACTTCACCATCCCGACTCCACCACATGTCTGCTGTGTGACCTTGGGCAAGTCACTTAACTTCTCTGAGCCTCAGTTACCTCATCGGTAAAATGGGGATTAAGACTGTGAGCCCCACGTGGGACAACTTGCTTACCTTGTATCCCCCCAGCGCTTAGAACAGTGCTCTGCACACAGTAAGCGCTTAATAAATGCCAACATTATTATTATTATTATTACTTAGGTTAAATTACTTGTGGGAAGGCATCATGTCTACCAACTATATTACGGTGTACTTTCCCAAGTCCTTAATACATTGCTCTGCACACAGTAAGTGGACAGTAAATACCACTGATTGATTTACTCTTATTCTCAGTCAGAGATATTGACTTTGGGGCTCGAAGACCTGCAGAAGTTGAGCCCAGGGAGTAGAGGAATTAGGGCACTTTGCTGCTCTTGGAGCTGGGCTCCTTGGACTTCTCTTCCCAGCTGGAAACAACCTTTCCTCCCCCCCTCACCCAACCCATCCTGTCAGTTGCCTCCCCCTGCCCCAGGAAGATGCCCAAGACTTCTTTTTTCTGCCTTTTATTCCCTCCCTCATGCCACTGACCACAGAAGCACAAACCAGCACACAGGAATGTATGTATCTATGGACTCAACCTTGACACACACCACTGCTGTTAGACGCGGCCACGTGAACGATGGTTTCTATGATTTTCAAGCGTAGTAAGTCCATGCAAGGCAGAATATCAGAATTGAAGGTTTCACCTCCTTTTCCAGCAGTTCTGGGTAAGCTCGTTGCGGGCAGGGAACGTGTCTGCCAACTCTGTTATATCTCCCAAGCACTTAGTACAGTGCACTGTGCACACTGAGCACTCAATAGATATGATTGATTCTGAGTGGAAGTTAGTGGCCTAAAGAGGGTAAGGCTCCCACTAGAGCTTAGGCTGCTGGGGATGGAGAGAATGCCTGGGTTCTGTCTTTCTGCCTTTTTCTGTCTTCCTTTCTCTCTCTCCCCCCTCCCCTCTGCCTCCTGAGCATATTGCACCATGCAAAGCACTTGGTAAAAAAAAAAAAATCCAGCGAAAATGAGCAGACACACTTCCTGTCCTTCGGTGAACTCAGTGTAAAATAGGCAGGGGCGCATATGGAAGATGCCGGCACTCGAGAACTTCCAAAGTCCGTAATAAAATGGGAATGAGAACTCTCAAAAGCAGCTCAGCCTGCAGCCTCCTTGAGGCTGCCAGCTCAAACCCTGCGGTGTCCAATATTCCTTGGAATTCCTCAGCAATGCAAAGGTCACCTCTTGCCATTTTGGTTACTGCTCCCATGTCTGTGGGAGAAAGAGGAGTATAATAATTGTAATAATAATATTTTTAATGGTATTTAAGCGCTTGCTACGTGACAAGCACCGTTCTAAGCACTGGGGTAGAGTCAAGTCAGGTTGGACACAGACCCTGTCCTGCAAGGGGCTTACAGTCTTGGTAGGAGGGAGAACAGGTATCAAATCCCCATTTTACAGATGAGGAAACAGAGGCACAGAGAAGTCAAGTACTTGCCCACTTAGCATGCATTTGGCTCAGTAGCTTCAATTAAACGTGTTTATTGAGCACTTACTGTGTGCAGAGCATTCTGCTTCTTTGAGTACCAAATAATAGAGTTGGTAGATATGTTCGCTGCCCACAGATTGCTTACATTCTACAGTCTTTCCCAGGTGTCAGGAGGCATCTATTTTCAGCTACTTCCAAGTCTAATCCAGGACTGCATGGGAAAGAATAAAGGGCTGGTAGAGTCCAAAGAATCCCCTTCACTCCTGCCTTTCTCTTATCTAAAGTAGAATCAGCTACTCATTTCAAACACAGTCTAGTTCTCCTATAGCACAGGAGTGGCATTCATTGTAAGGGGAAATCATGTATATCTTGATTGATGATGCTGGAATGTGCTCATCCATTCCTTTCAACGTTTTCTTGCAGTTGAACCAGAAAGACGGGCGTCGTTGGAAGAACATTTCCTAATTCTCCAATAGCATTCTAACCAAAATAGTAATTAGTAATTATAGTATGTAAGCGCTTACTGTGTGCCAAGCACTGTTCTAAGCACTGGGGTAGATACAAGGTGATCAGGTAGGGCACAGTCCCTGTCCCAAATGGGGCTCACAGTCTTCATCCCCATTTTACGGATGAGGAAACTGAGTCACACAGAAGTTAAATGACTTGCCCAAGGTCACACAGCAGACAAGTGCATACAGACAGAATGAACTGTACCTGAAAATTGGCTGTATTTGCAATTTTGCCAGCTGACTGTAGGATTTAGGTCTGTGAAAATCTCCACCCTTCCTCTCCGTCTAAACAGATGGCATTTGGGTACAAATGCCGTAATTTATATAAATGTCTGTCTCCCTCTCTAGAATGTAAGCTCTTTAGGGCCAGGGAGTGTATCTGTTTATTGTTTAACTCTCCCAAGCACTTAGTGCAGTGCTCCACACTCAGTAAGAGCTCAATAAATATGATCGAATGAACGAATGGATGGCAAGTTCAGTCGACTGGTGGTATTTATTGAGCACTTGCTGGGGCAGAGCACTGTCCTAAGCGCTTGGGAGAATATAATGCAGTAGAGTTGGAAGACATGATCCCTGCCCCCAAGGAGCTTACAGTGTAGAAGATTGTTGTATTTTTGCCTCGCAAGGGTGTCTGTTTTCAGTCTCCCCTCTCCTTTCCATACTACACGCTGCTGCCTGGATCCTCTTCCTGAAGCATTTCTCAGCCCCAAATTGAGCAGAATTGCCTCACCATGGACTTGGAGACTCTCCCCCAACTCACTCCACCTTTATCTGCTCCCTTTTCTCTTCCCAAGCCAGTTTTATTTTCCTGTACCTTGCTCTTGACTCTCCCATGTCCGTCGGAACTCCCTCCTTCCCCAAATCCTACAGGCCCAGGCCTCCCAGTATTCAAAGCCCTCCAGAAAACCCAGCTCCATCAGGCCTTCCCTGATGCATTCCCAATTTTCCAAATCATATAAACCCATCTGGCATTCCAGCACGTAGGTACTTAGCACTTATTTGTATACATTTACTCAATAATTTCATTTCTCTATGGGTAAATCATTTTATATCTGCCTCCCCCATTCATATGTGCACTCCTCGTGGAGAGGGAATGTGTCAGTCGCTTGTTTTTTCCTTCCCAAACGTTTAGTATAGTCCATTGTTTCCAGTGAGTATTCAATAAAAGCAATTGCTCCTCCTATACAGTTGCTAAAAGATATTGCTAATAATAATCGTAATAATTATAATTGTGGTACCTGTTGAGTGCTTAATGTGTGCCAAACGCTGTTCTAAGCACTGGAATAGATACAAGATAATCTGGTTGGACACAGTCCCTTGTCCCATTTGGGGCTCACACTCAATCCCCATTTTTACAGGTGAAGTAACTGAGATCCAGAGAAGTTAAGTGACTTGTCCAAGGTCACACAGTAGACGTGGCAGAGCTGGGATTTGAACCCAGGTCCTTCTGACCCCCGGGCTCTAGCCACTAAGCCACACTGCTTCTCTATTGCTGAAATGTGTAAGATATGAAATATGTAACGAAGTGTATTTTCATTGCAAGCCTTAAGCAGTTAACACATTTTCAAGCCAATATAATGGTAGCTCAGAAGCAATGAGAGTTGTTAGACATAGCATGGCTTAGTGGAAGGAGCCCGGGCTTTGGAGTCAGAGGTCATGGGTTCAAATTCTGGCTCCGCCTCTTGTCAGTTATGTGACTTTGGGCAAGTCACTTAATCAATCAATCAATCAATCATATTTATTGAGCGCTTACTATGTGCAGAGCACTGTACTAAGCGCTTGGGAAGTACAAATTGGCAACACATAGAGACAGTCCCTACCCAGCAGTGGGCTCACAGTCTAAAAGGGGGAGACAGAGAACAGAACCAAACATACCAACAAAATAAAATAAATAGGATAGAAACGTACAAGTAAAATAAATAAATAAATAGAGTAATAAATATGTACAACCATATATACATATATACAGGTGCTGTGGGGAAGGGAAGGAGGTAAGACGGGGGGATGGACTTCTCTGGGCCTCAGTTACCTCATCTTTAAAATGGGGATTAAGACTGTGAGCCCCCTGTGGGACAGCCTGATCACCTTGTAACTTCCCCTGCGCTTAGAACAGTGCTTTGCACATAGTAAGCGCTTAATAAATGCCATTATTATTATTATTATCATTATTATTATTCCCTGCCCACAGTGAGTTTACAGACTAGAGTCTAGAGATTATTGTGCACGGCAGCCTTTCCATCCCACCCCATCACTTGTTTGCCCCCGGAGGGCCATGCAGGGCGAGACCTGCGAAAAGTAGATTCCATATGCAGAAATCTGAGCATCCCCCAGAAGAGTAGTGAAACGTTATCTACCAACTCTGTTTTATACTTTCTCTAGTGCTTAGTACAGTGCTCTGCACAGACTGCTCAATGAATACCACTGATGGTGAGGAAATATATTGAACTCATTGTGTGGAGTACAGACGTGCAGTGCCAAGCAGTGAAATAAATTCCACTGGGTACATTTGTAGCATATTGCTTTTTAGAAATCACAATTACCTTTGAGCTGAATATTTCCCCTACCCGTTGTACACATTCTTATCTTTAGGGCTCCCTTTCATGTCTTGAAGGAATAATTCAGAAACTCTGTGAAAGGTGGACTATTGTATAGTGTAACACTTCCAGAGGCACTGAAAGAACTTTATGAGGCTATACAGTCTTTTAGACTGTGAGCCCAATGTTGGGTAGGGACTGTCTCTATATGTTGCCAATTTGTACTTCCCAAGCGTTTAGTACAGTGCTCTGCACATAGTAAGCGCTCAATAAATACGATTGATGATACATGTTGGGGAAGCTTCTAGTCTGCTTCAAATTTGTGTTGCTCTTACTCTTTATTATTTATTGAGCACCTGTTCTGTGCAGAGCACTGTTACTAAGTGCTTTGGAGAGTACAGTGGAGTTGGTAGACCTGATCCCAATTCTTCCACCAAGCTTGAGCAAGACTAATTTTTGTTTTTACCATCTGTGGGGACTTGAGACAAAGGACTGTTGAATGATTTACATTGGTTCACGCGAATCAGGCCGGCACTAGAATTCAGGCTCGATGCAGAATTCTTCCTGAAAATACACACTACAATGTAGCATCCCTGTGCCTTCTCGAAAGCAATAAAATCCTGGCTTGAAAGCATAGCAGATCATACAGCTGAGCCTATATTTGCATGTATATTGAATTTTAAGTTAAGGATTAATAAAAGAAAATGAAAGCAATGGAAGATTGCCTTACTTAAATGAAAAGGCAAAAGGAAATTGGTGTGTTTATAACAACCAGTTTAAATGGTGGTTGCTTGATTACAACAGACCAGTGTGGCTGGAGATAGGTGAGAGTAAAGAGAAAAAATAGAGAAAATATGTTTCCTAAAACACTGGGAATATTAGTACGTGTGTAGTTGTTGGACAGGCGCAAAGCAAACGACCAGGACCTGGGGAGGAAGGCTTAGAAAGAAAACTAAACACCCCAAGACCCAAATCATTCTTAAGAGAATAAAGTAGGTGTGGTCTGTGTGTTTGACCCTGAATTGTGAACCATGTTCATCTCCAGGTTTTGAAATTTCAGTCATTTGGAAGTACGTCCTGATATGAACATACGTGTGCACCAGCAACTTAACATGGTGCTGATTTATTATGTTCGTGCTTTTGTTTAATTATTTGGAACCTCATTTAAAATGGTAATTGGCCAGATTTTCAATCTGAGTATGAGGGAAATTTTCAGTGCTTTTAAAACAGAAAAAATGGTGTGTTTGCGGTATAAAAGGAAACATTATTAGTTGTGATATGCTGTTGCCCTTTGTGCCTATGTGTTTGCGTGATTGAAGCATCTTGACTGTGATGCTTTCTCCTTGAAGCCTGATTTGAATGGCGCATACAGCTGGATTGCCCTAGGGCCTTGTAGCAATTTATAGTCTGGATGGAAAGCAGAAGTGCATAAAAAGACAGTTGCGAAAGGCCGCTGCTACCCTGTAATAGAAAATCTTTGGATGATGGCCTTGGCTAGAAAGGCATTTGGGATCAATATACAGTGATTCAGAGGATTATAAAAATGATCCAAAGGGATCGCATCAAAAGCAACAAGGAACAGATTTCTTTCCCACCTTCTCCAGTTGTATACAGTGGAAAGTGGAAGCTTTCGTGCTTTGTTTTAGGAGGAAGATGACTTCAAATGGATTAGTTCACATCAGAGTGTTTCAACATGTTCAGAAAAGGCAATGAAAGGATAGCCTGTCTTTTCTCTTCCAGAACTCACCCCATCAGTCAATCAATGGCTTTTGTTGAGTGCCTGCTATGTGCAGAGCACTGTACTAAGCGCTTGAGTTGGTAGACCTGTTTTTCACCCACAAGGATCTTTAAAGTCTAGAGGCTTCGAGCTGCTTCATATCCCACTGTAACCCCATGCTGTCTGGAACTGAATCAAACCTTGCATTGCTGAACCACAGCTACATTTACTCTAGGGCTGATTTTTCCTGTCTGTTTCTGGGCATCCTGACCTTTTCTGGAATAAGTGAGAAAATGATGATCGCTACCCAAGCTGATGTCCCCCCATCCCACCCCCGCACCCCCTTGATTTTTTCTTCCTGGTAGTAGCCCCTTCTTGGCTCTCTTTGCCTTTATTTCAAAATCTTCAACAGAGCAGATGTCCAGGGATTGGCACGCTACATTCCTGATGTAGTAGAAGCCTGCTATTAAGATACTGAGCAGATTTGTTAATAAAGGAGATGGAATGTCCAAGATAAAGTGAAGCAGCGTTAAATGATTAAAAAAAAAATATCAGCCTGCGAATGAGGATTGGCAGGTCCCTTTAATTTGGGAAGGCTGGAAGGCTGCTATGGTGACTGTTGGTCCGGGAGGGGGCTGGGGAAAGTCTGTGCAAATAAGGGGTTATGAAGAAATGAACAAGGAATGACAAAGAATCAGAGGTGACAGTTTAAGGATTGCATGGCAGGAACCGCACAGTGATTAAATTCACTGATGCTGTCACTGAGCTGTAAGGCTGAAGATAACATTCTCTCCCTGTGCTGAAAACAAGAATCAATACAAACTCCTTGACAGGGGCTAAATTATTAAAAAGAGCCCTTCTTACAATGTTTCATTATCTGGGATTTGCCTCAGCTGGTGATTTGTCTGCAGCACAGGGAGATTTGCTGGGCATTTTGTATTAAAATTATTCAGTCTGCCTGTGAATCCCTTTTGATAATTCCCTTCCCTTTTACAATGCTCTTGTAGAGATTCGTGATTTACTTTTGCTGCGGTGGCTTTGTATTTTCCTGCTGATCTAACTGCAGCTTTGGCATGTATGCAAAGCTTTTTCTCCCACCCACTTTTTCTTCTCCTTTGCGGGGGAGGGGAGGTTATAGACTCCTTCACTGTTATTCTTCCTAAATACCAATTTCAGTTGCTTGCCTCTGGCATGTTATATTAATGAGATACATTGTATACCCTTAGTTTTATGTTTCACCAGAAGCACATTCTGCCAGAGGATCCCGGATGGGATGTTGGAAACTGGGGAGTGAAGTCTCCTTTATTTTTCTTAGTCTGTAAACTGGTGATTAGTCTGTTAAAAAGATGAGAATGAGCTTTTAGTCAACCCGGTGAAAAAGACAGTTACACCCTTTATGTGCCTGGCCGAGGGGTTGCAGGCAGAGTAATAATTGTGCTTAGTACAGTGCTCTGCACACAGTAAGTGCTCAATAAATACGATTGAATGAATGGTATTCGTTAAGCCCTATGTGCTTAACGAAGTACTGGGATATATACAGGACACAATCAGGTCAGACCCAATTGCTGTTCCTCATGGACCTTGCCATCTAAATAGGAGAGAGAGCATAATGGTGCAGTGGATAGAGCATGACCCTGGGAGTCAGAAATCGACAGGTTGACTGTGTCCAACCCTATTTGCTTGGATCCACCCCAGCGTTTAGTACAGTGCCTGGCACATAGTAAGCTCTTAACTAACACCATCATTTAATCCTAATTTTACATATGACGAAACCGAGACAAAGCAGTGGAGTGACTTGCCCAAGGTCACACAGCCAGACAGATTGCTGAGCCTGGGATTAGAACCCAGGACCGTTGAATCCATGGGCTTGTGCTCTTCCCACTGGGCCGTTGCTTGAAAATAATTAGTTTTGAATCTCTGATGCCGTCAGCTTGTTCCAGTGTCAGGATTGGGGAGAAGACAGTGCTTAGAACAGTGCCTGGCACATAGTAAATGCTTAACAAATACCGTCATTATTATGGGACACATGTGGCTCCACCACATCTGCTCTGTGACCTTGGGCAAGTCACTTAGCGTCTCTTGGTTTGTTACCCCATTTGCAACCTGATCTACCCCGGCGCTTTTGTACAATGCCTGGCACACAGTCAGTTTTAACAAATACCATTTACAAAAAAAAACTCGAATACAAAACCCAAATACTTTATCCTCTGACTTTATAACAGACAAAACCCAAATACTTTATCCTCTGACTTTATAACAGAACTAGATGTGTTAGAGAGCCTGGGAGTCAGAGGACCTAGATTCTAATCCTGGCTCCTCCGTTTGTGCGCCATATGACTGTGCAAAAGTAACTTCTCCGTGCCCAAGTTCCTCATCTGTAAAATGGGCATTAGGCCTGTGAGCCTTTTATGGGACAGAGACCGTGCCCAGCCTGCTAAATTTATATCTGCCCCGGTGCTTAGTACAGTGCCTGCTACGTAGTAAGTGCTTAAATGCCATAGTAGAGTATAAGGTTGTGGACTTAAGTGCTCTGGGGTTGATCGGAGTAGCACAGGGCTTTGCTAAGCCCTATGTAAAAATAAAAAAAAGCCAAAAAAAAGCCTTTGCAAAGTATATAGCCAAGTGAGTAGTGGGTGCTGAGGAGAGGGCAGATAGAGGAAATTAGGCTTAGTCAGGGAAGACCTCTTAGAGGAGATGTGATTTTTTTAGGAGGATTTTGAAAGTGGGGAGAGTGGTGGACTATTGAATGTGAAGGGGGAGGAAGTTCCTTGCCAGGGAGGATGTGGGCAAGAGATCAGTGGTGGGATAAATGAGGGGAAGGTACAGAGAGTAGGTTGACTTTAGAGGATGGAGTGTGTGAATTTGGGTTGTGATAGGTCAGGGAGATAAGACAGGAGGGAAGGAGCTGGTTGAGTGCCAATGTTAAGAGGAGTTTTATGGCACTTTACCTTTTTGTTCTTTTCAAACCGTGGGTTGATGGGGTACTTGGGTTAGGGTGGAACTATAATGAGGAGAGATTTTTGAGGCAGCTACAACAAAATCATTGGCCACCAACCAGACCTCATGACCAAAAAGCCCATGGTTAGGGATGTTTGCCGCTGCTGTGCTAAAGAACCCATAAGATGGGGAAGACATGATAAATGTCTCAATTGGTGCATTCACACTTCTGTTTTCCTTGTGAAGCCTGTAGACGTTCTCTTTTTGTAACCTACATTTACCCAGGCTTTTGTTGTTAAGGAATAAAACCTACTGTAATTTGTTTACTGCACATACCGGGGAACAGAAATCTCCTCCGGCAGAGGCCATTTTCTTCCAGATTCCCAAAGCCTCTTTACCATTACCCTCGCAGACAGTTGAAGGTCCACTTTTCATTTTGTGGGTGGGAGGAGGAGGGAGAGTTTGAGGAGAAGGAAAGCCACTAGAGCCTAGAGATTCTCCATCTTTGTTGTTCTCCTCAGAGGCATTTGAAAATCCCCCTCCCTTTCTTCCCTAAGAAAGCCTAGTACATCAGACACAAGACTACTCCAAATAAAAGTAGACCTTGGGAAGCTAGATTATTCTAGGAAATACTTTACTGCAAATTAGAGCCATGAGCAGTGAACCAGGAGTGTCATCTCAGAGCCTGATCCAGACCCTTTGAGGTCTTCATGTTGCCTTGACTGATGGGCAGCATTTTAGGCTTTGCTGTCCCATAGGCCTGTCCTTTCATTCCCAACTTTACCATGGGTGGGGTTGGAGGGGCTGGGGGAGGGTGCGGGACAGATTGGGGGCAGTCATGGGGGAATTTTCAGAGGCCAACCAGGTTGCCCAAGGTTCATTCATTCATTCAATTGTATTTATTGAGCGCTTACTGTGTGCAGAGCACTGTACTAAGTCCTTGGGAAGTACAAGTTGCCAACATATGGAGATGGTCCCTAACCAACGGCGAGCTCACAGTCTAGAAGGGGGAGACAGACAACAAAACAAAATCTATTAACAAAATAAAGTAAATAGAATAGTAAATATATACAAGTAAAATAGAGTAATAAATCTGTACAAACATTTATACAGGTGCTGTGGGGAGGGGAAGGAGGTACGGCGGGGGGAGGGGGAGGAGGAGGAGAGGATGGAGGGGGCTCAGGCTGGGAAGGCCTCCTGGAGGAGGTGAGCTCTCAGTAGGGCTTTGAAGGGAGGAAGAGAGCTAGCTTGGTGGAAGTGTGGAGGGGAGGGCATTCCAGGCCAGGGGGAGGACGTGGGCCGGGGGTCAACGGCGGGGCAGGCGAGAATGAGGCACAGTGAGGAGGTTAGCGGCAGAGGAGCGGAGGGTGCGGGCTGGGCTGTAGAAGGAAAGAAGGGAGGTGAGGTAGGAGGGGGCGAGGTGATGGAGAGCCTTGAAGCCGAGAGTGAGGAGTTTTTGCCTGATGCGTAGGTTGATTGGTAGCCACTGGAGATTTTTGAGGAGGGGCGTAACATGCCCAGAGCGTTTCTGCACAAAGGTGATCCGGGCAGCAGCGTGAAGTATAGATTTAAGTGGGGGTGACCGGAGGATGGGAGATCAGAGAGGAGGCTGATACAGTAATCCAGTCGGGATAGGATGAGAGATTGAACCAGCATGGTAGCGGTTTGGATGGAGAGGAAAGGTCAGATCTTGGCGATGTTGCGGAATGAGACTGGCAGTTTTTGGTAACGGATTGGATGTGAGGGGTGAACGAGAGCAGAGTTGAGGATGACACCAAGGTTGTGGGCTTGTGAGACAGGAAGGATGGTAGTGCCATCAACAGTGATGGGAAAGTCAGGGAGAGGGCAGGGATTGGGAGGGAGGATAAGGAGTTCAGTCTTGGACATAATAAGTTTTAGATGGCGGGCAGACATCCAGATGGAGATGTCTTGAAGGCGGGAGGAGGCATGAGCCTGAAAGGAGGGAGAGAGAGCTGGGGCAGAGGTGTAGATTTGGGTATCATCAGCGTAGAGTTGATAGTTGAAGCTGTGGGAGTGAATGAGTTCACCAAGGGAGTGAGTGTAGATAGAGAACAGAAGGGGACCAAGAGCTGACCGTTGAGGAACCCCTACAGTAAGGGGATGGGAGGGGGAGGAGGAGCCCGCAAAAGAGTGAGAATGAACAGCCGGAGAGATGAGGAGAACCAGAAGAGGACAGTCTGTGAAGCCAAGGTTGGATAGCATGTTGAGGAGAAGGGGGTGGTCCACAGTGTCGAAGGCAGCTGAGAGGTCGAGGAGGATTAGGATAGAGTAGGAGCGGTTGGATTGGGCAAGCAGGAGGTCATTGGCGACCTTTGAGAGGGCAGTTTTGGTGAAATGTAGGGGACGGCAGCCAGACTGGAGGGGGTCGAGGAGAGAGCTGGCGTTGAGGAATTCAAGGCAGCGGGTGTAGACGACTCGTTCAAGGAGTTTGGAAAGGAATGGTAGGAGGGAGATAGGGCGATAACTAGAAGGGAGGTGGGGTCAAGAGAGGGGTTTTTTTTAGGATGGGGGAGACGTGGGCATGTTTGAAGGCAGAGGGGAAGGAACCAGTGGAGAGTGAGCCGTTGAAGATGGAAGTTAAGGAGGGGAGGAGGGACGGGGTGAGAGATTTCATAAGATGAGAGGGAATGGGGTCAGAAGCACAGGTGGCCGGAGTAGCACTTGAGAGGAGGGAGGAGAGCTCCTCTGAGGATACTGGTGGGAAGGATGGGAGAGTAGCGGAGAGGGTTGAGAGCCAGGGGGTTGGTGAAAGGGGAGGAGTGACTTTGGGGAGCTCAGAACTGATGGAGTTAATTTTATTAATGAAGAATGAGGTCAGATCGTTGGGGGGGAGGGGAGGGGGAGGAACAGGGGGCCTGAGAAGGGAGTTAAATGTACTTCTAGGCATCAGTTATCAATTGGGCCGATTAGAAAAGCAGCATGGTGCAATGGATAGAGCATGGGCCTGAGAGTAAGAAGGTCATGGATTCTAATGTCAGGTCCACCACTTGTCTGATATATTATACTCTCTGAAGCGCTTAGTACAGTACTCTGCTTGTAGTCAGTGCTCAGTAAGTATCATTGAATGACTGATTGATTGGCTATGGTTCAGGACCCTGACTTATCCCAGCTGGATTCCTGTAAAAATTTTTGTTTTTGTTTTTCATTAGAGTGCGCAGAAATTGTCATTTCTTTATTCTATACTTCCTTGTACCAAATGACCCTTCAGGCTCTGGTATCTCTAATCTGGGAAATGAGGTCTATTAAAAAAAGAATATATATATATATGTATATATATATATATATATATATATATATATATATATATCAAAAATTTATGTCAATTTCACCAGTGTGGAACAACTGGAGCTAGAAGCCAGTAGCTTTGCCTTCTGTTGGTGAATGGTGAGGGCGTCTGTCAGGTTTAAAAATGGCTCTGACCTTTAGGAATATTGAAGTTGAAATTTTCCCTCTGGTCACTGGGGAGTACTTGAGCACCATCAGATTCCTTGCATTGGTGTAAGTCTCCAAAGATACATTGTTACACTTCATAAGTCACTAAAGATAATTCATTAGAGATATCTGTTTTCTCACTTGAAAATCGGTTTTCTTTTTGATAGGTGAAATGTCAGTGTGATCACTTAATTTTTGTCAAATTCTGACTTATTCTGGATTTCTGGAGAGGGTTGTCATATGGTTCGGACTAACTTATCTGATCAAAATGGTTTGGAGCAACTTGTCAGAAAAACTTAGTTTACAATTACTGGACTAAACTGAAATGCTAGGTAAAGAGTCCTGGAAGTTGGACTGTAGTAGTAGTGGTAGTAATAATAATACTACAAAAATGAGTGTATGTATCAAAAAGACATACAATAAAAAACTCCTTTATAGTAGTTGTTCCTCATTTATTTGGGGCTTTTTTCTAGGAATGTTACCAAAAATATTAGAAGGGGCCATTATGTGTGTATGTTTCATTCCAGTAGGTTGGTTGATAGCCTAACCACTATACAATGATTGCCTTGACCAGAGCAGTAGTCATTTGGATGGAGAGGAACAGCTAGATCCAGGAAATGTTGGGGAGGGTAAACCAGTTGGATGTAGTGACAGTCTGAGTGTGAGAATTAATAACAATAATGATAATTATTATTATTTTGATATTTGTTCATTGCTTACACTGTGTTAAGTCCTGGCGTAGATACAGAACAATCAGGTTGCACATGGGGCTCACAGTCATAAATAGAAGGGAGAGTCAAAAGGGAGGGAAGGATCAAGGTTAATATCAAGGTTGCAGGCTTATTAAAAGGGAAGATGATAGTGTCGTCAACTGCGATCATCATTATCAGTGGTATTTATTGAGCACTTAATGTATGCAGAGCACTGTACTAAGCCTTGGGATTACATTGGTAATAGTCATCAGCCTGTGTGGCTAAAGAGCAATTTTGTGACCTTCCTTGGCCTGACTGGAATGAGAAAGCTGAGGCATGCGGTCAAAGGAACGTTCACCGACAACAGTGAATTCCAACGAAATGAAACAATTCCAGATATTGTCTCACAAATGGTGGGATGAACAAGGAGCCTATTCACCTCTTCACTCTCTGAATGACCTGAGAGTGCCCTTTATTAGGTACAGCTTGGGAAGTCTCTCAGCTCTCGTTACCCAAAGCCCATTTCAAGTCCACCTGCTCTTTCGGTAGGTTTGAGTTTGCCCAATTTGACCCGCGCAGCCCTCTCCTGGGATTCTGCAGTGGCATTGTCGAGGGGTAGCTTGGCCTGGGGCACTAGGCAGTGCAGATCTGGGTCAAGTGAACCTACCAAAAGCAATATTTTCCTCGAATTACTGAGACTTTACATTTTAAATCCAATTTCTCTCAATGCCTAAAATTAATCTTTCATAGTATTATCCTCTTTGGAAAGGTCCTTCACTCTACTGTCCCATTATTGGACTATTCATTTTGCTAATGATGTGCATTATAGCTATAATTCTATTTGTTCTGACGATTTTGACTTCACCTGGCTCCGTGTTTTGTATTGTCTGTTTCCCCCTTCTAGACTGTGAACTCGTTGTTGGGTAGGGACCATCTCTTTATGGTACCGACTTGTACTTCCTAAGCGCTCAGTACAGTGCTCTGCACACAGTAAGCACTCAATAAATACGATTGAATGAATGAATGAATAAGTGCTCGGGACAGTACAACAGAATTGGTAGGCACATTTCCTGCCTTCAACGATCATACAGTCTACATACACTTTATATATATATATATATATATATATATATATATAAAGACAGACTTAAATATAAATAAATAATTTGTAGCACAATTTTTAGACATGTACAAATTTATAGCATAATTTATAGACATGCATGTAAGTCTTGGGCTGAGGGCAGTTAGATGAAGGAGAGGTTTTGGAAGTGTACGTGAGCAGTTCAGTTAGAGAAGCAGCGTGGCTCAATGGAAAGAGCCCAGGCTTTGGAGTCAAAGGTCATGGGTTCGAATCCCGGCTCCACCACATGTCAGCTGTGTGACCTTGGGCAAGTCACTTGACTTCTCTGAGCCTCAGTTCCCTCATCTGTAAAATGGGGATTAAGACTGTGAGCCCCACGTCGGACAACCTGATCAACTTGTATCCCCCCAGCACTTAGAACAGTGCTTTGCACATAGTAAACGCTTAACAAATGCCATTATTATTATTATTATTCAGTTTAGGGGAATATTGTGCTTAAGGTGTCATGTGGACATCTATCGATTAGTGGCATTTATTGAGTGCTTGTTCTCGGCAGAACATTGAACTAAGCTCTTGGGAGAGTACAGTGCAAGAGATGTTGGATGTGATTCCTACCCACGAGGAGCTTATGGTCTAGGGGGAGACAGTAAAAAGCAGTTAGGGATAGGAAAGAGAATAGAGTAGAGGAATGTTTACCTAAGGATTATGGGGCTGAGATGAGTAATCAAGGTGCTTATGGGGTCCTTAGCCATTGTCAGTAAGGAGGGAAGGGTGGATGGGGAAATGCCAGATTGAAGAGGCAGTGAGAGCTCAGGGCTGGGAGTCATTGGGTTAGAGGTGGGAGCTGGGAGCTGATTAATCAAGTTTTGGAGGATTTTCTGACTGTCAGCTCATTGTGGGCAGGGAAGGTGTCTACTAACTTTGTTGTATTGTACTCTCTTGCACTTAATGCAATGCTCTGCCCACAGTAAACGCTCAATAAATACCAGCAATTGATTCTGTGTGCAGAATCTCCTCACCGTACCTCGTTCTCTCCTGTCCCGCCATCGACCCCCGGACCACGTCATCGCCCGGGCCTGGATTGCCCTCCCTCTGCCCATCCGCCAAATTAGCTCTCTTCCTCCCTTCAAGGCCCTACTGAGAGCTCACCTCCTCCAGGAGGCCTGCCCAGACTGAGCCCCTTCCTTCCTCTCCCCCTCGTCCCCCTCTCCATCCCCCCATCTTACCTCCTTCCCTTCCCCACAGCACCTGTATATATGTATATATGTTTGTACATATTTATTACTCTATTTATTTTACTTGTACATATCTATTCTATTTTATTTTGTTAGTATGTTTGGTTTTGTTCTCTGTCTCCCCCTTTTAGACTGTAAGCTCACTGTTGGGTAGGGACTGCTTATATGTTGCCAACTTGTACTTCCCAAGCGCTTAGTACAGTGCTCTGCACACAGTAAGCGCTCAATAAATACAATTGATTGATTGATTTACATAGGAGCAGATAAGCTCCTCAAGGGAATGAGTGCAAATTGAGAAGAGCAGGGAATGCAGAACAGTCTTGGATGACACCCTCAATTAGCAGGTGAAAGACAGAGAAAGATCAGGCAAAGAGGTAAGAGGAGAACTGGGAGAGATCTGTGTTGGTAAAATAAACAAAAAACTGAAAAAACAAAAAAAAAGCCAACAATTGTGCCATGGAAAGGATGCTCTTCCAACTTAAAGTTCTAAATGCCACTAGAAGAACTTAGTCTATTTTTGCATTTAAGCTTTTCATCATGATTCCTTGTTTTCCTGATATTGCCCCAAAACATGACTACCATTTTTTTTGTCTCAGTGTGATCTTTTGTTAAAGCAAAAATCGTGTTGCATTTATTGGTTATATAGAATTTGACTGCTGTGTGCTTTGAGGATTTTTCAGATTAATCATGTGCTCTTCAAGGTGCAGGTGGAAAGGGGAAATGAAGTATTGATGTTTGGATTGGATATTTGAAACCACTCTATAACGGCATGGGTTTTCATCCTTCCCAACTTAAATGGAATCCTCAACTGGAGTTCACACATAGTACTCTCCTAGCTAAATTGTTGTAAAAATCATCTGAGCTTTTTCCTCTCTCCACCCAATAGCTACAAAAATACATAAACACACACATACACACACTCCTCGTAAGAGGTGAAATGAATTCTACTTTGTCCTTGTCCATAAAACCTGTCATTGCCATTTAGCTGACAGAGAGGAGGATGTTATGAAATCCTTCAGAGAAGTAATCAGCATTTTAAAGAAAGCATCAGCACTAATTAATAATTATAATGTTAATGTGGTGGATTTATATTGCACCATTTATTTTTATTTTTTTGAAGAACTAGAGTGCTTTCTTATGTTTCTCCTTTTTTCTTTTCCCAGTAACCCACCAATTGCCTTTTTTTCTAGCAAAGCAACTCCTAACTGTGCAAGAAAATGAGCAAAGATGCCTAGGTCAGAGGGGCCTGAAAAGAGAGAGATTCCTCAGGTGGCATTTGTAAGAAGGGAAAACTTTAGTGAATTTGTGCATATACGTTTTTCTTTCTTAGTCTTACATCTTCATGGCTTGGAAATCAGTCTAAAATCATTATCATGTCAAGTCTGCATGTTCATATGAAACACAGCTTAAATCAGTCTGGTACTGTTTGTAGGTAAGATTAGTTCACCTATGGTAATTGGTCTTAATCTTGGATGTGGATTTTCTCCATGCTCCCTTACTCCTTATTCACAAGCTGATTTTAAAAAATGGGTTATTTTGTGTTTTGAGCTGACTTTTGTGTATTTTTATGTGATCTGCTGAGATCAAGTCTTTTTGAGCCACGGAGCAGAGTTTACAGTCAACTTTTCTAACCCCTCTGTGACTTGCCCTTTACAAACAGATATTATCCAAAGTTGAAATTGCCCTTCTCTATCTTGAGGTCCTGTAAGTAAGCATCGTAGCTTGTTTGTTAATTTCAGGGCAATGACAAATATTCCTTGAGGATGATCTTTCAAGGAGATTGTAACTCATGTGCTTTTTTTTTTTAATGGTATTAAGCAGTTACTATGCAGGTACTGTATAAAGCTCTGGGGTAGATACAAGCTAATCATATTGGAAAGAGTCAGTGCCCCACATGGGTCTCACAGTCTTAATTCCTGTTTTACAGGCGAGGTGTCTGAGGCACAGAGAAGTCGTGACTTGCCCAAACTTACAAACAGCAAGGCGTCTCTGGTTCAGTTCATTAAAAGGCCTGCTCGCAAAAGCATCAGCGAGTATGAATTCTCTGCCTCTTCCTTGGTAATGACATTGACTGTCTGAGCCTGAGCCTTTCATTCAGTCCAGTGGAAAGAGAGCTGCTCCGGGACTCGGGTTCCACTTCCAATTTTCTCTATTGGGGCTATGCCATGAGCGATGAAGGCTTCTGGCAGAGGAACCGGCCCAGCTGGAATTCTGAAAAGTAGCCGGTGCTCGTGGCCAGTGGCTCCCGGGGCTGCCAGAGAAGCATTTTGCATCCTGGCTGCCTGCAGCACAGCATCAGGCCCGTGTTAGAGTCACTTGGGCCCGACACAAAAAGCATCTCCGTGTGCATTTTGCAGTGTGCTGCACCTTTTCCCACCTACTTGCTCACTGTACTCTGCCCCAGAGATAGTGGCGGGGGAAAAAAATCAAGTTTTCCAGCTGGAACTCCGTTGGTGAGAGGTTGTCGGGTAGGCATACGGGATGGAGAGGCAGAGAGGGAGATGGGATTAGCCTGCCGGCCAGGTGGAGAGCCCAGATTTCCCCTTCAGGTGATCCAACTGGACCAGAGGCTTTGGTTGCTAGGAGAGGGCAAGGATGGAACCACCATCTGGGCTCCATCCAGCGCTTAGAACAGTGCTTTGCACATAGTAAGCGCTTAACAAATACCATCGTCATCTCTAACTCTCACCCCTTCCGGGTCCAACCATGTGTCGGAACCTGCAGCTGAGGTCCTGGGGGCAGCGTGGCTCAGTGGAAAGAGCACGGGCTTTGGAGTCAGAGGTCATGGGTTCAAATCCCAGCCCTGCCAATTGTCAGCTGTGTGACTCTGGGCAAGTCACTTAACTTCTCTGGGCCTCAGTTACCTCATCTGTAAAATGGGGATGAAGGCTGTGAGCCCCCCGTGGGACAACCTGATCACCTTGTAACCTCCCCAGCGCTTAGAACAGTGCTTTGCACATAGTAAGCACTTAATAAAAGCCATTATTACTATTATTATAAAAATGGGGAGTGAGGAGTTCTGCAGTAAATTTGATGAGGCAGCATTCAGTCTTATTCTTTGAGCGCTTTCTGTGTGCAAAGTGCTGTCCTAAGCACTTGGGAGATTACAATACAACAACAAACAGGCACATTCCCTGCCCACAGTGAGCTCATGGCAGGGGCTGGGGTCGGGGTGTGTGGACACTACTACTCCAGCAAAGTAGTAGTCCGTCAGTCAATCAAATTTATTGCATGTTTACTGTGTGCAGAGCCCTTTACTGAATTTGTTCATTCATTCAATCATATTTGAGCACTTACTGTGTGGAGAGCACTGTACTAAGCGCTTGGGAGGGTACAATGAAACAAGAAACAGACATGGTCCCTGCCCACAATGAGCTCTGTGTGCTTGAGAAAGTACAGTACAATAGAATTAGTAGATGTGCTCCCTGCCCACACGAGCCTATGGACCGTTGAGGGAGGAAAGCATAAAATAAATAACAGATGGGTGAATGGGAAAGTATAAGGTTATTGTACATAAGTACTATGAGGCTGGAGGATGGGTGAATATTAAATCCTTGAAAGGTTCAGGTCTAAGTGCGTACGTGATGCGGAAGGGAGGGTGAAATGGGGAAATGAGGGCCTAAGCAGGGAAAGCCTCTTGGAGGAGATGTGATTGTACTATGGCTCTGAAGGTTTGGAGAGAATTTTGAGATCAGCTACCGTTCCAGGACATTTTTTTTTTTTTAGCCGAACTGAGTTCTGGCCCATTCCGGGAATATGGAAAGAGAACTGGCAGAGGTGAGAATGTGAGTAGTGTCATCATCATCATCATCCATCGTATTTATTGAGCGCTTACTATGTGCAGAGCACTGTACTAAGCGCTTGGGTAGTACAAATTGGCAACATATAGAGACAGTCCCTACCCAACAATGGGCTCACAGTCTAAAAGGGGGAGACAGAGAACAAAACCAAACATACTAACAAAATAAAATAAATAGAATAGATATGTACGAGAGAAACGAATGAGAAACGACATGGCCTAGAGGAAAGAGGATGGGCCTGGGATTCAGAGGACCTGGATTCTAGTCTCAGCTCTGCCAACTGTTCTAATTGCTTGCTAAGGGACCTTGGGCAAGTCACAACTTCCTCAGTTTCCTCAACTGTAAAATGGGGATTCAAAGCCTGTTCTCCCTCCTACTTAGACTGTGAGCCCCATGTGGGACACGGGATTGGGTCTAATCTAATTAACTTGTACCTACACTTAGAACAGTGTTTGACACATAGTAAGAACTTAAATACCATAAAACAGAGTAAAGGGCTGAATTTTAAATGACCCACAATCTTTCCTCTTAACCCTTTCCAGCCCCTCCTAGGTCAATGGAAACCAGTAGCGCTGTTTGTCAGTTCTTTCATGCAGGGTCTCTCTCTCTGTCCTGAGTCTCAAGACTGAGGTGCTGATAAGCAGCGTGGCGTAGTGAGTAGAGCCCCTGGGAGTCATGGGTCCTAATTCCGGCTCCACTTATCTGTTGTGTGACCTTGGGCAAGTCACTTCACTTCTCTGGGCCCCAAGCACCTCATCTGTAAAATGGGGATTGAGACTGTGAGCCCCACAGGGGACAGGGACTGTATCCAACCCAATTTCCATGTATCCGCCCGAACGCTTAGTGCAGTGCCTGGAACATAGTAGGCACTTAACAAATACCGCTATTATTATTGTTCCTGACTAGAACTAGTACTTTCTGAAGGTTTCTCAAACTCCCTTTGCCTGCTGCCTGTGGGCCCTTTTCCATTCAGGTGAGCAGCGTGGCTCAGTGGAAGGAGCACTGGCTTTGGAGTCAGAGGTCACTGGTTTGAATCCCGGCTCCACCACGTGTGTGCTGTGTGACCTTGGGCAAGTCACTTAACTTCTCAGAGCCTCAGTTACCTCATCTGTAAAATGGGGATGATAACTGTGAGCCCCATGCGGGACAACCTGATTACCTTGTATCCCCCCCAGCGCTTAGAACAGTGCTTTGCACATAGCGCTTAACAAATGCTATTATTATTATTATTATTATTATTATGTGCGATAGGGATGTCTTCTCTTGGGCAGGTGTATCTGATTGCACTGTACTTCCCTTCTTCACTGCACTACTGGACCCAGTAACTGATCAATAAATATGATTGAATGACTGTTTCTCCCCTCCATACACACATTTCTTCCCTTCACCTTTAAGGCTCGTCACAACTCGCGTTTAGATTGTGCTCTTAACACTGGGTCTCATGCACCACAGAACCACCAAGAATGATGCTAGGGATTGGGTTTCAGGTGGAGTAAAGTTCATTGGAGATTTTTTCTTCATCAGGGGATATTCCTGCAGTTGGCCTTCTGCCCTTTCAGGATTTTGTAAAGCTGTGTGAAATAGGTAACAATTAATCAGTGGTATTCATTGAGCACTTAACTATGTGCAGAGTACTGTACTAGGTGCTTGGTAGAAGGCCTTAATTGTCTGATCCCAGTATCATCCTCAGGATCAGTTTTAGTTAGAGTTTTAGTTGGTCAGGATCAGGACTAGTTAGAAGATTTCCCCTCTTCCTCATGATATAGCCTAAAGAAATCCCCCCACATAGGTCAGCAATTCGAAGAGAATTGAAATTGAAATTCAAAGAAAAGTCTGCCTCATCTGCCAATGTATGCCGATCTCTTTCTTTATGTCCATGTAGTTTGGGCAGGAATTGATGATGATGATTATTATTCATTCATTCATTTAGTCGTATTTCTTGAGTGTTTACTGTGTGCAGAGCACCGTACTAAGCTCTTGCAAAGTCTAATTCAACAATAGAGACAATTACTGCCCACACCGCGCTTACATTCTAGAAGGGGGGCATTTGTTGTTACTATGTTTCAATGCTCTGCACACAGTAAGCACTCAATAAATACGATTGATTGATTGATTGCTCTCTATGTGCCAGGCACTGTTCCAGGTGCTGGTGTAGATGTAGTCAGGTTGAACACAGTCTAAGTGAGAAGGAGATACAAGAGGATGATTATGGTATTTAAGCACTTGCTATG
Source organism: Tachyglossus aculeatus (assembly GCF_015852505.1). Classification (NCBI taxonomy): domain Eukaryota; kingdom Metazoa; phylum Chordata; class Mammalia; order Monotremata; family Tachyglossidae; genus Tachyglossus; species Tachyglossus aculeatus. The sequence continues at coordinate 46,871,367 of NC_052070.1, read as the reverse complement.
AGCCAGGCACCATTGCAAGCGCTGGGGTAGGTACAATGCTTAGAACAGTGCTTTGCACATAGTAAGCACTTAATAAATGCCATTATTATTACAGGCTAATCAGGTTGAACAAAGTCCTTGTCCCACCAGGGGCTCACAGTCTGAGTGGGAAAGAGAGGCAACAAGAGGATGATTATGGTATTTGTTAAGCCCTTACTATGTGTTAGGTGCTGTTCTGAGCCCTGGAGTAGATACAAGTAAATCAGGTCATACACAGTCCCTGTCCCACACGGGGCTCACAGTCTTAAGTAGGAGAGAGATATAACAAGATATAGTGAATTCTATGGCAACACCACTGAAATCGCTTCCAGTTCTCTCTTCAGAGACTGAGCTGGAAGAGTTCCACTGACTTTTCTCCTTTATAGTGAACAAACATTTGGCACCCGGCTCATGTTCAGTTCTTAACATCTGAAATGGCTGAACAACTTTCAACTGTTGCAAACACTCACACGAGGATATACTTGGGTCAGGGAGTTTGGAGATTAATTGGCCAACCTCCCCTTCTGAACAGCAGTTCTTCAGCAGTTCAGGAAGGAAATGTTGGGGGATTCAGGGCGAGGCAGCCCAGCGGTGGAGCTTCCGGGGCCCCCTGACAGAAGGGCACCGAGCACAAACCGAGGCGCCGTGTTTAGATGCGGTAGAAGAGGGGCAGGTGGGAGTTAAAAATAATCCTGTGGTTAGTTGAAGGAAATGCGACTTTTGTGCTAGAATATTTTCCAGATGAGTGGGTTACAGGAGTGTTTTATGCCCTCATGGCAGAAACCCTGATGATCGCATACTTCTGGTGGTTAAATACTTGAGAGAAAAAGAATATTTGGGCTCCAGGTGAGGAAGTGAAGACAGTCATTTTGTATCTCCATCTGCAGGTATTACTGGTGACTGTAGATTGTTTTGTTTCTACTTTGCGGATCGCCCCAGTGCCAGGCCTACTTTTCAGGGAATTGTTCTTAAAAATAAAGTAATCCTGGAGGATGTGTAACCACCAGCAGAAGCTTAAGCAGAGCCACACCAGGGCCCCTGAACCAAAAAGCCTAGGAAATGAACTGAATGGTAATGTAAGAAAAGCCTTCCAAGGAACATAGTTAACCCCCCCGCCCCCCGAAAAAAAAAACTCCTCATTTTCCCTCATTGTCCCTCCCTGGTTATGGTCTGAAAAAGTCCATAACAAAGTGCAAACAGGAAATTGGACCTGTAATGAATAATTAGAGAGAAAAGTAAGGGATTTTAGAAGGTTCAAGAAGCATTAAGTGGAAGAATACTTGATAAATCCAGAGTGGGCTATTAAGGGAAGAAGATAAGGATTTAAATAGCATAGTCCCAACTATAAGGGTAGTTAAAAAGACTGATTTATTTTTGGGAATTCCAGCCCACTTTCTGAATCCTCCGTTCCAGTGTTTTAAAATAGGTATTTGAATTTCTGAGTGCCTTTAATCGAAGGGCTTGATGTATAAAAATTCAACCAGTCATGTCAACAACTTGATGACTTAAATGTTTTTCTATTTCCACGTTTGCTGGTCTGCCAATCCCCTATGTTTTGCATATTTGCCCATCCAGAATTGTACAGTAGCTAAAAAATTTCATTTTTCTTTGTTGTGCCATGAACAAAGGGTAGCATTTTGACCAAGCTAAGTAATATCAAGTTGTCTTTCGGTTCAGTAATACTGCTGCTTATGATGGTCAGATTGTACCCAAAAGTTGTGGATCTCTTGCACACATGTACAAAGTAGTGAACCTTTTTTGGCTACCACCAGTAGGACATTTTTGTACGAAAACTTTCAGGCCATGTTTCCCCACTCCTCAGAAATAGCCAGTGGTTGCCCATCCATCTGCATCACACACAAAAACTCCTCACAATCTATTTTAAAGCACTTAATCAAGTTGCCCCCTCCTACCTCACCTCACTGCTCTCCTACTACAACCCAGCCCGCACATTTCGCTCCTCTCTTGTAACCTTCTCAGTGTATCTCAATCTTGTCTGTCTCACCACCAATTGGCCTGGAACACCCTCCCTCCTCATACCTTATAGACAATTACTCTCCCTACCTCCAAAGCCTTATTGAAGGCAGATCTCCTCCAAGAGGCCTCCCCTGACTTAAGGGCTCCTTTCCTCTTCTCCCACTCCCTTCTGTGCCGCCTTGCCTTGCTCCTTTTATTCATCCCCCCTCACAGCACTTATGTACATATTTGCAATTTATTTATATTAACGCCTCTCTAAACGGTAAGATTGTTGTGGGCAGAGAATGTGTCTGTTATATTGTTATAGTGAACTCTCCAAAGCACTTAGTACAGTGCTCTGCACCCAGTAAGTGCTCAAGTACGATTGACTGACATGCACTTGAGTTGTGTTTTTCAATTGCGGACAGTTGGGTTGACCAAAACCCTTTAAAGGGCAAGGCGAATTTGAGGCTGCACTTTTCTTTTTTCTGTAAACTGCGTCCCCCTCCTTCTTTTTTTCCCCTATGTGCAAAATGTTTTCCAGTGTAAAGATTTGTATTTGAAGCCATTTTGACCCGTAAGCTAGAAACTTCACACTCCTGTAATGTAGAAATTCAATGAACGGTGATAAAGTAGCATGAATCTTTCATCCGGAACTGCAGCTGTCGTTTCTCTTTCTCCCCACACTCCGGGTAACCTGCTACTCTGGGTAATTCAGTCTAAGCCATAAGCTTCACCTCTGATTAGGCAGGGCATGTCCCCTAGATGCACTTCCCGTTCACGTGCTCTCTGTTTTCAATTGCCGAAGGGGGTTGTTCTCTCCAGTGGCTTTCACTTGGGCCTTTTGATGCAGAATGCAGGGGAGGTGATTTAAACAAAGGGTGCCATTTGTCAGGGGGCTGCACACAGGGCCAGAAGTAGAGGCAGCTGGAGGGAATCTGAGCCTGTGTGTGACATGAGGCTTGATATATGTTAAATTCACCGGGGCTGACACTGGGCAGTTGGAGCCAAAATTTTGCCTGCATAAAAATCAAGCCCCTGTAAAGGTTGTTGATCTGGCACTGAAAGCCAGTCGCTGCTGTCGGGGAGAGTGGAGAAAATAGAAATGGAAATATGAACATTTACAGTCCGGCATTTCTGTGGATTTCTTCTGTTTTTACCATTCACATTTTTCTTGTCATGATGATGATTCTTTAACCTGTAGTGTATGTGGTCATTTGTGGCCCTTTGTCTCCTCAGCAGTCAGATTGCTGTGTGAGTCTTAATCGGGTATATTTATGTATTCAATTGTCATTTACCTTATTTATTCAGAATCCATTCTTTATACATATTTTGGTGTCTGTTTCCACATAACAGTGTAAACCCCTTCAAAGCCTTATTGAAAGCACATCTCCCAGAGGCCTTCCCAGATGAAGCCCCACTTTTCCTCTTTTCCTCTTCTCCTACACCCTTCTGTGCCACCCTGACTTGCTCCCTCTGGCACCCCCCTCCCCCATCAACCCCACATCACTTAGGTATACATCTGTAATTTTATTTATTTGTATTGAAGTCTGACTCCCCCCACCTCTAGAGGGTGAGCTCATTGTGGGCAGGGAATCTCATTGGTTATTGTTGCATTATACTTTCCCAAATGCTTAGTACAGTATTCTGCCTATAGCAAGCGCTTAATAAATATGATGAATGAATGAATAAGCCACATGAGATTGGGGAATATATCCTGTGCTTTTGTTGTGTTTTCTTTCCTTAGTACATGGTGTGGCTCTTATTGGCACCCAAATGCCATTACTACTATTGGATCAGTAAGGGAAATTGCAGAACCATTTGTCTAAAACTTTGAAAGAAATTAAAATGTACAGAGAGCAATACAAAGCGGAGAGGGAGCACTTCAAGACCTCTGTAGTGAAGTCAGTATGTGTTTGGATTTGTTTTTCTACTTGTACTATTTTCCCCTCAGAAGCTTATGGAGTTGGGCAAGTTTGGGTGAGAGGACCCCCCAAATGAAAGAGGTGTAAAATGGATCAACCTAGTTGTATTTCCTCAGTTGAGCAGATTTCAAGATTCAGTGAGTTGTTTATAAGCTTCATAGAACAGCAGTTAACAACACAATGAATCTGTGTAGTTTCACACAAATTGCTATGAAAACAGTCCAATGTAATTTTATCTTTTTCCCCCAGAAGCTTAAGGCATCCAGAAGTACTGCTTAGTAATAAAGATAGGTTCTCAAATAATATTGCCATTTTATCACCATCATTTGAAGTAGACCACAATTGTTACATTATTCCTGTGTTTCTCCATATTTCTGAAGTGTGACTGATTATGGGATGCTCAGCTTCAGTATGGAAAGTGAAGTATAGGTCCTAGGAACTGGAAGTGAGGCTACATAAAGTGTCCTAGGTTGATTAGTAAATTGCTTGCTGCATAGTTTTTATTTAAAGTGCGATTGTTAGTCCTGTACTCTTTCACTTAATTTTATTATTACTGACCTTGATCCTGGGATCAAGTGATCAGTGAAATATGGCCCTAAGATGAGGTTCTGTTTACTCTTTGTTTTCCTTGTCCTGCAAAATTGAAAAGCCACTAGGTTATTTGGAAAATTTTGGTTTCATTTAGAAACCCCCGATTTCCCCAAGTTACTGTTACCGCCCGCTTTGTATGGTGGGCTCTTTAGTGGCAGCATATCCTGGCCGAGTGGAAAGAGCAAGGGAGTAGGAGCCAGGAGAACTGGGTTCTAGTCCCAACACTGTCATTTGCCTCCTGTAGGCCTTGGATAAGTCCCTGAGCTGTACAGTGACTCAGTTTCCTCTTCTGTAAAGTCAGGATCAAATGCCTGTTTTGCCTCCCTCTAAGACTGCGAGCCCCAGGTGAGACAGGGACTGCACATCTTTAACATTCAGTCAATCAGTCATACTTATTGAGTGCCTACTGTGTGCAGAGCACCATACTAAGTGCTTGGGGGAGTTCAGTATAACAGAGTTGGTAGACACATTCCCTGCAAACAATGAGCTTGAAGTCTAGAGGGAGTCTAGACATTAGCTGTCTTCCCAAAGCCTTCCCATCCAGGTATTCTTCCCCTTCTCCCTTCAAAGCTCTTCCCTCGCCCAGTGCTTCCCTGGTAATTCATGGCTGCACAACCCTCCCTGTTGAGCCTCTGCCCACTCTGAGCCTCCCTGGCGAGCTTGGATTTCTCTACCTCCGTATGGATCCCAGCCAACTTGCCTGGGTACCCGGTTGGATTCTTGCATGTCTTCCATAAAAAAAAAAAAATAAAACGACAAAAAAATGTCCCTGCTCCTTACTTTTTACTCCTTCCTCTGGGGCAGCTACTTGCAAGTCAATTACATTTTAATTGCAATGTATTTATTGAGCACTTACTGTGTGTGGAGCACTACTAAGTGCTTGAGAGTATCAGTCGTGTATTTGATCACTTAGGGTGTACGGAGCTTTGTACTAAGTGCTTGGAGAGTACAAAGAGTACAGATTTGATAGAAATATTCTCTGCTCACAAAAGAGCTTTTACAGACCAGAGGCAGAGATAGACATTAATAGAAATAAATGTATTACGGATATGCGCATAAGTGCTATGGGCCTGAGGGAGGAATGAATATTATTATTATTATATTATTCTGCATAATAAAGGGATTATGCAGAAGGGAGTGGTAGAAGAGGAAATGGGGGCTAGTCAGGGAAGGCCTCTTGGAGGAGACATGCCTTCAATAAGGCTTTGAAGGTGGGGAAAGAAATTGTCTGTTGGGTTTGAAGAAGGAGACTACATACAGTATAACAGAGTTGGAAGACATATTCTCTGCCCGCAATGAGCTTGCAGTCTAGAGGGGGAGACAGACATTAATATAAATAAATATTACATTTCAAGACATAGTAACTTGTAGTGGTGTGGGGTGCTGGAACCACTGCTGCTCCTCCTTTTAGTGAGGATGTTGGATTATTTTTTGGCAAGTAACCATGTCAGCCCCAAAATGATCCCTCCAGATGCAGCCATGGCCAGTGGTCATAAAACTATCATCCTCTCTAAAAGTTGTTGTCTTGAAATGGAATTGTGGCCACATCTGAGAACCACTAAATTATCTTCATGGGTCCTAAATATTTCTAATAATAATAATGATGGTATTTGCAAAGCGCTTACTATGAGTTAGGCACTGTTCTAAGCGCTGGGGTAGATTCCAGCTAAACAGGTTGGACACAGTCCCTGTATCATATGGGGCACACAGTTTTAATCTCCATTTTCCAGATGAGGTAACTGAGGCACTGAGAAGTGAAGTGACATGCCCAAGGTCGCATAGCAGACAAGTGGCCTAGCTGGGGTTAGAACCCAGGTCCTTCTGACTCCTATTCCCATGCTCTCTCCAGTAGGCTATACTGCTTCTCAGTAGGTCACTGAGATACGAAGATATTAGCAAGTGCCCTAACTGCTTTTTTTAGGCCCAGCCCAATAGAGAGGGTATATATAGTGGATGATTTAATGGTGCCGCCCCTGGCACTTGTGTAGTTACACTCATTTTTAGCACATATATAGAGCTGTTCATGCAGCTGTATTTTCATTTATTCTGATATTTATTTCTTCTATATTCTTTCAGCTCCCTAACTGATCTGTATTCTTTCTAATGGTTTCATTCATCCTTGCATACTCAACTGTGGCCAAGTGCTGTTGGTTTTACCATCACAACATATCTAAAATCCACCCCTTCCTCTCCATCCAAACCGTTAAACCATGCCTATCCAAACACTTATCCTGTACCGCCTTGGCATCAGGAGGTGGCATCAACCCTTCACTGACCTCCCTGCCTCCCATCTCTCCCATCTCCAGTGCATACTTCACTTTGCAGCTCAAACCATTCTTCTAAAAAAAAAGTTTAGTCCTTATTTTCCCACTCCTCAAAAATATCCAATGGCTGCCCCCCACCTCCGCATCTAACAGAAACTCCTTACCATTGGTCTTGAACTCACCCCCTCCTACACTTTACATGGCTAATCTTCTACAGTCGAGTCCATGGGCTTTGCTCCTCTAATGCCAATCTACTCACCGTACCTTCTATCTCACTGCCATCCTCTCCCTGTGTCCTCCCTCTGGCCTGGAACTCTCTCCCACTTCATATCTGACAGACCACCGTTCCCTGCACCATTCAGAGCCCCTCCAAAAGTTACATCTCCTCCAAGAGGCCTTCCCTGACTAACCCCTCATTTCCCACATCCAAGAGGTACTTGGATGTGTACCTCTTAGGCCCTTTTAACCTACCCCAACCCACAGCATTTATGTAAGTATAATCCATTTAGTTTATCTGTAATTCATTGCAGTGCTTGTCTCCTCCTCTGGACTGTAAGCCTCTAGTTGGCTGCTATCTTGTCTACTAACTCTATTATACTGCAATACCCCAAGCGCTTAATGCAGTATTTCACACACAATAAGTGCTCACTAAATACCATTAATCGATTCCTCCCACTCTTTGTAAATATTTAGTATTCCCTCCTCCCCAGTTAGACTACAAGCCGCTTCTCATGGTCAGGGAACCAGTGTTTTGCTTCTTTTGTACTTTACCAAGGGTTTAATACAGTGCAGTCATCCAGCAGGTGCCCAGTGAATACTAGTGAATACTATTTCTAGACTTTGAGCCCGTTGTTGGGTAGGGTTTATCTCTATTTGTTGCTGAATTGTACTTTCCAAGCACTTAGTACAGTGCTGTGCACACAGTAAGCGCTCAATAAATACGATTGAATGAATGAATGAATATTATTGGAATGTTCTTCCATGGCAGGCTAGTCCAAGCGAATCTGAGTGAGTCTCCGGAGTTCCCTAGATGTGGCCATTCCATCTCTTATTCTGTTAATATTTAGACAGGGTATTAACATCACCTGAGCCAATAACATGCCCCGCTTTCAGAAGTCAGGGAGCTAAAGCCACTTGGCAGGCATTTTAATCTGCCTCTGAACAATGTCCTTTTAGGGCAGGTAAAAGCCTCCATTTTGTTTTGCACTGTAGTTATTTCTCCGTTTAGCATTTTCATTGTCTAGCTATTTCCAGATGAGTGTAGTCGTCTTTTCAATCTATTAGTTTAGATTAGATTGCAGCCTGGAGACTAGGGTTTCAGGTGTATTTATTTAGTATTGATTTACATATAAATGCAGAGAGCAAATGTAAAAGCAGTGTGTTGCTCCTGCCAACTCCAGATGTGCTTGCAGATACCAACTGGACATCTTAACAGATTTCCTAGACTGAAAATAAAGGGCAGCTCCTCCTTTGCTACCCAGTTTGTTTCATGTTCTTGAGCAATTGCTCCAGTTTATAGCACGACGGTTATTTTCGGGGTAATTTTAATGAAGGCCGTGGCACAGTTCTAGTTGCCAGTCCATCTTTGTTTCACAGTAAGCACAGCCCCGAGTGTCCTGCGTAAGGTTTGATGAGGGAAATGTAAGCTTTTAGCCTATTTCCTCTAACGGTACTTTTTTTTGGGGGGGTGAGAGGAGGTGTGGGGGTAAAGGGGTGGGATGACTAAACTACAGTATATACTAATGATACTAATAAGCAGGCAGTTCCAATTTGATCTATGTTAACAAAGGTCAGCATTCAATCTTCCATCCTCCAATAAAAGCCTGCCTGCACCAGAAGGACTTAGTTTCCTGGACATTTATTTTCAAAATCAGCATGGGGCTTTTGTTGGCTGGGTTTCTGTGTTAAAAGCAGCTGGCTTCAAACACCAGCGAGAATATGCCTTAAGAACGGGAGAGATGGGCTTCAGGGAAACCGAGGGGCAGTCTGACATGAAGTGACTCTGCTGCCCTGTCTCCCACTTTTAGAAAGTCCCACCTTTTCCACTTATTTTGCAAAATAAAATATCCACCGCCAGTAGGTGTTTTAGCACGGGTCAGCTGTCCCAACTCTGTGCTGGGCTGTACAAGAGCATGAACATTTTGTCTTTCAACCTTGGTAGCTCTCTTTGTTAAAAGGCCAAATCCCTTAGTGAGATGTTCAGGGAAATGGGGCCCCTTGATATTTAAAAGGTGAGATCTATTTAAACTGTCTTCAAACAGCCCCTCTGCCGTGCACTGCTTGTTTTAATGCTCTTGGCTGGTTGTGTTCAGCAATTAGATGCGAACTGTACACTGTAAGTGACATTTAATGGCAAACGTTAGGGACACTGTCGGTGGCATGTCCACCTCACCCTTGCCCGCCTTCAAGTTTTTAAAGCCCAAAACCTTAATGGAATTTAATTACGAGAACATATATTCCAAGATTAGTTAAATGCATTTGTAATACCATTAGCTGTTAGGTAACAGTTTGCTTATTGTGCTTGACACTGAGAGTGTATTTGATTTACAATGCCCAGCTTGTGCAGTGCCGCAATAGAAATGCTAATGAGGCAGTGCGTTAAGAAGGGTCGCTATCAATACCCTGTCAGCAGCTTGCTGCCAAATTTGCTTCTGAGAAAAAGACATAATCTGTAATCAAAGTGGGGTTTGTGGAAGCAGCAAACATAGGCAGAAGAAGCTGTGATCAAAAATAGTGCTTATTGCTTTCTTTAGTGGTGATTTTAATTACAGCCTATTAATGAATCCGATTTTTAGTGTGTTCAGCTTTCATGATATTTCAGAGACTGAATAGCTAGTATTTGGCAGCGTTGGAGTTGCACATCATGTGTTTTTTTTTTTTTAATTTTAGGATAGCACCAAGCGGCACATCCTTCTATTCACAGAGATGATTTTACCAGCTTTCTTGGTAAAATGCTGTGCGAGCCTCTTTAAACTGAACGAGAGTCAAGTTTTTGAGGAAACTAGGCCCTCATTTCCCATTCCCTTCTGCATAGCTCTTGCACCTAGTTTTGCTACCTTTCTTCACCCCTCCCTCTGCTCCACAGTGCTTAGGAACATACCCATAATTTATTAATGTCTGCCTGCCCCTGTAGACTGAAAGCTCATTGTGAGCAGGGAATGTATCTTCCAACTCTGTCATACTAAACTCTCCCAGTACAGTGCTTCTAGATTGTGAGACCGTTGTTGGATAGGGACCGTCTCTATATGTTGCTGATTTGTACTTCCCAAACGCTTAGTACAGTGCTCGGCATACAGTAAGGGCTCAATAAATATGACTGAATGAATGAATGAATGCTTTGTACATGGAGCTCAAAAAATACAATTGACTAAAAAATCAGACACCCTCCCTCAAAGCCCTGACCAATCAATCAATCATATTTATTGAGCGCTTATTGTGTGCAGAGCACTGTACTAAGCGCTTGGGAAGTACCAGTTGGGAACATGTAGAGACAGTCCCTACCCAACAGTGGACTCACAGTTTAGAAGGATACAATTCGACCGTTTTATCTATCCTGTAACAGTGTGCTTAGTGCAGCCTTCTGCTTGACACAGCTGACACTACGCACTGCTGAGTGGAATTCAAGGAACATAACAGGGAAACAGAGCAGAAAAATACCAGAGCGAGTTGAGAAAGTTAGTAAGCAAAGGCCTGGGATCTAAACAATATACCCTGTGATAGAGTGGATTTTGTTTTTTTTTAAGTGGAGCAGCCAGGATTAGTGCTTAGGTTTAGGATTAGTGCTTTGTCAGGTTCCAGTCAGATTTGATTTTCATGTGATGATCGTTCAGGTTGTTTTTGGTTTTTTTTGACATTGTGTGTTTTTAAATTTGTTAGAATTAGCAGATTGATTGTAATTACATCGTTTGGCTTTTGGAGGGTGTAACAGAACTGTTCAGGAAGAAGACCAGTAGAAATAATCTCACCACCTGCTTGCATGGGAATCAAATATTTGTCTCCTGGTTTTGGTTATGAGAGTCTTTTTCTTCTTAGGATATGTAGATTTAAACTGTGTTGTGTCATGGATTGCTCATTTTGCTTTGCATTGTCCATTGATGGTTATATTATTATTACATTATATATTATAATTTATTTATTTTATTTGTTCATATTTATTCTATTTAGTTTATTTTGTTAATATGTTTTGTTTTGTTCTCTGTCTCCCCCTTCTAGACTGTGAGCCCACTGTTGGGTAGGGACCGTCTCTATAGGTTGCCAACTTGTTCTTCCCAAGTGCTTAGTACAGTGCTCTGCACACAGTAAGCGCTCAATAAATACGATTGAGTGAATGAATGAATATAATCTCAAAATGCCATGGCCGTTTGGAAAAATGTAATGCTAAATAGCTTCCCAGTTCATCTTTTTTTAACTTATTTCAATTTGCTGGTTTGGGATGGGTCATTGAAGTGGGTGTGCCTGGGGTCCTGATAGCCCTTTGTTTCAGAGAGCCCTAAGCAGGCAAGTGACCACTGAGATGAGGTGTGGGTGACACTGCTATCACTTGGACTAAGATTGATTTGCTTATTCGCTGGCTGCTTCATTCAATCGTATTTATTGAGCGCTTACTGTGTGCAGAGCACTGTACTAAGCGCTTGGGAAGTACACGTGGCTCAGTGGAAAGAGCACGGGCTTTGGAGTCAGACTTCATGGGTTCAAATCCCGGCTACGCCAACTGTCAGCTGTGTGACTTTGGGCAAGTCACTTAACTTCTCTGGGCCTCAGTTACCTCAACTGCAAAATGGGGATTAAAACTGTGAGTCCCCCGTGGGACAACCTGATCACCTTGTAACCTCCCCAGTGCTTAGAGCAGTGCTTTGCACATAGTAAGCGCTTAACAAATACCATCATTATTATTATATTACAAGTTGGCAGTATATAGAGATGGTCCCTACCCAACAGTGGGCTGGTTGTAAACAACAGTTGCTTCTGACTGTTAGGTTTCGTCAGTGCTTTTCTTTTACAGGATTATCCCCCACTCCCCCAGCCCCCAATCCTGCAGGGGTGGGACATTCAGGAAAGCCAAGGTGTGATCTGCTTATTTTATTGCAGAGCAAGACATTTATTTGGTGCCCACACAGCTTGTTAATTATGTTCTCGTGGTACAGCGAGCTTTAATAATATCATGCGATCTTTAAGATCAGCCAAGATTATAGCGTTCAGAAATTAAGATGCAGGATTCGAAATCGTAATGGAATCGTGTTTTTATTGATTATGTACGAGGTACTTAAGCAGGACCCTATATGTGGTTGGGGTACTCGGTATTGATAGTGATGTAAGTACCACATCCATTGGGAGACCTGGATTTATTTGCACCCACGCATGATTGAACCTAGTGGTCACCCACAAATCTGGCCTCTGAGCTTAAGAATACAGACCTCTCTAGGTAATTTATGCAACTTGTACTTAAAGGTATTTTCCATAAAAGACCTGCTTTTCAAGTGGAACGGTGCACAATTATGGAGGGAGAAGGAACCATTCACTCATTCGCATGACTTCGCAGTGCTGGGCTGCTACTGGAGATTGTGACATATAGCTGATGAACTGATGTCTAACATGGGTTCATCAGGAAATGTACTCAATTTCTACATTTATGGTCCATGAAAACTTGTCCGGATCGAGGTAGGGAAGTTTGCCTTTTGTGAGAGCGTATGAAAGAACCAGGGAAGCTTCATCTAGAGAATCAGGCAGTTTTAGGGTCAGACAGTTTCCCTATGGAATCGAATCCAGGATCATTAGGTTCACGAGAGCCCCACGGATTTGTTAGGGAGTTGACGTCTTCGCCCATAGTAACGTAGTGAGGCAAAGGGATCCAGAAAGCTTCTTTTGCATTCTTAATCATGGATTCGTTTATTTTCCTTCTTGAAATAAGGAATGTGGTATAGGGAGACACTCTTATCAAATGACTCCTTAAATGGATCATCAACCCCGGACTGTAAAGGTGGATATGTGTGAGTGTCTGCAGGCGTGCACATACATTATACCCTTTTATTCATCTCGAAGAGTTAGTGGGACAGAATCCACTATTGTTTGATAAATTATTCTTCCTTCTATAAAGATCTTAGAAAATGGGAGTTTGCCCAGGGAACAGTGGCAGCTTCTTGGCCTGGCTCACACTTCATGGAATCAATCCCCAATCAATTATCCGCAGCTTAATCAAGCCTTCTCATTTCCTGCCTTCCATTACTGGGCTCAATCAGGCCAACCCTTCTTTGTGGACTGTGATAAGCCATCAAGGCATGGTTCTGTTAGAAAAGTTCTTGTAGATAGAACTGCCCTTAGATAACACTGGAAGGCTGCAGTCTTTGTGTTGGTTCAGGTTAAGAGGGCAGAAACCAGGAGGTAAGGTTATCCATGATGAGTAGAAAGCTTGAGAAAGGTGAAATAGCACTATAGGGTATTCGTGTTGAATGCTCCAAGCCTATTTTCTGACCAGATGAGGATATTTGCTAGCCGCGATTTGGATTCAGATTTCTATGCCTGATGGAATTACTGAATTCAAAGAATGATTTACTCTCAACATTCATTCATTCATTCAATCGTATTTACTAAGCACTTACTGTGTGCAGAGCACTGTGCTAATTGCTCAGGAAGTACAAATCGGCAACATATACAGTCCCTACCCAACAATGGGCTCACAGTCTAGAAGGGGGAGACAGACAACAAAACAAGAAGACAGGTGTCAATACCATCAGAATAGAATTATAGCTATAGAGACATCATTAATAAAATAGAATAATAACTTTCAGAGAATAGGGGGGTGATGCCCTGAGGTCCCTCTAGCCCCAGACCCTTTTTCCTCTTCTCCTCCTCCCCGCATCACCCCCGACCGTACTCCCTGCCCCTCCCCACAGCACTTGTATATATTTGTATATATTTATTACTCTGTTAGAGAAGCAGCATGGCTCAGTGGAAAGAGCACGGGCTTTGGAGTCAGATGTCATGGGTTCAAATCCTAGGTACGCCACTTAGCTGTGTGACTTTGGGCAAATCACTTAACTTCTCTGGGCCTCAGTTACCTCATCTGTAAAATGGGGATTAAGACTGTGAGCCCCCCGTGGGACAACCTGATCATCTTGTAACCTCCCCAGTGCTTAGAACAGTGCTTGGCACATAGTAAGCACTTAACAAATACCAACATTATTATTATTATATAGCTATAATTCTTTTTCTTCTGATGGTATTGGCACCTGTTTACTTGTTTTGTTTTGTTGTCTGTCTCCCCCTTCTAGATTGTGAGCCCATTGTTGGGTCGGGACCGTCTCTATATGTTAACGATTTGTACTGCCCAAGCGCTTAGTACAGTGCTTTGCACACAGGAAGTGCTCAATAAATACGATTGAATGAATGAATGAATATGTACAAATACACCCAAGTGCTGTGGGGAGGGGAAGGGGGTAGGGCGGGGGGGGGGCAAAGGGGAGGGGAAGAGGAGAGAAAGGGGGTGCTCAGTCTGGGAAGGCCTACTGGAGGAGGTGAGCTCTCAGTAGGGCTTTGAAGGGAGGAAGAGAGCCAGCTTGGCGGATGTGTGCAGGGAGGGCATTCCAGGCCAGAGGTAGGATGTGGGCCAGGGTCGACGACGGGACGGGCGAGAACGAGGCCCAGTGAGGAGGTTAGTGGCAGAGGAGCAGAGTGTGCGGGCTGGGCTGTTGAAGGCGAGAAGGGAGGTGTGGTAGGAGGGGGCAAGGTGATGGAGAGCTTTGAAGCTGAGAGTGAGGAGCTTTTGCTTGATTCGAAAGTTAATAGGCAACCACTGGAGAATTTTGAGGAGGGGAGTGACATGACCAGAGTGTTTCTGTACAAAGATAATCCGGGCAGGAGAGTTAAGTATAAACTGAACTGTCTCGGGGAGGGACAGGAAGATGGGAGATCAGAAAGGAGGCTGAACCGGTAATCCAGTCAGGATAGGATGAGAGATTGAACCAGCAAGATTGTGGTTTGGATGGAGAGGAAAGGGTGGAATTTGGCGATGTTGTGGAATTGAGACTGGCAGGTTTTGGTGACGGATTGGACGTGTGGGGTGATTGAGAGAGCGGAGTCGAGGATGTCACCAGGGTTGTGGGCTTGTGAGACGAGAAGGATGGTCGTGCCATCCACAGTGATGGGGAAAGTCAGGGAGAGGACAGGGTTTGGGAGGGAAGATAAGGAGCTCAGTCTCGGACATGTTTGAGTGTTACATGGTGGGCAGACATCCAGATGGAGATGTCCTGAAGGCAGGAGGAGACACGAGCCTGGAGGGAGGGAGAGAGAACAGAGGTGGAGATGTAGATTTGGGTGTCATCAGCGTAGAGATGATAGTTGAAGCTGAAGGAGCGAATGAGTTCACCAAGGGAGTGAGCATAGATAGAGAACAGAAGGGGACCAAGAACTGACCCTTGAGGAACCCCTACAGTAAGGGGATGGGACGGGGAGGAGGAGCCCACGAAGGATACCGAGAATGAACGGCCAGAGGGATTAAGAGGAGAACCAAGAGAGGACGGAGTCTGTGAAGCCAACAAATACCTGTAGTGCACTTTTCAAAGTAGAACTTCTTATTTGGTTCTGAAGATGACTTTTATTTATTTCTATTTAAGTCTGTAAGCAGCTGTTCATTGTTTCCACAATTTAACAAGGAGATCAACAGTACAGAAAAATCTGTCACTGATGTTTGAGAGAAGAGATGGCTGGAGCCACGTATAACGGATACTTTGGGCTTCCTAAATGATGAAAAGTCAACTCGTTAATTCAGCCAGTATTTGAGCCCATGAATTGGGGAGCTTTGGGGGAAACAGAAAAGGGTTAGCACTCTGGTTTGGAGAAAGGAATACTGCCCCAAGGGAAAATCAGCAAGGTCAGTTGGAGTGTCAGGTCCTTTGCTTTGGAGGTGGATTTGTTTAGAATTTCCCAAAACATGAGAATCTGCTTTCTCTGAGACAGAGATTGCTTTTAGGATTTATTGGGCTTTAGTCCAGGAAGGAAGGGGAGGGGGAGAGTGGTTGATTAAAATAACATTGAACCTATCAAGCATCAAGCACGGGATTTGGCATTGAGGAAGGAGAAAGGGATTAACTGTATTTTTAAGGGCTTATTTTTATGTGTTGGATCCTATCGAAATGATATGGAGAGTTAATGCTCAGATCTTTTCGAAGCAATAGTCTCAAATGTTTCAAAGAAAAGGATTCTGACAAGATTGTGTTTTTTGTTTCTTCCTGTTTGCCTGCCTTCTATTTTTTGTTTTCTACCTTCCTGTTTTGCCACTTTGAAACTTCTGCTCGCTGAATTCAATATGCCCATCTGTCATCTCTAATGCAGAGTACATTGCATCCAGAGCTAGTTACAATTGAACACAGTATCTAACCGGGGCAAATTCCGAGAGAGGGAGAGACCGAAAGAGATGCTGCTGAAACCACTGTGAGGGAGGGGGCATGGGACATCTGTGAGCATTTGCACCGTTTTAATTGCAGCCCTCTGAGGTTACTGGTACCCTGTAAAATCCTTACCAGAGAGTAGAATATGAATGAGTAATAACTCGGTATTCCTCCTTGTAGATTTTCTTCATAAAGTACATACTTCCATCTGTAAAACAAATGGAACTCAATGTCACAGATTTATACAGCCCTAGTAGACTTTGGGGGATGCACCTCCTGGAAGAAGGAGGGAATTTTTTAGTAGACTAGTTTTAGTAATAAAAACGATCATCCTGATGCTAAAAAAAAAACTTTTGATGTATTATGGAATTCTTTTCTACCCTTGTTTGTTTTGCCACCCAGTGAAGTAATAAGAGATAACTCCCCCCAAAACAAATAAACTTGTTTCCTTGGAAAGTGCAATAAAGCCATCATCATTTCCAGTGAGTTTGTTTTGAAAGGACCCACCTAAATATATTTAAAAATATTGCTGTAATCAAGACTCTTGGCTTGGCATCCTCAAAATAGCTATTTACTTCCCAGTTTAGGGACACCACAAAACTCTGATTTCGGGCAAGTCGCTTCTGTGATTCAGTTTTCCTCATCTGTAAAATCAATCAGTGGTATTTTCTGAAAACTTACTAAGTGCATGTTCCCTGCCCTACAAAAGCTTACAGCCTGGAGGGGGAGAGAGGCATTAAATTGTGGGCATGTACTTAAGTGGTTGGGGTGAATATCGAGTGCCTAAAGATTGCACATCCAAGTGCAGAGACAGCAGTTGGGGAATTGAGGGCTTAGTCAGGGACGGCCTCCTCTGGGAGGAAAGGTGAGAAGCCAGTGACCTAGTGGAAAGAACTTGGGTCTGGGAATCAGAGGCCCTGGATTCAAATCCTGGCTCTGCCACTTATCTACTGTGTGACCTTGGGCAAGTCACTTAACTTCTCTGTGCCTTAGTTACCTCTTCTGTAAAATAAGACATGGACCGTGTCTGCCCCACGTAGGACATGGACTTGGCCAACCTGATTATCTTGTATCTACCCCAGAGCTTACTACAGACCCTAAAACATAGGACATTCTTAACAGATACTATTCAAAAAATAAGGCTTTGAAGGTGGGGAGAGTGGTAGTCTGTCAAATAAGAAGTGGGAGGGAGTTCCAGGCCAGAGGGAGGATGTGGGCAAGGGATTGATGGTGAGGTAGATGAGATTGAGGTACAGTGAGTACGTTGGTGTTGGAGGAGCTAAATGTACGGGCTGGTTTGTAGCCGGAAATCAGTAAGTTAAAATAGAAGGGGGCGAGTTGCTGGAGTGTTTTAAAGCCATTGGTAAGGAGCTTTGGTTTACTGCTTGGGTAGATGGACAACCATTGAATGTTGTGGGCAGGGAATGCCACCATTTATTGTTGTATTGTAGTACTTTCCCAAGTGCTTAGTACAGTGCTCTGCACACAGTAAGTGCTCAGTAAATATGATTGATTGAATGAATGAATAGAGGTTTTTGAGGAATAGGGAGACATAAACTGAATTTCTATTAGAACAACGATCCAGGCAGCAGAATGAAATAAGGGCTGGAGTAGGGGCAGACAGGAGGCAGGGAGTTCAGTGAGGAAGCTGATGCAGTAGTAAAGGCAGGGTATGATAAGAGTTGGCATCAGCATAGCAGCAATTTCCATGAAGAGGAAAGGGAGGGTTTTAGCCATGTTGTGGAGATAGAACTGACAGGATTTGGTGACAGGTTGAATATTTGTGTTGAATGAGAGAGATGTGTCGAGATTCATGCCAAGATTATGGGCTTGTGTGACAGGGATGATAGTGGTGTTCACAGTAATGGGGAAGACAGGGTTTGGGTGGGAAGTGGAGTTCTGTTTCGGTAACGTTAGGTTTAAGATGTTGGCAGGATATCCAAGTAGACATGTCTTGAAGGCAGGAAGAAATGCGAGACTGCCGAGGAGAGAGGTCAGGGCTGGAGAGGTAATGTGGGAATCATCTGCTAGAGATGATAGTTGAAGCCATGGAAGTGAATGTGTTCTCTAAGAGATTGGGTGAAGATGGAGAATGAAAGGTGACTGAGAACTGAGCTTGGAAGGACTCCCATATTTAGAGGGGGGAAGGCAGAGGAGGATCCTGTGAAAGAGACTGAGACTGAGCAACCAGAGAGTAAAAGGAGTGTCAGTGAAGCCAAGGTTGGATAATATTTCCAGGGGAAGGGGTTGGCCTACAGTGTCCAAGGCAGCTGAGAGGATGAGGAGGAGGGGGACTAGGATGGTCTGGAGCCCGTTGGATTTGGGGAAGGAAGTCACCTGAGAGAGGGCAGTTTCCATGGAGTGAAGGGGGTGGTAACTGGATTACAGGAGGTTAAGGGGAGAATTGGAGGAGAGAAAGTGGAGGCAGTGGGTGTAGACAACTGGGTTTTAAATACCGATCTCTCTCCCCATTAGATTGTGAGCCCCATGTGAGGTAGGAACTCTGTCTATTCTAATTGTATTTTGTCTAGTCCAGTGCTCAGTCCAGTGCTCAGTAAGTGCTTTAACAAATACCACAATCATAAATATTATCATTACTGTAAGGAGCACTTCAGGGCTGCCTCAGATTGTAGGGAAGCAGCATGGCTCAGTGGGAAGAGCATGGGATTTGGAGTCAGAGGTCATGGGTTCAAATCCCAGCTCTGCCAATTGTCAGCTGTGTGACTTTGGGCAAGTCACTTAACTTCTCTGGGCCTCAGTTCCCTCATCTGTAAAATGAGGATTAAGACTGTGAGCCCCACGTGGGACAACCTGATCACCTTGTAACCTCCCCAGCGCTTAGAATAGTGCTTTGCACATAGTAAGCGCTGAATAAATGCCATTATTATTATCATTATTATTACCAGAGTGTGGTTTCATTGGCCCTCACATAGATGGGGATGGGGGCCCTCCTCTTTCACGTCCCCTGCAGAGAACAGGAGTTGCCGCAGATCTAAGAATACAGTTGGGCCGGATGGCATGTCCTGGAGAACAAAACCCACCCCGGTTCTGTTGACTCCTCTTTTTCCCCGCCCTTGGCCAGCCTGGCCCGCACCACCTTCGCTCATCCCTGCCATCTCAGTGTGTGTCCACATCCCCTTTAGCTGGCACTATTAGAATATCTCTCCCATCCCAGCCCCAAAGACCCCCTGGCACCCCCTCTGACTTCCCTTTTCCACACATCACCTTCCTGCATGTGTTCGAGGCCTAGTTCTGACAAGATGGCCCACCCGGTCTTCCGGTGGCTCAGCCGTGGCTGAGCGTGGGGATGTATGGGTCCGGTACTGGCTGATTCCTGGTGGGAGTGTTTGGAAGTCACTTTCACCCTCTTGACTTTTCATTTCCCATGGTAAGACTGGCAGTTGGAAAAAAACCTCACAGGATCCTCATGAGAATCCATGGGTTCATCCACGTAAGGTACTTCGTGTTGTTTGAACAAATGGGGTCACCTATCTGATGATGATAATAATTATGGTATTTGTTAAGTACTTACTATGTGGCAGGCATTGTACTAAGTGCTGGGTTGGGGACAAGAAAGGTGGGTCGGACACAGTTCCCTCCCCACGTGGAGCTCACAGTTTCAAACTCCATTTTACAGATGAAGCCAAGTGACTTGCCTAAGGTCACACAGCATACAGGTGGCGGAGTCAGGATTAGGACCCATGACCTTCCGACTCCCAAGCCCATACTCTATCCATTATGCCGTGATGCTTCTCCATGGATGAAAGGAATGACATCAGACACTCTGGGGTCACTATCAGAAATGAATAACATTTTCACTCTAGGAGTAGTACGGAGGCATGGGAAGCCAAAATGGGAGGAGTCAAGGAAAGGGTGAGTTAGTGGAAACTGGCTCTAGTGTGTGTGGTGAGGTGAAGTTGGATCACCTTGGGAGGGAGGGCAGGGTAGATCTGGGAGAAACAAAGGCAGAGTCAGATGAAGTTTGAAACTCCTGAAGTAAGATGGAGGTGGAACTTAAGGGGACGATGCCAGATAGCTGGAGGGGAGCAGGATGTTTTGCCCCTCTCCTTCCCCTTCGGTTGCTCTGAGTTCAGATGGAAACATGGTTTAGGTTGACAGACATTGGCTTGAGGTTATTACTTCAGTCATCATTTTCTTCGTTCTCTCTGATTACAACTCCATGATGGTCTCTGCGAAGGAATAGAGAGACAATCAGTCTAGAAGCTTCACAGTAGCAAAGAAAAGAACTGTGGAAGAACAATATCGAAATAGATGTGTTTGCAGAGAGATAAGACCCACAAAATAGCCTGTTTTGAATGTTCAGAATGATTTTCCAGGTTAAGCTTCTAAATTAATTGGACAAAAAGCAGCACTCTCTGTAATAAGCTATCCTAAAGAGGAGCTGCGATTTGGAAAATACTTCTGATATCAGTGAAGCACAGATTGCAGCAAATTAGTATGTCAGCACATTTTTAGTTGCATCATCTGTCTAGGGATTTATGTGTAGCTGGTTATTTGCACATCTTCATTGTAAACACTTAGAAATATCCCCCCGACATCTGACATACAGACATCACGTATCCCGTCATGTAGAAATGGAGTCTGATGCAATTCACTGACAACAGAAAGTCACTATTTTGGTTTGAAGGGCAATCATCCATTTTGCAAATGCTTGATTCAGAGCAGTGCTTTGCACATAGTAAGCGCTTAATAAATGCCGTTAATATTATTATTATTATTATTATTATTCTAGTTACATCAAATGGTGGTACATTACTCTAGTTCTTCCAGATAATTCATTCACAGAGCCAATCTGCAGTCTGGGTGGTTTCAGTGAAGTAATAGAAGTTGTAATACTGTGTTTTGAAATCATCCTGAATGCAGTACAGTGTACCAAGTGCTTACGAGAGGTCCACAAGACACGTTCCCTTCCCAGAAAGTGTGCTTATACTCTAAAACGGGAGACATAAAAATGTATTTAAACATTGGAATCAGAATGAATAAATCTACTATTCAAACAACATACCCATGTACAACAGCTCTAGAGTAGGGGTGGTACAACTTAATAGCATTGATGTAGTGCCTTCTGTGAGCAGAGTACTGTACTAAGTGGTTGTTAGAGTTGAGAATTAATCAGGGAAGGTTAGTTTTAAGAGGTGAGATTTTCGGAGGCCACTGGAGGTCAGAAAGGCTGAGGGTGGCAGATTTCAGGAAAAAAGGAGTGAGAGGCCAGGTGGATAGTGTGAATAAAGGATCAAGGATGGGCTGATCAGGAGCAGGATATAGGGACCAGGTGGGCTTGGATGGCACAAAGAGTGTCAATTGGGAAGTATTCATTCACTCGTATTTATTGAGCACTTACTATGTGCAGAGCCCTGCACTAAGCACTCAGGAGAGTACAACACAATAAGCAGACACATTCCCTGCCCAAAACGAGCTTACGATAAAGAAGGAGAGACAGGCATTAATATAAATACATTACAGATGTATACATAAGTGCTGTGGGGCTGGGGTGGGGGATGAATAAAGGGAGCAAGTCAGGGAGATGCAGAAGGGAGTGGGAGAAGAGGAAAGGGGGGCTTAGGGAAGGCCTCTTGGAGGACTTGTGACTTCATTAAGGCTTTGAAGGGGGAGAGACTGATTGTCGGATTTGAGGAGGGAAGTCAGTAGCAGGTCGTGGACTAGGGGTTGGCGCTGAGATAGGATTGAGGAGTAATGAGAAGGTGAGGAGAGTCCATATGTAAGAGTGAGAGAACCGGTGGATAGCCAATGATAAGGAGTTTTTGTTTGATGTATAAGGAGATGGACAAACCATTGGAGGGTTCTGAGCTGAGTGACATTTCAGGAAGGTGGGAAGGGCAGCGGGCTGGAGTAGGACTGAAACGGGGAGAAGGTGGAAACAGGGAGACCAGTGAAGAAGATCATCTCTGTGGAGATATCTCTCTGAAACCTCCAAATTTTGAACTACTGTGATACGTTTAGACTGTGAGCCCACTGTTGGGTCGGGACTGTCTCTATATGTTGCCAACTTGTACTTCCCAAGCGCTTAGTACAGTGCTCTGCACACAGTAAGCGCTCAATAAATACGATTGATGATACTTCAAGATTCTGGAATGGGATTCCATTGTCCATTTCATTTGCATTTGAAAATGGGTATCACTACACCATTGGCTTAAATAGGTGTTTGCAGGCCCTGGAAGAACCCCACCTGTCATCATCATTATCACTGTAATAATAATAATGATAATAATAATAATAATAATAATAATAATAATAATAATAATAATAATAGCATTTCATTAAGCGCTTACTATGTACAAAGCACTGTTCTAAGAGCTGGGGAGATACAAGGTGATCAGGTTGTCTCACGTGGGGCTCACAGTCTTAGTCCCCATTTTACGGATGAGGGAACAGAGGCGCAGAGAAGTTAAGTGACTTTCCCAGAGTCACACAGCTGACAATTGGCAGAGCTGGGATTTGAACCCATGACCCACCGACTCCAAAGCCCATGCTCTTTCCACTGAGCTACACTGCATCTCTGCTTCCCTGTAGTAGTCGTTAGGCATTTAATGTGTGCCATAAGTACTGTACTAAGCTCTGGGGTAGGTACAGCATAGGCAGATTGGGCACAGTCCCTGTTCCACAAGGGGGTGGCTGTCCAAGTTTTTCCAAAGCCGTCACTTCCAGGGCCTCATACTAGCCCTCCCAGGCTAACACTTGCCCTCGCATTTTCATGAAGAAGTTCTTGTGCACTGTTAGAATCTTGAATTTGAAAACTAGGTTTGAAATTTGATTCTCTGGAACGCGGCTGTACCAGAAGTGGCTAAAATGCTTGTTAAATGGAGCTTTTCCCTGGTAGGTTAAATTTGTTCCTGGGTGATTTTTGAGAAGCGTTGCTGAAAGGGAAAGAGGTTATCAAAGTTTTCCCGTTTTTCTGAGTTCTTTCATTCAAGGGAAATCTCACCCTAAGAGCAGTTAAAACTGCCCTGTGGTCAGACCTCTTGGAGCATATAATTAAAGCTCCAGAATGCATAGTTAGCTGTTTTTCAGTCAACTCCATCCCCAGTTATGGAAACACTGTGGTTTTTAAAAATGCATGAAAAGTACACAGTTGCTCAAAAAGGGATGTTCTTAAACCAGATTGCATGCATGTGTTAGCCATTTAAAAGAACCACGCCCACTTCCCAAATTTCTGGAAAAACTTGGTTAGCTGTTAAGCTACTTCAGCTTATAAAGTAAAGGTTTTCAAACTTGCCCAGTTGGCACTGAATCTGTGCTCTGCCATCATATGAAATTTGAGTTCTCTGTTAGCTTTATGGGGCAATCTCACCCCCTCACACACACTTTTTTATGATATTTGGTAAGCGCTTACTGATGTGCCAAGCACTGGGGTAGATAGAAGGAAATCATGTTGGACACAGTCCCTGCCCCTAGTAGAAAGGACTAGGATTTAATCTCTATTTTACCAATGAGAAGATTGAGGCACAGAGTTGCCCTCCCAAGGTCATGTAGCAGGCAAGTGGTGGAGCCAAGATTAGCACCCAGGCCCGTGCTCTTTTCTACTAGGCAACACTGCTTCTCATCTCACCTGTGTTCCTCGAGTTTCTCCAGCTGCTGTTTCTACTTCGTGAAGCTGCTCCTTCCACAGCCAAGTTGAATGTGCGATGATGGTAGGAGTCTGCCATGTGATGGGCCCATCCCACGAGCCAAGGATTCTGGCTAAAGTTCAGGTGGTTGGAGCTCTACGACTGTGTGTCAGTGGTCAGGCTTCTCATGCTTCTGTCTTGTCAAAAGTAACCTGAATGCTGGGATTCAGGCATTCATGAGGTGCTTCGGATGCTTCTTACCTTCTTTAGCGTGCAAACATAATTTCCTCTTGAAGTCAGTGAAATTAAAATGGGGCCTGTAATCAACTCTTACAGTATGGAATGAAAAGAGAAAATACACACCCACTCCATACACCCACACAGTCACACATATGCACATGTGCATGCACACTCTCTCACTCACACACCACACACCCCCCACACACCCTGCAGTGAGCCCTGTGATTCTGTTGGTCTTTGTGGTTGCTATTTTGGGTTGAGAATCTATTCCAGAGGGAGAGCCCTGGGCTGTGCTTCCTGGTAGCAACTGATCTGTTTCTGTGTGATTATTGTAATGGCCGAGTTGTGTGGCAGGGATGTGGTGAGGGCAGTCAGTTTAATTTCACAGGATAAAAGCACCAGAAGGAATCTTGCATGGAGCAGTATGCCACCAGAACTTGGTGAACTGGTTAAAAATTACCTACCTCGATTTTCACTGGTTCCTTGAACAGCACTAGTAAACCCCAGCATCTTGCTGCTCATCATTTCTAGGTCCCTGTCTCCTCCCCCATGCAGACTGCACAGATTCAAACTTGTCTGGATTTGGGGAGGTGGGGTAAGGGTGCCACAAGAAAACTTCATTTTTTTTTTTTTTTGTGGGAGTGGTTGAGGCAAAAGTTCAAATTCAGTGTTACATCAACCCTATCCACTGAACCTTAAGCTCTGAGCATTTGTTTCTAATGTAAATAAAGGAGCAGTCTCCCTTGGGTCCATTCATTCATTCATTCAATCGTATTGAGCGCTTTCTGTGTGCAGAGCACTGTACTAAGCGCTTGGGAAGTACAAGTCGGCAACACAGAGACGGTCTCCCTATCCAACAACAGGCTCACAGTCTAGAAGGGGGAGACAGACAACAAAACAAAACACATAGGTGTCAAAATTGTCAGAACAAACAGAATTAAAGCTATATGCACATCATTAACAAAATTAATAGAATAATATGTACAAGTAAAATAAATAGAGGAATAAATCTGTACAAATATATACAAGTGCTGTGGGGAGGGGAAGGAGGTAGGGTGGGGGGGATGGGGAGGAGGAGAGGAAAAGGGGGGCTCAGTCTGGGAAGGCCTCCCAGAGGAGGTGAGCTCTCAGTAGGGCTTTGAAGGGAGGAAGAGAGCTAGCTTGGCAGATGTGTGGAGGGAGGGCATTCCAGGCCAGGGGGAGGACGTGGGCCGGGGGTCGAAGATGGAACAGGCGAGAACGTGGTACAGTGAGGAAGTTAGCGGCAGAGGAGCGGAGGGTGCGGGCTGGGTTGTAGAAGGAGAGAAGGGAGGTGAGGTAGGAGGGGGCGAGGTGATGGACAGCCTTCTGTGGCTTACATCCATTGGTTCCCTTTTCTTCTCTCTATGTTTGTGTATCGTCTCTGTCTTCTCTTCCTCTGTTTTTCTACTCTCTCTGCATCTCCCTTCTTTCCCTCTCTTTCCTTCCCTTCCTTCCCCCTTCCAAGATTTTGGCTTGCTGAAGAAATAAAGCATTGTCTCTCCTCACCTTGAGGTCAATATTTAGGATTCTACCCCAGGGTTCCCTACTCTGAGCAGCTCCCTCCTTGGAGGAGCCTTTCCTCTCACGCTTAAGAGGATGGGAGGTAGAGGTTGTTGAAGGAAGGCAGCCAAGAGAATAAGCCAGTTTTATTTAGGAAAGCGTGTGCTGGCCCTAGGATCTGGTGACTCTCCTCTCTCTCGCCGCCCCCCCCCCCCCCCCCAACTCCATTTACTTGTAAAATGGAGAATGTAAATTGAGAAGTAGCGTGGTTTAGTGGAAAGAGGTTGGGCTTGGCAGTCAGAGGTCATGGGTTCTAATTCTGACTCTGCCACCTGTCAGCTGTGTGACATCGGGCAAGTCACTTCTCTGTGCCTGTTACCTCATCTGTAGAATGGGGATTAAGACTGTGAGACCCACGTGGGACAGCCTGATTACCTTTTATCTTCACCAGTGCTTACAACAGTGCTTGGCACATAGTAAGCGCTTAACTAATACCATCATTATTATTATTATGGAGGTAGCCATACCTTGATTCTACATTTTCTCAGAATACAGTCACAGAAACTGCCTCGGAAATGAAAGGGATCACTCCTTTTACCCTTTTTCTGTTCCTCCCTCCCCTGTCTTCCCATCCTTTATCTTCTGTTTGGTGATGGTGGACTGTTAGAAATTAGAAAACGGCATAGGACAGATTCCCAGGGAACAATCAGAGGGGGAAGAGGGTCTCAACAGGGTGCCGGTCAATTAAAATAAAGGCTGCTTTTGGGGCATTCCAGTATGTCGAACATGTGGAATAATCAACAGGGCCTGGCAGCCTGGATTCTGTAGCCAGGGCCTGAAATTGCACCACTAAAGACCACAGGGCAGCCCAGGGAAGGGAAACCAGACTCAGATTTGCAGTTAGTCTCTTTCACATTAAAACACTATCGGACTGCCATGGCTTTATTTCAAGGTGGAGAGTTAGCTGGGGTCCATGGGGGAGGAGGGGGAAAGTCACCATATTTCCTTAAAATCAGAGATAGCAGGAGGCTTTGTGTGCCTTTCCATCTCCCCTTCATTCCATCCCTCGGTTTGTTTGGA
Organism: Tachyglossus aculeatus; assembly: GCF_015852505.1. Lineage (NCBI taxonomy): Eukaryota > Metazoa > Chordata > Mammalia > Monotremata > Tachyglossidae > Tachyglossus > Tachyglossus aculeatus. The sequence continues at coordinate 46,844,803 of NC_052070.1, read as the reverse complement.
TTACAAGCCTGTTATCTTCAACTGCTCTTATGTTATTTTTGTAAGTCTCTAATGAAGCTCCAGTCCCTTTATAAGGCACAGGCGTATTTCTCTCTCTCTCTCTCTCTCTCTCTCTCTCTCTCTCTCTTTTTCTGTTTTTTTGGAGGGGACTGTTGTGGGGAAGGGACAGACTTTATTTTTGAGGCTCCTTATTAGGCCTTACAGCATTTTCTATTTGGAAATCAGCATTCCAAAGCCTTTTTCTGACACAATGCTGCCACTGGCTGGTAGTTTTGAGATACTGCCTGTAGTTTTAATCGGATTTAAAAAAAAAACCTTCCTAAATTTGCATGTTTTTGACCAGGAATCATCACGATAACAGGCCATGAAGGATTGGAGGAGGGGTTAAGGATAACCTTACTAATACATTTGGTCATTTGGAATCAAATATTGGATAGAGAATCAGAAAAGGATTGAACCGCTTTCGTGATTCCAAAACCAAATCCAAACTGGATCTTGCACTTGCTTCACGCTAAAAGAATTTTAATTTCCCATTAACCCTCCCTTTGTTTTTTTTTTTTTTTTAAGTGTCTTGGAGTAGTGGAAAGAATCAGCTATTCAGTATTCAGTGTATCAGAGTCCAGTTAAGGAACAGATTCTAGGCTTTTGAAAGCAGCTCTTCATCTAGGAATTGCTTTGTGGGTTTTTTTGGGGTTTCTGTTTACATTTGATGCCGAGCAGAAAAGTGTAATGTGTGATTTGGATTCCTGGTTGCTGCCCTCATTTTAGAAGTGCTCTGAAAGAGCTGCCCAAAGCAGTTCCAGTTCCAGGGACTGAGATGTCTTGTGGCTCTTTGGGGAGAGCTTGTTTCTAAGAATTCCTGTCTCTCTTCCCTCTGAAAGAGACTGTTCTTGCTGGTTAAGAATAGTACACAGGGGTCTTTGTGGAAAGAGAAAATGTACAAACTCCCCCTCCGTGAGGCTGTCCTGATAGAATTCAGTTTCTTGGAGTGCATTCCAGGAGGAACTCCCGTTGTCCCTTTTGTTTGTGTTTGCCCTAATTCAGATAGGAAGGTCGCTTGGCAGAAGCCGGAGCAGCTGGCACATAGATGGCACTCTGGACCTCATGCCACCTCTTTTGGCCCTTTAGCCAATATTGTTGAACAGGAAAATATCATTTCTGCTCTGGGGCCATATGTTTCTAATTGTTTTAACCCATATTTCAGAATTTTAGTTTAGCTCTCTGTTAAGCTAAGCCATTGTCCATTTCTTTGAGGGAAGCTACCTGCATCCTATGTAGACTGGGAGCCTGTGAGAGGCAGGGACTGTATCCAAGCTGATTTAGCTACTCCATCACTTGGCACACAGGACGAGCATAACAAATTCCGGAATTATTATTATTACTACTATTATTTTTATGCATATCAATCAATCATGTTTGAGTGCTTACTGTGAGCAGAGCACTCTACTAAGCTCTTGGGAGACTACAGTGAAGCAGAGTTGGTAGACAGGTTCCCTGCCCAAAATGAGCTTACGGTCTAGCGGGGAGGAGAGACAGTAATAGAAATAAACTACAGATCTGTACAGTGCTGTGGGGCTGAGGGTAGGGTGATTGAAAAGAAGCAGATCCAAGTGCAAGGGCGATTCGGAAGGGAGTGGGAGAAGAGGAAATGAAGGTTTGGTCGGGTAAGGCCTCTTGGAGTAGATGTGCCTTCAATAAGGTCTTGAAAGTGGGGAGAATGATCTTCTGTCGGATATAAAGAGTTAGGGCGTTCCAGACCAGAGGCAGGATGTGGGTGAGAGGTGGGTGGTGAGATAGATGAGATCGAGGTACGGTGAGCAGGTTGCCGTTAGAGGAGCGAAAGTGTGTGGGCTGGGTTGTAGTAGGAAAGGAGTGAGGTAAGGTAGGAAGGGCCAAAATGATTGAGTGCTTTAAAGCCGATGGTAAGGAGTTTCTGGTGGAAGTGGATGAAGAGCCACTGGAGGTTCTTGAGGACTGGGGCAACATGGACTGAACACTTTTGTAAAAAAAAGCCATCCGGACAGCAGAGCGAAGTGTGGACTGGAGTAGGGAGACTAACCAGGAGGCCGATGCAGTAATCAAGGCGGGTTAGGAAAGTATAGGATAGCAAAAGAAAGGGTGAAGCTCCTTCACTGGGACAGTTTGGTCGCCCACCACGTTTTAGGATTTATGCAAATCACTGGCTACTTCATTTGGGGAGTGGGTCATAGGGTGTGCTGTTGGAGGTGAATGTCGACGAGTTGGATAGATGGAGAATTTAGTCAGGGCGGGGAAATCTTCGGGGAAAGGTCTCAAACCAGTTCAACCCCAGCTGCTAAATCTCTTTAGACAGGACCTCTGAGAGGAAAATTCCATTTTCGGGGTCTGGAGAGGCTCAGACAGGAATGCTAGCAGATTCTCACTGTATAGTGGCATTTGTGAATCTGGAAGTAAACTTGGTGCTCTGCAGAACTGAATTGTAATATCACCCAGGGATGAATGATTTTTGCATCCCAAACTGATATACCACAGATCCAAAATGTAAACCAAGTTGAGAAAAACCACCTTTTTTTCATCGACAGACTCCTGGGTTTTATCAACTTGCATTCTAGCAGTAACTGCTACTGGGCCCATTACACATTTTGGTGACCTTTAAAAATGTGCATATCAGGGAAACTAAGCTATCTGTTTTTTGGTTGGGGGAGAAAAAACATTTTCTAAGGTCCCTTAGTGAGGCTATGGGATGAGAACTTTGATTTATTGAACTGCCCTTCCCGAGTCCAGCACTTTGTCCTTTAATATTGTTTTGAGGACCTAAGCTTGGATAAGGCCTTTGAGTTGCCTTGTGGTCATCATTCTTGCTTTTCAGTAATGTTTAAAATTTTCTTCTTTCAGAGCAAACGGGACCATCTCCTCATGAACGTGAAATGGTACTACCGTCAGTCTGAAGTTCCTGATTCCGTCTATCAGCATTTAGTTCAAGACCGACACAATGAGAACGGTGAGTGCTCCTTCTCCTAGGTTGGGGCTGAACAGGCTCACTCAATAGGAAAGTGAGGGGAAGGAGGGCAACAGGGGAAAACATTATCGACGTTTTTGTCTGTTGGTACTGAAAAGGTGTCAGATCATGTGGTTTGCGTTGGCAGTGAATTTTAGCCATGATGTAAGACATTATCCTTCTCTGATTTATCTGCTCTTGTGTTGTTTAGCTAAAATGTGTTTCTTTTATTTGAAACATCCCTTATTTATTTTAGGGACACGGAAAGCTCATTTTTCTAAATCACCGTGAAACAACAACTTCCTGGACATGGTGTCTCTAGATAGTTGGATTCCCCAGTTGAGTTTGTCCATTATCGCTTCCCTTTTGTGGGTCATCCTTAATCCTTCTGTTCGGAAAAATCTCGATGGAAAGAGCAATGGCTTCATTTGTGTTCCATTTTTCCTGGCCTAATGGATAAAACCTGGCCTTGAGAGCCAGAGGACCTGTGTTCCAGTCCTGGCTTTGTCACTTGCCTCCCATGTGACCTTGAGCAAGTCATTTACCTTCTCTGTGCCTCAATTTCCTCAGTTATAGAATGGGGAAGCACTCAATACCTGTTCTCCTTCCTATTTGTCTGTGAACCCCATTTGGGATAGGAACTGTGCCCTACCTGATTAGTGTGTACCTACCTCAAGGCTTAGAACATTGCATAGTAAGGACTTAACAAATACCATTCTCCCCCTGCCCTTGCCCACCCCAAAGTATAAAAAAAAAGGAGTTTTCGGTTTCCAGCTATGACCACCCAAGGACATAGTTTATCATTTCTGCCTTTCTAACTTAAGAAAACTGTAAAGCCCATCTCCTTCTTTGGAAGGATGAACTTTAACCTTCAAAACAAACACCCTTTGAAAACCAAGGAATTTGCTTTCAGAAGTTTAGAGTGAATATATTCCGTGGAAGAAAATGTTTGATACCCAGAGACGATAAAGGTGTTTGATTTTGTTTTTACAGGGTTTGGGGGGGAGGGTGGAGTAGTTTCTGATTTCTCCTTTTGCTTTTGAAAAATCTACCCAGGCCTAATGGTATTTCATGCTCCAGAGCCCAACTGCAGTTCATGACCCTGAAAAATGGGCACTTTGCCCAAAGCAGGCTCTCCCTCCAGCGTAAGACTTTGTTATGTAACATCACTCAGGCAGGGGAAATTCATTTCATGTGCTCATGTAAAGACTAAGTTTTCCTCTGAGTCACCACATCAGTAGTCAAACTGATGGTTTTAAGGTACAGTGGCATCTCTTGTCTCAGAAGTGTTTTTTTCCCCCTTTCTTTGAACTACAGAGCCCATTATACAGGGAACTGGGCGTCTCCTGTGTTAAAGGCTCATACCCTTTGAAATTCAGCCTTTAGGGAAAAATGCAAGATTGTTCTTTGGGGGTTTCGCTCCAATCATTCCTTTCTTAAGAGTTTATTCAACATGGCAACCAAAGTAACTAGGTAGTTGCAGCTTGAATGCAAAAATGGTCTTGTGTGATCCACTTCTCTGTGATCCAGTAGTTTAGGATCCATTGTTTGCTTTTAACAGTTGCTAGGCGTTTACGGACTGTGGACCACACTTGGTCGGGAAGCTTGGTTCAGTAGGAAATCTGTTGGAATCCAGAATCTTGGGGAGCCGCAGAGCCTGAGGGAGAGGGGACGAGAAAGGTCTCATGGGAGGGAGTGTTCTGCACACTGTAAGTGCTCAATAAGTACCACTGATTAATTGATTGGAGACTTGGAGGAGATGGTCCAAGTGAGGGTCTGGAGATGTTGGCAGTAGAGAAGGAAAAGAGAAAAATCTCAAAGCCAACACAGTGAGATCCGCAAAACTTACTGCCAGTGTGGTGGTGGTGATGGGTCCAGCTTTTTTAAAAATCAGGAGACGGGACCCTAAGCCAAAAAAGAGGAATGCCACCATAAGTTGCAAACCTTAATCTGTTGGTTAGGTGGCCTGCTGTACTTCTTAATTGTGATCTTAAAAGTTAATGTTCCATGCAACAAGCCTTTGAGATCTGGAGATTGTACTCTATTTTGAGGGTTGGTTTATTGTTACTGTGTTGACTGTTGGGGTCCTAAGGTAGCATGGTCTGGAAATGGAGGGCTTGTGGATTGGAAACCTTCAGGTGATTGGTTCAGCGGAGGTGTGTATGGTGGGAGTCCCTACCTAATGCTGTTGTTTTTGACAGATTCTGGACGAGAACTTGTCATTACGGACCCAGTGATCAAGAATCGGGAGCTCTTCATTTCTGATTATGTTGACACTTACCATGCTGCTGCCCTTAGGTAAGTGGCAGAGTTTGTCTACATTTTCTTGTAGAGGAGAAAAGTCTCAGCAGGAAGAAATTGATCCCAGGCATGTTTGGAGACACACACACACACACACACACACACACACACACACACACACACACACACACACACACACACACACACACTCTCTCTCTCTCTCTCTCTCTCTCTCTCTCTCTCTCTCTCCATCTCGATCTATATATTTCTATATATATGCATATATATATATATATACATGTCCCTGATCTGACAGCCTTAAAGAATTTTTCAATTCAGGAAGAGTTGTTGTTCCCAAAGTATAACTTAAATCTCTCTCAGTTAATATCTGCTGCTCTAGATTTCTTTCTTACACTACCAACCCCCCCCCCCAACTTTATTTTTTTAGAGAAGTGATCTTCCCCTTTTCCATGTGGTATCTGTCCCCTACTGACACTCAGTCCCTTGTAAAGTGTGACCCCAATACATGGTATTGAATACTTTTTCTGGGAAGTAAAAGCCATTGTTGCAGCCAATTCTAGGGCTTTATTAAAGTGCGCTGAATGGAGTAGTAGTTGAGAAGGGCCTTGCCACAAGGTCTTTTAGGTCCCCTGCCCCTCAACAGGCAGATGCAGTCTCTTAGGTTCCCTGCCCCTCAACAGGGAGATGCCCTTTTATTCTTAGTAGGTCTTGCATTTAAATGCCCACATTTGGTCACCTGGGGTATGGGAAAGGAAGACAATTAAATTTTACCCCATTGAAGCACCGAAGAGTTATTTTTGTTGGCGTTGGCCTGCTTTTTTTAGGTTACCAGCATCAGCATGGATATTGTCAAAAATGTGAATGGAATAATCTCCCTGATAATAATGCTCAGATGGTGTTTCTTTAAAACCATCTGGAGACATTTTTCTTTGTTCAAAGCCACATCACTGGAGCCACTTATTTCAAGGCGAATTAGCAGCAAGTTCCACTGTAGGGGGAGAGTGGGGTTAGAGGTTGGAGAGTCTTTGATTTGACTTATTACAAGGCTTTAGATAAACTTAGAAAATTCCAGTGGTGTGCTCTAATCTTCCACCAAAACTCCAGAGTGCATTTTATGTCTCCATGAAGGTAGCTTTCAAATATTAAACTGGCTTGCTGAGCGAGTAGAGTGAGCTAATGGGAGGCTGGCTGGATTGATGGAACCAGACTTTCAAATTAAATTGTCAGCTTAGAAGACAAGAAACTGAAACATATGTGCGGATTGTGCCTGGGAATATTTCTTAGGCTATTTTGCCTCCCTGACTCCTCCTCGTCTGCTCCCCTTTCATTAATATAACCTCCAGGCAAAGATGAAATGTAGTCATTCATTCAATCGTATTTGTTAAGTGCTTACTTTGTGCAGAGCCCGATACTAAGTGCTTGGGAAGGTACAGTAAACAGTGACATTCCCTGCCCACAGCAAGCTCACAGTCTAGATGTGGGGAGGCAGACAGCAGTACAAATAAATAAAATTACAGACATATGCATAAGTGCTGTGGGGCTCTTATATATATATAATCCACATAAGTGCTGTGGGGCTTGGTGGGGGAGTGGGCATGTCGGGGTGATGCAGAAAGGAGTGGGAGCTTCATTCATTCAATCGTATTTATTGAGCGCTTACTGTACTAAGTGCTTGGGAAGTACAGGTTGGCAGCATATAGAGACGGTCCCTACCCAACAGTGGGCTCACAGTCTAGAAGGGGATCTGATTAATCAAATCCTGCTAGATCTGATTAATCAAAGAGTCCTAGGGTTAAGAGAGCCTTAATAATAAAAATAATGATAGTAATTAATTTTTAAGTGTTTACTATGTGCCAAGCACTGTACTAAGCTCCGGGGTTGATACAGGATCATCAGATCCCCACATGGGGCTCATGGTCTAAGAAGGAGGGAGAACAAGTATTGAATCCCTATTTTGCAGATGAGAGAACTGAGGCCCAGAGAAGCTGTGACTTCTCCAAGGTCACACACTGAGTACATGGCAGGACCCAGGCTCTTTCCACTAGGCCACGATTCTTCCCTGTCAGAGTTAAAGTAGACATTGGGCTTGTATCGGCCAATGGATTATAGTTTAAAGACTCATCTCCCATTCAAAGCCATGGCCGGAGGGCCAGTTATCGTTGTGTTCAAATGACCTCTGAAGGTGCTTTTGACCTTCAGTAGAAGCTCGATCTTTCCAAGTTGGTTTCCAGGGAAATCTGTTCATTCATTAGGGGATGACAAAGAGCAGGACTAAGTTATTTGCAGTATTTGCAACATTTAGTTTCCACTCCCACTAGCCTGTAAGAATTGGAACTTGTGAATGCTTCATGGCCACCAAGATGACAAGATCAGATTGAGGAAGCTTTTCTGTGCTTGAGGGGGAGATAGTAATATAAATAAAAAGACAAATTGCGGCTATATAGGTAAGTGGTGTGGGGCTGAAGGTGGAGCAATTAAAAGATGTAAATCAAAATGCAAGAGGTTTATAGAAGGGAGTGGAGTAGAGAAAGTGAGCGTTTAGTTGGGGAATGCCTCTTGGAGGAGATGTAATTTTAATATTGCTTAGAAGGTGGGGAGAGCAATGGTCTGTCGGATATGAAGCCGGGAGGGAGTTCCTGGCCAGAGTCAGGATGCGGTCAAGGGATTGGTGGCAAAATATAAGAGATTGAGGTGCAGTGGGTTGGTGTTGGAAGAATGAGGTGAATGTGGTGGGTTGTGGTAGGAAATCAGCGAGGTGAGATAGGAAGGGGCAAGGTGATTAAATACTGTAAATCCAATTTTGAGGAAATGAAAGGATCGTTCACAAAGCTGGATCGAAGGGATAACAAACGTCAGTCATTCTATTTCTGCCACTTCCCCCTTTTCACCTGTTCCTCTCTGGAGGAAGGGCGGCTATTTGTCTGGCTTGCCCCAGGCAGTCAGGTTTTCATCTTGCTTATATCCTGTCTTGTTTTACAGCTAACATACCTTCGGCACCCAGCATCTCTCTGCTGGAGTTCCTGTGCTGAACTAAATCAATCAGTGGTATTTATTGAGCACTTACCATGTGCAGAACACTACTAAGAGCTTGGGCAAGTACAGTACAAGAGAGTTGCCAAAGACGATCCCAGTGCACAAGGAACTTACTGACTGCGAAGCCGGGCAGGCATTAAAATATAAAGTACAGATGGATATTAATAAAGTGCTTAGTGCAGTGCTCTGCACACAGTAAGTGCTCAATAAATATGATTGAATGAATGAATGAATGAATAAAGGTGTTCGGGGCAGAATGAATATCAAAGTGCTTACAGAGAACAGACCCAATTGTATAGGCAATGGAGGGCTTAGGCAGGGAAGTGAGGACTTTGTTGGGGGAAGGCCTGTTGGAGATGTGATTTTTTTTTTTCTTTGTTGTGATACCTGTTAAGCACTTACTGTGTATCAGACATCGTCTAAGCACTGAGGTAGGTACAGGTTAGTAATACCTGCCGTAGTCCCTCTCCCACATGGATCTCACAGTCAAAGAAGGAGGGAGAACAGGCATTGGATCCTCATTTTGCAGCTGAGGAAACTGAGGCACAGAGAAGTTAAGTGACTTTCCTAAGGACACACAGCAGACATCTAGAACCCAGGTCCGCGCCCCTAGGCCCTTACTCTTTCCTTTGGGCCACACTGTTCCTCCATGTGGTGTTAGTAGGTCTTTAAAAACGGCGAGGGAGATGCTCTGTTGGTTATGAAATAGGAGGGAGTGCCAGGCCAGAGGGAGGATGTGGAAAAGGGAAGATGGTGAGAAAGGTGAGATCGAGGGACACTGAGCAGATTGGTGTTGTGAGTGGTTGTGTGTAGTGGATATCAGCGGAAAGTTGGGTTGTTCCCTTCCCCACAGCACCTGTATATATGTATATATGTTTGTACATATTTATTACTCTATTTATTTATTTATTTATTTTACTTGTACATATCTATTCTATTTTGTTAGTATGTTTGGTTTTGTTCTCTGTCTCCCCCTTTTAGACTGTGAGCTCACTGTTGGGTAGGGACTGTCTCTATATGTTGCCAATTTGTACTTCCCAAGCGCTTAGTACAGTGCTCTGCACACGGTAAGCGCTCAATAAATACGATTGATGATGATAATAGGGAGATCAGCCAAAGAATATAGGAGGAGGGAGCTGATAGAGCGCTTTAAAGTCAGTGGTAAGGAGTTTCTGTTTACCTGGAGGAGAATGCTATGGTTCTGGGTTGGTTCTGCCGAGTGAGGTGGGCTTTCACCAAATGGCAGCCTTAGGACATTATCATTCCACACTACGTGCCGGTATAATGTGCCTTCTAGACTGCAAGCTCATTATGGGCTAGGAGCATGTCTCCCAACTCTGTTGTACTCTCCCAAATGCTTAGTCCAGTGCTCTGCACACAGTAAACGCTCAATAAATACACTTAATTGATTGTGATACTGTATGTGCCTAGATTTTTCAGTTGCTATCACTAACTACCTTCTTTGAGGGAGATGGAAGGCATATGTACCTAGCCTTTCTCTCAGCGCAAAAAACAAAACTGGCACCTTTGGGAAGATTTCACAGAAAATTTTCAGTGATTTTTTTTCCAGTTTCCACCTCAACTCTTTCTACAGGTCGAGGACAGTTTCTCTACAGACAAAACCATTATTGTGATTATCATCATCATATTTGTTAAGCACCTACTGTGTGTCAAGCACGGTTCTAAGCGCTGGGGTAGATACAAGTTAATCAGGTTGGATGCAGTCCCTGTCCCACATGTTCCCTAAGTTGGAGGGAAGAGAGATAGATTTAACCCCCGTTTTACAGTTGAGGAAGCCGAGGCACAGAGAAGTTAAGTGACTTGCCCAAGGTTACCCAGCAAGAAGCTGACAGAGCCAGAATTAAGAATTAAGAGTCAGAGAGTCCTCTCTCAGGCTTGGGCTTTTACTACTAGGCCATGCTGCTTCACAGAAGTCAGCGTACTACTGCTCCAAAGAGAGGAAGGAAGGAAGGTAAGGAAAGATGAACTTGGAGACCCATAAAAGGAGATGAAATGCCAAGGAAGTGAAGAGCTGGAAGAAAATAAGGCCAAGTGTTCAGCACCATTCTCTTCAAGGCTTTTAGGACTTTGTGAATATTATTGGTTTTCTACTCATTGAGGGGAAGTGGTCAGCACCGATTCCTCTAATTCACATTACAGATGACAAGTTGGTTGTTAGCAGTACTGCAATAATAGAAATTTTGAGTGATATAAGCATCTTTCTCCCCCACCCAAAGCAAGTATTATCCTGTACTGTTTCTCATTTATCCTCACACCATCTTCGTGGGACAGGTAGAAGCTGGAAGTACTGTTGCCTTCAGTCTTTCCGAAATTAAACTATTTACTTGACTCTATTTTACTTGTACATATTTACTATTCTATTTATTTTATTTTGTTAATATGTTTTGTTCTGTTGTCTGTCTCCCCCTTCTAGACTTTAAGCTTGCTGTTGGGTAGGGACCGTCTCTATATGTTGCCAACTTGTACTTCCCAAGCACTTAGTACGGTGCTCTGCACACAGTAAGCGCTCAATAAATACGATTGAATGAATGAATGAAATTAAACCCAAAGAGATTAAATGCCTGCTGTAGTAGTCGTAAGAGTCTTTACTAAGTCCTTACTGTGTGCAGAGCGTTGGGAAGGTGTCTTGCAGATAGTTGGCTACTAGAAGAACATTCTAGGTCTATGGAATAGAGCTTTCTAATAATAGTGATAATAATAATAATGGTATTTGTTAAGAGCTTACTATGTGCCAAACACTGTTCTAAGCTTTGGGGTAGATACACGGAAATCAGGTTGTCCCACATGGGGTTCACAGTCTTAATCCCCATTTTACAGGTGGGGTAACTGAGACAGAGAAGTTGTGACTTGTCCAAACTCACACACCTGATAAGTGGAGGAGCGGGATTAGAACCCAAGACCGCTGAGTCTGAAGGCCGGGCTCTTTCCACTAAGCCACGCTGCTTTCTCCATACTCTTTGGCCGAATGAGTGGTGGGAGTAAGGCTAGTGCCCCCCTTCCCATGCTCCAACTTTTAGGCAAGGGCTCACCTGTTTTGTTCCTTAGGGATTCATCTTCTGGTGCTGCTTCACTGTCCTGAGCACTCTCATCAATCGTATTTATTGAGCGCTTACTGTGTGCAGAGCACTCTCCTTCATAACCTGTCTTCTGTCAGAAGAGAGAGGGTGCTGTCTTGATGTAGTTAAAGCAGATGAAGAAGAGGGAGCAGTATCTGTCTAGACAGAAGCCCTGTATTTCTAGACTCATCTCCAAGGCACACATCCAGCACAGAGAAAAATCTAGGATGGTAGAATCTGAGATTGACGCGGTGACACTGGGGAGCTTGCTGCGGCATAGTAGGGGAAACTTCGGTATTTGACATCTTTTTTATGGCATGTGTATGTCTGGATGCAGCAGGTTTTTCCCTAAGTCCATTTAGGCACTATTGGGTCTCCCTTGCATTTGGCATTCACCTTCAGGCCAAGTGCATGGCTCACTTATGGGCCCCTGAAATCTCTTGCTTGATCATTATTTCCAGCCAGCCAACAGTTAGTTACTGGTTTGCAGGTGTGGAAAAAGCCTTAAAATAATACTATTGAACGGTCTTAAACCAATATGGGGTTGTTACTTTTTCAACTCAGTCTTTCCTCCTGAGCTACCAATAGTGTTAGACCTGTCTTCCGGATCAGTAAATCTGTGGTATTAGCATATTCATCTAAAAGCACGGAGCCCCCATTGCAGATTGATTTAATGCTGCGGGGTTTGAAACTTTGGTCATTCTGACACACTTCATACAGAAGAAGGTGGTGAGATACAGACATGACATATTTAATACCATCAGTTCTGGCCCATACAATTGGTGATTTTGTACCTGTCCAGGGATTGTCTCAAAGAGCTTATGTTGCTAAAGAATAACAGTCCAGTCCACAGGGCCAAGATAGCCTAGTCAGAATACTTAGTCATTTAAGGTAAAAGTAGAAATAAGCTGGTTATTGCCAAAGGAAAAAATGGTTTGTCCCTCAAATTTGAAGAAATGGGGAAATTTAATTTTCAAGCATTTGAAGGGCAAGGAACCTCAAACCATTCTACTAAAAATTAGCAACCTCGAAGGTGTCTGCCATTAACTTAAAGCAAGAGTTTACAAATGCCGATTGAAGACCCTTCACTCTACATTGCAAATCGAACAGATGTCACCCCTTCCTTTGAGGAGGTTTACCATCTGAAAAGGGGAGTACTGACATAGTTACACAGAGGAATCTGGATGGACAGGTATGGTTGGTGGCCAATGAAGAATTAAAAATAAACACAAGGAAACTAGTTTGCACAGGTACTGATGCAATGGATTGAGATAAGAATAGGGCTGGGTGCCAGAGAGTCAGGAAGGAGACTGGAGAAAGAACGTATTAGTAGAAGCCAGGAGAATCGGGTTTGAGTTCTGACTCTTGCCACCTTCTAGGTGTGTGACTGACCTTGGGCAAGCCACTTCACTTCTGCCCCGTGCCTCACTTCCTCGTTTGTAACATGGGGTTAATATAGTCCTTCTCCCTCCTCTTAGACTTTGATCCCTGTAAGGGACAGGAGGACTGTGTCCATCCTGATCATTTTTATCTACTGCAGTGTTTGGTACAGGACATTTTTTTTTAAACAAGTGCTAGGCATTTTATTAAGTGCTGGAAGTAGATATAAGATAATCCGGTTGGACACAGTCCATGTCCCACGAGGGACACACTGTCTTGATCCCCATTTTACAGATCAGGTAACTGAGGCCCAGAGAAGTGAAGTGACTTTCCCAAGGTCATATAAGATAAGGATCAGGACCCAGATCCTCTGATCCCCAGACCTGTCTGCTTTCTTCTAGGCCATGCTGCTTCTGCTTGTCACATTATAAACACAAAATAAATGCAATCAATCTCCTCTCCTTCCCTCTTTTTCTCATGTTCCCCCCGTGCCCATGGGAATTTCTTTGAGATGACATGGTGGTCCAGAGGAGGTGGGGAAAGCTAAATCTAAGTTAAACTGGATTCTGGTTTTTCTGAGTTTTTTTTTTTTTTAAATAATCTACTTAAATTCTGTATTGTCTTTATCCAACTGAGATATAGCCATGTATATGGGATTGTAAGTCATGGAGAAAGGCAGAAGAGGAGAAATGGGTCTGGGGGGTGGAAGGAGGGAGGGGGAGAAATGTGGAAATAAACCACATTTCAGCAGCGTTTTGGTTCAGATTTTGCAGATGGCCTTTTTCAGAATGAAACAAATCTCCAAACCTTTAGTAGGAGGTACTGATGGCTATAAAGCCCCAGATCTCTAGTCCAGGTGACATTTCGACTCATTTCAAAGTTACCGGCGGCAGGAAGAGAATGGCAAAATCAAATATATCTATGACATATTTGGAGATCTTTATCCCAGTTCTTTCCTCTCACTTGGCTGATGACTCAGAATTTCAGATATTTGTGAGGAACTGACACACATCATCCCTAGACATGCTGGGCCAGTGGCATGAAATGAAGACCTGCATGGGTGCTGAATTATAATAATTAATAATTGTAGTATTTGTTCAACTCTTACTATGTGCCAGGCACTGTACTAAGTGCTGGGGTGCTACTAAGTGCTGGGGTGGATACAAGCAAATCAGGTTACACACAGTCCCTGTCCCACAGGAGGCTCACAGTCTTAATCCCTATTTTCTGAATGAATTACCCGAGGCACAAAGAAGTGAAATGATTTGCCCAAGGTCACATAACAGAAAAGTGAGGGAGCTGGGATTAGAACCCAGATCCTTCTGACTCCTAGGCCTGTTCTCAATCCACTAGGGCACACTGTTGCCTGCACGCACAGTATATTCATTCATTCATTCAATCGTATTTATTGAGCGCTTACTGTGTGCAGATCACTGTACTGAGCGCTTGGGAAGTACAAGTTGACAACATATAGAGACGGTATCCAACCCATCTCTACAAATTGAATTGTTTGACCTGCAGCATTTCCATGGGTGTTTACAGGCTGAGCTGGGTGAATTGCAGTTTGTAGGGCTCTAGCTTAAGGGATCAACATTTTTTTCCCCTTTTCAAGTTAAGTTTTTTTTTCTGGAAAAAGCATTTGAAAATGCCATAAGGTTCAAGTTTAGAAGCATATGTGGTCTCTAAGCACACGTAGTTCAGTTACGTTTGTTGTAAATTATCAACAGATGTTTACTGAGTAAGTGGCTGGCTCTGTGCTAGGCCTTATTGAGAGGGGTGATTTTAAAGTTATGGCTTTCCCTGTATTTTTGTTTCTTTTCCCCCGGCTGTGTGCCGCCGCCCTCCCTCCCCACCACCCCACCAAATCAGTTTGATAGAAGCAGTGTGGCCTTTAGATAGTGTCGTAACGGAACTTGTTGTGAGCTTAGCTAGGAGCATAAGTATAGCACAGATTTAAACAAGTTAATTCCATCTTCTGTACAGTTCCCTTTGCGTGTTTTACTGCCACTTGCTTAGCATTCTATAATTCCTGTACCTACTGCAAGTTCCCTAATGGGCTTTAGGTTGCCTTACAACTCATGAAGAAAGCCTGTTATGTTTCAACCACAGGCTTTTTTATATGCTGCTGATGTACCTGGAAACAATTTTAAGCAGCAGCCTCTTTTTTTCCCCCTCAAATGAGGGGCAGGGAGAGACAGGAAGCTCAGCACTTCATTGGATGTTACAACATTACAGCTTTTTAAATGGCATTCCTACTTCAAAATCAGAGCATACCAGATTTTCATTTCTTCTGAACCGTCTCTGTTGAGCAGCGCTTAGGTTTTCCGTAGATAGGCAGCCTAATCCTCCAGCTAATGAAAGAATTGGAGGAAGAGATAAAGGGGACTGATATTTGAAAAAAATGGTTCTTTAAGTGTGGGCTGTAGGCGGGTTGGCCATAAATCCTGGTTAATACTGGAAAGTCCAAGGTTTTTGAGTTGTCCTGGTTAATGTAAGGACTCCCCGCCCGGTCCATTCCCAGTACTCCAACTCAATAGGCAGTTAGTCAGTGTTGGGGTATGTACGGTAAGGTTAATTTTCACACTAGCAGGCCTCAGGGCTAAATGGACGAAACAGGTTTACCCCCAACTGGCCCCTCAGTTGGCACACTATGGCACATTGGCAGCAGACAGGAGGCAAAACACATCAGAATAAGAAGAGAGCCTGGCTAGTTTCCCACCTTTATATAACTTCTGCCTCTGATATGCAGGCACATGTCTGCCAGTAATCAAAGCACAGCATGCAGGAGAGAAGAGTCATGGCTTAGTGGAAAGAGCACAGCCCTGGCAATCAGAGGACCTGGGTTCTAATCCCAACTCCATTCTGACTTTCCAGGACTTCTTTCCACAAATAACCATTGCCCGTGAAATCACCTTCCAATAGCCCTTAGTGGACAGCAGAGGAATGAGAGGGAGCAAGGCACCCTCATGTTTGGTTAATAACAATTTATTTTTTAAATATTTTTTAAGCACTTTTTTATGGTATTTGCGAAGCGTTTGCTCTGTGCCAGGCACTGTACTAAGCACTGGGGTAGATAAAAGAGTTTCAGGTTGGACATAGTCCCTGGCCCACATGGGCTTGGAGTATTAAGCCCCATTTTACAGATGAGGTAACTGAGGGACAGAGAATTGAAGTCACCTGGCCAAGGTCACACGGAACACAAGTGGCAGAGCCGGGGTTAGAACCCAGGTCTTCTGACTCTGTGGCCCGTGCTCTGTCCACTGTCACGCTGCTTCTCATGCTACTTGGGTAGGATTTAGGAGGGGAAGGGAAGCAGAGCGGAAGGTCTCTGGACCTGTAGGACCTTGGGGAAGCGTAACCACTTGGATCCGTTCCCTGGCCCATTTACTTCTTGGACAGTAAGCTTTCTTCCTTGCCTTCCCCTACTGCCCCAGAGCATAGTTTGCTGATGGAACCTCTGAAGTTCCATGAAGATTAGCTGCTGCATGACCCTGGGGAAGTCACCTAACTTCTCTTTGCCTCAGTTACCTCATTGGTAAAATGGGGATTAAGACTGTGAGCCTCATGTGGGACAGAGACTGTCCCACCTGATTAGCTTGGATCTACCCCAGCGCTTAGAACAGTGCTTGACACATACCATCATTATTACCTTACCTCTCTGATTGTCTACTGCAGTCCAGCATGCACACTTCTGTAATGCCAACCTATCTATAATTCTGGTATTTGTTAAGCACTTACTATGTGTCAGGCACTGTACTAAGCTCTGGGGTGGATACAGTCAAATTGGATTGGACACAGTCTCCGTCTCCCGAGGGGCTAACATCTCAATTCCCATTTTGCAGATTGGGTAGCTGAGGCACAGAGAAGTTAAGTGACTTGCCCAGGATCACACAGCAGACAAGTGGCAGAGCCGTGACTAGAACCCATGACCCTCTGACCCCTCTCCACATCCTGCCTCTGGCCTGGAAGTGCCTCCTTCTTCATATCCAACAGACGATCACTCTCCCCACTTTCAAAACCTTGTTACCAGCACATCTCTTCCAAGAGACATTCCCCGACTAAGCCCTCGTTTCCTCTTCTCCCACTCTCTTCTGTCACCTGCACTTAAATTTAAACCTTATTCATCTCACACTTAGCCTTACAGCACTTACACATCTCCATTATTTATTTATATTAATGTTGATCTCTCCCCCCCTTCCAGACTAAGCTGCTTGTGAACAGTGAACATGTCTCCCGCTTCTGTTGTTTTGTACTTTCCCTAGGACTTAGTAGTGTGATCTGCACACCGCAAGCCCTCAATAAATATGGTTGATTGATAGTTGATTGTTTTTCTTAAGGACTGAAGTGATGAGGTCAGATCAGACACTGTAAAGGTGAGTGGGGGAAGGAAAAGAAAATTCTAAATTGTTAAACCTTCCTTTTCTCAAGTGAACCTCAGGATTCCCATCTTGCTAAGAAAAGATGGACCCTAAGGATTTCCTAAATTAGTTGGTCCCGAATTCCCTTTTGAAGAATCTTCCCAGGGGACTATTTTGAATAACAAATACTTGTCCATTGTGCGGTACTGATTTTTTGTTTTGGTCTCTTCTTTTCAGGGGAAAGTGTAACATCTCCCATTTTTCTGATATATTTGCTGCTAGAGAGTTCAAAGCCCGAGGGGATTCATTTTTCTATATATTGGGCTACAATCCAGAAACCCGGTGAGTAACTCATTCTTCTCGATTACTAACTTCTTATTTTATGTGTCTGCTCTGCTGAGCATACAAGAGTCTTTTCCACTGAAGTCAGTCTCTGCAAGAGCTTTGGGATCAAGAGACAGTTCACTGGACAAAAGGACCCTTGTGTTTATTTTGTTCATTTTGTGGGTACGTGAATCTAAGTATGCTTGGGTAACCAAAATGCACACAAAAACTCGTAAAAAAAATACTCCTCAATGAAGCTGATTAAGTGATGTCTTTAATGTTAGGAACGAGGTTCACCATATTACAGTTTCCAAGGAAAGGAAAAGGTGAAAATGGATGAAAAAACGGGTGTTGAGATGGAAACGTGACATATTGAATGGAGCCAAGGAAGTTTTTGTAGTTTCCCTATTTTGAACCGAGATTAGGAATTGGCAGACTACACTGACTCAACAGGCATGAGATAATAACATCTTCAAATGGCAGACCACAGTAAAAAGCAGAGCCCCAGTACTTCTGATTGTTTGTAGGAACTCATCGGCTTCATTCGAGTCTAGTGGTAAACTTCAGGGAGCCTGAAACACTCCTCAACTGGCCCTCACGAAGCCCTTTAAATTGTAAAATGGATATGAGATGTCTGAGTTCGGTTGAAATATAAGTGAGTTGCTGTTCATTATATAAGGCATTGACCTCCAGAAAGGTTTTGATCAAATCTCTGCTGAGGTGATTTTGCTTTCAAAGCTACGTAGTGCACAATTCAATCCACCAAGAGAAAGTTATCTTTCCCAGGAGTGGTACGTTTAATCAATGCACAGCTCAGGAATCCTATTCCAATTCCTATTCCTAGTCCAATTCCTCTTCCTATTCCTGTTGTTATTAATACCCAATCCCCTTTTACTAGTTTACAGGGGAAAGATAGTCTTTGCTATTAAAGGCAGAAGAACACATCTTAACCTAATAATGCCCATAACCTCGGCATTATCCTCAGTGCAACTCATTCAATAAGTATAACAATAATTATAATTATGGTATTTGTTACTGCTTACTATGTGTTGAGCCCTGCTTTTAAGCTCTGGGGTGTATAGATATGAGTTCACGGTTATCCCACATATTTAGTCTGTCACGTAATCCTGTCGTTTCTACCATCACAATATCTCTAAAATCCAGCCTTTCTTCTCCGTCCAAACTGCCTACCATGCTGATCCAAGCACTCATTGTATTCAACTTTGACTAGTGCATCAGCCTCCTTGCTGACCTCCCTGCCTTCTGTCTCTCCTCCTTCCGGTACATACTTCACTCTGCTGCCTGGATCATTCCTCTCAAAACAAAAAATTCAGTCCATGTCTCCCACTCCACAAAAACCTCCAGCGGGTGCCCATCCACATCCACTCCAAGCAGAAGCTCCGTACCTTCAGCTTTAAGGCACTCAATCAATTTTTCTCCTACATTATCTCACTGATTTCCTACTACAACCCAGCCTGCACACTTCACTCCTCTACCACCAAGCTGCTCGCTGGAGCTGGATCTCGTCTATCTCGCCACTGACATATTGCCCACATCCTCCCTCTGATCTGGAACTCCATCCATCCTGATTTGAGAGACCACCTCCCTCTCCACCTTCCAAGCTCTACTAAAATCACATTTCCACCAGGCCTCCAACTAATCCTTCATTTCCCCGACTTGTTCTCCCTTTTGCATCACCTCTGAATTTGGATCTTGATCCTTTAGGCACTTGATATGCACCCCACCCTCAGTTCTACAGCACTTATGTTCATATCCATCTGTAATTTATTTCTGTGTCTGTCTTCCCCTCTTGACTGTAAATTCCTTGCAGGCAGGGATTGTCTATCAACTGTATTGGGCTCTCCCAAGTCCTTAGTACAGTGCTCTGCACACAGTAAGCACTCAGTAAATACCATTAATTGTTTAACTATCTGATCTTTTCACATAAAAGTCTGAGAAAAGTGAAGTGGTATAAAAATGAGTTTCATCCAAAATGTGGTCTGTTACTGTCTTCTGTTCATGGAAGTGGATGAACTCTGTGATGAGTGTATCACCAGGGTTCAGTTTGTTGCCTCTAAAGTACTTTTTTTACTGAGGATTCTGAGAGAGTGGAAAGTCTTGGCCCCTACTTTTGAGAGAGCCTACTGGGAGCTGTGTAGTGTACAAAGCTGCAGAGAGCTTTGCCAGAGTATGTGCACTAGCTAGGGTTTGTTTGTTTTTTGTTTTTTTTCCTCCCCGCAAAATGTGAAGGGGTAGTGATAGAATGGATGGGGACTCTTCCTCGTTAGGAAGTGGGCTATTTCTTTTCAGAGGCTTAAGCTTCTCTTGGAGCTCTGTTGGTTTGCTTTTTAGAAATATGAAAACAAACCCAGATGGAGGTTTGTTTTCTGTGTTCATGTTCCAAAGGTGTCTTGTCTTGAAATATTTCCCCCTCACGCTCTCTCTCTCTCTCTCTCGTTCACATGCTCGTGTACACATATACACAGTATCTTTCTCACCGTACGCACATTTGTTTGTGCCTCCTCCACAACAGGAACTTGGATTCCCATCTAGCAAAAATGGGGCCTTCCAGAGCAGCTGAGGAATTTACCACTTTTTAAAAATATTACTAAGAACCGTTCCACTAAATGTCGTCAGAGCATTTTCAACTGAGTCGGTTATTGGCTAGGCTTCAGGGTTTCATGAAACTGAAGTCCACAAGGGTGTATATTTCGTTAATCGAACTGTACCCTCATTCTACTGGAAGAGTTATAAAACCCCATGTAGAATTTTGCTTTGCCATCTAAGTAAAGAGGAGTACACATTAACTTGGAACTTGGGTTCCCGGTTTTCGTCGTGTCTTCTTAGGAGCTTTTACTTGTTTTTCATTTGCTTAGTTTGACACAGTAACTGAATACATCAGCCTGTTGAGGGCATTGTTATCCCTGGGTGGAAAAACACTAGCCAGAGGAGTGCTAAAAATGATATTAGAGGCAGTACCTGTCTTCAGTTGAATAGCCCTTCTTTCTTTTATCCCTTTTTCCAGTGGAATCACAGAGGTAACTTGGAAAGGTATGAAAGTCGGATCAGTTACAGTCTGCAGGTAAATAGCAACAGGGCTACTCTGTCGATTAGGATCTACTGAGTGTTTTTAAGAGCCTAACACCCAGGCCACTGCTTGAACACCCACAGCGGAGAAGCAGTGTGGCCTAGTGGACAGAGCATGGCCCTGGGAGTAGGAAGGACCTGGGTTCTAATCCCAGCTCTACCACATCTGCTTTGTGACCTGGGGAAGTCATTTAACTTCTCTGTGCCTCAGTTACCTCATCGGTAAAATGGGGATTAAGATTATAAGCCCCATTACGGACATAGATTGGGTGCAACATTCATTCATTTAATCGTATTTATTGAGTGCTTACTGTGTGCAGAGCACTGTGGTAGAGTACAATACAACAATAAATAGGCACATTCCCTGCCTACAACGAGCTTACAGTCCAAAGGATTAGCTTGTATCTACCTTGGCGCTCAGTGCAGTGCCTGGCACGCAGTAAGAGTTTAACAAGTAACAATTAAAAAAAAATATTTCTGGGCTGAGCTGCAGGTGTGGTTGATGATAATAATAATGGCATTTATTAAGCACTTGCTATGTGCAAAGCACTGTTCTAAGCACTGGGTGTGTTACAAGGTGATCAGGTTGTCCCACGGGGGGCTCGCCGTCTTAATCCCCATTTTACAGATGAGGTAACTGAGGCCCAGAGAAGTTAAGTGACTTGCCGAAAGTCACACAGCTGACAATTTGTGAAGCCAGGACTTGAACCCATGACCTCTGACTCCAAAGCCCATGCCTTTCTACTGAGCCATGCTGCTACAGTTTGCCACATGTGAGTACCCTTTTCTGGGTAGCCAGGAGAGTCTGCAGAACTCCTCCACGGGACTCAGTAAGTGCTCAGTAAATATCATCGATCAATTGGTATACACAATTTAGACTGCTTAGAAAGGCTAAGACTCAGCCGATCATTTGCAGGTCGAGGGCCGGGCATTGACTTCTGTTGTGGGCCCTCCTAGACTGTAAGCTCACTATGGGCAGGGAACAGGTGTGCTAATTCTCTTGTATATTTCCAAGTGCTTTAGCGCAGTGCTCTGCACATAGTAAGTGCTCGGTAAATATCACTGATTATGAGGTGCCATTGTCATAGTAGAAAGCGAGCTTCAGAGTTGGTTACTCTTGGTACACATTGTTGAGTATGATGTAGTCCTGAAGTTGGAAGAAATTCTCTGAGAGGAATTAAAGAGGAATTTATCTAGTGAACCAGGGAGTCATTGTTTCACCCAGAACGGATTCTTGGAAAGTTTCAGCGGATAGGGTTTTGTTCTTTGATGCTGCTAACAGGTGTTTTAATGAGAAGGAAAGATCCTGGGCTTTTGGGTCACAGGACATTGGGGTTCTAATCCTGGCTCCACCACTTGCCTGCAGTGTGACCTTGGGCTGGTCATTTATTTTCTGTGTGCTTGAATTTCTTCATCTGTTCTTGCTTCCATTTAGACTGTGAACCTTGTGTTGGATAGGTACTGTGCTGTGTGACCGTGGGCAGGTCATTTATCTTCTCTGTGCCTGAATCTCTTCCTCTGTTCTTGCTTCCATTTAGACTGTGAGCCTTAAGTAGGACACGTACTGTGCTGTGTGACCGTGGGAGGGTCATTTATCTTCTCTGTGCCTGAATTTCTTCATCTGTCCTTGCTTCCATTTAGACTGTGAGCCTTGTGTAGGACAGGTACTGTGTCAGACCTGGTTATCTTGTATTTGTGCCTAGGACAGTGCTTGGTCCATAGTTAGTGCTTACCAAATACTATTATTATTATAATCCTTATTTTGTAATAGGTGATAGTATGCAAAACAACTGTGGCCCCAAACTACTGATCCTAAAAGCGTTTAAAATGAAAATCCTTTTTAGTGCCAGAAGCAGGTTTGTTGGTGGACCTTGGAAGTTCCTGATTAAGCATTGTGGTTGTTTTTGCTTGTATTTTTGAGCAGAGGAAAAAATAGTAAGTAGTGGAATAAAATTCATTTTATTCTGCCGATGGTGCTGTACAAGATTTTCAACCTTGGGAAATACTTTGGGTGGGAAATCTTTATTGCATAAAATGATTCCTTGAAGTTTGACAGGATGGATGGGGGTCAGAAGAACCTGGATTCAGGTCCTGGTTCTGCCATTTTGCTTTGAAACTTTGGACAAATCACTTCTCTTCTTTGGGCCTCAGTTACCTTATTTGTAAAATAGGGATTAAGAGTTTTTGTGGATAGTGCACGGACTGCTAAGAGACAGTGGAATACAAAAATCCTGAGTTCTTTTCTCATTTTTTTTTTTTTACTGCGTGGGTGACAGTGAGAATTAATGGCCTCATTCCTTCTATGCATTAATTTGTTCCTCTTGAAATTGGTGGGGCCTAAGGTAATTTGTTGAAGAATATATTTAGCAGCCAATGTTGATAGTTACATTGCTTCCCGTTGCCTGGAATGTGCGTGTGGCTGTTGGTTGTTTAGTTGACTGTAAGGTAACCTATAGTGTTAAGTGCTGGTCTGTAAGCAACCACACTTAATCAGACAGACGTAATTAGGACAGATGTTGCAAGGGGAGAAAAAAGAGTTCACCAGATGAAAGAAGAACTTGAACAAAATTCTGGACTAAACTTTCCACGTTTGTGTAATTGGTCTTTCCCATGGATTTTCCTTTTGAAAGCATTTGCTTTTGATTTACTTCCGCCGCTCTCAAGAGTTCAGCTCTGTTGCAAATTCAGTAAGTACCTCCCAAACCTGCCTCTGCTGTCAACCCACTCAGAGAGATAATGGAGTTAAACTGTTGTTTTGTTGGAAGAATCTGCGGCAGATGTATTTAGGAGCTTCACAAAGGCGATTAAATCTCTGCTAAGAGGCATTAGTAAGGAGAGCAAATTTGAGCTCATGTACCATTTTAGAAAAATGCCAGCAGCCCGGGTGGAATTAGGCAGTCACTTAGGGAAACTCAGCTCGGCCTGTTAAAACAAGCCAAGGGACACGTGGACGCGCCCTCTCGACTGTTTTAGCCGATCGCTTTGAGAAGTACAGTACCACCATTAATTTAACTGCTTGTTCTGGCCCACGGGCAGAACATCTCTAGCCTCTTAAAGATACACTCTGGGACATAATGCAGAAATTGCTGGTGTAAGTGGAAGGTTGGAAAGTGTTCAAATTAAAGTTTCAAAACTTGCCGAGGGAAAATTTACATCAGGGCAGAGTCTCTCTTATGCCTTTGCTTCCTCTTCTGGAAAGTGGGGATAGCATATATGTCTGCTTCCATCAGCCACAAAGGATAAAATACAGATAATGGGTTTGAAAGTACTTTGGAGAAATAAAAGGTGCTGTGCAAATTCAAGGTGAGATGATTCTTGTTGAGGCTCCAGCCCTGGGATTCTTCAACATTTTTATCCAGCATTACCCTTCTGCCGTACGCAGTGCCCCTCCAAAAAAGACAAGAAAAGAAATAAGGCAGGTTTTCAGTGCTTTTAAGAGAGGAAACAGTGTGGCCTAGGGGAAAGAGCACAGGCCTGGGAATCAGAGGACCTGGGTTCTAATCCCGGCCTCACCACTTGTCTGCTGGTGGTCTCGGGTAAGTCATTTAACTTCTCAGTGCCAGTTAGCGTAAAATACTAAAAAAGCTTCACACACTCTGTGACTTAATCTTTCAAACATTTTTTGTGGATTGTCTGTTTTACCATCTTGTCTCCCATATTATATTCTGAGGTTCTTTAGGGTAGGGACATTATCTACTGTTTAACATATTATCCAGGTGCCCAAGAAATTTAGTATAATAATAATAATGATGGCATTTATTAAGCGCTTACTATGTGCAAAGCACTGTTCTAAGCACTGGGGAGGTTACAAAGTGATCATGTTATCCCACGGGTTGCTCACAGTCTTAATCCCCATTTTACAGATGAGGTAACTGAGGCCCAGAGAAGTTTAGTGACTTGCCCAAAGTCACACAGCTGACAATTGGCAGAGCTGGGATTTGAACCCATGACCTCTGACTCCCAAGCTTGTGCTCTTTCCATTGAGCCATGCTGCTTCTCCTGATAGAGGCATTGCCATTGTGTAATCATTAAATACTTGCTGATTTATTAAATATTGAAGGGCATTGTGCAGAACAGTGCTTCAGCGCTTAGAACAGTGCTTTGCACATAGTAAGCGCTTAATAATGCCATCATTATTATTATTAGTATTAAATTGAAGGGCATTGTGCAGAACAGTGCTTCAGCGCTTAGAACAGTGCTTTGCACATAGTAAGCGCTTAATAAATGCCATCATCATTATTATTATTAACACTCTTCTAGGAATTTGAAGCGTTACAGAAGGAGACACAGGTCTGTCCCTTAGGACTTTACAGTCTTATCCAGAACTTTACAGGCTATGGTGAAAGAGACATTAAGGACAATTCTTTGTACAGCTACTCCACGTCACCTAAAATCACAGTGCAATTAAATGTCTGTCTCCCCCCACCCCGAACTGTGAGCCCGTTGTGGGCAAGAGATTGTCTTCGTTGCTGAATTGTACTTTCCAAGTGCTTAGTACAGTGCTCTGCACACAGTAAGCCCTCAATAAATATAATTGAACGAAATCATGATGGTAATAGTACTAGTAATAATGGTTTATATTGAACCCCACTGGTTGCACTGCAAGGTTGTCAACTCTTTGAGGATGGGGATCGTTTTTTTTGCATCCTCTGTTGTACTCTTCAAAGCTCTGCACCCAGTAAGTGCTTAGATATCGTTGATTGATTGCAGTAAGGGCTCAGGAAGCCCAAAACAAAGAAGGGCATTCCCTGCCTTCACGGAGCTTACATTCTAATGGAAGAGAACATTTACAGTAGTCAAGTTGAACTTGCAATCAAATAAAAATAAATGGAAGTGCTGAGGGTGGGTATAATAATAACTATTATTATTTTTATAGTATTTGTTAAGCACTTATTATGTAACAATCACCCTTCTAAGTGCTGTGGTAGATCCAAGTTAATGAGGTTGGACACTGTCCTGGTCTCTCAGGGGGCTCACGGTCTGCAGGTTAAAGGAATAGGGCCTGTTGGGCCTGAGGTAGAGAAGGCTGAAGATTGAGTTTGACGTTTTCAAGGATAGGAAGGGTTGTTGTGGGAAGGGTATCCACAGATGGTTTCTAGGATCAGAGCAAAATCTTCAGTAAATAGTGGGCTCGAATTCTGAGTGGTCAGTGGGGAGGCTGTACCACCAAGAGGATTTATTTCCTGGAATAAAATTTCATTCAGTTCATTTTGGATTTTGGAAGAGGTGTAATTGTAGAGCCACCCTACCTGCCCACCCAGTGTAATAATAATAACAATAACGGTATTTGTTAAGCGCTTACTATGTGCCAGACACTGTACTAGCATTGGGGTGCATACAAGCAAATCGGGTTGGACACAGTCCCAGTTCCACGTGGGGCTCGCGGTCTCAGTCCTCATTTTACAGATGAGGTAACTGAGGCCAGAGAAGTGAAGTGACTTGCCCAGGGTCACACAGCAGACAAGTGACAGAGCCGGGATTAGAACCCATGACCCTCTACCTCCCACGTTCATGCTCTATCTAATATGCCATGCCGCTTCCCCTGACCTTGGGTGCGTTAGAAGCTGAAGGCCTGATGTGCCCAAGGCTGCCAATACTTGACTTAGTGCCTGTTCATTGTTACCGGGCCCTTGGCAACTAAACCCTGAGATAGTTTAATTGGAAGCTTGAAAGAGTTAGGCAGAGAGGCTAATTCACCTGTGGGTTGGCTACTCAATTTACTAATAAAACCAGAATTAAAAAATACCTTAAAACTTAGAAACTGGGGGAGTGGGTGAGTACTTGGAGAACAGCTCATTTTCCAAGCTTGCCTTTCGTGAAGCCTCTCGGACGGTATCTACAATAAGAGGATAGTACGTAATGGTTGGACACAAACTTGGGACTGCTCTCAGGCCTGAGAAAACCAGAGTTTTCATGTGTGAAATTATATTTGGGACAAATTGATAGCTTAATCGGGCTTGTTTTATCTCATCTCTTAGCAATATTGCCCACTTCCAGTGATTTGTGGCTGTAGCTGTCCCAGAGGAATTTGGCTATGAGCTTGACCTGAGAGGGTGTCTCTGTGTCTCCCTTAAATAAATTATTGAGTTCTTTTACTCTCAGAGTAATAGCCTGAATGGGCATGAGAAGATCAAGAGAGTCATAGTTTTTCTTAAAAACAAAAATAGTGGTATTAATCACTTACCCTGTTTCAGGCACTGTACTAAGTGCTGGGGTGGCTACAAACAAATTGGATGGCCACAGTCCCTGTCCCACACGGGGCTCACTGTCTTAATTCCCATTTTACAGGTGAGGTAATGAGGCACAGAGTACTGAAGTGACCTGTCCAAGGTCACCCAGCAGCAGACAAGCGCAGAGCCAGGACGAGAACCCAGGTCCTTCTGTGCTGTATTCACTAGGCCATGCTGCTTCTCATTTATTAAGCTCTTCATGTGGGCCGAGCACTGGATTAAACCCTGGGAAAAACTTTGCAGGTGGGAATTAGGCAAGAGTCCCTGTCCTTTTCGGGGGGGGGGGCTCCCAATCTAATACTTAAAAGGGGAGGAGGAGACTAAAGACATACAGATGGAGAGGCGAAACAAAACGTTAAGACAACATGAAGACGAGAACAAAGATCAATACACCCCTGACCTTCTCTGCGCCTGAAATGGCCACTTGTGGTGAGAATGAGACAGTGTTTCTTCTGTTGAATAAGAAGTTGGGAATTTTCCCATAATGTGGTGTCGTAATTCACATTCCCGAGCAAAACAGATGGAGAAGCGGCGTGGCCTAGTGGATAGAGCACAAATCTGGACGTCAGAAGGACCTGGGTCCTAACCCCAGCTCGTCACTGGTCTGGCGTGTGACCTTGGACAAGTCACTTCACTGGGCCTATGTTCCAGATTATTCTGATTATTATTATTATTATTATTATCTGATTATTATTATTATCATTATTATTATTAAATGACCAGGAGGCCTTCCCAGACTGAGCCCCCTCCTTCCTCTCCCCCTCCACGCCCCCAACCTTACCTCCTTCCCCTCCCCACAGCACATGTATATATGTTTGTACGTATTTATTACTCTATTTTATTTGTACATATTCATTCTATTTATTTTATTTTGTTAATATGGTTTGTTTTGTTGTCTGTCTCCCCCTTCTAGACTGTGAGCCCACTGTTGGGTAGGGACCGTCTCTATATGCTGCCAACTTGGACTTCCCAAGCGCTTAGTACAGTGCTCTGCACACAGTAAGCGCTCAATAAATACGATTGAATGAATGAATGAATAAAGGAGGGCTCCGTGGCTAGAGGAGCCGAATTTCAGGCTCCTTGGGGTTCAGAGTCCTCGGCCATGGTGATCCCTACAGCGGTAGCCGCCGCAGTCTTCCTGAGGTTTTACGGAAGCGGGGCCGGGCAGCGGTTGCTTTTGTCCATCCTTCCGGAATGATGGAAGGGGGATCAGGGTGGAGGTTCCGCAGTGATGAGGTGGGAAGCTGGTGTGGGATCCCAGGGAGGCAGCGAGGGAGACAACGCGGGGTTGGCGGACGGCCGACGGCAACATCCGCAGGAGCCACGCAACTGCCCAGTGGAGAGATCCAGGGTGATGCGTGTCCTCGTCCCCTCCCCGCGCCCCCAAGACTGTGAGCTCATTGAGAGCAGGCATTATCCCTCTTTATTGCTGTATTGTACTTTCCCAAGTGCTTAGTGCAGTGCTCCGCACACAGTAAGCTCTCAATAAATACGATTGAATGAGTGAATGTCCATGCGGGCGGCCCGCGGTGCTGCAGTGAAAAATGAGCAGGCAGCGCAGTGGAGGACGCTGGAGGGGAGGGGTCCAGGCTGCAGTCGGCAGCAGGGTAATTCCATTTGGGCGCAACACGTGTCCTCGAGCAGGTGGGTTCCCAGAAGTTTAAGGCAATGTTCATCATCAGTCATCATCAGTCGTATTTATTGAGCGCTTACTATGTGCAGAGCACTGTACTAAGCGCTTGGGAAGTACAAATTGGCAACATATAGAGACAGTCCCTACCCAACAGTGGGCTCACAGTCTAAAAGGGGGAGACAGAGAACAAAACCAAACATACTAACAAAATAAAATAAATAGAATTCAGGCAGAGCACAGGAGAATAATGTGTTTTAGAGGAATGGGACTCGACTGTAAGCTTGTTGTGGGGAGGGAATGTGTCCGCTTGTTATATTGTAGTCTCCCAAGTGCTTAGTACAATGCTCTACACACAGCGCTCAAACCTGATTTGCTTGTATGATAATAATAATAATGGCATTTATTAAGCGCTTACTATGTGCAAAGCACTGTTATAAATGCTAGGGAGGTTACAAGGTGATCAGGTTGTCCCACTGGGGGCTCACAGTCTTAATCCCCATTTTACAGATGAGGGAACTGAGGCCCAGCCAACTTGTACTTCCCAAGCGCTTAGTACAGTGCTCTGCACACAGTAAGCGCTCAATAAATACGATTGAATGAATGAATGAATGAATAAATACGATTCAGTGAATGAATGTCGGACCCTCAAGAGAATCATCATTCATTCAGTCATATTTATTGAGCACTGACTGCGTGCAGAGCATTGTACTAAGAGCTTAGAAAGTACAAAGCTCTTGGGGAAGCATAATGGCTCAGTGGAAAGAGCCCGGGCTTTGGAGTCAGAGGTCATCGGTTCAAATGCCGGCTCCGCCACTTGTCAGCTGTGTGACTTTGGGCATGTCACTTCACTTCTCTGGGCCTCAGTTCCCTCATCTGTAAAATGGGGATTAAGACTGTAAGCCCCTTGTGGGGCAACCTGATCACTTTGTAAACTCCCCAGCGCTTAGAACAGTGCTTTGCACACAGGAAGCGCTTAATATGCCATTATTATTATCAGCGCTTAGAACAGTGCTTTGCACATAGTAAGCGCTTAACAAATGCCATCATTATTATTATTACAAAGCCAAATCTAAAAATATAGCAGAACGCTCAGACTCCATTTTGGCGGGAGAGGATTCCCTAGGCTGTTTGGAATACCTGATTGTGTCTTTCAAATATGAATGTTCAGGGCAATGTCTGTCTGATCAGAATGTTCTCAAGGCCTATGTGTAGCAGTTTGGAGACAGAGATTTCTAGCGAAGGAGTTTGTTTTCACTGTTTCCAGCAGTTAAGATATTGAAAACTGGGTGAGCGTGTAACAGAAAATATCATATATTGGTTCAAAATATTGGGTATTTGCTTAACAAATACCATACTAATAGTAATTATTATTTTTAGGTACCATATTTATGAATTTTTTCGTCATCATCGTTATTATTATTATTACCTTGGACCTTAGTTTTGAAAATTTCAGGGATGTTTTATCCCTTTCTCTGAGTCTGGAATGCTACAATCTGTCAAATTGGATCATTCAGAGCAATTATGAGAAGAAATCAGACCCATTGGGGGTTTTCCTGCCAGTTGAGTTCCTGAGATTGTATGGGAGCGTGGCCTACCAGGTGACTGAGCATCGTGATTGAAGTATGTGGGAGTGCAGAGCAATGCTGGTATTCTGCAAACGTTAAAAAGTGAACTGCCTTAGCTTGAGTTGCTGCCTTATAGGAAAAGGCAGGTGTATTTCATGAGATCAGTTAACTGGGTAAAGGTTCTTATTGTGAAACTTGAATATAAATAAGGTTTGGGGTCCATAAAATAATAACTCCTTCCTCTCCCCCTCGTCCCCCTCTCCATCCCCCCATCTTACCTCCTTCCCTTCCCCACAGCACCTGTATATATGTATATATGGTTGTACATATTTATTACTCTATTTATTTATTTATTTTACTTGTACATTTCTATCCTATTTATTTTATTTTTTTGGTATGTTTGGTTTTGTTCTCTGCCTCCCCCTTTTATACTGTGAGCCCACTGTTGGGTAGGGACTGTCTCTATGTGTTGCCAATTTGTACTTCCCAAGCACTTAGTACAGTGCTCTGCACATAGTAAGCGCTCAATAAATACGATTGATTGATTGATTGATAAAATAATAACTCGTTAAGACTGAGTTTGGGGAATATGACACTCTCTTTCTCCTGCCTTGAAGCAGATTTGGGAGAAGGAGATTTGTGTTCCCAGTAATCCCACAAGCGCTTGGGGAAGAGAATTCCCGATATCCAGTGGCACAAGACCAGGAGGACCAAGTGCCCTCTCATGGATTCTCAAACGTGGTTGTAAAGTATTTTCAGTGAATTTCCTGAAAGAAAAGAAAAACTGAGGCCTCTGAGAAACTGGGGATGATCCAGCAGAGCGAGGTACTTTAAACTGGGGTCCCATTGTTTCCATCTTTTGGGACATGAAGGCCAGTCAGTCAGTCGTATTTATTGCGGGCTTACTGTTTGCAGTGCACTGTACTAAGCGCTTGGCAGAAAACGATACAACAATAAACAGACACATTCCCTGCCCACAGTGAGCTTGCAGTCTAGAAGGGGAGACGGGCATTAATCAAGGCCCACAAAACACATGTGACCCTAATAATAATAATAATTACGGTATTTGTTAAGCTGTTACTGTGTGCCAGGCACTATACTAAGCACTGGGATGGATACAAGCAAGTTGGATTGGACACAGACCATGTCCCACATGGGGCTCACAGTCCCAATCCCCATTCTATGGATGAGGTAACTGAGGCACAGAGAAGCAAAGCAACTTGCCCAAGGTCACACAGCAGACAAGTGTTGGAGCTGGGATTAGAACCCATGACCTTCTGACTCCCAAGCCTGTGCTCTGTCCATTATGCCATGCTGCTTCTCATAAAATAATAATAATAATGATGATGATGGCATTTATTAAGTGCTTACTATGTGCAAAGCACTGTTCTAAGCGCTGGGGAGGTTACAGGGTGATCAGGTTGTCCCACGTCGGGCTCACAGTCTTCATCCCCATTTTACAGATGAGGTAACTGAGGCCCAGAGAAGTGAAGTGACTTGCCCAAAGTCACACAGCTGACAATTGGCAGAGTTGGGATTTGAACCCATGACCTCTGACTCCAAAGCCCGGGCTCTTTTCCACTGAGCCACGCTGCTTGTAATGGTATTTTTTAAGTGCTTACTCTGTGCTAAGCAGTGTTCTAAGCACTGAAGTAGTTACAAGGTAATCAGGCTGCCCCACAGTCTTAATCCCCATTTTACAGATGAGGTAACTGAGGCACAGAGAAGTTAAGTGACTTACCCAAGGTCACAAAGCAGATAAGTGGCAGAGCTGTGATTGGAACCCACGTCCTCTGACTCCCAAGCCTGTGCCGTTTCCACTTAAGCGATGCTGCTTTTCATCTCTACCCTACTCGTATCTTGTGTGGACCAACCTGGTTCTTTCCAGCCTTTCATGCTTGACCTAATTCCCAATTTAGGAGTTAGATTCAGGAAGCAGACAATTGCTGTATGCCTCTGAAGGCTGCTGCTGGTCAGTGTTGCTTACTGGAAAGAGCCGGGAGCCAGAGGACATGGGTTCTAATCCCGGCTCCACCACCTTCCTGCTGGGTCACCTTGGGCAAGCTGCTAAACTTCTCTGTGCCTCAATTACCTCATCTGTAAAACGGGGATTAAAACTGAGCCCTCCATGGGACAACCTGATGACCTTGTACTTACCACAGTGCTTGGCACACAGTAAGAGCTTAATGAATACCAAAATAATAATTATTATTATTATGACTTTGGGCTGGAGCACGTGGAAGGAACGAGGCCTGGTGGATGAAGCGTGGGCTTGGGAGCCAGAGGACCTGGGTTCTAATCCTGGCTCTGCCAATTGTCTGCTGTGTGTGACCTTGAACAAGTCGTTCCACTTCCCTGTGCCTCTGTTTTCTCATCTGTAAAGCAGGGATTAAGACTGTAAACCATATGTGGGACCTGGATGGTATCCCACTTGATTAGCATGTACCTACGCCAGTGTTTAGTACAGTGCTTGGTTGGCACAGCACATAGTAAGTGCTTAACGAGTTCCATTAAAAGAAACCCCCCAAAACCCCTGGCTCTGCCACTTGCCTGCTCTGTGACCTTGAGTAAGTCACTTAACTTCTGTGTGCCTTAGTTTCCTTAACTACCAAAACTGGAGATTCAGTACCTGTTTTCGACTTAGTGAGCCCAAGTGGGACCTGATTATCTTGTATCTGTCCCAGCACTTAGGACAATGCTTGACATACAATAAGCATGTCGCAAATACCGTTAAAAAACAAACTACAAGATGGGCACAAAGGCAAGTTTGATTCAACAGTTTTCTCTCTCTCGCCTTCCCTTCCCCTCCCCTCCCCCTTTCACCCCCATTTGAATGCTGTTGCTGCTATTCCTCCAGATCATCTGCCGGGAGGCAGTTTGGATGCTGAAATCAAACAATCAGTCAGTGGTGTTTATTGAGCGCTTACTGTGTGCTGAGCACCATGCTCTGCACTTTGTAGAGTGCAGTATAACCGACACATACCTTGTCCACATGTCCAGAGGCTAAAGGTTTGCTACCTCCCGCTGCTACTTTTGCCTCTAATGCCTCCTCTGCTTCTGTTACTGCTACTCTATTTATTTATTTATTTATTTATTTTACTTGTACATTTCTATCCTATTTATTTTATTTTGTTGGTATGTTTGGTTCTGTTCTCTGTCTCCCCCTTTTAGACTGTGAGCCCACTGTTGGGTAGGGACTGCCTCTATGTGTTGCCAATTTGTACTTCCCAAGCGCTTAGTACAGTGCTCTGCACATAGTAAGCGCTCAATAAATATGATTGATTGATTGATTGATTGATTACTGTTCAGCTGAGATCATCCGCGATGGGCTCTCCCTTTGAGAATGATGGAGGAGGTTCGGTGTTGTCTGGAAGACCGATGGAGGAGGTTCGGTCTAGTCTGGAAGACCTGAGTGAAGGAATTGGTGACAGTGAGAGTGATTGCAGGGAGCAACTCGTACTCCGAACCTTGCAATCATTCATTCATTCACTCAGTCGTATTTATTGAGCGCTTACGGTGTGCAGAGCACTGTACTAAGCGCTTGGGAAGTACAAGTTGGCAACACACACTTCTCCTTCCTGGGCTGTGAATTCAACAGAGGATGAGGCAGGCCCGGAGTATGGCACATAACAATAATAATAAGTCATACTTATTATGGTACTTGTAAAGTGCTTACTATGTGCCAATCACTGTTCTAAGCCCTGGGGTAGATACAAGTTATCAAGTAGGACACAGTCCCACATGGAGCTCACACTCTTATCTTCATTTTACAGATGAAATAACTGAGGGCCAGAGAAGTGAAGTAGTAGTAGTAATAATAGTAATAATTGTGGTATTTAAGCGCTTACTATGTGCCATGCTCTGTACTAAGCACTGGAGTGGGTATGAGGAAATGGGGTAATAATAATAATGAGGGCGTTTGTTAAGCATGGACTACGTGCAAAGCACTGTTCTGAGCACTCGGGGGGATACAGGATGATCAGGTTGTCCCACCTGGGGCTCACAGTCTTCATCCCCATTTTACAGATGAGGTAACTGAGGTTCAGAGAAGTTAAGTAATCTGCCCAAGGTCATACAGCAGACGTGGCGGAGCCAGGATTTGAACCCATGCCCTCTGACTCCCAAGCCCGTGTTCTTTCCACTGAGCCACGACACAGTCCCTGTCCCACATGGGGCTCCCAGTCTCAATCCCCATTTTACAGATGAAGTAACTGAGGCACAGAGAAGTGAAGTGACTTGCCCAGGGTCACCCAGCAGACTTGTGACAGAGCTGGGATTAGAACCCAGGTCCTTCTGACTCCCAAGCCTGTGCTCTGTCCATTACTGTGAGCCCGATGTGTAGGGATTGTCTCTATTTGTTGCCGAATTGTACTTTCCAAGCACTAGTACAGTTCTCTGCATACTGTAGGTGCTCAATAAATACGATTGAATGAATGAATAAGCCTTGCTGCAGACTTTTACTACCAAATCCCATTTACGGCCTGCAACATGGTGCTGCTGTGAAAGCTACAACAGAAGGAACAGTAGCAGCAGTAGAAATGCAGCAGGAAGAAGAGAAGCTGAAGACATACGGCCATTCAGTATGTCAGAGGTCAAATCCCGGCTCCTCCATTGTCAGCTGTGTGACTTTGAGCAAGTCACTTAACTTCTCTGTGCCTCAGTTACCTCATCTGTAAAATGGGGATGAAGCCTGTGAGCCCCACGGGGGACAACCTGATCACCTTGTAACCTCCCCAGCGCTTAGAACAGTGCTTTGCACATAGTAAGCGCTTAATAAATGCTATTATTATTATTATTATTATTATTATTATTATTATTGGGATATTGGGATTCAGGGCACCAGCCTAGGAGAAGTGGAAGTAATAATAATAATGATTATGGTATTTGTTAAGTGCTTACTGTGTGCCAAGCACTGTTCTAAGCTCTGGGGTAGATACAAGGCCATCAGGTTGTCCTACGTGGGGCTCCCAGTCTTAAGCCCCATTTTGCAGATGAGGTAACTGAGTCACAGAGATGTGAAACGGATTGCCCAAGTCGCAGAGAAGGCAGTGGCAGTAGCAATCAATCAATCAAACAATTGTATTTATTGAGCGCTTACTGTGTGCAGAGCACTGTACTAAGCGCTTGGAAAGTACAAGTTGGCAACATATAGAGACAGTCCCTACCCAACAGTGGACTCACAGTCTAAAAGGGGGAGACAGAGAACAAAACCAAACATACAACAAAATAAAATAAATAGAATAGATATGTACAGGTAAAATAAATAGAGTAATAAATATGTACAAACATATATACATATATACAGGTGCTGTGGTGAAGGGAAGGAGGTAAAATGGGGGGATGGAGAGGGGGACGAGGGGGAGAGGAAGGAAGGGGCTCAGTCTGGGAAGGCCTCCTGGAGGAGGTGAGCTCTCAGTAGGGCCTTGAAGGGAGGAAGAGAGCTAGCTTGGCGGATGGGCAGAGGGAGGGCATTCCAGGCCCGGGGGAGGACGTGGGCAGGGGGTCGATGGCGGGACAGGCGAGAACGAGGTACGGTGAGGAGATTAGCGGCAGAGGAGCGGAGGGTGCGGGCTGGGCTGGAGAAGGAGCGGCCCAGAGAAGTGACTTGCCCAGGGTCACACAGCAGACAAGTGGTCCTTCTGACTCCCAAGCCTGAGCTCTAGCCACTAGGCCGTGCTGCTTCTCTCACGCCCTGGTGCTCTGGCCGTCGATGGGTCCAGCGGAGGGAAGGCTTTGCCCCCTGCCCGCGTTAAAGGATGCAACGAGGGTCCCGGAGGCAGGGGTGACAACGCGAGACTGTGAGCTTGCTCTGGGCCGGGAACGTGTCCCGGCCTCCCCCCCATCTCACCTCCGTCCCTTCCCCACAGCACCTGTATATATGTATATATGTTTGTACATATGTATTACTCTATTTATTTATTTTACTTGTACATATCTATTCTATTTATTTTATTTTGTTAGTATGTTTGGTTTTGTTCTCCGTCTCCCCCTTTTAGACTGTGAGCCCACTGTTGCGTAGGGACTGTCTCTATATGTTGCCAATTTGTACTTCCCAAGCGCTTAGTACAGTGCTCTGCACATAGTAAGCGCTCAATAAATACGATTGATGATGATGATGATGATGATGAGAGAAGGGAGGTGAGGTAGGAGGGGGCGAGGGGATGGACAGCCTTGAAGCCCAGGGTGAGGAGTTTCTGCCTGATGCGCAGATTGATTGGTAGCCACCGGAGATTTCTGAGGAGCAGCAGCGTGGAAGTAGGGCCCAGCTAGGAACTAGGCCTTCAAGGCTTCTGCCTTAAACCGAGCTTGTCAAGAGACAGCTGCAAAGTAGAAGGGCATGTGGACAGATCTTGGCCTACTGGCTGTCTCATCCAGGGGCATCTCTAAAATGCCAGTCTTGAATGATTGAGTCTGGGCTCAGGGATACCAGTTCAATTACAGTTGGATAGAGTATTTTAGACTGTGAGCCCACTGTTGGGTAGGGACTGTCTCTATATGTTGCCAATTTGTACTTCCCAAGCGCTTAGTACAGTGCTGTGCACATAGTAAGCGCTCAATAAATACGATTGATGATGATAGAGTACAGCCTTGGGAATTACCTGGGTTGTAATGCCGGCTTCATCACGTCTGCTGTGTGATCTTCGGCAAGTCACTTCATTTCTTTGTGCCTCGGTTACTTCATCTGTAAAATGGGGATTGAGATTAGGAGCCCCGGTCAATTTATCTGCTCCTCTTCTCCCTCATCTGTCTCCTGGTTAGAGGGTCTGGTAGAATCGTTCCCTGGAACTGTTACATTGTAACTTTTTGGACAAGGAGAGCATGTACTGCTCTCTGTATCCTTCCTTAAGGCACAGAATTGGCACTCAGCAAATGTTGATAGTAATAATGTTATTCGTTGTTATTAAGTGGTATTCGAATACAATATCTCTTCAAAAGATAGCTTATTAGAATTTCCTTGATATTCAATTTTAATTACTGTATGTCCCTCTTAGTTTCCTATTAGGAAAAAAATGTTTTTTAAGCAGTCTGGTCTTATACAAAATTTTGATAATAAATGTTTTTCATTCTCATTGTCCACCCTGAGTACAATTAAGTAATCTGGTCAACTTCCTTCTAAGACTACTAAACTGAATGACTGTATAATAATAATAAAAATCATGGTACTTGTTAAGCACTTATTGTATACTGTTCTAAGTTAGAAGCACTGTTCTAAGAGCTGGGGTAGATACAAGTTAATCGGGTTAGACACAGTCCCTATCCCACATGGGACTCACACTTGTAATCCCCATTTTACAAATGAGGTCACTGAGGCCCAGAGAAGTTGTGACTTACCCAGTTCACACAGCAGACATGTGGCAGAACTGAGATTAGACTCCTGACTCCCATATCCGTGCTCTATCCACTGCTATGCTGCGTCTCTGAATGCCTTTCAGAGCCTGTTTCAAATTGCTCATTATTCAGTCATTCTTCAATCGTATTTATTGAGCGCTTACTGTGTGCAGAGCACTGTACTAAGCACTTGGGAAGTACAAGTCGGTGACATATAGAGATGGTCCCTACCCAACAACTGGCGCATAGTCTAGAAGGACACGGGAAAGCAGCAAGTGCTAGTGGAAAGAACTCCACTGGAAGTCAGGAGACCTGGTTTCTAACCCTGGCTCTGCCACACTGAGCTGCTGTTTGAACATAATAAAATATAATAATAATAATAATAATAATAATAATAATGGCATTTATTAAGGGCTTACTATGTGCAAAGCACTGTTCTAAGCGCTGGGGAGTTTACAAGGTGATCGGGTTGTCCCACTGGGGCTCCCAGTCGTAATCCCCATTTTACAGAGGAGGGAACTGAGGCACAGAGAAGTTAAGTGACCTGCCCAAAGTCACACAGCTGACAAGTTGCGGAGGCGGGATTGGAACCCATGACCTCTGACTCCAAAGCCCAGGCTCTTTCCACTGAGCCATGAGCAAGTCACTTCTCTTCTCTCTGTCTCAGTGTCCTGATCTGTAAAATAGGGATTCCATACCCGTTCTGTGAGCTCCATGTGGGATAGGGATTGTGTTCCATGTGATTATCTTCTATCTACTCCAGCTCTTAGTACAGTCCTTTACCCTTAGTAAGTAATAATAATAATGATGGCATTTATTAAGTGCTTACTATGTGCAAAGCACTGTTCTAAGCGCTGGGGAGGTTACAAGGTGATCAAGTTGTCCCACAGGAGCTCACAGTCTTCATCCCCATTTTACAGATGAGGGAACTGAGTCACAGAGAAGTTAAGTGACTTGCCCAGAGTCACACAGCTGACAATTGGCAGAGCTGGGATTTGAACCCATGACCTCTGACTCCAAAGCCCGGGCTCTTTTCCACTGAGCCACGCTGCTTCTCTAAGATCTACCTTCTCTTAAGAGCTACCTTTATCATCATTTTGGGAAGAGGTATCCCCTTGTTAGGCTGTGGCCTTTTTATTTTGTTTTACTCAACACACTTTCTTAAATGAGAGAAGGAAAAGTTATTAGGTTCTAAAAGCTATTTTAGAAAGAGATGACAGGCCAGGAAAGACTTGGTTTCGGGTTGGAATTCTGATGTGGATGAGATTACATTGCTCACAAACACAACAAACACGTTCCCTTGTGTTTTGGAAGGGAATGGAGAAATTTCTTGGAAGCATTATCAGTACCTCTGACTTTTATTCCTGTGCTCATGGGAGGTCAGACGGAAAACTGCAGAGTATGGGTTACTTTTTAAAGGTGCTACAGGAGAGACAGTGGAGGAGGAAGATTGGCAGATTTTTTTCGGTATGGTATTTAAGCACTTGCTTTGTGCTAAACACTGTATTAAGCACTGGGGTAGATACAAGATAACTAGGCTGGGATCAGTTCCTGTCCCAGATTGGGCTCCCAGTCTAAGTAGGAGAAGAGTAGGATTTAATACCCATTTTGCAGATGAGGAAACTGAGGCATGGAGAAGTTAAGTGACTTGCCCAAGGTCACACAGCAGACAAGTAGTGGAGCTGGGATTAGAACCCAGGTCCTCTGACTCCCAGGGATGTGCTCCTTCCATTAGACTAATCCTATTCATTTTGCAGTTTTATGAGATGTATTGGCTCAGACATTGAGGGGCAATTCCCTGAAAAAGAGAGAGAGAGAGTGTGTGTGTGTGTGTGTGTGTGTGTGCGCGCGCGCGCGCGCACGTGTGTGTGAGCTTTCAAACAGTAACTCCTTACCATCGGTTTAGGAGCGCTCAGTCACCTTGCCCCCTCTTACCTCACCTTTCTGCTCTCCTAGCGTGGCTCAGTGGAAAGAGCCCGGGCTTTGGAGTCAGAGGTCAGGTGTTCAAATCCGGCTCCACCACTTGTCAGCTGTGTGACTTTGGGCAAGTCACTTAACTTTTCTGGGCCTCAGTTACCTCATCTGTAAAATGGGGATTAAGACTGTGAGCTCCCTATGGGACAACCTGATCACCTTGTAACTTCCCCAGCGCTTAGAACAGTGCTTTGCACATAGTAAGAGCTTTATAAATGCCATTATTATTATTTTATTATTATTATTAAATCCAGCCCGCATACTCCACTCCTCTAACGCCAACCTACTCACTGTATCTCGATTTCATTTATCTTGCCTCCTACCTCTCGCCCACATCCTGCATCTGGCTGGGAATGCCCGACCTCTTCATATCCGACAGACAGTTGCTCTCCCCACCATCAAAGCCTTAGTCAAGGCCCATCTCCTCCAAGAGGCCTTCCCTGCCTAAGTCCTCATTTCCTCTTCTCATTCATTCATTCATCCATCCATCCATCCATCCATCCATCCATCCATCCATCTATCCATCCATCCATTCATTCATTCTATCGTATTTCTTGAGCGCTTACTGTGTGCAGAGCACTGTACTAAGCGCTTGGGAAGTACAAGTGGGCAACATGTAGAGATGGTCCCTATTCATTCATTCATTCAATCATATGGAGCGCGTACTGTGTGCAGAGCACTGTATTAAACGCTTGGGAAGTACAAGTTGGCAACATATAGAGACGGTCCCTACCCAGCAGTGGGCTCACAGTCTAGAAGGGGGAGACAGACAACAAAACAAAACATGTGGACAAGTGTCAGGTCATCAGAATAAATACAAATAAAGCTAGATGCACATCATTAACAAAATAAATAGAATAGTAAATATGTACAATTTTGTACAACTATGTACAATTTCTCTCCCAATCCCTTCCGCAGCTCCCTGATGTGCTCCATTTATTCACCCCTCCCTCAGTCCGATAACAGTACATATCTGTAATTTTATTTATTAATATTAATATCTGTCTCCCCCTCTAGACTGTAAGCTAATGGGTAGGGAATGTGTCTACCACCTTTGGTATATTGTACTCTCCCAAGCGCTTAGTACAGTGCTTGGCCCACAGTAAGCACTCAAATATGAGAGAGAGAGAGAGAGAGAGAGAGAGAGAGAGAGAGAGAGAGAGTGTGTATGAGTGTGTGCTGAGAGAGCTCTCTTTTTCTAATCAAGTTTGCAGAATTCAGCATTGGTTTTTATACTAACAATTGCATTGAAGGACTGCATTTACCTTTAAAAGGACACTTGGGCATTCTTTTAAATAGGCTTTAATTTCTTCCTTCACACTCCATTAGATTCCTGGAAACTGTGAAATCTCTGTCCTACTTGCTTTGTTCTTCACAGTTGATCACAGGTTCATATTCTTCCTTTGAGGTTTTTTTTTTAATTCAGGAAAAGATCAAAACCCACAAGTTTTAAAGGATAACACTTTCTTGTTCTGGATGCAATTTACTCATTCAGCCAGATAATGGGTTTTGCCTGTATCTGGTACTTCAATGTTAATTGGAAGCCACAGAAGCCTTATTGAAGGCACATCATCATCATCAATCGTATTTATTGAGCGCTTACTATGTGCAGAGCACTGTACTAAGCGCTTGGGAAGTACAAATTGAACAAATTGAAGGGAAGCACATCTCCTCCAAGAGGCCTTCCCAGACTAAGTCCTGCCTTTCATCATCTCCCACTCCCTTCTGCTTCACCCTGACTTGCTCCCTTTGGTCTTCCCCCGTCCCAGGCATACAGCACTTATGTACTATCTGTAATTTTATTTATTTGTATTGATGTCAACTCCCCTCACCTTCCGTCCTCCCACCGCCCCCGACCGTAAACTCACTGTGGGCAGGGAATGTGTCTGTTTATCTGTACTGTTTATCTGTATCTGTGTATCTGTGTCTGTACTATCCTCTCCCAAGCGCTTAGTACAGAGCTGTGCACACAGTAAGTCCTCAATAAATATGATTGAATAAACAACTGGTGAAAGCGTTTCTTTAGTTGGGTTTTGATGCCCTTCTGCAGGGTTCTTGTTTTGATATGTCAAAAAGATGCTTTTAGCTAGATTTCAAATGGGAAGATGGAAGTTTTTGTCCAATGTTGGAATAATCCAGCATTGAAAATTTGCACCAAGTGGGGAGGGGGCCAGAATATGAGTTCTGACTACTTTCCTTACTGACTTCTTCACAGAATGTTTGACTCTGGTTCTGAATGTGAGTATTAGATCAATCAATCAATCAATCATATTTATTGAGCACTTACTGTGTGCAGAGCACTGTACTAAGCGCTTGGGAAGTACAAGTTGGCACCATATAGAGACAGTCCCTACCCAACAGTGGGCTCACAGTCTAAAAGGGGGAGACAGAGAACGAAACCAAGCTTACTAACAAAATAAAATAAATAGAATAGATATTAGATGTGTTGTGTGGCGTGATTGGGATTAATGGAATGGACCTTCAGGAAATTCTAGAAAATTGCTTGAATTAGCAGCTCTTAGCGCAGTGCCCAGCACACAGTATGCACTTAAGATATACTATTACTATTACTCTCTTTTGGTGCCTTTCTCATTTCTTGTTTGATATTTTTCTGAAAAAAAAAAAAGTTGTTGAAAACACCTGGCCTTTTGGGAGTGTGCTGTTCAAAAGGTTTCACTATACGTTCAGTTCTATTGGAAAGGAAGCTTTTACTACACAGTTTGGCCAGAACCCTGTTAGAAAATTAGGGTATGTTTTCCAACAGCCCAGGTCTGCCAGAATCCAGTGTCATGCAATACCAAAACGAGTGGTTTTGTGAGAGCACTTGGGGTTGGACCCAGAGTGAGTTGTTACATGGAGTTTTGCAGGAACACAATCCCTTGGTTATGGGAGAACTTTTGTAAATGGCTCTTAGAGTTTAGAGCCCACTCAGTAGCTAATGATGCAGTTCTTTGTCCCAGGTCCCAGAATGATTGGATTAATCATATTAAGTGCTTACTGTGTGTGGAGCACTGTACTAAGCGCTTGGGAGAGCATAGCATCACAGAGTTGGTAGACACAATCTCTGCTCATAGTGAGCTTACAGTGTAGATAGATGGGGAGACAGACATTAATATAAATAAATTCTAGATATGGACATATGCTCTGTAGGGCTGAAGGAGGGGTGAGTAATGGGTGCAAGTCCAAGTTCAGGTTGGAGACACCTAACCTCAAAAACTGTTCATAGCAAATATGAAACTGTCTGTATTTGCTTCACCCTTTCACCTCATGAATGAGGGAGGATTTTATTTTGTGCGAGACTCCTCAGAGACCAAGGCCCTATCTAGGGAAAATCCTGTGAAGCACATAGATGGTGCGGTACTTGAAAATAAATAAATGAACAAATAAAAAAATTACAGAAAGGCTTGTATTCAACGTTTGTGCACTCTTCTCCACCCCAGAGATGGCTGCGTTTCTGTGGTTGTATTGTAGTCTTCCACTCAGTTAATACAGTGCTCTGCACACAGTAAGCACATGGTGCTTAGAACGGTGCCTGGCATGTAGTAAGCACTTAACAAATGTCATTAAAAAAAGTAAGTGCTTAGTAAATACAATTGATTGGTAGTTGAAGTGATTTCTGTTTGTCACTTAGAAGTTCCTGGGTAGTTAGAGCAATGTTAGGCAGCTCCAAAGTTGATCTGCATGGCCTCAAATATATGTATTTCTGTGTGTATATATAGGTATATATATTTGCCCAGCTGATTGTTGGAGGTGGTCAAAAGCGTCATTCATTCATTCATATTTATTGAGCGCTTACTGTGTGCAGAGCACTGTACTAAGCGCTTGGGAAGTGCAAGTTGGCAACATATAGAGAACGGTCCCTACCCAACAGCGGGCTCACAGTCTAGAAGACTTCAGGG
Organism: Tachyglossus aculeatus; assembly: GCF_015852505.1. Lineage (NCBI taxonomy): Eukaryota > Metazoa > Chordata > Mammalia > Monotremata > Tachyglossidae > Tachyglossus > Tachyglossus aculeatus. The sequence continues at coordinate 46,801,675 of NC_052070.1, read as the reverse complement.
AGCAGTGTGATCGCTGAAAGAATGTCCCCAATGATTTATTTAAAACTGCGTCATTTTTATTCTGTTGCGAAGCAGCGAAGGAAAGGAACTCGGATTAAAGCTGTTCCGCAGCTCTGTTTTATTCTCGCCTCGTCCTGGTGTCTTCGGAGGTAAAGGTCGCATTCATTTCAAACGCAGAAGGCTCCGGATGGCTGGGATTGCTGCGCTCGCGGCCGAGCAGGCGTTGGCTGTCTGAGAGTCCCTTCGCTACGGCCCCACTTCTCTGCACACTAGCTTGGTATGCAGGGAGAAGCTGCAGAGTCTGTTCCGCTGCGCTTTATTTACGGAAACAGCAGGGTTGAGATTGATTGCATTGGGAGACAGCGTGAGGATGAGGGAGGGTCACAGCACATGCTCAGTCCTGTCAGTCTGAGGGGGAAGTTTCTGCGTTCTGCGTGAAGGCTTAGGTCATAGCACAAGCTCAGTGAAAGCTCTCTGAGGTCTCTCAGACTGCATGTGCCTCCATTTTGAGTTGCGAGAGTAGGAAAAGGCAGAGTTTTCAGCAGTAAGTAGAGGTTGAGGAAAGCAGCTAGACCCACCAGAGCTTCTTTTAGTCATGGACGATCCATTCAACCCCTGCAGGTAGGCTACGATACTCTGGCCTCACCTAAACAGTGATGGTTTTTGCTGCCGTTTCTGACTTGGGAGAATCTCCGCGAAATCATTTCATTATTCATGTTGCATGTTCCTCAGGACCTTTCTGGTAGACCGGCCCGGCCTTGCAGGTGGTTTTCCGGTGCATGAAAAGCAGCGTCGAAAGGCTCGACTCTGCGCAGGGATGTGCGTAGCAAACGCAGAATGTAAAAGCTGTGTGGGTGGGTTTTTGGGTTTTTTTTTTCTGCTGCTCTTTTTTTTTTCCTCCTTTTCCTTCCTCACGGTGCAGTTTGAATTTGAGTTGCCTGTATGCATGGTGCCAAGCTTGCTGCTTGCCCGGAGAGAGCTGCAGAGCACATCTGCAGGATGTACTGTTGCCTATGTGGCTATTAGAGAATGTTTGGGCCTATGAGAGACTTGTGTGCAGATAATGTTTTAGGGAGGGTGGTAGGTGGGCAGCCATTGGTTGCTTTGAAGGTGGGTGGAACTTGTTTTTGATTGAGAGCCGGAGCAAATTATAGCTCCTGGGATATTTTTCTGAAGAATCGAAAAGCAAATAGTCTGCGAGTCGGCTTGCCTCTCGCCGACATATCAAGCGAGAGTATATATGTTTTATTAGAAGCCTTACTTAAGCTTATCGTGTCACACCTGTCTGCAGCATACCACCCCTAGCCATGTTGATCGTTGTATCGTACTGTGCCAAGCGCTCAGTATGATGTTCTGCATACAGTTAGCTCTCAATAAATACGAATGAATGAATGTTGCTTAAATAGTGTTCGGATCAAATCCTAAACCAGTAGTGAGAACCATTTTTTGTTTCCTTCTTAATGAATGTGCAAAAAAAAAAAACCCATACAGGGTCTTTGATGATCAGACAGTAGCTGATGGGGTCGATTCTGGGTTAGGTTGACGGCAAGCTCGTTGCAGGCAGGGGACATTTCTGTCAACTCTGTTGTATCGTACCCAGGTGCTCAGATCAGTGCTCAGTGCTCAGATCAGTGCTCAATAAACAGGATTGATTGCTTCGGTCCAGAGGTCATTGCTTGGCTGGTGGTGTTGGTGCTAGGAAGGGGATGTGGGACTTTTGTAGTTTGATGGATTAGAGAAGTGAGGCGTGGCCATCTCTGATGGCCATGACTTTTTGGGTGCTCCCGGATTGCTCTTTGAGGTGCACTTTTCTGCTCTCCACTTGTCTGATTGGATCTGAGAGGATGACGCTGCCAGGTGGTGCACAGATTAGCTATCTCGAGAATTTATTCCAAGAGATTGGGTTTTTGCCCCCTTTCCTTCATGGATCAGCAGGTCTGCCACCCTTTCATGAGCCTGTTGAGATTCAGCTATTGAGAGTACGTTTCCTTCCCCTCTCTCCTGTTTCCCTCTTCCTTCCCCTCTGCCAATTTTCTTTTCTAAATGAAAATTATGAAAACTTTGATTTGTGCAGTCCAGTCTGGCGAACATAAGTACATATGGAGAAGGAAACAATGTGAAGTTAAAAAATCTATTAATATATGAATGAGAGGTGGGCAGAAAACCACTCTAGGAGAAACTTTTCATCCAGCAGTTGGGCAGTGGAGATTTAGGTTTCTTTTGGACTCTGATCTGTAGTGATCTGTGTGGCTTGTCACATTTGAGGGAATCCTTGATTCTGAATGGGGAATTTGTGCTGTTTCTTGTAATACTGTTCAGTGGCCTAATCAATCAATCAGTGGTGTTTGTTGAGCATTACTATGTGCAGAGCACTGTACTAAGTGCTTGAGAAAATGCAACAAAGTAGAGTTGATAGGCACAATGCCTGTCCACAAGGAGCTTGCAGTCTAGAGGGGGAGACAGGCATTAAAATAAATTACAGACAGGGGAGATGGCAGAGCATGAGGATATAATAATAATAATAATAACAATAATGGCATTTGTCAAGCGCTTACTATATGCGAAACACTGTTCTAAGCACTGTGGGGGGAATACAGGGTGATCAGGTTGTCCCACTTGGGGCTCACAGTCTCAATCCCCATTTTACAGATGAGGTAACAGGCTCAGAGAAGTTAAGTGACTTGCCCAAGGTCACACAGAAGACATGTGGCTTGTTTTGTTTTGTTGTCTGTCTCCCCCTTCTAGACTGTGAGCCCGCTGTTGGGTAGTGATGGTCTCTATATGTTGCCGACTTGTATTCATTCATTCAATTGTATTTATTGAGCACTTCCTGTGTGCAGAGCACTGTACTAAGAGCTTGGGAAGTACAAGTTGGCAACATGTAGAGACAGTCCCTACCCAACAACGGGCTCACAGTCTAGAAGGGGGAGACAGACAACAAAACAAAACGTGGTCAGGTGTCAAGTCATCAGAATAAATAGAAGTAAAGCTAGAAGCACATCATTGACAAAATAAATAGTAAATATGTACAAGTAAAATAAATAGAGTAATACATCTGTACAAACATATGCACAGGTGCTGTGGGGAGGGGAAGGAGGTAGGGCGGGGGGGATGGGGAGAGGGAGAGGAAAATTGGGCTCAGTCTGTGAAGGCCTCCTGGAGGAGGTGCGCTCTCAGTAGGGCTTTGAAGGGAGGAAGAGAGCTAGCTTGAAGGATGTGCGGAGGGAGGGCATTCCAGGCCAGGGGGAGGACGTGGGCTGGGGGTCGACGGCAGGACAGGCGAGAACGAGGCACGGTCAGGAGATTAGCGGCAGAGGAGTGGAGGGTGTGGGCTGGGCTGGAGAAGGAGAGAAGGGAGGTGAGGTAGGAGGGGGCGAGGTGATGGAGAGCCTTGAAGCCGAAAGTGAGGAGTACTTCGAAGCGCTTAGTACAGTGCTGTGCACACAGTAAGCGCTCAATAAATACAATTGAATGAATGAATCAATCAATAAATCAATTGTATTGAGCGCTTACTGTGTGCAGAGCACTGTACTAAGTGCTTGGGAAGTACAAGCTGGCAACATATAGAGACGGTCCCTACCCAACAGTGGGCTCACAGTCTAGAAGGGGAAGACAGAGAACAAAACCAAACATACTAACAAAATAAAATAAATAGAATAGATATGTACAAGTAATATAAATAGATAGAGTAATAAATATGTACAAACATATATACAGGTGCTGTGGGGAAGGGAAGGAGGTAAGATGGGGGGATGGAAAGGGGGACGAGGGGGAGAGGAAGGAAGGGGCTCAGTCTGGGAAGGCTTCCTGGAGGAGGTGAGCTCTCAGTAGGGCCTTGAAGGGAGGAAGAGAGCTAGCTTGGCGGATGGGCAGAGGGAGGGCATTCCAGGCCCGGGGGAGGACGTGGGCAGGGGGTCGATGGCGGGACAGGCGAGAATGAGGCACGGTGAGGAGATTAGCGGCAGAGGAGCGGAGGGTGCAGGCTGGGCTGTAGAAGGAGAGAAGGGAGGTGAGGTAGGAGGGGGCGAGGTGATGGACAGCCTTGAAGCTGAGGGAGAGGAGTTTCTGCCTGATGCGCAGATTGATTGGTAGCCACTGGAGATATTTGAGGAGGGAAGTAACATGCCCAGAGCGTTTCTGGACAGAGACAATCCGGGCAGCAGCGTGAAGTATGGATTGAAGTGGGGAGAGACACGAGTTTGGGAGATTAGAGAGAAGGCTGATGCAGTAGTCCAGACGGGATAGGATGAGAGCTTGAACGAGCAGGGTAGCGGTTTGGATGGAGAGGAAAGGGCGGATCTTGGCAATGTTGTGGAGCTGAGACCGGCAGGTTTTGGTGACGGCTTGGATGTGAGGGGTGAATGAGAGAGCGGAGTCGAGGATGACACCAAGGTTGTGGGCTTGTGAGACGAGAAGGATGGTAGTGCCGTCAACAGAGATGGGAAAGTCAGGGAGAGGGCAGGGTTTGGGAGGGAAGACAAGGAGTTCAGTCTTGGACATGTTGAGTTGGACATGAATGAATGTGGCGGAGCCAGGATTAGAACCCATGACCTCTGACTCCCAAGCCCGTGCTCTTGCCGCTGAGCCGTGCTGCCTCTCATAATCTAAGTGCTGTGGGACTGAGGTGAGGTGAATATCAAGTGTTTAAGTGATTTGGATCCAAGTGAGTTGGCAACCCCGGGAAAGTGGGGAAAAGAGGGGCAGGGGGAATGAGGATTTAGGGAAGGCCTCCTAGGGGAGATGTGATTTGGAACAGTGCTTTGCACATAGTAAGCGCTTAATAAATGTCATTATTATTATTATTTAGGAGGGTTTTGTAGGTGGGAAAGGTGGTGGACTGTTGGATATGAAGGAGGAGGGAGTTCCAGGCTAGAGTGAGGACGTGGGCAGTGGGTCAGCAGAGACGTAGATGAGATTGAGGTACAGTGAGTAGTTGGTGTTAGAGGAGTAATATGTGAGGATTGGGCTGTAGTAGATCAGAGAGGTAAGGTAGGAGGTAGAGAGCTGATTGATCGCCTAAAAGCTGGTGGTAAGGAGTTTCTCTTTGTGGAACTGGATGGGCAACCCTTGGTGGTTTGGCAAAGTGCGGAAACATGGACTGGATGGATTTTTCATAAAAAATGATCCAGGCAGCAGAGGGAAGTATGGACTGGAGTGGGGAGAGGCAGGAGGTTGGGAGGTCAGCCAGGAGGCTCATGCAGTGGTCAAGGCAGGATATGATGATGAGTGCTTGGATCAGCGTGGTAGCAGTTTGGATGGAGAGCAGTTGAGTAGATTCTAGAATTGTTGTGAAGGTAGAACTGACGGGATTTGGTGACATTGAATATGTGGGTAGAATCAAAGACGACTTGAGGATAATGCCATGGTTATGGGCTTGTGAGACAGAGGGCATGATGGTGTTCTCTACAGTGTTAGGAAAGTCATGGAGAGGACAGGGTTTGAGTGGGAAGATGAGTTGTGTTTTGAACATGTTACGTTTGAGGTGTTGGTGGTACATCCAAGCAGAGATGTCCTGAAGGCGGAAGGAAATACAGACTGCGGAGAAGGAGGGGTCAGGGCTTGAGAGGTAGATTTGGGAATCATTCACGTAGAGATGATAGTTGAAGCCTTGGGACGGAATGAGAGAAGCAGCATGGCTTAGTGGAAAGAGCACGGACTTGGGAGTCAGAGGACGTGGGTTCTAATCTCAGCTCCGCCACTTGTCTGCTGTGTGACCTTGGACAAGCTACTTAACTTCTCGGTGCTTCAGTTACCCCATCTGTAAAGTGGGGATTAAAACTGTGAGCCTCACGTGGGACAACCTGATTATCTTGTATCCACCCCAGTGCTTAGAACAGTACTTGGCACATAGTCAGCACTTAACAAATACCATAATTACTATTCTCCAAGGGAGTGGATGTAGATGGAGAATAGAAGGGGGCCCGGCACTGAGCCCTGAAGGACCCCCACAGTTAGAGTGTGGGAGGCAGAAGAAGACCCTGCAAAAGAGACTGAGCAGTTGCAGCCAGAAAGACCAGAGGAGAACCAGGAGAGGTCAGTGATACCATACTATTTCCAGGAGAAGGGAGTGATCCACAGTGTCGAAAGGCATCAGGGATCTTGAGAAAGATTAAGGTGCAGTATTGGCCATTGGATTTAGCAAGAAGGAGATCATTGATGACCTTAGAGAGGGCAGTTTCTATGGAGCAAAAGGGGCAGAAACCAGATTGCCGGGGGTCAGGGAGAGAGTTGGAGGAGAGGCGGTCACTAAAACCAGCGGAGGAAGCCATGGTGCGATTGGTGGATAACGTTTTTCCAGAGTTTGGATTAAGGAGACAAGGGATTTACAAGACCAATTTAGTGCATTGGTTACACTGTTTGACCAAATATTTCTCTCCTAATATAACTTTGTTTATTGGAAACATTATTTATGAAAGCCTCAAAAGGCAGTATTACAACTCCCCCTTGTCTTGTGGCCTGGCATCTGGCAGAATCCTAAGACAGAGCAGGACTGGACCTTAAAAGACCTCGCCAACATGTCTGGTGACTTTGATTCCGATCGAGCATCAAAAATAAGAAAAGAAGTACCCACTATGTGTCAAACACCGTTTGTGTCTCACATGGATCTCAAAGTCTAAAGTCATTCATTCAGTCATGTGTATTGAGCACTTCCTGTGTGCACAGCACTGTACTAAGCGCTTGGAAAGTACAATTCAGCAGCAGAGACAATCCCTGCCCAACAGCGGGCTCACAGTCCAGAAGGGAGGAATAAGTCAGGAGGGAGGGCAGGAATCAAATCCCTGTTTTACAGATGAGGAAACCAAGGCACACAGAAGCTGTGCCTTGCCGGAGGTGACACGACAGGCAGGTGATGGAGACGGACGAAATTCCAGGTCTCCTGATTCCCAGACCCATTTTCTTTCCACTGGGCCATGCTGTGACTTGGACTAAGTTGGGACCTGTGTCGGGGAGTCTTCGCGCCTCCAGTGGGTCTCTTTTTTTGGACCGCACTTCTGGTCTCATTCTTGACCTGGGCGCCGGCGTGGGCGATCTAGTCCCTTGGATGGCTGGAGGCGATTCCCAGCCTACCGTTGGAGTCTCCTGCCAAGAACAACAGACTTGTCTCGGAGACTGGAGACCGAGACCCTGTCCAAAGGAACTGATTATGATGGTAGTGATTTTTGCATTTCAGTCAATTTTTGTTCGTTCATTCGAATTGTATTGCACGCTTACTGTGTGCAGAGCACTGTACGAGGCTCTCGGGAGAGTACAATCCGACAGTAAGCAGACACATTTCCTGCTCACAGTAAACTTGGAGTCTAAAGGGGAAGACAGGCATTAATCAAAATAAATCTGTACTCCAGTTCTTCCCGATTGTGTTCCTCCTGGGGTGGGGGAGGCAGCGCATTGCAAAGTGCACGTGAGAAATCTATTTCAGACCGAGGCATCATGACGCCAATGCCGAAACTATTTCTCCTCCCTTATTGACACCCATGCCCATCACCCCCGCCAGCTCTTCCGTACATTCAACTCCCTTCTCAGGCCCCCGGTTCCTCCCCCTCCTCCTTCCCTCACCCCCAACGATCTGGCCTCCTACTTCATTAACAAAATTAAATCCATCAGGTCCGACCTCCCCAAAGTCTCTTCCCCCCTTTCTCCAACCCCCTGGCTCTCAACACTCTCTGCTACTCTCCCATCCTTCCCAGCGGTATCCTCAGAGGAGCTCTCTTCCCTCCTCTCAAGTGCTACTCCGGCCACCTGTGCTTCTGACCCCATTCCCTCTCATCTTATGAAATCTCTCGCTCCAACCCTTCTCCCCTCATTAACTTCCATCTTCAACCGCTCACTCTCCACTGGTTCCTTCCCCTCTGCCTTCAAACATGCCCATGTCTCTCCCATCCTAAAAAAACCCTCTCTTGACCCCACCTCACCTTCTAGTTATCGTCCCATATCCCTCCTACCATTCCTTTCCAAACTCCTTGAACGAGTTGTCTACACGCGCTGCCTAGAATTCCTCAACAACAACTCTCTCCTCGACCCCCTCCAGTCTGGCTTCCGTCCCCTTCATTCCACGGAAACTGCGCTCTCAAAGGTCACCAATGACCTCCTGCTTGCCAAATCCAATGGCTCATACTCTGTCCTAATCCTCCTCGACCTCTCAGCTGCCTTTGACACTGTGGACCACCCCCTTCTCCTCAACATGTTATCTGACCTTGGCTTCACAGACTCCGTCCTCTCCTGGTTCTCCTCTTATCTCTCCGGTCATTCTTTCTCAGTCTCTTTTGCAGGCTCCTCCTCCCCCTCCCATCCTCTTACTGTGGGGGGTTCCCCAAGGTTCAGTGCTTGGTCCCCTTCTGTTCTCGATCTACACTCACTCCCTTGGTGACCTCATTCGCTCCCACGGCTTCAACTATCATCTCTACGCTGATGACACCCAGATCTACATCTCTGCCCCTGCTCTCTCCCCCTCCCTCCAGGCTCGCATCTCCTCCTGCCTTCAGGACATCTCCATCTGGATGTCCGCCCGCCACCTAAAGCTCAACATGTCGAAGACTGAGCTCCTTGTCTTCCCTCCCAAACCTTGTCCTCTCCCTGACTTTCCCATCTCTGTTGACGGCACTACCATCCTTCCCGTCTCACAAGCCCGCAACCTCGGTGTCATCCTCGACTCCGCTCTCTCATTCACCCCTCACATCCAAGCCGTCACCAAAACCTGCCGGTCTCAGCTCCGCAACATTGCCAAGATCCGCCATTTCCTCTCCATCCAAACCGCTACCCTGCTAATTCAAGCTCTCATCCTATCCCGTCTGGACTACTGCACCAGCCTTCTCTCTGATCTCCCATCCTCGTGTCTCTCTCCACTTCAATCCATATTTCATGCTGCTGCCCGGATTATCTTTGTCCAGAAACGCTCTGGACATATTACTCCCCTCCTCAAAAACCTCCAATGGCTACCGATCAATCTGCGCATCAGGCAGAAACTCCTCACCCTGGGCTTCAAGGCTCTCCATCACCTCGCCCCCTCCTACCTCACCTCCCTTCTCTCCTTCTACTGCCCAGCCCGCACCCTCCGCTCCTCCACCGCTGATCTCCTCACCGTACCTCGCTCTCGCCTGTCCCGCCATCGACCCCCGGCCCATGTCATCCCCCGGGCCTGGAATGCCCTCCCTCTGCCCATCCGCCAAGCTAGCTCTCTTCCTCCCTTCAAGGCCCTGCTGAGAGCTCACCTCCTCCAGGAGGCCTTCCCAGACTGAGCCCCTTCTTTCCTCTCCCCCTCGTCCCCCTCTCCATCCCCCCGTCTTACCTCCTTCCCTTCCCCACAGCACCTGTATATATGTATATATGGTTGTACATATTTATTACTCTATTTATTTATTTATTTATTTTACTTGTACATTTCTATCCTACTTATTTTGTTGGTATGTTTGGTTCTGTTCTCTGTCTCCCCCTTTTAGACTGTGAGCCCACTGTTGGGTAGGGACTGTCTCTATGTGATGCCAATTTGTACTTCCCAAGCGCTTAGTACAGTGCTCTGCACATAGTAAGCGCTCAATAAATACAATTGATGATGATGATGATGAACCGTGAAGCCGTCGCCCTGGAAAGTACCACAGCAGGTTGCTGCCAGTTGGATGTGGCCTCGTTAGCCTCTGTGGGTCTCGTTACTCAAACTAGCCCCCGCTGTTCAGGATTCCTGCTTGGCCTTCCCTGTACATGAGATGTTCTAGGTGGTTCTTTGGTCAGAAGCCTTCACTACAGACGGTGTAATCCCGGCAGGCATTCCCCAGCTTCTGTCTGTTCCTCCCACCCCACTCCTCACTGATTGCGGGGAGGTGAGTCAGGCTTTGGGGTGGAGGAGGGCAGTTCCAAAGACTTCCCATCCACTTTCTGGATGAGCTAAGGTGCGTGGGCCAAGTGCAGTTTGGGCCAAAGGAAGAAGGTGGGAAAATAAGCTCTCTGTGGGCAGGGAATGTTTCCATCATCTCTGTTACATTGTACATTTCCATCATCTCTGTTACATTTGATGATTATTGGGAAGGAATGCATCTTCTCTTCCTCCCTTCAAGGCCCTGCTGAGAGCTCACCTCCTCCAGGAGGCCTTCCCAGACTGAGCCCCTTCCTTCCTCTCCCCCTCGTCCCCCTCTCCATCCCCTCATCTTACCTCCTTCCCTTCCCCACAGCACCTGTATATATGTATATATGGTTGTACATATTTATTACTCTATTTTACTTGTACATATCTATCCTATTTATTTTATTTTGTTGGTATGTTTGGTTTTGTTCTCTGTCTCCCCCTTTTAGACTGTGAGCCCACTGTTGGGTAGGGACTGTCTCTATGTGTTGCCAATTTGTACTTCCCAAGCGCTTAGTACAGTGCTCTGCACATAGTAAGCGCTCAATAAATACGATTGATGATGATGATGATAATAATAATACCATAGTAATGATGGCATTTGCTAAGCACTCACTCTGAGCCAGGCACTGTTCTAAGCGCTGAAGCAGATACAAGATAATTGGATTGGACACAATTCCTGTCCCACATAGGGCTCACAGTCTTAATCCCCATTTTACAGATGAGCCAGCTGAGGCACAAAGAAGTTAAGTGACTTTTCCAAGGTCACATAGCAGGCAAGTGGCATAGCTGGGATTAGAACCCATGACCTTCTGACTCTCAGGCCCATGCTCTGTCCACTAGGCCACACTGCTTCGTTCAGTGCCCTGCATATAGTAAGCACGCAACCTCCCACCCTTTCCCCCCACAACCTCCCCAGACTGAGCGCTCGTTGTGGGCAGGGATTGTCACTCTTTATTGCTGTACTATATTTTCCCAAATGCTTAGTACAGTGCTATGCAAATTGTAAGTGCTTAGTAAATACGATTGAATGAATCGTATTTCATTCCTTGGCCTTGGGTAAGCCACTTAAGTTTTCTGTGTCCTCCTCTGTAAAGTTCATTCATTCATTCAATCATTTATTGAGCGCTTTCTGTGGGCAGAGCACTGTACTGAGCGCTTGGGAAGTACAAGTTGGCAACATATAGAGACGGTCCCTACCCAATAGCCGGCTCACAGTCTAGAAGGGGGAGACAGACAACAGAACAACACATGTTAACAAAATAAAATAAATATAATAGTAAATATGTACAAGTAAAATAGAGTAATAAATCTGTACAGACATATACAGGTGCTGTGGGGAGGGGAAGGAGATTGGGCGGGGGGGGAGGAAAAGGAGGGAAAGGAGGGGGCTCAGTCTGGGAAGGGCTCCTGGAGGAGGTGAGCTCTCAGTAGGGCCTTGAAGGGAGGAAGAGAGCTAGCTTGGCGGATGGGCAGAGGGAGGGCATTCCAGGCCGGGGGGAGGACGTGGGCCGGGGGTCGATGGTGGGACAGGCGAGAACGAAGCATAGTGAGGAGGCTAGCGGCAGAGAAGTGGAGGGTGCAGGCTGGGCTGTAGAAGGAAAGAAGGGAGGTGAGGTAGGAGGGGGCGAGGTGATGGACAGCCTTGAAGCCGAGAGTGAGGAGTTTTTGCCTGATGTGTAGGTTGATTGGTAGCCACTGGAGATTTTTGAGGAGGGGAGTAATATGCCCAGAGCGTTCCTGCACAAAGATGATCCGGGCAGCGGCGTGAAGTATAGATTGAAGTGGGGAGAGACAGGAGGATGGGAGATCAGAGAGGAGGCTTGATGCAGTAATCCAGTCGGGATAGGATGAGAGATTGAACCAGCAGGGTAGCGGTTTGGATGGCGAGGAAAGGGCAGATCTTGGCGATGTTTCGGAGGTGAGACCGGCAGTTTTTGGTGACGGATTGGATGTGAGGAGTGAACGAGAGAACTGAGTCGTGGATGACACCAAGGTTGCCGGCTTGTGAGACGGGAAGGATGGTAGTGCCGTCAACAGTGATGGGAAAGTCAGGGAGAGGGCAGGGTTTGCGAGGGAAGATAAGGAGTTCAGTCTTGGGCATATTGAGTTTTAGATGGCGGGCAGACATCCAGTTGGAGATGTCTTGAAGGCAGGAGGAGACATGAGCCTGAAGGGAGGGAGAGAGAGCAGGGTGGGGATTAAATACCAGTTCTCCCCATGGGGAGCAGGGAGCAAGTATCTTGTATTCACCCCAGTGCTTGGTGCAGTGCTTTCATTCATTCATTCACTCAGTCGTATTTATTGAATGGACATATTACTCCCCTCCTCAAAAACCTCCAATGGCTACCGATCAATCTGCGCATCAAGCAGAAACTCCTCACCCTGGGCTTCAAGGCTCTCCATCACCTCGCCCCCTCCTACCTCACCTCCCTTCTCTCCTTCTACTGCCCAGCCCGAACCCTCCGCTCCTCCACCACTAATCTCCTCACCGTACCTCGCTCTCGCCTGTCCCGCCATCGACCCCCGGCCCACGTCATCCCCCGGGCCTGGAATGCCCTCCCTCTGCCCCTCCGCCAAGCTAGCTCTCTTCCTCCCTTCAAGGCCCTGCTGAGAGCTCACCTCCTCCAGGAGGCCTTCCCAGACTGAGCCCCTTCTTTCCTCTCCCCTCGTCCCCCTCTCCATCCCCCCGTCTTACCTCCTTCCCTTCCCCACAGCACCTGTATATATGTATATATGGTTGTACATATTTATTACTCTATTTATTTATTTATTTATTTATTTTACTTGTACATTTCTATCCTACTTATTTTATTTTGTTGGTATGTTTGGTTCTGTTCTCTGTCTCCCCCTTTTAGACTGTGAGCCCACTGTTGGGTAGGGACTGTCTCTATGTGATGCCAATTTGTACTTCCCAAGCGCTTAGTACAGTGCTCTGCACATAGTAAGCGCTCAATAAATACGATTGATTGATTGATTGATTGATTGAATGCTTACTGTGTGCAGAGCACTGTACTAAGCACTTGGGAAGTACAGTTTGGCAACAGAGACAATCCCTACCCAGTAACGGGCTCACTATCCAGAAGGGGGGAAGACACACAGCAAAACCTAACAAGTAGACAGGCATCAATAGCATCAATATGAATGGAATTATAGATATATACATTAATAAAATAAATAGAATAATAAATATGTTCATATATACACGAGTGCTGTACTTGGCACATAGTTAAGGGCTTAACAACTATTATTATTCATATTATTATTTGACCCTAGGAGAACTTGTCCAAACAGCAACTGATATCTAGGTACTAGGTAGGTGTTACATGACCGCCCCCCCCACCCCCCACCCCAGCTGGTGTATTTTGCCGCCGACCCCTTGTTCACGTCCTGCTTCTGGCCTGGAAGCCCCTCCCACATGGTATCAAACGGTCTATCACTCTCCCCACCTTCAAACCCTAATTTAAAGCACATCTCCAAGAGGCTTTCCCTGAATAAGCCCTCATTTCCTCTTCACCCTGCACCCTTTATTCACCTCACCCTCAGCCCTGCGGCACTAAGGTATAGATCCCTAGTTTTTATTAATGTATCTCTCCCCTCCGGACTATACGCTCCTTGTGGGTAGGGAACATATCTCCCAAGTCTGTTATATTGGACTCCGGGTACTAGGTACAGTGCTGTGTCCCCAGTAAGCACTCAATAAATGCCACTGATTGGGGTCACGTACTTGATAATGCAGGGCACACATTGAACTTGGGCTGGGCTCCCTGGGCAAGGCTCAAGCTTCTGGGACTCCTGCTCTGGTTTTCTAAAGCCAGAAGCCTCATTCCATCCCTTTGGCCTTCAGCTTTCCCCAGCTCTGTCCCTGGAGGCCAGATATCACCCCCTCCCTCTTCCAAGCTTAAAGGAATGATAATAGTAATAATGATGGTATTTGTTAAGCACTTACTATGTGGCAAGCACTGTTTTAAGTGCTGGGGTAGATCCAAGCTAATCAGTATGGGGCGCACAGTCTTAAATCCCATTGTCCAGAAAAGGAAACTGAGGCCCAGAGAAGTGAAGTGTCTTGCCCAAGGTCACGTAGCAGACAAGTGGCGGAGCTGGGAGTAGAACCCAGGCCTGAGCGCTCTCCACCAGGCTGTATGGCTAGGAGTCTGAGCCTTTTAGCCCTTACCAGAGATGCTCTAGTGGTTTGTGGCCAAGCATTGCTCTGCCCTCAGCCGAGTGTTTTAGTGCGGGGGACCGTGTCTGTCACAACCAGCCACACTCTGCAGCTGCTGCTGCTGCCAAACACCAAGTTGCGTGGCCCAGGGAATTGATTGATGGCGTACCCCAGAACTCAGACACTGGACCAGACCCTACCCTAGTTGTAGTCCTTGCAGGGCAGACAAGATATAAATCCATTAAACCAGCAGTGAGCTGCAAAGTACTACACTTGCGCCCTTTCGAAACAGTAGGTCGACTTTAATAGTGGTGTTCACGTCATCCTAGGGTCAGTATTTCTGCCTTTTATGGAGGTCTTAATCCTTGTGAAACATATCTTGCTTTATGGTCGTATGATTTAGGCGTGCATTATTTGGGGGCAAGGCTTTAGCCAGCTTTGCTTCTGAGAATGACTCCTAGTTGTCATGCTTTTCCGGTACTGCTTAGAAACTAGAGCTCCCTTGAGTTCATTGTGGTATGGTCTCATAAGGCTCTCAGACTTTTATCTGCTAGACATCAAACTCTATTAATCAGTCAGTGGTAGTTATTGAGTCCTTGCTGTGTGCAGAGCAGTAATTGTATTTGAGCGCTCACTCTTCATTCATTCATTCTGCTTAAGAGAAGCAGCGTGGCGCAGTGGAAAGAGCTCGGGCTTTGGACTCACAGGTTATGGGTTCAAATCCCGGCTCCACCAATTGTCAGCTGTGTGACTTTGGGCAAGTCACTTCACTTCTCTGGGCAAGTCACTTCACTTCTCTGGGCCTCAGTTACCACATCTGTAAAATGGGGATTAAGACTGTGAGCCCTCCCGTGGGACAACCTGATCACCTTGTAACCTCCCCAGCACTTAATACAGTGCTTTGCACATAGTAAGTGCTTAATAAATGTCATTATTATTATTATTAATTCCATTCATTTTTTCAGTTGTATTTATTAAGTGCTTACTGTGTTCGGAGCAGTGGACTAAGTGCTTGGAAAGTACAATTCAACAACAGAGAGACAATCCCTGCCCACAATGGGCTCACGGTCTAGAAGTGGGGGGGTGGGGGGGCAGACATCAAAACAAATAGACATCAGTAGCACCAATAGAAATAAATAGAATTAGATGTAGATATATATCTAATTCTATTTATATATATATACGCACATCAGAACAAGTAAACAGGCATTAATATAAATAAATAGAATTATAGATATGTACATACATACACAAGTGCTGTGGGGTGTTGATAGGGGATAAAGTAAAGGGAGCGATCGGGGCAATGGGTTGGGGAGGAGGAGCAGAGGAAAAGGGGGTCTTAGTCTGGGAAGGCCTCATGGTGGGGTGAGCCTTCAGTAGGGCTTGGAAGGGGGGAAGTGTGTTTGCTGTTCACATAACACTGTACTAAATGCATGGGAGAATACAGTATAACAGTTAGTAGACACATTCCCTGCCCACAACAAGCTTACCATCTAGAAGGGTAGGCAGGCATCTAGAAGGATAGACAGGCATTAATATAAATAAGCTATGGATATCATCATTATCATCAATCGTATTTATTGAGCACTTACTATGTGCAGAGCACTGTACTAAGTGCTTGGGAAGTACAAATTGGCAACATATCGGATATGTGGACATATAGGATATGTGCCTAAATGGTGAGGGGCTGAAGATGGGGTGCATAAAGGGTGAAAATCCAAGGCCAGGGGCAACACAGAAGAGAATGAGAAGAAGAAGAAAGGAGGGCTTAGTCTGAGAAGACCCCTTGGAGGAGATGACATAAATTCCACAATACTAAAATATCATTGTTCAGACAGTGGTAGGTGAGCTTGGACTTTTGATGAGTATGTTCCTTATAGGTACGGTGAAAATAAATTGGTTTAATTTCTCTGCAGAGCTTTACGTGTTACACAGAAAAGCCAAACTAGCTTTGAAGACGCATATTTGGAAAAGACCGTGGCTTATTAAATTGCTTCTGACTTTTGGGGCCAAGTGCGAAATAGGGATGTAAGTTCTTGTGGTCTAAGTATTTGAATAATGCAGTGAAAAATTCAACTTGGAATCTGTGAAGGAGAGGAGAAATGGAAAGCATTTTCTATCTTTCCTTTCCCAGTCTGTTTCTTAGTGCTGTTTCCTTCCCACCAAAAGCTTCATTGTGGGCAAAGATTCTGCAAACTGTTGTTCTCCCCTAACTGTTTAATAGATAGCCCAGGAGATAGCCCATAAATACTTTTCATCGGCTGGTTGATCGGTGACTTCTTCCTCTCATCACTTGGTAGAGCTGGGCAAGGCCAGCTGTGACTGGGGAAAAATCTCCATCAGCCGGGATCCGTCTGGACCATAAACACTGCACCACTCTAATCAGCGCCAGTCAATCCGTGGTATTTATTGGGTGTCCACCAGGTGTACAACACTGCAGTAAGCGCTTGACCCGCTAGCTTCCCTGACTGAGAGACCTGGGGAGAAATGCAGTGCAAGAAAAATGACACCCTTTTTGCAAACCTCCTCCCCACGAAGCGTCCTTCCAGGATTTCCCAGGAGGAAATCCTTGCTTCCTTGCTCATGTGTTCGTGAGAAGCAGCGTGGTATAGTGGATAGAGCAGGGGCCTGGGATTCAGAAGGTCATGGATTCTAATCCCGGCTCCACCACTTGTCTGCTGTGTGAACTTGGGCGAGTCACTTAATTTCTCTGTGACTCAGTTCCCTCATCTGTAAAATGGGAATTGAGACTGTCAGCCCCATGTGGGAAAGGGACTGTTCCCAATTTGCTTGTATCTACCCCAGGACTTAATACAGTGAATGGCACAAAGTAAGTGCTTAACAAATACCATTATTATTAATATTATTATTATTATTGTTGGGATTATCTGGGTGCTGAGCTGTTTTCAGGGATTCCCATCTAAGGTGGGAGTAGGGGACAACAATGTGAGCTCCACATGGAATAGGGACAGTATCCAACCTGATTTCCTTGTCTCCACACCAGCCATTAGAACAGTGCTGGACATATAGTAAGAGCTTAACAAATACCGTCGTTATTATTATTATTAACGCCCTAGGTTTCTGGAGCTAAACAAATCAGCTCCAGTCGGATTAGCACTGCTGGCCCTTTAGCGTTACTCAAACAGAAATTATTTTTCTTTCAGTTTTAGCACTGTGGCTTTAGGATCAAATCAATCAGTGGTATTCATTGAGCGCTTAACTGTGAGCAGAGCACTGTACTAAGCACTTTAGAGAGTAGAATAATAATAATAATAGTAATGCATTTATTAAGTGCTTACTACGTGCACAACACTGTTCTAAGCGCTGTGAAGGTTACAAGGTGATCAGGTTGTCCCTCGTGGGGCTCACAGTCTTCACCCCCATTTTACAGATGAGGTCACTGAGGCACAGAGAAGTTAAGTGACTTACCCAAAGTCACACAGCTGACAATTGGCAGAGCCAGGATTTGAACTCATGACCTCTGACTCCAAAGTCCGTGCTCTTTCCACTGAGCCACACTGCTACTTTGCAAGAAATACTAAATACGATTGAAATGTGAGACAGTAGTGTAGGTAGGCATGATCTTTGCCCACCTTGGCTTACAGCCTAGAGGGAAAGACAGACATTAACATAAATTGCAGGTAAGGGAAATGACAGACTACAAGAATATGTACATGAGTGCTGTGGCAGTGCTGTGACTATCAAGGGAGTACAGCTCTGCACACAGTGAGTGCTCAATAAATACGATAGAATATACGAAATGTATTGGCAACACAGAAAGGAGGGCCAGTAGGGGAAGGAAATTTGGGAATGTCTCTTAGAGGAGATGCAATATTTAGTAGGGCTTTCTTAGTGGGGAGAATGGTGGTCTGTCAGATATGAAGTGGGAGGCATTTCCAAGCCGCAGGGAGGATGTGGGCGAGGGGTTGGGGGCAATGCAGGCAAGATTGAAGTACAGTTACTGCTAGGCGTTAGAGAAGAGCATCATCATCATCAATCGTATTTATTGAGCGCTTACTGTGTGCAGAGCACTGTACTTAGCGCTTGGGAAGTATAAGTTGGCAACATATAGAGACAGTCCCTACCCAACAGTGGGCTCACAGTCTAAAAGGGAGAGGCAGAGAACAAAACCAAACATACTAACAAAATAAAATAAATAGAATTGATATGTACAAGTAAAATAAATAAATAAATAGAGTAATAAATATGTACAAACATATACATATATACAGGTGCTGTGGGGAAGGGAAGGAGGTAAGATGGGGATGGAGAGGGGGACGAGGGGGAGAGGAAGGAAGGGGCTCAGTCTGGGAAGGCCTCCTGGAGGAGGTGAGCTCTCAGTAGGGCCTTGAAGGGAGGAAGAGAGCTAACTTGGCGGATGGGCAGAGGGAGGACATTCCAGGCCCGGGGGATGACGTGGGCCGGGGGTCGATGGCGGGACAGGCGAGAACGAGGTACGGTGAGATGAGATGATTAGCGGCAGAGGAGCGGAGGGTGCGGGGTGGGCTGGAGAAGGAGAGAAGGGAGGTGAGGTAGGAGGGGGCCAGGTGATGGACAGCCTTGAAGCCCAGGGTGAGGAGTTTCTGCCTGGTAAGAGCATGGAGGCTGAGTTGTATTCCTGGAAGATGAAGTAGGAGGGGACAGCTGATTGAGTCAACAAGACTTTTGCTGGACCAATCTCACATCAAAACCTGCAAACACTTGGGGAAAAGGTGACTGGCTAGTTCTTTGTTGGCTTTTCTGTGTCTTTGCCCCCCAATTAACCTTTTGTCGCATTCAAGTTCAGTTGGACTCCTCAAACCTCCTGAGCATGGGTAGAGAAATGTAAGCTGTGACTTGGCAAATTAGTGTCTTTGGAAAGTATGCTGTGTTGGGTTTTCTCTGCAACCCCAAAATTACCAGAAGTTGTAGAATATAGGAAATACTGTTTTACTTGAGCATGAAAGCTAAAATTTCAAGAAAATATATTTTGTAATAGTTAATATATTTATTTATTTATTTTACTTGTACATA
The DNA here is from genome assembly GCF_015852505.1 of Tachyglossus aculeatus. Taxonomy (NCBI): domain Eukaryota; kingdom Metazoa; phylum Chordata; class Mammalia; order Monotremata; family Tachyglossidae; genus Tachyglossus; species Tachyglossus aculeatus. The sequence continues at coordinate 46,782,668 of NC_052070.1, read as the reverse complement.
TCTATTCTATTTATTTTATTTTGTTAATATGTTTGGTTTTGTTCTCTGTCTCCCCCTTCTAGACTGTGAGCCCACTGTTGGGTAGGGACTGTCTCTATATGTTGCCAACTTGTACTTCCCAAGTGCTTAGTCCAGTGCTCTGCACACAGTAAGCGCTCAATAAATACGATTGATTGATTGATTGCAAGAGCAATTATTTGAAATCATTTGAATAAGAGGTCTAGGTTAGAACTGTTCAGAGAAAAGCAAGACAGGTCGCACTAGAGTGGTTTAAGATACTACGTCTAGTGTAGATTTTTGAGGAAGACTTTACCAAAATTGCCTTAGAAAAGTAGATATAGCTCATTATTCAGAGCATGATCAGTTAATCAGTGGCATTTATTGAGTGGTTTCTGTATACAGAGTTCCGTATTAAGTGCTTGGAAGAGTACAGTGCTCCGTTTTTCAACCTACATATTCACTCTGTCATCAAATCTTGTCGGTTTTACCTTCACCGCATCTCTAAACTCCGTCCCTTTCGTGTCATCCAGGCTGTTGCCACACTGTTCCAAGCACTTATCCTGTCCTGCTTTGATACTCCACAGCATAGTGGATACAGCACAGGCCCGGGAGTCAGAAAGTCATGAGTTTCTAATCTCGGCTCTGCCTCAGTTTCCTCATCTGTAAAATGGGGTTTGAGATTGTGAGCCCCATGTGGGACAGGGACTGTATCCAGCCCGATTTACTTGTATCCACCCCAGCAAAGCTAGCTCTCTTCCTCCCTTCAAGGCCCTACTGAGAGCTCACCTCCTCCAGGAGGCCTTCCCAGACTGAGCCCCTTCCTTCCTCTCCCCCTCGTCCCCCTCTCCATCCCCCCATCTTACCTCCTTCCCTTCCCCACAGCACCTGTATATATGTATATATGTTTGTACATCTTTATTACTCTATTTATTTATTTTACTTGTACATATCTATTCTATTTATTTTATTTTGTTAGTATGTTTGGTTTTGTTCTCTGTCTCCCCCTTTTAGACTGTGAGCCCACTGTTGGGTAGGGACTGTCTCTATATGTTGCCAACTTGTACTTCCCAAGCGCTTAGTACAGTGCCCTGCACACAGTAAGTGCTCAATAAATATGATTGATGATGATGATACAGTGCCCGGCATATAGTAAGCGCTTAACAAATACTATCATTATTATTATCAGTCTCCTCACTCCTTGCCTCTGTCTCTCCCCACTTCTGATCGCACTTCGTTGTACTGTCCAGATCATTTTTCTAAAAAAAAAGCTCAATCTCCATCTCCCCACTCCTCAAAAACCTCCAATGATTTCCCATCTGTCTTTGCATCAGTTAATTCCTCAATAAATCACTTGTATTTATTGAGTGCTTACTGTGTGCAGAGCACTGTACTAAGTCCTTGGGAGAATACAGTACAGCAGAGTTGGGAGACACATTCCTTGCCCACAACGAGCGCAGAATCTGCGGGGGAGACAGGTGGAAGTATTGCTTTTATGGCATTCAGTTGACTCTTGTCTTCCTGCCAACCCAATAATAATAATATAGTAATAATAATAATGGTACTTGTTAAGCACTTACTATGTGTCAGGCACTGTACTAAGTGCTGGGGTGGATACCAGTGAATCGGGTTGGACACAATCCCTGTCATCATCATCATCATCAATCGTATTTATTGAGCGCTTACTGTGTGCAGAGCACTGTACTAAGCACTTGGGAAGTACAAGTTGGCAACATATAGAGACAGTCCCTACCCAACAGTGGGCTCACAGTGGGGCTCATGGTCTCAATCCCCATTTTACAGATGAGGTAACTGGGGCCCAGAAGTAAAGTGACTTGCCCAGGTTCATGCTCTATTCACTACACCACGCTGCTTCTCACCCAAGCACTTTGTTACTCACCCCACCCCTTGTACTCTGGTGAATCCTCCTTCCCATAGTTTCTTTCAATGTTTGTCTCCTTTGCTAGGTTGTAAACTTTTTGAGGACAGGAATTGTGTCTACCTCCTATACTTTACTCTCCCAACCACTTCCTGCAGTGCTTTGTGCACCGTAAGTGCCCAAATGCCAGTCATTCATTCATTCGTTCACTTAATCATATTTATTGAGTGCTTACTGTGTGCAGATCACTGTACTGAGTGCTTGGGAAAGTACAATAAAACAATAACCACACATTCCATGCCCACAACAAGTCTAGAGGGGGAGACAGACATTAACATAAATAAATTACAGATATAATAAATTACAGGTATGATTTGAGTGATTTTTTTCTGAACGCTTATTGTGTGCGTTAAGAGCAGTGGGCCTAGTGGAAAGAGCATGGGCCTGGGGGTCGGGACCTGAGTTCTAGTCCTGACTCTGCAACTTGCCTGCTGCATGGCCTTGGGCAAGTCACTTAACTTTTCTGGGCCTCAGTTTCCTCCTCTGTCAAATGGGGATTTGTCAAACAGCTGATAAGTGGCAGAGCTGAGATTAGAACCCACGACTTCTGACTCCCGAGCCCGTGCTCTTTCTGCTGCTTCTTATTTTCTACTCTATTTTCTTCGTTTCTGTTGGGTAGCCTGCTAGCACCTCAGGCTTAATATGTCCAAAATGGAGCTCTTCATCTTCTCTCCCACCTCCTCTCCTCCACCTAAGTTTCCTATCACAGTTGACAACACCACGTTCCTCCCCATCTCTCAAGTCCATATCTTGGCATTACCCCTGATTCCTCCCTCTCTTTCAATCCCCATGATCCCATCTGCCACCAAATCTTGGTGATTATTATTTATATTAATGTCTGTCTTGCCCTCTAGACTGTAAGCTCGTTGTGGGCAGGGATTGTGTCTGTTATAGTGTTGTGTTGTACTCTTCCAAGCACTTAGTACAATGCTCAACAAATGGTAAGCACTCAGTGAATATGATTGATTGACAACATTTCCAGAGTCCACGCCTTCCTTTCCATCCAAATGGCCATTGCACTAGTCCAGGCAATTCATATCCAACTTAATTACTTCATCACCCTCCTTGCTGAATTCCATACTTCCCTCTGCCTGAACCATTTTTCTAAAAATGTGGTTCTTCACATGTCTCCCTGCTTTCCAAAAATCTCCAACAGGTGTTCGTTTTTCTCTGCAATGAGCAGAAAGTCCCGATCATCAGCTTTAGTGGTAATAGTTAAAATGAGAAGCTGCATGACTCAGTGGGACAAGTACGAGCTTGGGAGTCAGAGGTCGTGGGTTCTAATTCCGGCTCCGTCACTTCTCAGCTGTGTGACTTTGGGCAAGTCACTTAACTTCTCTGTGCCTCAGTTACCTCATCTGTAAAATAGGGATGAAGACTGTGAGCCCCACATGGGACCACCTGGTTACCTTATATCTATCCCAGCACTTAGAACAATGCTTGGCACATAGTAAGTGTTTAGTGAATACCATCATTATTATTATCATTATATTTATTTAGTGCTTACTATGTACAACCTGTTATATTAAGTGCTGGGAAAGACATGCACAGATGAGGTGTAGATGTAGTCCCAGGTCCCCAAGGGGCTTTCTTGCTGTAAATTCTACAATTTGCATCCCTTTAGTTGGGTAGGGACTGTCTCTATGTGTTGCCAACTTGTACTTCCCAAGCGCATAGAACAGTGCTCTGCACACAGTAAGCGCTCAGTAAATACGATTGATGATGATGATGAAGCAGCAGCAGGTGGTCCAAATGACTTCCCTTAAGAAGTTTCAAAAGTCAACATTGAGGGGACAGGGTCTGAGAGACTTCACTTTGGACCCCGCCAGAGGATGACATTGTCAAATCGGATCGTCAGGGCTCCCTTTGAGGACCGCAGCAGTTAAAATAGGCTTCAGCATCCTCGATACTCCTTATCTGCTGCTGGTTTCTCTCGGGCCTGATGGTTGGAAAACATTTCTTATTTTAACCTTTTCTTTCAAGGTCTTTCAGGTTTCGCATTCTCAGCACCAGGCTGATTCTCCCTAGTCCTCAACCATCCACCTTCCCCTGCGTGAATAGTATTTCAAGCCAAGTGGCTCCTTCCCCACCCACAATGGGCCCCCTGCCTCCTTGACTGCCCCTCCCCAAATACACACACTCACACAGCTGGTGGAATATGGGGGCGTAAGGACTTTTGGAAGTAATTCCCAGAGACCTCCCAGCAGGAACAAATAGACTTTTATAGGTGCATTGGGGTGTAATGTTTACTTTATCTGAAAGTCCTTTTTTCTTGGGACGTTCCATTCCCTTTAGTACCATCTCAGTATGCAGAAAGGGAGCAGAGTTTCTGCCAGGAAGAAGAGCCTAATCTTCAAAGGCCCCCAAGGATGCTGACATCTGATTCCTGCCCCCCTCATTAGGGTGGAAACTCTACCCATGTATGTTAGAGTTGTGAAGTCCTTGGGTGCCATCTGGACAAAGCAGCGGTCCTTGCAGTCAGTAGATGAGATACGTTCAATTGGACAGAAAGTAGGAAAAGTAGCAGGGTAGCAGAAGCCCCCAGCTCAATGGTTTTATAAGCAAATTGGTGACTTTTGGTGGCTATAACAGGGAAAAGTGTATGTCCCCATTACCACAACTCCCTTGATAGTATCCAGCAATGACTTCTATCTTATTCTATGGCTCAGGCTTGGGACAGTTGAAATAGCCCTGCTTTTGCTTCCTGGTCACGGGTGGGGAAGGGAGGGTGGCATGGTGGTGGTGGTGTGTGTAAGTGTGTGTGCACGTGCTTATGCGGGGGTGCATGTATGCTTGTGTCTGTGTGTAAATTACAGACTCTCACAGCAGGGAAGCATGTCCTCCCCCTGGCCTGGAATGCCCTCCCTCCGCACATCTGCCAAGCTAGCTCTCTTCCTTCCTTCAAAGCCCTCCCGAGAGCTCACCTCCTCCAGGAGGCCTTCCCAGACTGAGCCCCCTTTTTCCTCTCCTCCCCATCCCCCCGACCTACCTCCTTCCCCTCCCCACAGAACCTGTATATATGTTTGTGCAGATTTATTACTTTATTTATTTTACTTGTACATATTTACCAATCTATCTTGTTAATGATGTGCATCTAGTTTTACTTCTATTTATTCTGATGACTTGACACCTTTCCACATGTTTGTTTTGCTTTTTGTCTGTCTCCCCCTTTGTGAGCCCGTTGCTGGGTAGGGACTGTCTCTATATGTTGCCAACTTGTACTTCCCAAGCGCTTAGTACAGTGCTGTGCGCACAGTAAGCGCTCAATAAATACGATTGAATGAATGAATGAATCTAAGTGGAAAGAGCCTGGGCTGGGGGATCAGAGGGCCTGGATCTTAGTCCCAGCTCTGCCATGCCAACTGTCTGCTGTGTGACTTGGGGCAAGTCACTTAACTTCCCTGTGCCTCAGTTACTTTATCAGTAAAATTGGGATTAAATCCTCCTCCCTTTACTTTAGATTGTAAGCCTCAAGCGAGACATAGTGTCCAGCTTTATTCTCTTGTATCTAACCCAGTGCTCAGTTTAGTTCTTGGTATATAGTATGTGCTTAGCAAATACCATTCTTTTTTAAAAAAAGACTATTTTCTTGTGCATGCTCTTTTTTGTTGTTGTTTCTTATTAATTTTTCTTCATCAGGCTTCAATGTGCTTACTTCTGGGCAATAGGCCATACTTGCTGGCCTGTCGAGCAGAGGGCAGAGCAAAAGTTTTTGCTTTTGTCGTTTTGTTTGTATCATGATTTTTACCCTTGCAAATTCATTAATACCATGTTCACCTCCTCTCTGTTCTTAGGTCCTTGTTCTGTCGTAGGCTGCTTTGGTACAGAAACTTTTTTTAAAAACTCAGATTCTTTGGCCAGGGCCCATAAAAAAGATCGGAAAAGCCCCTGAGGACTTAACCGACTCTTCCAAAAATGAGCTCCTTCCCCTCTCTCCAGTCCCCCACTCTTCAGTAGGCAAGCAGCTGCACAAATGCTTATTTCTTCTTCTTTCCAGGTTCAATCGTATTTATTGAGCGCTTACTGTGTGCAGAGCACTGTACTAAGTGCTTGGGAAGTACAAGTTGGCAACATATAGAGACGGTCCCTACCCAACAGTGGGCTCACAGTCTAATTCCTGGTTGAGTTGTATCCCTGTCTCCAAAGCTCAGAGCCTGACTATTCCAAGCAGATTACTGTGGCTCTTATACTTAGGGTTTTCATGGAGTGAGGGATGTAAGTTCTGGGTCCAAAAGATGTTTTGATGAGGCCCTGTGTACAATGAATGACCAAATAGCTTTACTAGAGTACTTGTCCCACTATTGGTCATTAGGGTCAGGTCACCCAGCACCCTAATTTAGAAGGAGAGCAGCGTGGCCTAATGGCAAGAGCATGGGCTTGGGAGTCAGAGGTTGTGGTCTCTAATCCCAACTCCACCACTTGTCTGCTGTTGTTACCTTGGACAAGTCACTTCACTTCTCTGGGCCTCAGTTACCTCATCTGTAAAATTTGGATCAAGATTGTGAGCCTCATGTGGGACAGGGACTGTGTCCCACTTGATTGTCTTGTATCTACCCCAGTGATTAGATCAGTGCTTGGCACATAGTAAGTGCTTAACAAATATTATTATTATTATTATTATTAATATTATTATTATTATTATTATTCAGAAGGTAAGGAGAAAGAATCCCGGGAACAGAGAGAAGCAGCCTGACGTAGTGGAAAGAGCATGAGTCGAAGGACCTGGGTTCTAATTCCTCTTCCACCATTCATCTGCTGTGTGACTTTGGGCAAGTCACTTGTCTGTGCTTCAGTTACCTCATCTGTAAAATGGGGACTAAGACTGTGAGTCCTATGTAGAGGAGGGACTGTGTCCAACCTGATTACACTGTGTCCACCCCAGCGCTTAGTATGGGGCCTGGCACATAGTAAGTGCTTAACAAGTACTTTTAAAAAAAAAAAAAACCTAAAAAAAAATCCAGAGAGGAGCCTAGGACCTGAGTCTGCCACAGACTGCAGGCTAGAACTTGAATTTTTCTTTCCTGAGGGCGTGTGTTGACCTCAGTAGGGCATGCTGCCATCAGGATTTGCTTTGCTCCTGGCTAGAGCAGGGATCAGTGCTTGAATGTGGGACCAAGTCACCCCAACTCCCTGAGGGGTGTGCAGGATGCAGTGTGCTTCCAGCAAAACAAGTTTACTAGGGCCTCAGGGCCTGGGACACCTTCCCGTAAAGCTTGGATGTCTCAGTGCTGATCAGTGGATGACCCTTCTGACCCTGTGGCCGCTGTGTTAATTCACAATTAAAATTGGACGCATGGACCATTCGGGAAAGGCCCAACTGATGCAAGGACTTTGTGAACCCCGTTCTGTAGCGTACTGAACTAGATGTTTGGGAATGTACCAAATAATAATAATTGTGGTATTTGTTAAGCACTTACGATGTGCCAGGCACTCTACTAAGCACTGGGGTAGATTGTGTTGGACACAGTCCCTGTTCCCTTTGGGGTTCACAGTACTAATCCCCATTTTACAGATGAGGTAACTGAAGCCCAGAAAAGTAAAGTGACTTGCCCTGGTCACACACAACCAAGTGGTGGAGCTGAAATTAAAACCCAGGTCATTCTGACACCCAGGCATGTGCTGTATTCACTAGACCATGCTGTCTCCCTAGGAATCAGTCAGTGCTGTTTTTCATTGACCATTTTCTGCTTATGTCCAAGACTGAACTCCTTATCTTCCCTCCCAAACCCTGCCCTCTCCCTGACTTTTCCATCACTGTTGACGGCACTACCACCCTTTCCGTCTCACAAGCCCGCAACCTTGGTGTCATCCTCGACTCTGCTGTCGTTCACCCCTCACATCCAGTCCGTCACCAAAACCTGCCGGTCTCACCTCCTCAACATCGCCAAGATCCCCCTTTCCTCTCCATCCAGCTACCCTACTGGTTCAGTCTCTCATCCTGTCCCGACTGGATTACTGCATCAGCCTCCTCTCTGATCTCCCATCCTCCTTTTTCTCCCCACTTCAGTCTATACTTCACTCTGCTTCCCGGATCACCTTTGTGCAGAAACGCTCTGGGCATGTTACTCCCCTCCTCAAAAATCTCCAGTGGCTACCAGTCAACCTACGCATCAGGCAAAAACTCCTCACTCTTGGCTTCAAGGCTGTCCATCACCTCGCCCCTTCCTACCTCACCTCCCTTCTTCCCTTCTCCAGCCCAGCCCGCACCCTCCACTCCTCTGCCGCTAACCTCCTCACCGTACCTCGTTCTTGCCTGTCCCGCCATCGACCCCCAGCCCACGTCCTCCCCCTGGCCTGGAATGCCCTCCCTCCTCCCTCTCTTCCTCTCTTCAAAGCCCTACTGAGAGCTCACCTCCTCTAGGAGGCCTTCCCAAACTGAGCCCCCTCCTTCCTCTCCCCCCCCATCCCCCCTGCCCTACCTCCTTCCCCTCTCCACAGCACCTGTATATATGTTTGTACAGATTTATTACTCTATTTATTTTACTTGTACATATTTACTATTCTGTTTATTTTATTTTGTTAATGTTTTTTTTTTTTGTCTGTCTCCCCCTTCTAGACTGTGAGCCCATTGTTGGGTAGGGACCGTCTCTATATGTTGCCAGCTTGTACTTCCGAAGCGCTTAGTATAGTGCTCTGCACACAGTAAGCGCTCAATAAATACAATTGAATGAATGAATGTTTGCAAAGCACTGTATTAAGCAGTTAGGAGGATACAGTAAAACAGAGTTGATGGACACGTTCCCTGCCCTTGAGGAGTTTACAGTCTTAGAGGGGCAGGCAGATGTTCAAATGAATTACAGATATGTGCAAAACTGCTGAGCGGGGAGTTAATATCAAGTGGTTAAAGGGTACAGATCATAGTGCATAGACGTCACAACAGAAAGATGAGAGTTTAGGAATTGAAGACAGCGGAGCAGCCTGGTCTAGTGGATAGATCATAGGCCCAGGAGTCAGAAGGAGCTGCGTTCTAACCCTGGCTCTGTCACTTGTCTGCTTTGTGGCCCTTGATAAGTCCCTTCACTTTGTCTGTGCCTCAGTTATCTGTAAAATGGGGATTAAGACTGTGAGCCCCATGTGGGGTCATGGACCCTGTCCAACCCAATTAGTTTGTATCTATCTCAGTGCTCAGTAAAGAGCCTGGCACATAGTAAGCACTTAACAAACACCAATTTTTTTTTGTAAAAAAAAAAAAGGCCCTGCCCACTGGGAGTTTAGTATTAATAATAATAATAATAATAATGGTATTTTTGAGGCACTTACTATGTGCCAAGCACTGGGGTAGATACAAAGTAATCAGGTTGTCCCATGTAGGGCTCCCAGTTTTAATCCCCATTTTCCAGATGATGTAACTGAGGCCCAGAGAAGTGAAGTGACTTGGCCAAAGTCACACAGCTGTCAAAGTGGTGGAGCTGGGGTTGGAGCCCACGACCTCTGACTTCCATGCCAGTGCTCTTGCCACTAAGCCTCGCTGCTCCTCAGGGTGAGATATCATAGAATTTGTGCCTGTTCACAGTTCTCCTTCTCTACTTTAAATGGAGCTCGTGGCAGGGTCTTCTATTATGCTTATCAGTGCCTGGAGAAAAAGGGAGTAGTAAAGTAAACACCCCCAGCTCAGACCTCTTCATAAAGAGCCTTTCCTGGATTAGAGATTAGCGCTCCTCTTGTGTTCTGCTTATGGACACTTCTTTCTCTTTGATATTCAGTTGCAAGCTTCTAGCTCCTTTCTGTCCAGCCCCTGTTTACTGCATAGAATACAATGTTTCCATGGCAACAGGTTACTTTTCAAAGGGAACATCTTGTCATTTTATTTAATCCACTGCAGCTGAAGAGGACTGAAATATTAAGTTGTCGTTGCTATGGATACTGCTTTGTTACATCAGTTTCTTTTGTGTCAGATTTCATATACAGTGCTGGATTTTTTTTTGGGGGGGGTGTTTGGAATAAACATGGTGACTTCCAATTATAACTGGAATCACTTATTATTCACCAATATAATTTGGCTTTGCAAACTATTGGGTGTTTCAGCTTCCAAAGCAAAGATTTGTAAAGCTGGGTCTGGTTTAACTGGCAAAAAATATCTGAGGTGAAGTATTTGTGCATGGAAGTGCAAAACGTGCTCTTTCTGACTCATTTAGGGTCCCTGCCGTTATCTATAAGGATGAAGTAGCCCCAGTGATGCAATACTTGGCACCTTTAAATGAATCGAAAGAAGTTTGATTTGGAACTATTTGACCTGCATGGTACCTCTAGTCTTCCTCTGGATTTACTTAGTTACTACTTTCCTTTGTGTTTCTTTAAAACCCAACTCTTTGAATTCTGTAAAATTTACTCATTATCTACAGTACTTAAACTGAGAGTTCTCATTGTCATTTCTCACTTCACCATTAAATCGTGGTCTGCTCTGATCTCAGTCATGTTTAATCAGGCTGAATAAAGTGTAGCTAATATCTCGCTGTCCTTAAGATGCCCACTGTTTCGGTGCTTTATCTTGAAGTGTGGTTTTCCAAATCCTTGAGTTTTCTTCCAAAGGCTCGGTCTTGCTTGGTTCCTGTTCCATCTTATTCTTCTTGTCCACGAACCAACAAAGGCCGAACCTCACTATGAGCTCCTTTTATCTGCTCTGCCATCAGCTTTTCACCTCATCCTTGGCACTTCAGGCCTTGCAGCAGCTTCTCCTGTTCCAGGTGCACCACTTTACCCACCATTTCTTGCTGCCTTTCTTCATGGGTGCTGCCGACATTTTTTACTCGTACTTGAACTGTATTTCCATCTCTTATATGAGCCAGGTATATTGTGTTTCCCAACAAGGAGCTTTTTGCTTTTCTGTGGATTAGAGTGTAGGCCAGCCGTTTGTCTCAGGAAAGAAACAACATGAATTGTCATGAAACTAAAGGGCAGCATTCGTATTTATCATCAGCCGTTTCCCAAGGCATTTTAAAGTCACGACTGACATGAGCCCACTGTTGAGTAGGGACTGTCTCTGTATGTTGCCAACTTGCACTTCCCAAGCGCTTAGTACAGTGCTCTGCACACAGTAAGTGCTCAATAAATACGATTGATTGATTCAACAAGTGGGCTTGAGAGTAAGAACTGAGTTCTAATCCTTCTCTGCCACTTAATAGTAATGTGTGCCAAGCATTGTTGTAAGCGCTGGGGTAGATACAAGGTAATCAGGTTGTCCCATGTGTGGCTCATAGTTTTAATCCCCATTTTACAGATGAGTTAACTGAGGCCCAGAGAAGTTGTGACTTGCCCAAAGTCACACAGCTGACAAGTGGCAGATCTGGAATTAGAACCCATGACCTCTGACTCCCAAGCCTGTGCTTTTTCTACTAAAGCCACGCTGCTTCTGCCAAGTGCCTGTTATGTGACTTGGGGCAAGTCGCTTCACTTCACTTCTCTGTGCCTCAGTGACCTCATCTGTAAAATGGGGGTTACGACTGTGAGCCCCAAAAGGGACAGGGACTGTGTCCAACCTGGTTCACTTGTATCTACCCCAGCTCTTAGAACCATGCCTGGCACATAGTAAATGCTTAACAAATACCATAAACAGCAACAACTAATTATTTAAAGACTGGCACAGATAACGGTGAGTGTGTGTGGTGGTAAAACAAAACCACAGACGATACTGCATCCCAGCTGAACACTGGGAGTCAGTTGTTGTGGTGCACTTTCAGTGAGAGCTTCATCTGAGCCCAGGAGACAAAAGAGAAAAGCAGCCACAATATCGACACACAACATGGCTTAGCGGAAAGAGCTCGGGCTTTGGAGTCAGAGGTCACGGTTTCAAATACCGGCTCTGCCAATTGTCAGCTGTGTGATTTTGGGCAAGTCACGTAACTTCTCTGGGCCTCAGTTACCTCATCTGGAAAATGGGGATGAAGATTGTGAGCCCACCGTGGGACAACCTGATCACCTTGTTACCTCCCCAGCGCTTAGAACAGTGCTTTGCACGTAGTAAGTGCTTAATAAATGCCATCATTATTATTATTGGGTGCCCGCATTGGTCGGGGCTGTCGCTCCCACATTGATCCTTTCAGCCACTCGCTCAATCATAGTTGAACCCCGACAGTGGTGTCTTCTTCATCCTCAATAGTGTTTATTTAGTGCTTTCTATGCGGAGAGCACTGTACTGAGCGTTTGGAAGAGTACAACAGAGTTTCGGGTGGCAGTTGGGGAATATCATTGAATCACATTTGAATGCTTTGCTATGTGCAGAGCACAGTACTAGGTGCCTGGGAGGGTCAGTCAGTCGTATTTATTGAGCCTTTACCATGTGCAGAGCACTGTTCTAAGAGCTTGGGAGAGTACAATACAAGAAGCAGCGTGGCTCAGTGGAAAAGAGCACGGGCTTTGGGAGTCAGAGGTCATGGGTTCAAATCCCGGCTCTGCTAGTTGTCAGCTATGTGACTTTGGGCAAGTCACTTAACTTCTCTGTACCTCAGTTCCCTCATCTGTAAAATGGGGATGAAGACTGTGAGCCCCCCTTGGGACAACCTGATAATAATAATAATGATGGCATTTGTTAAGCGCTTACTATGTGCAAAGCACTGTTCTAAGCACTGTGGGGATATAACATGATCAGGTTGTCCCACGTGGGGCTCGCAGTCGATCCTCATTTACAGATGAGGTAACTGAGGCTCAGAGAAGTTAAGTGACTTGCCCAAGGTCACACAGCAGACGTGGCGGAGCCGGGATTCGAACCCATGACCTCTGACTCCAAAGCCCAGGCTCTTTCCACTGAGCCATGCTGCCTGATCACCTTGTAACCTCCCCAGCGCTTAGAACAGTGCTTTGCACATAGTAAGCACTTAATAAATGCCATCATCATTATTATTAATGATAAATAGACACGGTCCCTGCCCACAGTGAGTATACAGTTTATTACTGTGTTATAAAGGAGAGATTATTTGAGGAAGACCTGGAGGAGACGAGATGTCAGAAGGGCTTTCAAGGCAGGGCATCCTTAGCTTTTTGGACTCCGAAGGGGGAGGGAGTTCCCCAGGGAGGAGTTGAGAGGCACGGCCACCGTGTCACCCCAAGCTGGGTGAGGGAGGAAGAGGTTGCTGGCCGGGCTGGATCGGGTTGGGCGCGCCTGTAAACGGGATGGACGGGCCCAAGCACCATAAAAGTTTCTGCAGCCTCTCTTCCCAGGTGCCTCTCAGCTCACTCGTTGTTGCTGTGGCTCCTGCTCTGGTGGTGGTGGTGGTGGTGGCGGGAGGCAGTCCGACCCAAAGGCGAGATAATATATATATATATATATATATATATATATATATATATATATATATATATAAAAATATATATATTTGTTGGTATTTGTTAAGCGCCTACTATGTGCCAAGCACTGTTCTAAGCACTGGGGTAGATACAAGGTAATCAGATTGTCCCACGTGGGGCTCACAGTCTTCATCCCCATTTTACCGATGAGGGAACTGAGGCCCAGAGAAGTTAAGTGACTTGCCCAAGGTCACACAGCTGACTAGTGGCGGAGGCGGGATTTGAACCCATGACCTCTGACTCCAAAGCCCGTGCTCTTTCCAGTGAGCCACGCTGCTTGCCCAAAATAATAAGATAATCCTCCGGGCCGGTCCCCAATGGGCCGGATTATCACCAAAGCAGAGCTGGGATGCAGGCAGCCCTGGGAGTGGGGAATTTCCCGCTGCCCTGCGACCTTAACTCTCCCCTCAGGGCACCGCGGAGGTACGGAGGGGGTGGGGGGAATCGGTGAGGCCTGTGTGGTCCCTGAATAGGCCCAGCCAGTCACTCACATGTTGGTGGCAGTGTCAGGGTAGTACAGAGGATCGGTCTGTGCCTGATGGTTTTCAGAATTCTCTTGTCTTAGCATGAAAAATTCTATAATGGGTCAACCACTCAATCAGTAGTATTTATTAAGCACTTATTCTGTGCAGAGCCGTATAGTTGGGAGAGTAGAACAGCTTTAGCAGACATGATCCATGTCCTCAAGGAATGTACAGTCTAGCAGGAAAGACAGATGTTACATTACAGGGAGGGGAAGCAACCGAGAATAACGACCTTTACAGAAGTGCCGGGCCCAGGGGGTGAGTACCGAAATGCTTAGAGGGTAAAGGGAGAGGCAGCATAGCCTAATGGATAGAGCACAGGTTGGGGAGTTGGAAGGATAAGAGTTCTAATCCCGGCCCCACCACTTATCTGCTGTGATCTTTGGCAAATCACTTTACTTCGCTGTGTCTGTTATCTCATCTGTAAAATGCGGGGGCTAAGACTGTGAGCCCGATCCAGTCTGGCTCCACCACTTGTCTCTTATGTGACTTTGGGCAAGTTACTGAACTTCTCTGTGCCTGTTACCTCATCTGTAAAATGGAGATTAAGACTGTGATCCCCTTGTTGGACAGGGACTATGTGCAACTCGATTTGCTTGTATCGACCCTAGCACTTAGTACCCTGCCTGTCACATAGTAAGCACTTAACAAATGCTATTATTATTATTATTAATATTATTATCACCAATTAGCTTGTACCTACCCAAGTGCTTTGTATAGTGCCTGGCATGTAGTAAGCACTTAAGAAGTACTATTAAAAAATAAATGAATAGAAATAAGGGCTGAAGTGCATTGGTGATGCACTGGGGAGGGAAATAGAATGAGGAGATGAGATAGATCATGGAGGGCTTCCTGGAGGACATGTGGCTTTAGTAGAGCTTTGAAGATAGGGAGAAGAGTGGTGTGCTGCATGCGAGTTCCAGGTAAGAGGATGCGAGAGTGGCATTTAGGGTGAGTTGGTATTGGGGCCATGCGGGTCCAGTCCAGCCTACCGTCTCCAACTGGGGTACCAAAGGATGCTTATACCAAGAGCTTCCAAGGGCAGCTGGCCCTTGTTGGCAGCCAACACTGGGGTCAGGGATGACCTTTCTATGAGAAGCCAGGTGGTTTAGTGGGAATAGCTTGGGCCTGGGAGTTAGAGGACTTTGATTCTAATCCCAGCCCTGCCACTTGTCTGCTATGTGGGCTTGGGCAAGTCACTTCATTTCTCCGTGCCTCAGTTACCTCATCCATTAAATAGAGATTAACCGTGAGCCCAAAGTGGGATAGGGATTCTGTCTGATCCGACTATCTTCTATCTACCCAGCGATTCCTTCAGTGCCTAACTCTTAGGAAGTGCATTTTACCATAAAAAAAGAAACAACAAACACTGTTAGAATCTCTGTCAGCTCTACTGTCCATGTATTTATTTCACTCTCCTCAAGTCTTTGGGTATTGCCATTTTTTTCCTCCGACTATCTAACAGAAGCCATTATGGGCCTCTCATCCATGAATTTATCCAAGCCCTTCCTAAACTTTATTGTATCTTCTCCCTACACAGTTTCCCTTAGCAATGAATGCCACTTAGCTCCTGTCATATGAAGAGGCATTTCCTTTTGTTTGTCTTCAGCCTGCTGTCTTCAAGCTTAAGTAGGGGCTCTCCAGTCATGGTGTTGTGGAAGTTGGTGAATGATAATTCAGTGTTTTTATGATTTTATAAACCCTTTATGGTTCGGTAAACTTCAATCATGTCATGATTCCAAACTGTAGTCCCAATCGTTTCAGGGTACCTGTCCTCAGAAGAAACTACTCCATCCCTCTGACGGTGATTGTTGTCTTTCTTCATAGCTTTTCCAGCTCTGGTGCTTCCTTAAGTTGAGGTGTGTCCAGAATGGCAAGTGGTATTCCAGATGTAGATGGTTCAGAGTGGCTAAACTCTGTTTTTCGTTTTGTTTTCTATCTTGGTGTTTGCAGCTTTCCCCATTTCCCTGTTGTTTCGATCCTGCATTTAAATATAGAGAGGAAGCTTAATTAATTGCTGCAGTGTGTAAGTCTGGAGTCCGGGCTGTCTTGCATACCGTGGGTGGCAAATATGTCATTATCCTTCATCGTAGTCTGTGGAATGGTGGTACACAGAGGAAAATGATGGTATGGGAGGGGACACCCCACCGGATCCGCATCCAGCTGCCAGGGAGCACTGAGCCTCCGGCCTCCTTTGGCCGCTGGATATAGAACCAAAGGAACAGGAATCTGGCAAGAATCGCCGGTGAAGTTTTTCCCAGTGCTCTTCTTATGGCCATTTGGAGGCCCTCCTGCTAGACCTCTTTCTGGGCGTTGAGCCACTGTGCAGAAAGGTGCTGGGGAATAAAGAAATGGATTTAGCAGCTTGTTTTGTTCGGCGCACAGAGCTGTGGGAAGGGGCAGAGTGGAAGGAAAGATTCAGTATAGCCGTTTTGAGAACACTGGCAGCTTTCTTCTTAACGATAAAGCCATTTGTTCCTTCCTGTGTTCCTGCTAACTCAACGTGAAATGGGGGACACAGGCCAACACCTTGCAAATTTTCTGATCATTTTGTAGGAAGTACGAAAACTCAAATGATGAGACAAAGGAGCGGTGTGGCTTAGTGGAAAGAGCATGGACCTTAGTTCCAGTCCTGGCTCTACCACTTTTCCTGCTGTGTGTGATCGTGGGCAAGTCAACTCAATTATCTGTGCCCCAGTTTCCTCATTTGTAAAATGGGGATTCAGTACCTGCTCTCCCTCCTACTTAGACTGTGAGTCCCATGTGGGACAGGCACTGTGTCTGACCTGACTATCTTATATCTTCACTAGTGCTTAGAACAGGGCTAATATAGTGAGCATAGTAAATGCTTCACAAATACACGGGTAATTCTGTTGATTGAGAAAATTTCCTCCAGTTCTCTGGATGGATTGATGTTTTTCAGCCTCACGGTGCTGACTGGCACAGAACAGGAAGTCTTTTCCACTGGAGCTGGCCTCCTCTTTCTCCAGAATCCTTTCTCCCAGTTCACTTCATCCCTATCCTCTCTTCCTTAACCGTTTAAGTTACACTTGGTTGGATTTTTGGTTGGTTGTTGGGAAGCAGCATGGCTTAGTGGAAGGAGCACAGGCTTGGGAGTCAGAGACATGGGTTCTAAATCTGGCTCTGCCACATGTCTCCTGTGTGACCTTGGGCAAGCCACTTAACTTCTCTGTGCTTCACTTACCTCATCTGTAAAATGGGGATTAAAACATTGAGCCCCTCGTGGGACAACCTGATTACCTTGTATCTACCCCAGTGCATAGAACGGTGCTCAGCACATAGTAAGCACTTAACAAATGCCATTATTATTGTCATTGTTATTCTCCATTTTTGGTTTAAGTCCAATAAGAACATCATATAAAGGACCTACATTCATAGGAGTGAGGAGTGAAAGGCACAAATTTTAGAGTGGGGGATGAGAAATGGGAGACCAGGTTCAAAAGAACAATAGTCATAAGCCACAGTCTGGGGCTTTTTCAGCCCACATTGGTAACTTTCATTTCCTATTTAAGACCTGGGATGAGAAAATCTGCGTCCAGCTCAAAAAGTTATGGGGCAATTTGTCCCCATGGTTCCCACAGCTTTGGCACCTATGTAACATCATCCTGGCCTCCATCGCCACCATTCCCCAGGCCCGATCCTGTAAACTCTTCCATTTAATCGTACCTGCCACTGGAGTCCTAATCTCTCCAGTCTACATTACCCAGCATCAGAAGTCTGTGGAACTTAGGCGGGTCCGCGGAGAAACTTTGGTCAACCTTAGAGTCATAGCAGTGGACACTCATGTTCATAGCCAACCATAGAAATCCAGGACAGTCTACATTAATGCTCTTCATGGGTCTTTTGTGTTTGGAACCGAGGAAGCCCCTGTTCTCTCAGAGAACAACCCCAAGATGCAAGTTCCAGTTAGGAAGATCTCAGGTTGCTTTTGCCTGTTTATCCTTCCTAATTCACTAATGCATCTACTATTTCCAGGTGTGTAAGAGTTTAACTCCAGAAAGTGCTTGAAAATGTTAACCCAGTACCCTCCAGCGTCCTCCACGGTCTTCCATCCCTACCCGCAGTTTCTAAAGGAGCCTGTAACAACCCTTTGAGAACCTAGGGTCATGTGTCCAGATCATCCCTGACATCTGGATTCTCCAGGTGGTCATGGCTAGCTGCCATGTTTATTTCCAACAAATTTCCCCTGGGCATCCCTTTCCTTCCACCCTCTCATCCCAGGAGCAGAACATCAAGCTGATTTGGCACGAAGTGAAAGAACTGCATTTCTGATTCACTCTGGTTTCCAAAAAAAAAATCTGTCTTGATTCAGCCTGGAACGTGCAAAACCTGAAGCGATTCAGCAAACTAAATGAAAAGTTCAGGAGAAAGATATCTGAGAAAAGAGCCTTCCTTTTGTAGAGAAGGGGAGTAAACTCTGGATCCTTATGAGGCATGTCTGTAAGCTCATGCAACCCAGCCCGTGAAGGTAGTAAGTTAAATGTTAGAAGGAAACTAGAGAAGCAGCATGGCCCAGTGGAAAGGAGTCAGAGGTCATGGGTTCTAATCCCGTTTCTGCCACTTATCAGCTACGTGACTTTGGGAGAGTCAGTTAACTTCTCTGTGCCTGTTACCTTGTCTGTAAAATGGGTATTAAGATTGTGAGCCCCACGTGGGTCAACCTGATCACCTTGTATCCCCCCAGCGCTTAGAACAGTACTTTGCACATAGTAAGCACTTAACAAATACCATCATTATTATTAGTAGTAGTAGTAATAATATTGTGATATTTGCTAAGTGCTAACTGGGTACCAAGCAGAGTTCTAAGCCCTGGATAGTTGATCATAATTATGCTATTTGTTAAGCACTTACTATGAGCCAGGCAGTCAGGTACAGTCCCTGTTCCACATGAGGCTCACAGTCTAAGTAGGAGCTAGATCCCCATTTTGCAGGTGAGGAAACTGAGGCACAGAGATGTGAAGTGGCTTTTCCAAGGTCACACAGCACATCAGTGAGCCTGACTTCCATGGCTGTGCTTTTTTCCCACTAGGCCACGCTGCTTCTCTTTATAAAGTATGATACAATAGAACTGGTAGACACATTCCCTCGTCCAAAAGGAACTTACAGTTTAGAGGGGGAGATGGGCACTAAAATCAATTACAGAAAGGGGAAGTAGTAAAATACTAGTTTGTGAAGATATTTTCAGAAGTGCAGTAGGACTGGGGTCTCAAAGAACAAAAGGCTTATTCCATTTCAGGTTGCACCTTGGGGTAGAAAGCATCCACACACCTGAGAGCAGCGGGGAAGAGCAGAAAGCTTAATGCCTCTGCTAGTTCATAAATGGAAAATTAAGGGGGCTTTGGGAATTGTTAGTGAGAATCATGAGGACGTTGAGGCAGGGACGTTGGGAGAACTTGGGCACTCTGAAGTCCCGTGACCTGCCTAGGTAATCACCTATTCTACCTTTCTGTCTTCGGCAGTCGTCGGCTTTCTGGTCCCAAACTGCATCACAGATACTGTGGAAATATCGTTTTCCTGCCTGAATGTGAGCGTTTGTGTCAAAGCTTTGTTAACTGGCTCAATGCTGCTTTCTCTGTCTCGTTGCAGGAGGCTGAACAGCACTCAAGGAGAAATCCGGGTGGGACCCAGTCATCAGGTAAAGTCAATTCTTAGGAGCCACTCTCCTATTTGCTCTTCATTCTCATTCATTCATCCGTCCGTCCATCCATCCATCCATCCAACCATCCATCTTTATTGAGCACTTACTGTGTGCAGAACACTGTACTAAGCGCTTGGGAAAGTACAATACAGCCATAAAGACAATCCCTGCCCACAATGAGCTCACACCCTAGAGGTCTCCCCAGCAGCCTGTTGACTCCCCTTAGCCTTTAGGTCTGAGCAGCACCAAGGAACTGGGGTAACTCCACCAGGAATTGGGTACAAGTGTTCAGGTTTCCTCTCAGCCTCTCCAGGGTTTTGTTGCTCTGGACACCGTATGTTGTATGGTGGATTTTGTAGCCCTTGGCATCCCAAAGAAGGAAAAGCAGCCAGTGTGAAGCTGACTCCTTCTGTGGTCAGTCTCTGATCAGTTCCTTCCTTCACCTTATCTGGATTGCAATTCCAAGTCTCTTCACATGGGTCAGCCTCATTTTTTCTTCACACAAAAAAGAATCTCCCAGCGTGACTTAGTGGAAAGAGCACAGGCTTGGGAGTCAGAGGATGTGGGTTCTAATCCCGGCTCTGCCACTTATAAACTGAGTGACTTTGGGCAAGTTGCTTAACTTCCCTGGGCCTCAGTTACCTCATCTGTAAAATGGGGATTAAGACAGTGAGTCCCACATGGGACAACCTGATTACATTGTATCTCTAACAGTGCTTGGCACATAGTAAGCACTTTACAAATGCCATCATTGTTATTATTATTTCTCCTTGATTCATATTAATTTGTCTCCCCCTCGAGACTGTGAGCTCATGAAGGGCAGGGAACATGTCTGCTAATTCTGTTGTAGTGTGCTCCTCCAAATGCTCAGTACAATGCTCAGCACATAATAGGTGCTCAGTAAACGTGAGTGTTTGGTTAACCTTTCTAGTTACTGTGCTTAGCCTGTGGATAACTCCAGGGACTTCCCTGTGTTGCAAGCAGTCTTCAGAATTTTTAATAATTGTACTAGAAATATTAATGGTAATAAAACATCAAAAGCATAACATGCAAAGAGCTTACCCTCTTATACTTGGGAGGCAGGGATAGAAATTTTCACAGGCTGACTCGGAATAAATAAGAGTAAGTATATGTACACAGCAGACTGGTTCATTCATTCATTCAATCGTATTTATTGAGCGCTTACTGTGTGCAGAGCACGGTACTAAGCGCTTGGGAAATACAAGTTGGCAACATATAGAGACAGTCCGTACCCAACAGTGGGCTCACAGTCTAAAAGGGGGAAACAAAGAACAAAACCAAACATACTAACAAAATAAAATAAATGGAATAGATATGAACAAGTAAAATAAATAGAGTAATAAATATGTACAAACATATATACATATATACAGGTGCTGTGGGGAAGAGAAGGAGGTAAGATGGGGGGGATGGAGAGGGGGGACGACGGGGAGAGGATGGAAGAAGCTCAGTCTGGGAAGGCCTCCTGGAGGAGGTGAGCTCTCAGTAGGGCCTTGAAGGGTGGAAGAGAGCTAGCTTGGCAGATGGGCAGAGGGAGGGCATTCCAGGCCCAGGGGATGACGTGGGCTGGGGGTTGATGGCGGGACAGGCGAGAACGAGGTACGGTGAGGAGATTAGCGGCAGAGGAGCGGAGGGTGCGGGCTGGGCTGGAGAAGGAGAGAAGGGAGGTGAGGTAGGAGGGGGCGAGGTGATGGACAGCCTTGAAGCCCAGGGTGAGGAGTTTCTGCCTGATGCGCAGATTGTTTGGTAGCCACTGGACTACCATCACTATCTGCACTATCTGCACTTGATGTGTGCAGAACACCATATTAAGCACTTGGGCAAGTACAGCTTAACAGAGTTTTTAGGTAAGTTTCCTAAAGTAGCTTACTTTTGGACAGGAAAGTAGTAGTCTAGAGGGGGAGATAGATGTTAAGTTATGAATCTGTGCGTAAGTGTTGTCAAGCTGAGGGTGGGATGAATAAAGGGTACACATCCAATTGCGAGGGAGAGGGAGTAGGGGAAATGAGGGCTTAGTTTGGGAAGGCCTCTTGGAGTTGATGTGATTTTAACAAAACTATAAAGGTGGGGCCTGAAAGAGCAGGAGGAATTGGATAATTTTACAGTTATGGGCTTGAGATGAGGAGGAAAGTGATGTTTCAACAGTGATGGAAAAATTAGGTGGAGGAGACGATTCAGGAGGGAAGATGAGTTCACTTTGGGACAGATTGAGCATGGTGCCAGCAGGACATCCAAATAGAGGTACCACTGAGGAAGTATCCAGTAATTACGTGATGTATTTTGTGCCCTTTTTTCTCCTCAGATGGAATAGAGGAGGACAGAGGGGAAAAGGAAGAAATTCCTTGCCCATTTCTAGGAAGACATGCTTGCAAGGGGTTCCTGATTATTCCTCCAAAAGAGAAGCAGTGTGGTTTAGTGGATAGAATGTGAGCCTGGGAGTCAGAAGGACCTGGGTTGTAATCCTGGCTCTGTCACTTTGGGCTAATCACTCAACATCTCTGTGCCTCAGTTACCTCTTATCTCTCTGGCTGTTCACTCTCAGTCTTCTTTGCGGACTCCTCGTCCCCCTCCCATCCCCTTACTGTAGGGGTTCCTCAAGGGTCAGTTCTTGGTCCCCTTTTGTTCTCTATCTACACTCACTCCCTTGGTGAACTAATTCGCTCCCACGGCTTCAACTATCATCTCTACGCGGATGACACCCAAATCTACATCTCTGCCCCTGCTCTCTCTCCCTCCCTCCAGGCTCATGTCTCCTCCTGCCTTCAGGACATCTCCATCTGGTTGTCTTCCCGCCATCTAAAACTCATTATGTCCAAGACTGAACTCCTTATCTTCCCTCCCAAACTCTGCTCTCTCCCTGACTTTCCCATCACCGTAGACGGCACTACCATCCTTCCCATCTCACAATCCTGCAACCTTGGTGTCATCCTCGACTCCGCTCTCTCGTTCACCCCTCACGTCCAATCTGTCACCAAAACCTGCTGGTCTCACCTCCACGACATGGCCAAGATCCGCGCTTTCCTCTCCATCCAAACCCTACCTTGCTGGTTCAATCTCTCATCCTATCCCGACTGGATTACTGCATCAGCCTCCTCTCTGATCTCCCATCCTCCTGTCTCTCCCCACTTCAGTCTATACTTCACTGTGCTGCCCAGACCATCTTTGTGCCGAAACGCTCTGGGCATGTTACTCCCCTCCTCCAAAATCTCCAGTGGCTGCCTGTCAACCTGTGGATGAAGCAAAAACTTCTCAGTCTCGGCTTCAAGGCTCTCCATCACCTCGCCCCCTCCTACCTCACCTCCCTTCTCTCCTTCTACAGCCCAGCCCTCACCCTCCGCTCCTCTGCCACTAACCTCCTCACTGTACCTTGTTCTCGCCTGTCCTGCCGTCATACCCCAGCCCACATCCTTCCCCTGGCCGGGAATGCCCTCCCCCAACACATCTGCCAAGCTAGCTCTCTTCCTCTCTTCAAACCCCTACTGAGAGCTCACCTCCTCCTGCAGGCCTTCCCAGATTGAGCCTCCTTTTTCCTTTCCTCCTCCCCATCCCTTCTGCACTACCTCCTTCCCCTCCCCACAGCACAGCAGTTGTGTATATATATATACACACATATATATATGTATATATATACACATATCTATATTTGTACAGATTTATTACTCTACTTATTTTACTTGTACATATTTACTATTCTATTTATGTTGTTAATAATGTACATATAGCTTTAATTATATATGTTCTGACGATTTTGACACCTGTCTACACGTCGTGTTTTGTTGTCTGTCTCCCCCTCCTAGACTGTGAGCTCGTTGTTGGGTAGGGACCGTCTCTATATGCTGCCGACTTGTACTTCCCAAGTGCCTAGTACAGTGCTCTGCACAGAGTAAGCGCTCAATAAATGATTGAATGAATTAATTAATATAGGCACTGTGTAGCGATTTTTCTATTGGTTCTGAGATTATGTTTAGTTTTCAATGTCATATTTATTGAGCATTTACTATGTGAAGAATACTGCACTAAGAGCTTAGAGTGCAATGTAATAGAGTTGGTAGACATATTCCCTGCCCATAATGGGCTTACAGTCTAGAGGGAGATAGACATTAATGCAAATTAATAAATTACGGTTATGTACCTAAGGGTTGAAGGAGGCATGAAAAAAAGGAGCAAATCCAAGTGCACTCATGAGGTTTTTTGAAGACTTTATAAAACTGGACATAATGTTAGATTTAATTGACATCACTATCTAGGATAATTGATTCAGAATTTCCTTCGTACTCTCTTCTGGTTTTCTGGACTCTTTCACAAGCACATTAATAATAATAATAATAATAATAATAATAATAATAATAACAATGATTATGGCATTTATTAAGCGCTTACTATGTGCAAAGCACTGTTCTAAGCAATGGGGAGGTTACAAGGTGATCAGGTTGTTCCACATGGGGCTCACAGTCTTACTCCCCATTTTAGAGAAGAGGTAACTGAGGCCCAGAGAAGTGAAGTGACTTGCCCAAAGTCACACAGCTGACAATTGGCGGAGCTGGAATTTGAACCCATGACCTCTGACTCCAGTGCCTGGGCTTTTTCCACTGAGCCACGCTGCTTCTCTAATGAAACCTGTGCCTCTTGTTAGTGTCAAAAGAAGGTGGGGAGAGTATGTTAGTTTAGGAGCAAATGTGACAGTGAATTTTACACAAATCCCCACTAGCAGTGGTGTTTTTAATTGCTGCTTATCTCTCAACAGTAGACAATTTAAGTAGTCCATTTTCTCAGGAAAGAAGAATTTTATGAGTTGGAGAAGTGGGGAGAGCAGTGAAGACTTGGTAACCTGAAACATTGAATTGTTGCTTGTGTGTAAATGTTGCCTTTCAGATGTGGTTTGCATCAAAACTATATATCCCCAAAGCTGTTACCCTATAAGCTCTCAACTCCCTTGTCTTATCATAGGTGACTATGGCCATTAATTGGGTTCCCTGATTCAGGGTAATAACACTTTGATTGCAGAATTCATTCTCTTGAACTATCTCCCTTTGTGAAAATTTCCTTGGGTCTTTCCAGTCTGGTTTTCCTGAGTTTCTCAAGTCATCTCAATACCCAACATGTGAATGAGACTTGGGGAATTTGCAAAGAATTTAAAAAGGGAGATGTTCCCCAAGGGCAGCCGGGTCCTGGCAGTCTTCTGTTTCACTATATCAGCTCCAAAACGTTCTTCCAGACGGCTGTTCTGAGAGTGGCTCCCTTTTGATAAATGCAGCTAGCTTGTTCAAATAGAGGTCCATCTTTTAACACCACACCCATGATGGTGCAGTTTAAAAGGACTCCAGGTAGAGTGTGACTTGCTGAGCCTTCATTTTGCCCCTGGGGCTTTATTCAAGGGGCTTCTTCACAGTAACCTCAGGAAAAGTCAGAAAAGTCAAGGCTTTTGTGGCGGCCTGCCCAGGGAAACCTCTTATCTGTGCATCCTTGTCTTCCAGGCAAAGCTTCCCGATTTGCAGCCATTCCCTTCCCCAGATGGTGACACTGTGACACAGCATGAAGAACTGGTTTGGATGCCTGGTGTTAACGATTGTGACCTGCTCATGTACTTGCGGGCAGCAAGGTAACGGTAGCCAGCCCTCGTTCTCTGATAAGAGGGAGCAGATTCCCTTGGGGACTTTGTCTCATTTTTTTGTTGTTGTTTAGTTTTGTTGTTGTTTTTTTTACAATATTGAGCGTTCACCATCTGCCAAGCACTTGGCTAAGCGTTGGTGTAGATGCAATAAAACTAGTCAGGTTGGATGCAGTCCCTGTCCCACATGGGGCACTCCGTCTAAATCCCCTTTTTACAGATGAGGAAACTGAGTGACTTGCCTTAGGTCGCACAGCAGACAAGTGGCGGAGCCAGGATTAAAACCCAGGTCCTTGCGACTCCCGGCCCCATGCTCTTTCCACTAAACAATGCTGTTTCTCATTTTGGGAGCAAGGCATAGTTGGCTCGTGAATCTTCCCCAAGTTCTGTGGATCCACTACCAGAACGATGATAGCGGAGATGGAGAGTGGGGCGTTCTGGAAGAGATGTGTCCATGGTGTCACTATGGTTCGGAAACGACTCGACGGCATAAGACAAGACAAACTGATCGCACAATTGCCTGAGCACTCTGGGCATCCTGTATTACTAAACAGCCCCCTGGGCTGCTGGAATCTTCTGAGCAAAGTTTGGCTGGGTATTGGTTTGAATGAATTCTTCTAAGGATTAGACTCCTACGCTATTCTGGCCGTAACCTTGGAGCCCTGAGTCTGCCATCTAATGAGCCAGGCCAGGTGAAGGCTGGCCCAAGAGAAGCAGTGTGGCTTAGTGGCAAGAGCACAGCCTTTGGAGTAAGAGGTCGTGGGTTCGAATGTCGGCTCTGTCACTTATCAGCTGTGTGACTTTGGGCAAGTCGCTTAGCTTCTCTGTGCCTCAGTTACCTCATATGCAATAATAATAATGTTGGTATTTGTTAAGCGCTTACTATGTGCAAAGCACTGTTCTAAGCACTGGGGGGAATACAAGGGGATCAGGTTGTCCCACATGGAGCTCACAGTCTTAATCCCCATTTTACAGATGAGGTAACTGAAGCCCAGAGAAGTTAAGTGACTTGCCCAAAATCACACAGCTGACAATTGGCAGGGCCGGGATTTGAACCCATGACCTCGGACTCCAAAGCCCGGGATCTTTCCACTGAGCCATGCTGAGCCATATATACTGTAAGCCCCATGTGGGGCAACCTGATAACCTTGATCTCCCCCAGTGCTTAGAACAGTGTAAGTGCTTAACAAGTACTATTATTATTATTATTACTATTATTATTATTATTATTATTATTATTATTATTACCACCACCAACACTCCTTAGGCTGGGATAGTTCATCCATTGGCATGCCACCTGCACTAGCCTATAAGATGTCCAAACCTTCTGGAAATTTCACCTACATGTTGAATTTTAGGGGTTCGAGGACTACCAATCATCAGAACCATAGCCTGACTTTCCTGGACCTAGCCTGCTGAATACCCTGCCATACCCGGCTCTTTAAAAGTCATTAAATTGTCTGAAATGCCTCAAGAAATGTCCAGGCCACAGGGTTTTTTTGGTTTTTTGCTTGGTTTTGTTTTCTTATTTTTTTTTTATGGTATTAAGTGCTTACTATATGCCAAGGACTGTACTAAGCATTGGAGTAGATACAAGATAAGAAGGTTGGGCATAGTCCCCGCCCCCCATGGGTCTCACCCTCTAAATAGGAAGGAGTAGGTAGGATTTTATCCCCATTTTACAGATGAGGAAACTGAGATGCAGAAAAGTAACTTGTCCAGGGTCTCCCAGCAGACAAGCTGGAATTAGAATCCGGGTCCTCTGACTCCGAGGCCTAGGCTCTTTCCACTAGGCCATGCTACAGCTCGGGGGATTTTAATACTCCGGGGAGCCCAATAGGTAATCACAAGCCATTTAAAGACAGTTTTCATAGATATTCTTATCTATGCTCATAAATACTTTAATCTATGCAGTAGTGATGAAGGGGTTGGAGGATGGGGGAAGAGTTTGTGTTAGTCCTGTAAGTTTTGGAAGGTGTGAATTCACTCAAAGGTTCTGATCTGAAACCATTTCAGAGGCCAGGTTATAATCATAGAAATGGGTTTTTTTTTTAATATAAAGAAGCACGTGAACTATCAGGATCAGAACAGAAAAGCCGTATTGAATGCAGTGCATGGGGTATTAGAGTAAGGATGCCTTAAGTATGATTGATGTGCACTGTGGAAGATTAATCCCTTTGATTTGGCTTTTTGTTTGACATCACTCCTGGGCAGCCCCTATAGGAAAAAAGCCTGGGGAAGTTGCCATATTGCGGGTCACTGAGCTCAAGACACATTCAACCTGTTCCAGAATGATCTCCAAAGCGAGGCATCTTTAGATGTCCTCCCAAAGAGCATGTGTGGGTGATTGGGTAGGTTAGGGTCTGAGCTGACAATTTGGAGAAATTTATTCTTTTGGCCCAAAATTCATTTCAATAGTTTAATGAGAAGCAGCATGGCCCGAGCTGTATTGTAATTTCCCAAGCGATCAATAGACACGATTGAATAAATGAATGGCCTAGTGCCAAGAACATGGACTTGGGTTCTTATCCCAGTACTGCCGACTGTTTGGGCAAGTCATTTAATTTATCTGTGCCTCAGTTTCCTCAAACTGTAAAATTGGGATTAAATACCTCTTCTCCCTCTATTTAGACTAAGAGCCCTTAGTGGGATAGGGACTGTGTTTAATCTGAGTGACTTGAACCTACGCCAACGCTTAGAACAGTCTTTGACACACAGTGAGTGCTTGACAAATACTGTTAAACAAAATAAGAGGCGAGGTCTGGAATGCTCAGTTTAAAACTCATTAGACTAAGAAACATGCATTGGAGATTTATAAAAATGTCAGTTGCTAATCAAGTAAAAGTTTTGAAGGCATTTAACTCACAATTTCTTATTGGCAGTAAATATTCTTTTTCTTCAAAAATTAAAAATAATCAGTTGTACCCAGTGATCCGTGAAGCTGCTTTGGAAACACCTGTAGGCTGCCAACATAATCATGGTTGAAACTGTAATAAGGCTTAGCACTGGTTGGTCTGGGGAAGAGAATGCACAATGTCCAAAACCAAAAATAGAGTTCTCGCCCCGGCGGGTGACGTGGCTTACTAACCCTGGTTGGTAAGTCTGAAATGGCAAGCTAAATTGTCTCCATATTTGTGTCTATAAAACATGAGGCCAAAATTCCTCAGCACCGGAGCTTCTCATGAGAAAGGCAGAAGTTCTACCACAGTGCAAGTGATGTGGTAATTAGAAGCCCCGAATGGATCTGGTGATGTTTTTTTGTTTTGTTTTGTTTTTTACCTTGGGTTTCCCTTCTCTTCTCTGAAGGAGTATGGCCGCTTTTGCCGGGATGTGTGATGGAGGTTCCACAGAGGATGGCTGTGTCGCAGCCTCCCGGGATGACACCACACTCAACGCCCTCAACACAGTAAGTGTTCCCAGGCCGACTCTCTAGTTCTACTAAGAAGCAGCGTGGCTCAGTGGAAAGAGGCCGGGCTTTGGAGTCAGAGGTCATGGGTTCAAATCCCTGCTCCGCCAGCTGTCAGCTGTGTGACTTTGGGCAAGTCACTTAACTTCTCTGTGCCTCAGTTACCTCATCTGTAAAATGGGGATTAAAACTGGGAGCCCCCTGCGGGGTAACCTGATCACCTTGTAACCCCCCAGCGCTTAGAACAGTGCTTTGCACATAGTAAGCGCTTAACAAATACCATCATTATTATTACTAAGGAGCCTATTTTTTAGGACTTGATGACAGTAGAGTTGGAGCTTCCCCTTGGTGGCCTAGCCTGGAGGGTTAGGGTGCTTTAATTAGTTGCCCAGCATAATGGGCCTTTTGCACACCTCAGAATGAAGCTTTCCAATCAGAAGACCCAGAAGGAAATGCAGAAATGTTTGATTCCAGTTCACTTTCTATAATAATGGTGTAGGCTGCAACAGGGCGTTTAACCCTGTAGTGGTATTTGAGGAACAGGCTCCGTTTCCCTGGCCTAACTCTGGCATTGCCCAGTTTTAGAATGGTGGACGTTTTACTGACCTCAAAAGCCCAATTAGCTTAGCTGAGTGGAACAAAGGACTTCACCCTGACCCCCACCAGATGTCTGGACCGTTTTCCTGAAGTCTTAAACAATTTAATTTCCTTTCCTGTATTTTTGGTTAGTGAATAGATGCAAATAGTCAAAACAATTTTCAAAAGCTATATAATTTTATAACTTGATATTTCCCCATGGTAATGAAACTCACAAATTGATGTCTGCTGGCTGTAGTTAGAATTTTAATTTGTCTCCATTTACTGTTGTTTACTGTCATGGATAGTCATTTGACATTTTCCCTTTTCAGAGTGGTAGGTGGGGACTGAAATCAGCTATGTGTCCCCTGCTCAGGATTCTCTATTTAAATCAGTTTAGACATTTTCGTGTAAAAGCCAAGTTTCTTGCTTTTGAGCCATGTGTGTTTCCTTTGTCAGACAGAATGTTGAGAACTTATTTCAGTTGGACGTCCCACAGAATTATGGGTCATAATTGTATAATCCCTGGAGTTTCTGTATAATTTTACATGTTTATTTTCACCATTTGCACTTCGATTTCCTCCCCTTATTCACCCCTCGCTCAGCCTCACAGCACTTACGTACATATATGTAATGTATTTATATTAATATTAATGTCTATCTCCCCTTTAGATTGTAAGCTCATTGCAAGGGACATGCCTACCAATAGTATTGTATTCTACTCTCCCAAGCGCTTAGTACAGTGCTCTGCGCAAGGTTTGCACTCAATAAATACCATTGATTGATTTCTCCCAAATGTCATATTCCCTTTAACTCGTTGCAGGGGACGTGCCTACCAACTGTGTTGTATTCTACTCTCCCAAGCGCTTAGTACAGTGCTCTGCGCAAGGTTTGCGCTCAATAAATACCATTGATTGATTTCTCCCAAATGTCATATTCCCTTTAACTGATATCCTTTTCTAGTGGTGGGGAACCTCAATTCAATTTCTCAAGAAAATTTCCAAATTTGGGGGACTCCTAGTGTCCTTTCCCTTTCTTGAAATTATTCTGCAAATTTTGCTATTGTGCCAGACGTTGTGTCCTCAATTTCACTGGAGCCTTGTGTAAAGCAAATAAATTTACAACATGCTATGTCAGTAAAATGTGGATGATGTCATCCTGCTTCTCAGGAGATGGTGCAACTTCCTTTTTGCAAAGATGGTATTGAAATGTGCATAACCCTGGTTCCTCTCTTCCCCAATTCTACTGCTGCCAAAGCAGGAAGGTTTAGATTCAAAATAGGATGCATTTCCTCCGTCTTAAAGTTAACAGTGCCTCCGTTAATCCAACAAGGCACCCAGTATGCTAGGATAAAATGCAGAATAGGATTACGGACATCAGCTGCTTTAACTGTAATGTGTTTAGATATAGCGAGCCATAGACAGAGAGACACCTGGAAAGTAAAGCTAAGATCAGCAGTCAATTAGGAATATTTATTGAATGTCTGTTGTTTGCAGGGTACTGTACTAAGAACTTGGGAAAGCCATCCACACCCACAGCTGACATAGCTGACACTGACATAGATGCATATAAATACCCCCCCCATATATATATGGATAAGTATATATATGTGTGTGTGTAATATAGATATGTGTAGGTATTACACATACAAACATTACATAGAGAAATATATGTATATGTGTAATATCTATATATAAATTTTTCATGGAATCAGCATTTTTACAAAACAGTATTTTCCAGAAAAGTCACCTCCAGTAATAGCCAAGGTGTAGTTGTCAAAATGAACAGATCAATTACCCTCTTCCTTTCACACCGTTTAGCACTAGATCAAGTCTCCATTATTCATTGTGTAAGACCTAAGTTCATATAATAACACTGTTCCCAATGGCCATCTCATTCTATCATTTCACCCATTCCAAAGAGGGGGCAGGCACAACTGAAAATACATTCCTGTCTTGTGACTAGTGTTGAGACTTTGGCAAAATTGTACCTATTCACTGTGGTCTAAAACAGTTCTACAGGGTTTGCTTTTGGAAGCTTTTATTAGAATTTAGGGAGAGTTTAAAGATAATTTAGGTACTTTTCCTGAGTTTTCTTCTTGATCGTTTATTTTGTTTGCCCCCAACAGACCAAACTTGAACTTTCCCCAAGTCAAGGGTGCTCTTTCTTTTGTTCTGCGTAAGATAAAAATGTATGTAGCAGACTAGCTCCCAGGTACCCAGCCCCTTCACCTTCCCTGTGGGGCAGCACAGTTGCAGAATTGCTTATTTTTGCAGTTCTCTCCAAGTCCCCAGAGGCCTTCAGGCAATAGGCACATTTTAAATAAATGCAGATAGTGAATGAAAGCAATCCAGTTAGACATTACTCTCCATTTTTTACTTCCCCAGAATAATGGAGGTTTTGAGTTTTCTTAACCAATGAAGATACAAAATAAATAGAAATTGTCTTGTGAGAAGCTAGTGTCTTTTGTTTCGTTCTCAGAGTGAAACAGAAGATTGGAATAACATTATCCAATAAAGTAATTGAGAACAGCGCTTTGGAAGAGAGAGAGAGTGTTGTTTACATCCCTAAGGCAATACTGTGATAGGGAGCATATGCAGGGGCTGCAAGCTGGCCACAGGACTGTGAGCCCACTGTTGGGTAGGGACTGTCTCTATATGTTGCCAATTTGTACTTCCCAAGCGCTTAGTATAGTGCTCTGCACATAGTAAGTGCTCAATAAATGCGATTGATTGATTGATTAATTGGAAACTTCTGATAGCAAATTTACAAGCAGACCCATTAAAAAAAAATACCTATGTTATTTATACACTTCTCTATTATTTGTCCCCATGGAGATGAATGAGATTCTGTGGCACAGTAGAATCTGGCCATAGCCATAGTCAGGGAGCTGGGAAATTTAAGTCATTTTAGCTGAATTTTGTTCTGGACGGTGGCTTTCTGCTTCAGCTCCCTTTAACCCAAATCCAGTTGACCCTTCTGATCCTGGGCTCCCAGCAATCATCATACCGGCTGCTTTCAGGCTTTCTTAGTTTCCCTTAAAAAGGCATATTCCTTTCCTCCAGCTTTTTTCTTCTTAAGTTTTCATTGTTCTCTTCTCATATGAGAAGCAGCGTGGCTCCGTGAAAAGAGCCCGGGCTTTGGAGTCAGAGGTCACGGGTTCTAATCCCGGCTCTGCCACTTGTCTGCTGTGTGACTTTGGGCAAGTTACTTCATTTCTCTGGGCCTCAGTTACCTCATCTGTAAAATGGGGATGAAGACTAACCCTCCACACACCTGCCAAGCTAGCTTTCTTCCTCCCTTCAAAGCCCTACTGAGAGCTCACCTCCTCCAGGAGGCCTTCCCCGACTGAGCCCCCTTTTTCCTCTACCCCTCCCCATCCCCCTGCCCTACCTCCTTCCCCTCCCCACAGCACCTGTATATATGTTTGTTCAGATTTTACTCTATTTTATCTGTACATATTTACTATTCTATTTATTTTGTCAATGATGTGCTTCTAGCTTTACTTCTATTTATTCTGATGACTTGACACCTGACCACATGTTTGGTTGTCTGTCTCCCCCTTCTAGACTGTGAGCCCATTGTTGGGTAGGGACTGTCTCTATATGTTGCCAACTTGTACTTCCCAAGAGCTTAGTACAGTGCTCTGCACACAGTTAAGCGCTCAATAAATACGATTGAATGAATGAATGAATGAACTGCTGCTTTTCCCTTAGGGTCAGGGTTCCCCACCAGTTTTGATACCACCCCTCCTGCTTTTGGAGCTAATTCTTTGGGGTGCTATAACCACAAACAAGTCCTCCATATCACTCTAAACAGAGGAACCAGTGCTTAGGAGAGTAGTGGCGAGCCCGAGCCAGAGGTAGAGCCAAGGAGAGATGAATGCAGCCTGGACTGTGTAAAGCCTCAGGGTTGAAGAAGATGGGTGGTCCTGCCACTCGTGCCAGAGGCTAAACTAGCAAAACAGATGGCTGAAATGCCAGTGTCTTTGCCAGAGATTTCTAATGCCTGAGATGGAACCTCCCTCCAAATATCCTTACTCAAACAGGCTAATGGAAACACGGCTACTCCATAGAGAAGATTCCGCTTTACCCTGGGGTCCTGGCTGTTTCCTAATTAATCTCTCTTTTCGTGATTATCGTTGCAGCCACTTACAGCACTCTTTAATTCACCCTGAAAGCAGGCTGAATCCATTAAAAAAAAGCAGCATGCAGAGCACTTAAGAGGTTTTTGTGATCACCTTCCCATATGGGTCGTTTATTCATGTAGAATCTGGTGGTTGTTGATCGGGCTGTCCTAAAGCATTAGTTTTGTGTCTCCCCCTCCGCCCTCCACTCCCCCACTCCCCACCATGGTTGAGTCAACAGTGGAGTATTAGCTGTTGACTTAATTTGAATTTAAGTTAAATGGGGTTTTCAAAGAGTCCAGTTGAGTACTGTCAGGAGAATTCGTTGTGCTCAAAGTAACAAAATAATCCAGGATCCACACAGATCATTTGATTTGTAATGGGTGTCATCCACGAGAATGAGTGAAAGTCTGTCTTCCACATTATATGACTTTCCCTTAGGGCACTGGTTGTTTTTGCAGCACCTTGACACATGATTCTGACACTTCTGGTCTCTCCATATCCTCTGCTACTTTCTCTCCGTAACATCAGTTCAAAGTCAGTCAGTCAATCAGTTGTATTTATTGAGCCCTTACTGTGTGCAGAGCATTGTACTAAGCACTTGGGAGAGTACATTATAACAGAGTTGGTAGACAGGTTTCCTGCCCATCAGGAGATTACAGTCTGGAGGGTGATATAGACATTAATATACATAAATAAAATTATGAATATGTGCATAGGTGCTATGGGGCTGTCAAAACAATCTAAGTCAGGGGGGATGCAGAAGGGAGAGAGACTAGAAGAAATGAGGCCTTAAGTCGGGGAAAGCCTTCTGGAGGAGATGGGGTTTTAAAAGGGCTATGCAAGACATGGGAGTGGGTTTGGTGGCGAGATAGAGAAGATCGGGTAGTGAATAGGTTGGCATTGGAGGAGGGAAAGTAAAATAAGAGGGTTCCAGTTGACTGGTGTAAAGCCAGTAATAAGGAGGTTCTGCTTGATCTGGAGGTAGATGGGCAACCACTGGAGGTTCTTGAATTGTGGGGAGACACGGACTGAATGGTTTAATGGAAAAATAATCCGGGCAACAGACTAAAGAGCACATAAGAGGTTTAAGAGAGGAGAGAGGAATGAGGAGAGACAGGAGGCAGGGAGGTCAGCAGTGAGGCTGCTGTAGCAATCAAGGTGGGATAGGCATGGTAGTGGGATAGGCATGGTAGCAATTTGGGTGGAGTGAAAAAGGCAGATTTTAGCACTGTCGTGAACTGACAGGATTTGGTGACAGACTGAATATGTGGGTTGACTGAGGGAGATGAGTCTGATAATGCCAGGGTTGTGGACTTGTGCGACAGGGAACATGGCGGTGCTGTCTGCAGGGTTGGGAATGTCATGAGTTTGGGTGGTAAGATTAGTTCTGTTTTGGACATGTTAAATTTGAGTCCAAATAGAGATGTTCTGAAGGCAAGAAGAAATATGAGACACTAGGGAAGGAGAGAGATCAGGACTGGAGATATAGATTTGGAAGTCATGTGAATAAGAGGTGGTAGTTGAGGCTGTGGGAGCAAGTGAGTTCTCCAAGGAAATTGGTGTAATAGGGTAATGGAAGGGGACCCAGATCTGAGCCTTGAGGAACTCCCATAGTTAGGGTGTGGGAGGCAAAGGAGGAGCCTGTGAAAGAGACTGAGTGGCCAAAGAGATGGGAGGAGAACCAAGAGAGGACAGTGTCAGTGAAACCAAGGTTGGATCATTATCCACGAGTAGGGGGTGGTCCACTGTGCCAAAGGCAGCTGAGAGGTCGAGAAGGATTGGAATGGATTTCAGTGATGGCACGGAGGACCAGGAACGGGGAAAGGATGAAAGGAAGCTTCCCCATGAAGGAATGGGGGTTCCAGTTTGCATTGGTGACCTTTGAGAGGGCAGTTCCCTTGCGGTGAAGGGGATGGAAACCAGAATGGAGGGGGTCAAGAGAAATGAACGAGAGGAAGTGGAGACAGTGGATATAGACACCTTGCTCAAAGATTTTGGAGAGGTATGGTAAGTGAAGGGAGCCGGGGCGTCAAGGGAAGTCTTTTTTAGGATAGGGGATACATGAACATGTTTGAAAGCACGGGGGGAGAAGTCATGGGATAGTAAACAGCTGAAGATCCATTCCTTCATTTGTATTTGAGTGCTTACTTTGTGCAGAGTACTGTACTAAGCGCTTGGAAGAGTACAGTACAACAATAAACAGACACTTGCCCTGCCCATAAATGAGCTTACGGTCTAGAGGAGGCGAGAGGGGGGATGGCGGTCAGGGAGGGAAGAAGGGTGGGGACAAGGGTGGGGATAAGGTGCCAAGGGATGAGGTTGGAGGTACAGGTGGAGGGGGTGGATTTTGAGAGCAGAAAGGAAATTTCCTTTTGAGATACTGCTGGAAAAGATGGGCCAGTTGAAGAAAGGGCAGGAGGAGGGAAGGACAGGAGAGGAGCAGGGAAAATTTTATGGAGATCATGCCTGATGGTTTCAGTTTTCTCAATAAAGTACTTGACCAGGTCATTAAGGGCAAGAGATGGAAGGGGGTGGGGGGACAGGGTGTTTGAGGAGGGATTTAAATGCCCGAAACAACTGGCAAGGGCAGTGGGCATGGGAATCAATAAGGGTGGAAAAATAATGTTGTTGGGTGAAAGAGAGGGCAGAGTTAAAGCACATTAAGGTGAATTTGAGATGGACATTGTCAGCCTGATATCTGGATTTCCGACAGCTGAGCTCTATGGCTTGTGCATGGCAGCCAAAGAAGTGGACTATGGAAGTGATTCAGGGATGTGGGTTAGTGGTACAAGTTATGCAAAGGGATAGGGGAGCGAGTGAGTTGAGTTCAGTAGAAAGAGTGGTGCCGAGGGCATCAGTTTGTTCTTCATGGAGTGACAAATGGGATATTGAGACTAAATGGGGCTTGATGACTTGAGAAAATTGGATGGGGTCAAAAGATTGGGCATCTCTGTGGGGGAAAAAGGACAGTTTCACAGGGTGTGGCAGATAAGGTAGATGAAGAGGTTGTGGTCAGACATAGGGGTTACAGAGTTGTTAGGGTGGAGTTTGTGCAGTGACTAGAGATGGTGAGATCAAGTGTGTCCCAAGTTGGTGAGTGGGTGAGGTGGGGTGGAATACTAGGTCAGTGGACTTGAGAAGTGACAGGAAGCATACACATAGATCAATGTTGGGATAGAGAGAAGAAATGTGAGAAAAGGATCAAAATGGTTCAGAAAATTGGAGCTGGGACCTGGTGGGTGGTGGTAACTGGAGTGGGTGGTAGAGATGGATGGGATGGGATTTGGAGGAATGTAAGGAGAGGGATGAGGGAGGTGGAATGGTACAAAAGCGGCATGGGAAGCGAGAAGAAAGGCCACTCTCCTTTCCCAGTGAGCCTTGGGGGAGACAACGAGGCCCCCTCAAGAGAGCACGGCAGGGGAGACAGCGTCATCCGGAGTGAGCTGGGTTTCAGTGATGGCACGGAGGAGCAGGAATGGAGCAAGGATGAAGGGAAGCTTCCCCATGATGGAATGGGGGTTCCACAGGCCTCACCCTACGTCAGAGGTTACTGCTTTTCTAACTTAGGGGTTGGCTGGGTCAGAGTGGTCTTTGAATGGAATGGGATGAGATAAATGTCAGAAGATGAATGGGAAAAATTGATATGCTATATGATATCTTATTATGGAAATCCAATATACTTCAGAGCAGCACATCATATAAATCAATCTCGACAAGTTCCTTTGCGAGTGTTTTATTTATGTAATAACGGGGTGCTGTAGCCTGCAGTGTGATATATTGTTAATTACACCAAATAGAAATGAAGATGAGGGAAGATGCCATGCGATTTCGATTTTTCAGTGTAATAACTCCTTCAAGTGATTATTTACTTAATAGCATGGCTAAATTTCAACTTTCATTTTGTAGCTTTGATGAACAGCTTCATGTGCCACATTAGAGCACTTTGCTCAGCAGTTGGAGAACATTTGAAGATTTTCATTTTGTAAATTGTTGACCCCTTAATGCACTAGGTTAAAACACTTTTTTAAAGGAAAAATCTTCTGAGCTTAGTGTTGTGTTTCCTTTCAGGCTGTTGGAAATCCACCGAGGTTGCCACAGCAGAATTGGCAGTTAAGACATACTTCAGTTTGACAGGCTTGGATAATAATAGTGGGAACATTTATCTTGAGATTGACTATGAGAGTTTTTTCCTTCTTCTCTTGGATTAGTATTGTATCTTTTAAAGGAAGGTGCTCAAATCTGGTAACAATATTTGACGTTCCCCTATCAAAAGTTCTCCATCATCAGCCTCCAGTTAATCCTTAACCCTATCTGTGTGGCTCTAGAATGGGAAAATGTTTAAACACTTTATGAAGTAGCAGTAATAGTCACGTAACTCTTTAATTCCTGAAAATTAGGGAAAAGCATGCCAATTTTCCATCCCGGGTCCATTTGTTTTTTACATGGGTGTCCCTTGGAAGACAAAAAAAGAAATTCTGGGATTTTTACAAATGATGATTTTTGATTCGCTTTGTCTCTTACTGG